>NC_086105.1:72345680-72981272 GCF_963921235.1 Mobula hypostoma
ATATGAACTGTTACTATCAGTTACAATAAGAAATATATATATAATAAATAAATAAATAGAGCAAAATAGCTTTCATGGGTCCTTGGATGGCAGAGGAGGAGAAACTGTTCCTAAAATGTCGACTGTGGGTCTTCAGGCTCCTGATGGTGTTAATGAGAAGACGGCACATCCTGGGTGGTGGGTTTAATGATGGATGCCACATTCCCGAGGCAGCGCCTTTTGAAGGTGTCCCTGAATGGTCCAGTAATCCCTCCCCCCATGTCCTTTGATCCTTCCAGAATTATGTTCATAGCCTCATGAAAACCATTGTCAATAGCAGGAAGCCAGTCACTGGAACATCCAGAGGTCACTGCCTGACAAAGGCCCATTTATTTCTGCTCTCTGTTTCCTTTCTGTCAGACAAGCCTCCCACCTTATTTTACTGTATTTAGAGATACAGCACAGGAACAAGCTCTTCTGGCCTAATAGACTGCACAGCCTGACTGCACTCATGAGAACAATTAGCCTACTAACCGGTAGGGGGAATGAAATGGGAGCACCCAGTGAAAGCCCACACAGGGACACGGGGGAACATAAATAGCAGCGGAATTAAACCCAGATTCTTGGCATTAGAATATGCTGACCTCTACGTTAACGGCACAGCAGCACGGTTTTCCTCCACTGTTCCCTGAATTCCTGTAATATTCCAAAATCCATGGATCTCTCCTTAGAATACAATCAATAACATTGAGTTTTATTCATAATTTTGTAGAAGATGTTGGTGTGGGTACCTCTTGACAGGAAATGTAAAATCTAACTTATTGCTGTGTGGTGCTCTCTGGTGAATATTATCTACCATCAGCATCATGCCACATAAAGACAATCGTAAGAAGAGCAAGTCAGAAAAGACCCGTACCTTCAGAATGTAGTTCATCTCATGACCCTTCATTAACCCCTTGATAATCCATAAAACACAGTCCCAAGAATGGTAGAATCATTCCAGTAATTTTTCCCCTCCCACACATCCCTTCTCTTCTATTCCCCACTCTAGCCTGTTGGCCAGAAGGAACTACAGTCTACAAATTAGTGGATTCAGATAAATCAGGGACAGGAGAAGAAGACAAACCAGTTGTCTTTGTTTTCCCTGACTTTGTGGACTCTGAACAGATTCTTGCTCTGGGATAATCTACTCAGAGCAACTGAATGTGGGTACAGGAGCTTCAGATAAACCTGAGACCATTCTCAGATGAGTAGCTATTTATTATGTAAAGTGCCAGACCTACCAAAGAAGCAACCTTTAATCTCATTAGATTCTGTGTCTCAGTCGCCTAGTCTAATTGATTTGGATGTGCCAGAGTTGAAAGGAACAAATACAAAAGGCTGTGGGGCAGAGCCATAAATCAACGCTGGTTGTAGCCCTGGACGAGAGTTATTAAGAAGATGACCCAGGTAGGTCAGGTGACCGTGAGCCAATGGGAAGAAGAGTGATCAGCTCAATTGATGAGGAACACTATAATAGTCAGGAGCTCTAAGTATGTCAGGACAATAACTCTCCAGCAACCAGAGAGGAGGTGAATCAGGAGGGCCCCATGGGCATGTAGAGATCGGGACCACGAGGAATGCCTGGCCAGTATAGACTCCTCTCCCGGGTAATATCTTTTCTCTTCACTGACTGTTCATGGACAGCCAGAGACCTTAGTGGATGTGCACACAGGTAGTTAGTTTGCAAATCTATGCACGTTTTAGTTGAGACAATAGTTACAGAGTAGATAAATACAGATTCTCCTTGTGCCTCACTGATCATTATTACAAGGGGTAGATTCCTGTAACAAGCCTCTACCCTTTTCTCACCTGCCTTTCACCTCCCCCGGTGCCCCTCCTGCTTTCCTTTCTTCTATGGTCCACTCTCCCCTCCTACCAGATTCCTCTCCAGCTCTTTCACTTTTCTCACCCACCTGCCTCTGTCACCTTCTATCTATCCTCCTTTCCTTGCCCTAGCTTTTTATTCTGGTGTCTCCCCACTTCCTTTCCAGTCCTGAAGAATGTTGACTGTTTATTCTTTTCCAAATATGCTGCCTGACCTGCTGAGTTCCTCCATCATTTTCTGTGTGTTGCTCTGGATTTCCAGCATCTGCAGAATCTCTTGTGTGTATTGTGAAATATGTTGCTTTGTGGCTGGAGCTAAGTGCAAGGTACAAAAATTACCCTAAGTTACAATAATAAATAAAAATTAAAAGTGCAAAAAAGGGAATTGTGAGGTAGAGTTCAAGGATTCAAGGACTGTTTGGAAATTTGATAGCAGAAGAGAATAAACTGTTCCTAAAGTGTTGAGTGTGGGTCTTCAGGCTCCTGTACCTCCTCGCTGATGAGAAGAGGACATGTCCCACACGGTGAGGGTCCCTCGTGAGGCACACCCTTTTGAAGATGTCCCCGATAGTGGGGAGGATCTACACAGAGCGCTAGTACAGGATAGCAGCATCCATCATCAAGGACACCCAACACCCAGGTCATGCTTTCTTCTCTTTGCTGACATCAGGAAGAAAGTACTGAAACCACAGCACTCGCACCACAAAGTTCAGGAACAGTATTACCCCTCAATCATCAGGCTCTTGAACCTGTGGGATAACTTCACTGTGGGATACCTTTTCCACCCACCTGGCTTTACCTATCACCCTCTAGCTTGTCCTCCTTCCACTTCTACACCTATTTTTATTCTGGCCTCTTCCCCCATCTTTTCCAGTCCCGAAGAAAGGTCTTGGCCCAAAACATTGACTGTTTATTCATTTCCATGGATGCTGCCTGATTTGCTGAGTTCCTTCAGCATTTTGTGTGTGTTGCTTTCAATGGTAGATTACTCAGTTAACTGGAAGAATGCAGTTCCTTAGCCTTTAGAGACCTCAGCATCTTCTGAAGGAAAGTAGGGCCCTGACTATCTCCCCTTCCACAATTTGTTACTCTGTCCAGCAGCACTGTGTTATGACTGCTTGCAACATGCACTGCAGCAACTTGTCCAGGGTTGTTCAGCAGCATCTTCCAAACCCTGTGACTTCATTCATCAGGTGCAAGAATAGCCTTGGAAGGGAAATCCAATACCATCAAGTCATGGGCCCATCCAGGCTTGGATATAAACTCTGTGGCCACTTTATTAGATACACTATACTCCTGCGTGCTAATGCAAGTATCTAATCAGCCTATAATGTGGTAACAACTCAATACATAAAAGGACTCAGACATGGTCAAGGGGTTTAGTTGTTGCTCACACTAAACATCAGAGTGGGGAAGAAATGTGATCGAAGTGATTTTGACCCTGCTGATCTCCTGGGATTTTCACCACAACAGTCACTATGGTTTACAGAGAATGATACAAAAACAAAAAGACTCCAGCAAGTGGTAACCTTGTGCATGAAAATGTGTTGTTAATGAGGGAGGTCAAAGAAGAATGGCTAGACTAGTTCAAACTGACAGGAAGGTGACAGTAACTCAAGTAACCACAGTGGTGTGCAGAAGAGCATCTCTGAATGCACAATATGTTGAACCTTGAGGTAGATGGGCCACAGCAGCAGAAGACCATGAACATACACTCAGTGCACTTTAGTAGGTACAGGAGCTAAGCTGACCACTAAGTGTATCTGTCTATTCTACATTCATCACAGCATCCAATTCCTGGAAGGCATTGACTTCGAACAGCACGGCACGGCACAGTACAGGAACAGGACTGCAGCCCACAATGCCTGTGCTGAACACGGTGCTAAATCTCTCCTGTCTGCACACAATCTATATCCTTCCTTCCTCTGCATATTCAGAGTCATAGAGTCATACAACATGGAAACAAGCCCCTCAGACCAACTCAATCATGCCAACAATGTTACTCACTAAAATGGTGCCATTTTCCTGCAGCAGATTCGATTACATTAAATTGTAATTACTTCACTTGTCACATATACATCAAACCATACAATGAAATGCATCATTTGCATCAAGTCTAATCAGCGAGGATTGTGCTGGGGAAGAACTCGATTGCCAGCACACCTCCAGCGTCAACATAGCATGCTCACAACTTTCTAACCCTAAACGTACATCTTTGGAATGTGGAGGAAATCAGAGAACTCAGGGGAACCCACTTAGTCACTGGTAGAATGTACAAACTCCTTACACAGAGCGGTGGGATTCAAACCCTGGCTCAGTGAAAGCAATTGCACTAACTCCTATGCTACCATGTCACGTTCCTCTAAACCCTTTCTATCCACTTACTTCCAAATGCCTTTTCAATGTCACTATTATGCCAGCCATTACCACTTTCTTCGTCAGCTAACTCCACATTCGCACCACTCTCTGCATTCGCCCCTCAGTCTTTTTCCTTGCACCTGGAACTTACGCCCCTGTTTTTAATTCCCTTTTCCTAGAAGAAAGATTATGTGTGTTCACCCTATCTGTATTTCTCATGATTTTCCACATCTCTGTAGTGTCACCCCAGTCCAAGGAACAAGCTCCTAGCCTGCCTAACCTCAGGCCCTTGAGGAAATCAGATATATAAGTGAGGTACTGGACCACTGGAAAATGATGCCTAAGAGGTAGTAATGAGGGACAAGGAAATGGCAGACGAACTGTATAAATATTTTGCGTCAGTCTTCACTGTAGAAGTCACTGGCAGTATGCTGGAAGTTTGAGAGTGTTGGGGGAAGAAGTGAGCGCCGTTGCTATTACGAGGGAGAAGGCACTTGGGACACTGAAAGGTCTGAAAATAAATAAGTCCCCTGGACTAGAGGGATTACGCTCCCGGGTTCTAAAAGAGGTAGCTGAAGAGATTGTGGAGGTAATGATCTTACAAGAATCAATAGATTCTGGCATGGTTCTGGAGGGCTGGAAAATTACAAATATCACTCCACTCTTCAAAAAGGAGAGAGGCAAAAGAAAGAAAATTATAGGCCAATTAGCCTGACCTCAATGGTTGGGAAGATGTTGGAGTTAATTGCTAAGCATGCAGTCTCAGGGTACCCGGAGGCACATGATAAAATAAGCTAAAGTCAACATGGTTGCTTTACGGGAAAATCTGTTGGAATTCATTGAAGAAATAACAAGTAGAACAGACAAAGGAGAATAAAGAAGTTACCAGCATGGATAGAGCATTGGCTGATTGGCAGGAGGCCAAGAGAAGGAATAAAAGGAGCCTTTTCTGATCAGCTGACAGTGATTTGTGGTGTTCCGCAGGGGTCATTGTCGGGACTGCTACTTTTTATGTCATATGTCAATGACTTGGATTACAGAATTGATGGCTTTGTGGCCAGGTGTGCAATGATACAAAGAGAGGTGGAGGGGCAGGCAGTGTTTAGCAAGTAGGAAGACTGCAGATGGAGTTAGCCCTATTTTACACAAGCATCTTTTCCTACCTTCTATGCGGGATTCAACATTTTATGACTGGCATAGAAAGGGTATTAGGCGCTTTGAAGATCTTCTCATAGATAATCGTTTTGCAACTTTTCAACAATTGTCTGCAAAGTTTAATCTACCTAATACTCATTTCTTGAGATGTCTTCAAATGAGACATTTCATAACCCCTTTGATATCAAACTTTCCTGAGATGCCTGAGAAAAGTGTTCTGGACTTGTTTCTTTGTATCAATCCATTGGGTAAAGGTTTAATATCTGCTATTCAGGATAAGTTAGTGATTCTGTGGCATGCCTCTTTCGATAAAATCAGAACTGCCTGGGAACGTGTTCTAAATATCTCCTTATCTGATGCGGTTTGGGATTTAATTCTTCAGTCGGTCAACTCAACCTCTCTATGTGCTCACCACGGCCTTTTGCAGTTTAAGGTTGTACACAGGGCTCGTATGTCTAAAACTAACTTAGCGCAGTTTTATCCTGACATTAGTCCTGTCTACATAATTCTCTTTTGGGTGCTTTTTTCTTATGTTATGAATTACATATTGGATTTGTTTGTTTCGCACTGTATAAATCTCCATTTCGTTGTTGGGTTTTCTGTCTGTAGTTTCACTGTAGAAATACGTTAAAAAATTAATTAAAAAAAGGAGTTAGCCAGATTAGGCGAACGAGCAAAGAAGTGGCAGATGGAATACAGTGTCGGGAAGTGTATAGTCGTGCACTTTGGTAGCATAGACTATTTTCAATGTGGGGAGAAAATTTCAAAAGTCTGAGGTGTAAAGGGACTTGGGAGTCCTTGTGCAGGATTTCCTAAAAGTGAGTTTGAAGGCGAAATTGGTGGTGAGGAAGTCAAGTGCAATGTTAGCATTCATTTTGGGAGGTCTGGAATAGAGAAGCAAAGATATAAAGCTGAGGCTTATATCCAAGTGAGGCCTCACTTACAGAGTTGTGAGCAGTTTTGGGCCCCTTATCCAAGAAAGGATGAGCTGACATTGGAATAGGTTCAGAAGATGTTCACGGAGAATAATTTTGAGAATAAAAGGCTTATTGTATGAGGAGTGATTGATAGTTTTGGGCCTGTACTCATCGGAATTCAGAAGAATGAAGGGGCTATCTCATTGAAACCTATTGAATGTTGAAAGGCCTCATAAGAGCCCTGGCAGAAATATTTAAAATGTCGCTGTCTACGGGTGAGGTGCCGGAGGATTGGAGAGTGGCTCATGTTGTTCCGTTGTTTAAAGAAGGATCGAAAAGTAATCCGGGAAATTATAGGCCGGTGAGTTTAACGTCAGTAGTAGGTAAGTTATTGGAGGGAGTACTAAGAGACAGAATCTACAAGCATTTGGATAGACAGGGGCTTATTAGGGAGAGTCAACATGGCTTTGTGCATGGTAGGTCATGTTTGACCAATCTGTTGGAGTTTTTCAAGGAGGTTACCAGGAAAGTGGATGAAGGGAAGGCAGTGGATATTGTCTACATGGACTTCAGTAAGGCCTTTGACAAGGCCCCGCATGGGAGGTTAGTTAGGAAAATTTAGTCGCTAGGTATACATGGAGAGGTGGTAAATTGGATTAGACATTGGCTCGATGGAAGAAGCCAGAGAGTGGTGGTAGAGAATTGCTTCTCTGAGTGGAGGCCTGTGACTAGTGGTGTGCCACAGGGATCAGTGCTGGGTCCATTGTTATTTGTCATCTATATCAATGATCTGGATGATAATGTGGTAAATTGGATCAGCAAGTTTGCTGATGATACAAAGACTGGAGGTGTAGTAGACAGTGAGGAAGGTTTTCAGAGTCTGCAGGGGGACTTGGACCAGCTGGAAAAATGGGCTGAAAAATGGCAGATGGAGTTTAATACTGACAAGTGTGAGGTATTGCACATTGGAGGGACAAACCAACATAGAACATACAGGGTTAATGGTAAGGCACTGAGGAGTGCAGTGGAACAGAGGGATCTGGGAATACAGATACAAAATTCCCTAAAAGTGTCGTCACAGGTAGATAGGGTCGTAAAGAGAGCTTTTGGTACATTGGCCTTTATTAATCAAAGTATTGAGTATAAGAGCTGGAATGTTATGATGAGGTTGTATAAGGCATTGGTGAGGCCGAATCTGGAGTATTGTGTTCAGTTTTGGTCACCAAATTACAGGAAGGATATAAATAAGGTTGAAAGAGTGCAGAGAAGGTTTACAAGGATGTTGCCAGGACTTGAGAAACTCAGTTACAGAGAAAGGTTGAATAGGTTGGGACTTTATTCCCTGCAGCGTAGAAGAATGAGGAGAGATTTGATAGAGGTATATAAAATTATGACGGGTATAGATAGAGTGAATGCAAGCAGGCTTTTTCCACTGAGGCAAGGGGAGAAAAAAACCAGACGACATGGGTTAAGGGTGAGGGGGGAAAAATTTAAAGGGAACATTAGGGGGGACTTCTTCACACAGAGTGGTGGGAGTATGGAATGAGCTGCCAGACGAGGTGGTAAATGCGGGTTCTTTTGTAACATTTAAGAATAAATTGGACAGATACATGGATGGGAGGTGTATGGAGGGATATGGTCCGTGTGCAGGTCAGTGGGGCTAGGCAGAAAATGGTTTGGCACAGCCAAGAAGGGCCAAAAGGCCTGTTTCTGTGCTGTAGTTTCTATGGTTTCTATGGTTTTAAGAGTGGATGTGGAGAGAATGTTTCCTATGGTGGAAGAGTCTTGGACTAAAGGGCACAGCGTCAGAATAGAGGGATGTCCATTTAAAACGGAGATGGTGAGGAATTTCTTTAACCTAAGGTGGTGTATCTGTGGAATGTATTGCCATGAGAAGTTATGGAGGCCAGCTCATTGGGTGTTTTTAAGGTAGAAGATGTTAGATTCCTGATTAGTCAGGTTGTGGAAGGTTATGCGGGGAAGCAGAGAAATTGGGCTGAGAGGGAATATGGATCAGCCATGATGAAATGGTACAGCAGACTCAATGGGCTGAATGGCCTAGTTCTGCTCCTGTGTCTGATGGTCTTATGGTCTAACTTCTTTGTGAAAATGTTACCCCTCTGGTCTCTTTCATTATAAACCTATGATCTTGAATTCATGATCTTATACCCTGTATCTGCAAGAGAAACTTTGCGTGGCTGAGGCTAGTAGGCTGGTGGAGCTGGAGGTAGAGGCCTCATGTCAGTGATGATATTGTACAACTGTGCAGAGATGGGAAGCAGGAAGGTCTGACTCTTGCAGAAATTGTATGTCTGAAGATATAAGTATGGCCTGATAGAGGAGTTCAGGTGGAGCCTTGAGTTTTTACTGCCTGAGGGGTTTCCCAAAGTGCTTTCATGCATGCCAATGAGTATGTCTGAAATAAAGTCAGCTGAACTTCAGGAAAGGTGTCTGAGGCATGGAGGCAGCGAAGAAGATGATTGATGAATAAGATGTCACAAATGATAGAGGGTCCATGAGTGTGGTGCAATGGTCAGGTTTGTAGGTTGCAATGGCAGTAGAGAAGTTAAAATAGGTGGCTTTGTTCACATATGTGGTTCAAAAACAAAATCAGAGAATAATATCACAGCCAAATTGGGAAAAGTTTAATTCAATCTCAGAGAAAAGGATGGACAAACAAGCTAGGGAATGGCTTATGAAACAAAGCCAAGAATATTAGCCCTGTGTTCTTGTTAGGATGAAGGGCAAACATACCACGTTCAGGGAACCCTGGTAGATGAGAGATATCAAGGCTCTGGTAAAGAAAATAAAGTGTTCATCACATTTAGACAGCCAGCTACGAAGGAAATACCTGATGAATATAAAATGTTTAAGACTAGGCTTAAAAAGGAATCCTGGATGGCAAAAAGAGGGCATGGAATGAATTTGATAGGCAGCATTAAAGATAATCTCAAGAGGTTCTTCACCGAAAGGGCGACTCCATTTTCTTAACATCATCAGGACCACTGAAATGTGGAGCTGATATTTTTATTGGATACTTTTTCCTCAGTGTGTACTCGGGAGAATGTCCTAGATGCCAAAGCAGTAAGGCTAATAAGTAGTGAGGCCTTGGATCATATGCATATTACAAGGAAGGAGCCTTAAAGTGCATTAAGGTGGGCAGATCTCCAGGGCCTGACCAGATGCATCCCTGGACCTTATAGGAGGTCAGGGAAGAAGTTGTGGAGGCCCTTGTAGAGATATTTGTTTTGTTGTTAGGCCCTGGTGAAGTTCCAGAAGACTGGAAGATAGCTAATGTTGTTCCATTGTTGAAGAAGGGGAGCAAGGACAGGCCATTGAGCCAGACTTCAGTTGCAGAAATGTTACTGGACGGAATTCTAAGGGACAAGATCTACTGTTGTTTGGATAGTGAAGCCTGATCTGGAATATGTGGAAGGTCATGTCCGATGAATCTTTTGGAGTGTTTTGAAGAGGTAATTAATGAAATAGATGAAGGTAGAGTACTGGATGTTGTCAATATGGACTTTAGTAAGGCCTTTGAGAAGGTCCTGCATGGCAGGCAGGTTTGAAATATTAGCTAGCATTCAATCCGTGGGGAGTTAGCGAGATGGATTGAAAGTTGGTTCAGTGATAGGAAGAAGAGGATGATGGTTGAAGGTTGATTCTCCAACCGGAGGCCTGTGACTAGTAGGATGCCGCAAGGATCTGTTGGGACCTGTTATTCATTATGATAATGAATGATGATAATAAATGACAAATGATTTCAACTTTGCTAAGTGCTAGGTGATGCATTATGGCCAGTTGGCACGTGGCCAAGTGGTTAAGGTGTCGGTCTAGTGAACTGAGGGTTGTTAGTTCGAGCCTCAGCTAAGGCTGCGTGTTGTGTCCTTGAGCAAGGCACTTAACCACATATTGCTCTGCGACGACACTGGTGCCAAGCTGTATCAACCCTAGTGCCCTTCCCTTGGACAACATCGGTGTCGTGGAGAGGGGAGATTCGCAGCATGGGCAACTGCCGGTCTTCCATACAACCTTGCCCAGGCCTGCGCCCTGGAAACCTTCCAAGACGCAAATCCATGGTCTCACAAGACTAATGGATACCTGTATGGCCAGTCAGACCAGGGTAGGATTTGTACAATGGCAGGGTGCTGACTAGTATTGTGGAACAGAGGGACAAGTCTACAGTTCACTGAAAGCAGCTCTGCATGCAGACACGGTAGTGAAGAAATGGTTCAATATGCTGGCCTTCATCAGTCAGGGCATCAGAATCAGGTTTATTATCACCAGCATGTGTCATGAGATTTGTTAACTTAGCAGCAGCAGTTCAATGCATTACATAATATAGAAGAAAACAACAAAATAAAATAATAATAATAACCATATAACCATATAACAATTACAGCACGGAAACCGGCCATCTCGGCCCTTCTAGTCCATGCTGAACTCTTACTCTCACCTAGTCCCACCGACCTGCACTCAGCCCATAACCCTCCATTCCTTTCCTGTCCATATACCTATCCAATTTAACTTTAAATGACAACATCGAACCTGCCTCAACCACTTCTGCTGGAAGCTCGTTCCACACAGTTACCACTCTCTGAGTAAAGAAGTTCCCCCTCATGTTACCCCTAAACTATTGCCCTTTAACTCTCAACTCATGTCCTCTTGCTTGAATCTCCTCCATTCTCAATGGAAAAAGCCTATCCACGTCAACTCTATCAATCCCCCTCATAATTTTAAACACCTCTATCAAGTCCCCCCTCAACTTTCTACGCTCCAAAGAATAATGACCTAACTTGTTCAACCTTTAATAAATATAAAATAAATATATAAAATATATAAAATAAATATATAACAATTAATAAATACATATATAAATCAATAAATACATAAATACATAAATAAATTACAGTATATGTGTATTGAATAGATTAAAAATCATGCCACACCAGAAATAATATATATTAAAAAATGAGGTAGTGTTCACTGGTTCAATGTCCATTTAGGAATCGGATGGCAGAGGGGAAGAAGCTGTTCCTGAATCGCTGAGTGTGCGCCTTCAGGCTTTTGTATCTCCTACCTGATGCTAACAGTGAGAAAAGGACATGCCCTGGGTGCTGGAGGCCCTTAATAATGGACGCTGCCTTTCTGAGACACCACTCCTTGAAGATGTCCTGGGCACTTTGTAGGCTAGTACCCAAGATGGAGCCGACTAAATTTGCAGCCCTCTGCAGCTTCTTTTGATTCTGTGCAGTAGACTTCCCGTACTAGTGATGTAGCCTGTCAGAATGCTGCCTGTCGAGGTTAGGAGTAAAGACATTATGTTGCAGTTATATAAATCATTGGTGAGGACACACTTGGAATACCGTGTACAGTTTTGGTTATCCTGGTGTAGAAAAGGCATGGTCAAGATGGAGAGCATGCAGAAACGATGTACTAGGATGCTACCTGAACGAGAGTGTGTGAGTTATCAGGAAAGGAAGGCCATGCTCTATCTTTATTTTGGAGCACAGAAGGAGGGGTGATCTCATAGAAGTTTATAAAATCATGTGGGGTATGGAAAAGGTAAACAGTCATAATCTTTTTCCTAGGCTTGGGGAGTCCAAAAGTCAAGGGCAGAGACACAAGATAAGAGGAGAGAGATTACTGGAGACCTGAGTGGTAACGCCTTTGAGAAGGGGGTAGTGAGTACCTGGGATCAGTCGCCAGAGGAAGCGGACCATACAGATACAATTTCAACATATCTGACCTTTGGGTAGATCCACCAAGAGGAGAGGCTTCGAGGCTGTGGGCTGAATGTGGCCAACTGGGACGAGCAGGAAGGATGCATGCACCAGTCGGGCTGAAGGGCCTGTTTTAATGCTGTGTTACTCCATGACTCTACACGATGCAGTCCTGACTAATTAGGTGATGTAGAGAGGCAATTGTGCAGCAGAACTTAGTTAAGCTCATTAAAGATTTCGGCTGGGTTTCATTTGTCTTCATAACTATCATATAGAAAATCTCAAAACATTGACCAAAGTCACAATGATCCTCTGGCACCATTAGAACTCCAGATCCCGGGAATGAATGAGAATTACTTTATTTGATATCTTCAAATATGAACATCTCTGACTCTGCCAGTATTTATTGCCAGTCTCCTTATAGGTAAATATGAATGAGAGAGAGGTGTGTATGAGTGTGTCTTTGAATGTGTGTGTGTGTGTGTGTGTGTGTGTGTGTGTGTGTGTCTGTCTGTCTGTCTGTCTGTGAGAGAGTGAGTGAGTGAGAGTTTGTGTGTGTGTGTGCTCATGTGAGTATGTGTCTATGTGCGAGTGTGTGAATGAGAGAGAGCCTGGGTGCATGTGTATGTCTGTGTGCATGCGTGTGTATGTTTGTGTCTGTGTGCACGCGCGTGTTTGTGTGAGCATGTGTCTGTTTGTGTGAGTGTGTGTGTCTGTGTGTGAGTGTGTGAGAGTGTGTGTGTGTGTATGTGTGTGTGTGTGTGTGTGTGAGAGAGAGAGAGAGCCTGTCTGTGTGTCTGTGTGTGTGTGTGTGTGTGTATGTGTGTGTGTATGAGAGAGAGAGAGAGCGCTTGTGTGTGTGCACGTGTGTGTGTGTGTGTGTGTGTGTGTGTGTGTGTGTGAGAGAGAGAGAGAGCCTGTCTCTGTGTCTGTGTGAGTGAGTGTGTGTGTGAGTCAGTGTGTGTCTGTGTGTGTGTTTGTGTGTGTGTGTGTGTGTGTATGTGTGTGTGTATGAGAGAGAGAGAGAGCGCTTGTGTGTGTGCACGTGTGTGTGTGTGTGTGTGTGTGTGTGTGTGTGTGTGTGTGTGTGAGAGAGAGAGAGAGAGAGAGAGAGATAGAAAGCATCTGTCTATGTGAGTGAGTGAGAGAGGGAGAATACACAAATTTTGCTTGGTAAGCCCTTAATTATATAAAGATGAAATTATTCAATTTTCTGCAGATTTTGCTCTAGTAAAAGCATTTTATAATGCTGATCTTGTGAAGACCAGCATGTGTTAAAATTCAATTGCTTAGAGAAGTACTAAAATCACACCTGTCCAGGTTTCTAATTGTGACCAAATTTTGAGGGGCACACTGGGGATCTCTGGATTGCCTTTTAAATGGGTGGGTCTTTCACCTTGCAGTTATCCTCTGTGCTCCCACCGATAATAATGATACTCACAGATTGTAATTATTAATATAATTATAATTATAATCCCCCTCCCCAGCTTCTATTTACACTGTCCGAGCAGGCAAGTTTCTTACTGCCAGCAGGTGCTCCTTTGATTTCTTGTACAAAAGATGAGAATGATGTTGGTTATGGTTGTGATTTAGTAGCCCCAAGACAAATGTTTGCATTTTCTGAGAGAAATAGGGAGCCTAATTTCAAAGTTCAAAGTAAATTTATTTAAAAGTACATATATGTCACCATATACTATGCTGAGTCAAAATGGTTATTGTGATGCGTCTCGTGTGGTAGCATAGTGGGTAGTGCTTGTCGCTCTCACTTTCAGCTTCCACCGCTGACTAGCACTCTCACGAAAAGGAGAGCTGAATGTGTCAGTTTCTCCCTGCCAGTACACAGCCTCTCCAACAGCAAGCCTCATGTAGTGCCTCCGCACTGGCGACACACAGAAGCTGAACTGCTTTCAGACTCAGACTGAATTACAGAGGACGGGGAGGTCTGGCTTCTGCACACGTAGCAGGCAGGCCCACCAGCATGTGGACACACTCTGCTGCTCATGAACCATATCCCCAGCTATGGGTAAATAGCCCCACTGCCTTGTGGGTAGCCTCGGGAGAGATGAAGGCTGCTGGAGTAAATCCGGACGACAAATCCAGAGTAGAGCCCCTCAGGTGGCTGGACATCATTGAACGTCCTTCTGGCAGCTCCTGTAGCCAAGCTGGTGCCAAACGTATTGCTTCATCAGCTTTCCTTTGGACTACACTGGTGAGGCTGTGAGGGGGATCTTGATGACTGGACATCTCAGAATCTCCATACCCTCCGTCCAGGCTTGTGGTGATGATCATCATCACCTGTTGTCCTTCGAGACAGACGAATACCAATCACTATGCTGAAATTCATTTTCTTGCAGGCATTCACAGTAAATAGAAAGAAACACAATAGAATCAATGAGGAAACACATGACAGAGATGGACAAACAACTAGTGTGCAAAGGACAACAAATTGCAAAAATACAAAAATAAAATAAAACAATAATAATAAATAAATAAGCAATAAATATCAAGGTATCAAGAACACAGGTTGTAAAGTCCTTAAAAGTGAGTCCTTAGTTGGTGGAAATAACAGGAATTCTGCAGATGCTGGAAATTCAAGCAACATACATCAAAGTTGCAGGTGAACGCAGCAGGCCAGGCAGCATCTATAGGAAGAGGCGCAGTCGACGTTTCAGGCCGAACTAACTAACTAACGTTAGTCCTGACGAAGGGTCTCGGCCTGAAACGTCGACTGCGCCTCTTCCTATAGATGCTGCCTGGCCTGCTGCGTTCACCAGCAACTTTGATGTATGTTCCTTAGTTGGTGGGAACAGTTCAGTGATGGGGTGAGTGAAGTTGAATGAAGTTATCCCCACTGGTTGAAGAGCCTGATGGTTGAAGGGTAATAACTGTTCCTGTACCTTGTGGTATGAGACTTGAGGCTCCAGATGGCAGGAGCGTAAAGAAAGCATGTCCTGGATGGTGGGGGTCCTTGATGATGGATGCTGCCTTCCTGCGACAGCGTTCTTTGTACTAGAGGGCTTTGCCTGTGATGGATCTGGTCACATACAACAGCACAGCTCAGGAACAACCACAATGCTGTGCCAGGCCATTTGCCTTAGTAATGAAGTGCCCAACCAAACTACTTTGTTCTACACATATCCTTAATAATAATAATGCCCATGTCCTTACAATTTCTGCACATTCATGTGTCTATCTAAGAGCTTCTTGAACACTTCTATTGTATTTCCCTCCTCGACTATCCCAGGCAGCATACTCCAGCTGTCAGGAAATGGCCAGAGGTTTTTTTGGATTTATGCGATATCCACAATGCACAAATGAGGAAGAACATGGCCACCAATGTTTTAGTCTAAACTACTTTCTGAGGAGGCAGATGAGAGCTGGTCTATACACACCAGTACTTATGACCTTCCACAGATGTGCAGTTGACAGCATCCTAACACATTGTATCACCATGTGGAGCAGAAACTGCACTGAGCTGACAGGGAGGCTCTACAGCGGATAGTTAAAACTGCAATGAGGTAAGGGGAGGGCTCTACGGTGGATAGTTAAAACTGCAATGAGGTAAGGGGAGGGCTCTACAGCGGATAGGTAAAACTGCCCAGTGGATCACTGGCCCCAGCCTACCCACCATCAAGGACATATACACAGGAATGTGCTGGGAAAAGACTAGTAACCTCACAAAGGGCCCCACCCTGCTTATGGACTGTTTGTCCCACTCCCATCAGGGAAGAGGCTGGGTAGCATCCACACTAGGTCTAGCAGACTCAAAAACAGTTATTTTCCCCGAGCTGTCGGGCTGATCAACATTCACACCCCCCCCCCATCACCACCACATACATATCACCCAGTGTATGCAATCACCTGGTGTTTATGTACATGCAAGCAGTCTGTGTGCATAACAGCTACTTGTACATTGTGCTTTATAGGCTTGCTTTTATATTTATATTCAGTGTAGGTTTATTAATGTTTTTATTGTGTTCTTTACGCTGCGTAGGATCCAAAGCAACAACCATTTTGTTCGCCTTTACATTCCAGTACCGAAGAATGACAATAAACCATCTTCAAACTTGGATCTTGATTGAACTAAATCCTATAACACAGTTCTGGCTCCCAACCTCAAAGTCAAATTCAAGTTTGTTGTCATCTACACAGGTGTAATGAAAAACTCACTTGCAGCAGCATCATGGGCACAGAACATTCACAAGGGAAGCATAAATTAAATATAAATAATACAAATTTATAGAAGAAAGAACACAATCAGAACAAAAAGTCATTATTATGTGGAGTAGTGCAAAGTGTTCGAAGTGTTGCTATAATGAGGTAGTGCTTGGCTTTTAGGAACTGCCTCTTCCCTCCACCATGGGTTTCTCTCAACGGTGCACAAACCCATGAACACTACCTCACTATTCCACTTCTGCACTCTGTGATTATAATCTATAGTAATTCTTTATGTCTTGCACTGTATTTCTGCCACAAAGCACCAGATTTCATGACATATGAGAATGATAATAAAGCTGAGAGAACATACTAAAAGTAAAATCTTGTGCTTAAGTAATGACCAAGTTTCAATGTGCTGTATCTGGAGACAGCGTCTCTCCTGCTTGATTGGTTATTAAGTTTTGAGCACCATCTAGTGTTTCACCTTTAGGGGATTTAAATTAAAGATGTTCTGTCTTTCAGCTATTCAATGAAACATTTGGAGAAGGGTTCTTCCTCTTTCACTGGGCTTAGTTTTTGACTGGCTAGGATTCTGCTCATTGCCCTCTCATCATCTTGGTGCACATTCCATGATAATGTCTGTAATGGGAGTTGCTGATTATAAACTAGAACACTGGTAAATAGAACAACAATGACTGGCACAGACAGGAACACAAAACACGATGAGACAAAGAGGAGGTTTCCGAGCTGTTTGATTCAATGACACTTGCACTTTTCTCTTCACTGCCTTGTACAATTTATGTATGACTTATATCAGTGATAGAGTCACAGAGCATTACAACACTGAAACAGACCCTTCAAACCTTCACAACCAATCAACCAGCACCCAGACCATAGCCCTCCCTAACCCTTCCACCCATGCAAATTTCCAAATTTCTCTTAAATGTTCAAACTGAGCCTTTATCCTCCACTTGAGCTGGCAGCTCGTTCCACACTCTCGCCAACCTCTGAGTGAAGAAGTTACCCCTCATGTTCCCCTTAACATTTCCCTTTTCACCCTTAGCCCATGAGCTTTGGCTTTGTTCTCTCCCAGCCTCATTGGAAAGAAGACATTATGTTATGCGTGTTGTTTTAATTGTTGCGCCTGTGATACTGCCGCAAGCAAGTTTGTCGTTCCCTCTGCACCTCACCATGACTGTGCATGTGACAATACACTGAACTTGACCTCAGTCACATTTGATGGACAAAATAACTGAATACAGTTCAAACAAATTACAACTTGGCAATGACAGCTATGGCTCTGTTGCTCCCATCTCTGTAGCTCTCAAAAGGAAGCATAAGTCTGTCATTTCAACCCTCCTGCAATTACCAAACTACCAGCTTTCCTCCCAGGTATGGGAGCTCATGTCTAGGATCCTCTAGCACAGTTTTGAGGGAAAAATAACAGATTTTGGGTGAAAATTATAAACATCTCCCAGAGGAAAACAAGCAAGCTCACATAGAAGAGTAATTGCATAAGGATTTACCTCTATTGAACATCATTGCCAAGGCTGTTGTCTGAGTCCTTGTGTGCTAATTGATGAAAAATCAAGGATAACTGAGAACATACTGCAATTGCAATAAGCGCACATTTTTTCTGTTTGGTTCTTTGTTCATGAGGTGCAGGACCTGCAGTTTCTGAGCTGTCTGATCACACAAGTATGTACCCTTGGATAGTGCAGTCCATGGTCCTGATGAAGGGTCTTGGCCCGAAACGTCGACTCTTTATTCTTCTCCGTGGATGCCCCTTGACTTGCTGAGTTCCTTCAGCATTGTGTGTGTGTTACTCTGCATTTCTACAATCTGCAGAATCTCCTGTCTTCATGTTTTGCTACTCAGCAGCCTATTTGTTTACAGGTGTCTAGTATTTTTTTAAATTTTAAATTAATTGCACTAATAGGGAGCTTTACTTTTTGCCCTTAAAATACAGTGGAGGTCATCATTAGAGAGATACATTGCATGTTTTGGTCTACAAGTACGCTTCCTCATCTGCCTCTATCCCTACTTAAACTCGCAGAAGAATCATTTAAAATTCACTTCAGTTGCAGTGCGTAATTGAATCTGATGTAAGAAAATCCCCCATCTAACGTCTCCCCTATTGTGCTCTCTGGCAGAGCCATGGTTATTCTGGTAGATTTCAAATTCTTGAGCTTAAGTGATAATATCATAATAAAAAGCCTTTATAAATTTAACTGAATCCTTTAAAATCCTTTTGGGTCAGGATAAAATTATCTTCATGAACAAAGCAAATTGGATTTGGTGGAAATTAATAGCACTACTGGGAAATAATGGTTGTAATCTATGGTTATTTGTAAATGCCTTTCAGAGAGTGGGTAGGTATGATGGGGCAATTTTGGTTTTGAATGTTAATGTAAAATGGACAGTATTGATTCAGCCTCTCGTTATACATCTCTGCTGTTCACTCAGAGCCAAAATTATTCCCCCATGGCCTTTGTGTTCATCAGACAAGTATATGATGAGTGCTTAGCCACAAACCGTTTTCCATTTTCTGCATCCACTAGCAGCTTCAAGCTTTTTCCAGGTCAGGTGGAATAGCCTGAGTTAAATAGAGATGAAACCCACTCAGCGTGGTCTCAAACTGTGAAGAGCACCTTTGCTGCATTGTGTGAGACCCACAGGACCATTAGAAGAATATTTCACCCTATTATCCTAAGCCAGGTTTGAAGGCAGTTAGTAGAGGTTAAGGAGATGGATTCTGAGCCGTGCTCCATCACAGTCACCATTTTTACATCAACAGTCATGTCGCTTTTGTTAAATCATGATGCTTGCTGCTTCTTAGCAACCAACGTCACGGCACAGAACACATCCATTTCTCAACTCGGCCTTAAAAGGAGGTCTCAATCTAAGGGAAGCTGAACTCAAAACACCGGAAGTGCTCTGCCCATTGTGAATGGAAATATCTGCTGACTACCCATTTCCAAAGTGATGACTACAAATTCAAAGGTTTGAAATAAGTCTATTATCAACTCTAGTGTCATCTTCCTGCAGACAGACACGAAACAAAGACACCATGAAACCCATTCAAAGAAAACATCAAACAGCTAATGTGCAGAAAAAAAACAAATCATGCAAACAGCAAAAATGAGTGAGAAATACTCAGAATATTAAACATCAAACCAGAGGGTCCTTGAGAGTCTAGGAATGTTCAATTCAATTCAGTTTAGCATTGTATTGTTTATTGATTAGGGAAAGAAATGTGATCTAAGTGACTTTGACAGTGGAATGATAATTGTGCCAGACTGGGTGGTTTGAGTATCTCAAAAACTGATGATCTCCTGGGATTTTCATGCACAAAATTCTCTGGAGCCTACAGAGAATGGTGCAAAAACAGAAAAATAAACATTCAATGACCGACAGTTCTGTTGATGAAAATTCCTTGTTAATGAGAGAGGTTGGGGAGAATGGCCAGAATGGTTCAAGCTGACAGGAAGGTGACAGTAACTCAAATAACCACACATTACAACAGTGGTGTGCAGAAGAGCGTCTTTGAATGCACAACACATCAAACCTTGAAGTGGATGGACTACAGCGGGAGAAGACCAAGAAACAGAAGATTTGGCCTCCATAGCTGCCTATGGCTAAGAATTCCACAGATACACCACTCTCTAGCAAAAGAAATTCCTCCTCATCTTCATCCTAAAACAAAACCTCTCTCTTCCGAGGCTGTGTCCTCTGGTCTTATACTCTCCAACCATAGGAAACAATCTCTCCACATCCACTCCATCAAGTCTTTTCACCATTCAATATGTTTTAATGAGGTCACCCCTCATTCTTCTGAATTCCAGTTTGTATAGGCCCAGAGCCTTCAAACGCTCTAGATGTGCCAAGCCATTCAATCCCAAAATCGTTTTTGTGAACCTGCTTTGAACCCTCTGCAGTTTCAGCACATCCTTTCTGAGATGAGGGGCCCAAGGCTGCTCACAATACTCTCCAAGTCTCAACGTTACATCTTTGCTTTTATATTTTCATCCTCTTGAAATGAATGCTAACATCACATGTTCCTTCCTCATCACAGACTCAACCTGCAAATCACTCTCTAGGGAATCCTGCACAAGGACTTCTAAGTCCCCTTGTGCCTCAACGTCTTTGTATTTTCTCTCCATTTAGAAAATAGCCAACCTTTTCATTACTTCTACTAAAGTGCATGACCATCCGCTTCCTGACACTGTGTTCCAGCTGTCATTTCTTTGCCCATTCTCCTAACCTGTAGGTCCTTCTGCAGACTTCCTCAAAACTATCTACTCCTTCACCTATCCTCATGTTGTCTTCAAATTTTGCAACAAAGTTATCAATTCCAGCAATCAAATTATTAACATATAACGTGAAAAGAATTGGTCTCAACACAGACCCCTGAGGAACACCACTAGTCACCAGCAGCCAAACAGGAAAGGTACATATAATGTCAGAGAAATGTATACAATATACATTCCAAAATTTTTCTTCTTCGCAAACATCCATGAAAACAGAGGAGTGCCCCAAAAAATGAATGATAGTTAAATGTAAGAATCCCAAAGCCCCCCCAAGCTCCCCCCTCTCACACATAAACAGCAGTAAAGCAATGATTCCCTACTCCCCCACTAGCAAAGAAGAATCGGCACCCCCCACCGAGCACTCAAGCGTGCAGCAAAGCATTAATAAAGACACAGACTTGCAGTACCCCAAAGACTACTCATTCACCTGGTAATTTGACGTACCACAGGCTCTCTCTCTGCCATAAGGGGACAAAACATGACCCCGTTTCACAGCAAGAGGGGAGACATAACGAAACAACGCATTGATTTACGATGCTAAAAGTCTGTTGCTTCACTTCTTCCGAGTTCTGTGGACAAAGAACTTGGGTCTTTGGGCACACGGCCAGCAGCCAGCTCGCTGCTTTCGATCTTCCATCTCCCTCGATGCAACAGGCCACAGCAGCACAGCCTTGAATCCACCTGCTTCCAGAGCCATGAAAATCCAAAACCCTGAAGGCATGCTGATCTTCCAGGCCGCATCCTTGGCATATCGAAAAGCGGCTGGTTGTGAGGTCCCGAGAGCAGGTCCCATTTCGGCAAAGGACTGAAGTCAGCGTGTAACTCCAGGTCAGGGGCTTCAAAAGAACCTTGAAAAGGGAAACAAAAGAGATATCAAAGATAAAGATAGAGCTGTTTTCGAAGATGCAAGCAAACAAGTTAGGCGCCATCATCCTCCTAAGCTCCCACTCTTTGCCTCCTACCAATCAGTCACTGCTTTATCCATGCTAGAATCTTTCCTGTAATACCATGGGCTCTTAACTTGTTAAGCATCCTCATACGTGGCACCCTCTGAAAGACCTTCTGAAAATCCAAGTACACAACGTCAAGTGATTCCCCTTTGTCTATCCTGCTTGTTATTTTCAAAGGTACATTTAATGTCAGAGAAATGTATACAATATACATCCTGAAATTCTTTTTCTTTATAACCATCCATGAAAACAGAGGAGTGCCCCAAAGAATGAATGATAGTTAAATGTTAGAACCCCAAAGCACCCCCAGCTCCCCCTCCCATGTGTAAGCACCAGTAAAGCAATGATCCTCCCTCCCCCACCAGAAAGAAAAAGATCAGCACCCCCCACCGAGCTTTCACGCGTGCAGCAAAGAACTCTAACAGATTTTTCAAGCAAAATTTTCCCTTGAGGAAACCATGTTGACTACGGTCTACTGTATCATGTACCTCCAAGTACCCAGAAATCTCATCCTTAATAATCAACTCCAAATTCTTCCCAACCACTGAGGCCAGACTAACTGGCCTATAGTTTCCTTTCTTCTGCCTCTCTTCCTTCTTGAAGAGTGGAGTGACATTTGCAATTTTCCAGCCTTCTGGAACCATTCTAGAATCTAGTGATTCTTGAAAGATCATTACTAATGCCTCCACAATCTCTTCAGCCACCTCTTTCAGAACTCTGGGGTGTACACCATCTGGTCCAGGTAACTTATCTATCTTCAGGCCTTTCAGTTTCCCAAGAACCTTCACTCTAGTTATGGTAACTTCACACACTTCATGACCCACGACACCTGGAACTTCCACCATACTTCTCGTGTCTTCCCCAGTGAAGACTGATGCAAAATACTGAATCAATTCATCCGCCATTTCCTTGTCCCTGTCTAGCATCATTTTCCATTGATCCAATATCCACTCTTGCCTCTCTTTTACACGTTATGTATCTGAAGAAACTTTTTGTATCCTCTTTAATATAATTGACCAGTTTACTTTTGTATACTATCTTTACCTTCTTAATGGTATTCTCACTCAGAAGGAGTTCAGAATAGAATGCCCATTTCAAGAGTCTGGTTGGGCTTGAGAGCAATTTAACCTGCCCAGCGGAACCTCGATGCTGGGGAGAGGACACTAATATTGATTTCCTTACCCTTTTCTGGATTTGGAGGATATTGCAGCTACACCATTTTGTTTTGATCTTTTCACAGTAAGTCAATGTGAGTGGGTTGTCCTTAGAGGAATTTGCATCAGAATTATATGATAAGAGGCAATGAGCCAGGGAGGGATTCAGGAGGTGAGGAGACATTGCCTCAACTGACAGAAATAAGACTACACTGGGGCTATGTCACCGGTCAGTTAGACATTAGCCTCTTTGATTTGAGTTTATAACCACATATTGTACACTCCAGACAGTGCAAGGAGTTTTCACATTCCCTTTGTGCTCTGACATTTGAGATAAGTGCAGAATTGACTACTGTAATGGTTGACAGTGTGTAGGAGAGGGTGGGGGTAATTGATGAGTGTGTGCAGAGGGTAAAGAAAATGAGATTGATGTAGGATTAGTTGAAATGGATGGCTGATGTTAGTACAGACTGAGTGGGCTGAAGTGCTCCTTCCTATGCCATACGTCTCTCTGACATGATGACTCTGTAACAAAAGGTTTCCAGCATGGTGATAGTAAAGAGCTTTGATTTTGATATCAATCTAGTTTTTTTCATGGTTGCATTACTGACATGAGCTTCCCATTCCAGATTTTATTTACTTAATTGAATTTAAATTCCTCTCAACAGGTTACAACAGATGGATTTGGATCATTGTCCAGGCCAGGGGTTACTTTTCATTTACAAAGCCCAAAGCTGCTGACTTGTTAACATGTTGTAAATAGCCGACTTTTATTTCATTGACCTCACAGCTTGCAAAATAATCTTCCTTTTTACTGGAATTGATGATAATCAAAATGGAAAATTCTCCGTCAGCCTGTTCATTAAACAACAATAGGAATAAATGGGAGGATCTTCTCTAGCACAAGCCAAAGGCTACATGGGAGGTTTCTCTAATGGTACGTTTTGAATTGACTGACCCAAAGCAAATCACATGAAATGCCCTGCCTGTAATTGACTTAGAAGATCTAACTGAATTATATGGAAGCTCTTCCCTTGAAGACAGATATTGTACAGCAAAATTAAAGTGGCTTGAATTAACTAGACAGCCGATCTTTATCAATGAAAAGACTTCCTCTAAAATAGGATTTCAAGAAAATGCGGTATCTACTGAATTATTTCTCAGGCTTAAATGTTTTAACATGAGACAGCAATACTGTTATTCCATCATAGTTTTATTGCCTTTATTTTAAACTTTAAAAAGCTGTAAAATAGATGTATTTCAGTGGCTCTGGGTAGCAAAGGCACCTCCATATCAAAAGAAAACTTGTAGGCCCTGTGTTGATTGGGGTTGATCATAGATGTTGTGTCCTAGCTGTCTTCACAAGCCAGTACATTATCCAGAGCAGTACGATATGGAGAGCAAGCTGTTGCCCATGAAGCTGGCTGTGTCATGGTCCAGTCCGTGAAGTCCATATTCCAGTTCACGGTCCAGTCCATCGACCCTTGCTCCAGGTTTTCCTGTCTACCCTGTTTCTGTTCTTGTTGAGCTCTAATTGAGGCAGCTGATGCTCGTTGGGGCTGGCTGCATAAATACCTTCAGAGACCAGGGCGTGGCTGTTGGATTGTTCTTGTCCTTACTCCTTGTATCCCTTCCTCTGCCTTCTGTTTCCTCACCTGAAGCCCTGCCTTGTCTTGCCAGTAACTCTTGCCTTGCCTGAAGTCCTCGTTTCGCCTTGCATTGCCTGAAGCCTTGCTTGGTCTTGCTGGTAACTCTCACCTCGTCTCGCCTTCAGTCTTGTCCTGGAGCCACCCCGTACCTAGCTCCATTCCTGTCTCTAGCCTCTGTCGGGTAAGTCAGGCCGTATTCCTGTTACCTACGGTTGGTCCTGTCCCTTCCTGTTCCTTGCCTCCGTTGGGTAAGCCAGGCTGTCTTGCCATTACCTGCGGTTGGTTCTGTCCCTTCCTGTCCCTTGCCTCCGTCAGGTGGTGATCCGCGCCCTGCCCAGGAGCATCGCGCCCTGCCCAGGAGTAGCCTCCAGCCTCCAGACTCCAGCCAAGCCTCTAGCCTCTAGCCTCAAGCCTGAAGACTCCAGCCTCCAGCCTCCAGCCTCCTGCTTCCTGCCAAGCCTCGCCTCAAGTCTCTAGCTTCAAGCCTGAAGACTCCAGCCTTGTCCTGCCTGCCAGCCAAGCCTCGTCCTTGCCTAGTTCTGGGGTCCGAGCCAGAGGCAAGACCCAGGTACTGGGTCTCTGTCCAGTCTCTGGATCGGAGTCCAAGCCCGGGCTCCTAGCTCTCTTGTCCAGTCCTGCTCCTGGTTCCTGGTTTTTGTGTCCATGTCCTTGCTCTCACCCTGTATCCTAGTCCTGTCCCTAGTACTTCAGTGTCTGTGTCTTGCACTTGGGTCCATTCCTAGCCACCGCCTTATGGCAAGCTGGTGAACTCAAAGGAACGGCAGAGACCGATACAATTGACACCAGCAACATCGTGGGAGATGCCAGTCAGCACTGAACTCAATGAAGGACACCCTTAGGGAATGCTGCTCTGGATTATTCCTCGGTGTTTGCTCCTGAAGCCTTCCCCGTGAGTGGCTATAGCTGCAAGACAATGCAGCTTTGAGATCAGCATTTTTCTTCTCCTAGATGAACTGCCAATCACATTTGATGAGCTGCATCAGCCCAAAGTGACCGGTTTTAAGGCACCAGTAACCTGCCTTTGCCCTTCTCCTGTCTGTAGAAAGGGTTCCACGAGGATTAATACACGAAGACCAGGAGCTGGATTTTGTTGTCAGAGGTGATTTGAGAAGCATGCCATTGGGAGCATTTAATAGTTAGTGGAAGCTTATCCACACTACCCCTCCTCCCAGTTATAACAACCTTAAAAACAAACAGCTAATGGAATTAAAGGAGCAAACATAAGTTATTGTGTATTTAATATTTCAGTAATATTCAAGTATAATTGAAAATGTACTGATTGATTCAGCATTCTTTGTTAATAATTCATTATTGGTTATATGTACAAAGTAGATGAATGGAATACGTCATTACAGCACTGGGTCAATATGTGCACCTTTCTAAAGTAAAATAAAATAGACATGTTATCCCGACTCCTATTTTTCTTTCATTTAGTCTCTAGATCAGGGTTTCCTAATCTGGGATCCACAGACCCCTTGGTTAGTCAAAGGGCTCCATGGTATAAAGAAGTCGAGAATCCCCGTTCCAGAGTTACAAAATAAACAGTGGTGATGAGGTAGTTTTAAAATGAACCCAAAAAAAAACTGTATATGTTGAAGCACAGCAAGACGTTTGAGTTATAAAAATGCACAGAATGTTTTTCTTCAAAAATGGGAGAGAAAGAGATGTTCACGTTTAAAAAAAGGCGGAAAACAGACAAAATTAACAGGTTCATAAGCAGTGAGTACTGTTTGATAATAATAAATAAAATGAAAGCAGAAATGGCTGGCGACATCGGAAAGACAGACATGTTTGATTGTACAACAGATAACTGGGTGATGTATACTGAAGAAATAGATGCAAACGAAATAGCCAATGAAAAGTGAATGCCAGTTTTGCTGAGTGTAATAGGTGGAAAAGAATACAATTTGCTAAGAAACATAGAAATATAGAAAACCTACAGCACAATACAGGCCCTTCAGCCCACAAAGTTGTGCCAAACATGTCCCTACCATAGAAATTACTAGGTTTACACATAGCCCTCTATTTTTCTAGGTTCCATGTACCTATCTCTTAAAAGACCCTATCATATCCGCCTCCACCACCATTGCTGGCAGCCCATTCCACGCACTCACCACTCTCTGCGTAAAAAACTTACCCCTAATCCTACTCCCCAGCACCTTAAACCTGTGTCCTCTTGTGGCAACCATTTCAGCCCTGGGAAAAAGCTTCTGACTATCCACATGATCAATGCCTCTCATCATCTTATACACCCCTATCAGGTCACCTCTCATCATCCGTCGCTCCAAGGAGAAAAGGCCGAGTTCACTCAACCTATTCTCATAAGGCATGCTCCTCAATCCAGGCAATATCCTTGTAAATCTCCTCTGCACCCTTTCTATGTTTTCCACATCCTTCCTGTAGTGAGGCAAACAGAACTGAACACAGTTCTCCAAGTGGGATCTGACCAGGGTCTTATATAGCTGCAAAATTACCTCTCGGCTCCTAGATTCAGTTCTACGATTAATGAACGCCAATACACCGTATGCCTTCTTAACCACAGAGTCAACCTGCGCAGCTGCTTTGAGCGTCCTATGGACTCAGACCCCAAGATCCCTCTGATCCTCCATTAATACTATATTCTGCCATCATATTTAACCTACCAAAATGAACCACCTCATACTTATCTGGGTTGAACTCCATCTGCCACTTCTCAGCCCAGTTTTGCATCCTATCAATGTCCCACTGTAACCTCTACCAGCCCTCCACACTATCCAAAACACCTCCAAACTTTATGTCATTAGCAAACGTACTAACCCATACCTCCACTTCCTCATCCAGGTCATTTATAAAAATCACGAAGAGTAAGGTCCCAGAACAGATCCCTGAGGCACACCATTGGTTACTGACCTCCATGCAGAATATGACCCGTCTACAATCACTCTTTGCCTTCTACGGGCAAGCTAGTTCTGGATCCACAAAGCAATGTTTCCTTGGATCCCATGCCTCCTTACTTTCTCAATAAGCCTTGCATGGGGTATCTTATCAAATGCCTTGTTGAAATCCATATACAGTACATCTACTGCTCTTCCTTCAACAATATGTTCAGTCATATCCTCAAAAAATTCAATCAGGCTCGTAAGGCATGACCTACCCTTGACAAAGTCATGCTGATTATTCCTAATCATATTATACCTCTCCAAATAAATCTTGCCTCCCAAGCTCTTCTCCATCAACTTACTAACCACTGAAGTAAGACTGACTGGTCTATACTTTCCTGGGCTATTTCTACTGCCTTTCTTGAATAAAGGAACAACATCCGCATCCCTCCAATCCTCCAGAACCTCTCCCGTCCCCATTGATAATTCAAAAATCATCACCAGAGGCTCAGCAATCTCCTCCCTTGCTTCCCACAGTAGCCTGGGGTACATCTCATCTGGTCCCAACGACTTATCCAACTTGACGATTTCCAAAAGCTCCATCACCTCCTCTTTCTTAATATCTACATGCTCAAGCTTTACGGTCTGCTGCAAGTCATCACTACAATCATCAAGATCCTTTTCCGTAGTGAATACTGAAGTAAAGTGTTCATTAAGTACCTCTGATATTCCTCCGGTTCCATACACACTTTCCCAATGTCACACTTCCTAGGTCCTATTCTTTCACGTCTTATCCACTTGCTCTTCACATATTTGTAGAATGCCTTGGGGTTTTCCTTAATCCTGCCCGCCAAGGCCTTCTCATGGTCCCTTCTGGCTCTCCTAATTTCCTTTTTAACCTCCTTCCTGTTAGCCTTATAATCTTCTAGATCTCTAATCTACATACTACTAAAACTCTCATGCTCTGTCTGTCTGTCTGTCTGTTTGTGACCTCCAATTAGTGCAAATGGTGCATTACAGTGGCACTTTTTTTGGCTAAATCGAATTAAAATGCGCTAACTTACAGAATGCAGGCAAAGTTCAGGGTTATATATTCGTATAAAATTGCTCATTTGCCAAAATCAACAGGCTCCCTTTTAACCCAAGACCCGATCAACCATCATGGAAATCGGGACGCGACAGCCCGACGCATGCGCAAGACCAGCCTCAGCAGCGACACCTACTGGAGCAAAAGGGCAGGGCAGCTCTATTTCGAGGGGTCCACATTCTGCTAATCACCATCAGCATGAGCAGGATTGGGACAGATCTAACTGCCACCCATCAATAAGAGATAATTAAATCTTATTGTAATGACATACTTTGAGACACCCATAAAACCCTTTGCTGCAGTCAGAGGACAGCAGTGACTATATCACCACCATTTAGGAGAACGCCAACCACATCATCAAGAATAATCAGCATCCTTTGGTGTTACTGCTTCGTATCTTCTATCCAGCATTAGGGTAAAAAAAAATGGTCAGCCTAATTATGCCACATGGAGAGGGAAAGGGGACATTATGGTCAAGAGATGATGCCAAACATCGTCGGGAAGTGGCAAGGAGAGGGAGAGAACAAGAATTGGTAGAGGCTAAGGCTGCACGACTCCAGGATCAAAGAGTCAGGACAAAAAAAGATGAAAGAAGAGGCAGAGAAGAAGAGGCATGCACATCTCCAGGAGCAGAGACAAACAACAAACAGCAGAAGAGATGAAGAGACGGGAGGTGAAAGGGCTGCACTTCTCCAGAATGACGAGAGGCACAAGGGTGGCAGAGTAACACTCACAACATGCTGGAGGAACTCAGCAGGTCGGGCAGCATCCGTGGAGATGATCAGTCAACGTTTCGGGCCGGAATCCTTCATCAGGACTGAAGAGGGGAGGGGCAATAGCCCTATAAGGAAGGTGGGGAAGGAGAAGGCTGGTAGGTGCCAGGTGAAAAACTAGGAAGGGGAAAGATAAAGGGTTGGGGAGAGGAGGCAGGGAGGTGATAGGCAGGAAAGGTGAAGAAGGAATAGGGGAAAACACAATGGGTAGTAGAAGGAGGCAGTACCATGAGGGAGGGGATAGGCAGCTAGGGGAGGGGGCAGAGTGAAACAGGGATAGGGGAAGGGAGGAGGAGGGAATTACCGGAAGTTGGCGAACTCAATGTTCATGCCCAGGGGCTGGAGACTACCCAGATGGTATATGAGGTGCTGCTCCTCCAACATGAGTTTAGCCTCATCATGGTAGTAGAAGAGGTCATGTATGGACATATCTGAAAGGGAATGTGAAGCAGAGTTGAAGTTGGTGGCAACTGGGATATCCTATCTGTTGTGGCGGATGGAGCGAAGGTGCTCGACGAAGCGGTCCCCCAATCTGTGTCGGGTTTCACCGATGTAGAGGAGGCTGCACCGGGAGCACCGTATGCCATAGATGACCCCAACAGACTTACAAGTGAAATGTTGCCTCACCTGGAAGCACTGTTTGGGGCCCTGAATGGTGGCAAGAGAGGAGGTGTAGGGACAGGTGTAGCACTTACACTTACAGGGATAAGTGCCGGGTGGGAGATCCGTGAGGAGGGACGTGTGGACCAGGGAGTCACGGAGGGAACAATCCCTGCAGAAAGCACAGAGGGGTGGAGAGGGAAAGGTGCTTAGTGGTGGGGTCCTGTTGAAGGTGGCGGAATTTACGAAGGAGAAAGTGCTGGATCTGGAGGCTGGTGGGGTGGTAGGTGAGGACAAGGGGAACTCTGTCCCTGTTATGGTGACAGGAGGATAGGGTGAGGGCCGAAGTGCGGGAAATGGAGGGAATCATTGATGATGACAGAAGGGAAACCACGATCCTTAAAGAAAGAGGACATTTGAGATGTCCTGGATGGCAGATAAGCCAGAAATGATGCCATCAAAAGTGTCTTTCATTAAACGAGGAGGAGCTATATTTGCTTTGCGATGAGTCGCTCTTCTTTAATAAACTGAGATTTACTACTTCAGTTTCCAAAGCAAAGTGATACCAATAGCATTCAGGAAAATCGAATGTTCATTCTGGTCACATCAGATTGCACTACCCATCTCTCAAAGGGTGCCCCAACAGGTCATCCCATTGTCTAGTATTACCGAGCTCTCTGAACCATTTGTAAGCTTTTCTTTTCTTCTTGACTAGATTTATTACAGCCTTTGTACACCACGGTTCCTTTACCCTACCATAACTTCCCTGTCTCATTGGAACGTACCTATGCAGAACTCCACACAAATATCCCCTGAACATTTGCCATATTTCTTCCGTACTTTTCCCTGAGAACATCTGTTCCTAATTTAATCTTCCAATTTCCTGCCTGATAGCCTCATAATTCCCCTTACTCTAATTAAATGCTTTTCTAACTTGTCTGTTCCTATTTCTCACCAATGCTATTGTAAGTAAGATAGAATTATGAGCACTATCTTCAAAATGCTCTCCCACTGAGAGATCTGACACCTACCAGGTTCATTTCCCAATACCAAATCATGTATAGTCTCTCCTCCTGGAAGCTTATCTACATATTGTGTCAAGAAACCTTCCTGAACACACCTAACAAATTCCACCCCATCAAAACCGCTCGCTCTAGGGAGATGCTAATCAATATCTGGGAAATTAAAATCTCCCACCACAACACCTCTGCTATTATTACACCCTTCCAGGATCTGTTTCCCTATCTGCACCTCGATATCCTTGTTACTATTGAGCAGCCTATAAGAAACACCCGGTGAAATTATTGACCCCTTCTTGTTCCTAACCTCCACCCACAGAGACTCCGTAGACAGTCCCTCTATGACGTCTACTTTTACTGCTGCCGTGACACTATCTCTGATCAACAGTGCCACGCCCCCACCTCTTTTGCCTCCCTCCCTGTCCTTTCTGAAACATCTAAATCCTGCACTTGAAGTAACCATTCCTGTCCCTGAGCCATCCAAGTCTCTGTATTGGCCACGACATCATATCTCCAAGTACTGATCCACACTCTAAGCTCATCCGTTTTGTTCACAATACTCCTCGCATTAAAATAGACACATTTCAAACCGTCACTCTGAGCGCGTCCCTTCTCTATCACCTGTCTATCCTCTCTCTCGCACTGTTTCCAAGCTTTCTCTATTTGTGAGCCAACCGCCTCATCCCCGGTCTCTTCAGTTTGGTTCCCACCCCCCAGCAATCCTAGTTTAAACTCTCCCCAGCAGCCTTAGCAAACTTCCCGGCCAGGATATTGGACTCCCTGGGATTCAAGTGAAAACTGTCCTTTTTGTACAGGTCACACCTGCCCCAAAAGAGGTCCCAATGATTCAGAAATCTGAATCCCTGCCCCCGCTCCAATCCCTCAGCCACACATTTATCCTCCACCTCATTCTATTCCTATACTCACTGTCGCATGGTACAGGCAGTAATCCCGAGATTACTACCTTTGCGGTCCTGCTTCTCAACTTCCTTCCTAACTCCCTGTAGTCTTTTTTCAGGACCTCTTCCTTTTTCCTACCTATGTCATTGGTATCAATATGTACCACAGCCTCTGGCTGTTCTCCCTCCAACTGCAGGATATCTTGGATGCGATCTGAAACATCCCAGACCGTGGCACCTGGGAGGTAAAGTACCATCCGAGTTTCTTTCCTGCATCCATAGAATCGTCTGTCTCAGAGGCATGGCCACTGTTGCTTCCCCCAGGTAGGCTGTACCCCTCAACAGTAATCAAACAGGAATACTTATTGTTACGGGGTACCACCACAGGGGTACTCACAAGTACCTGACTCTTCCCCTTCCCTTTCCTGACTGTGACCCAATTATCTGTCCCCTGTGGCCCCGGTGTGACCATCTGCCTCTAAGTCCTTTCTATTACCTCCTCGCTCACCCTAACCAGACGAAGGTCATCGAGCTGCATCTCCAGTTCCCTAACTCGGTCCCTTAGGAGCTGCAGCTCAACACACTGGGTGCAGATATGGCCGTCCGGGAAGCTAGGAGACTCCAGGACCTCCCACATCTGACAACCGGCCCCACACACATGCTACTTCCTTTCTGCAATTAACACAGGTAAACCTACCTTGCCTCGTTACTGCCTAAGCCTGTTGAGTCAAAACCCTATCACTCTGCTACCCTCTCACTCCGCTGCCCGCTGGATATGGTGGTCTTCTTTTTAAACTTTTGAAGTTTGACTGCTCCAATCAAATCATCTGGAATGAGCTTTGCTGCTATTGTGAACGTCATGCAGGAACATTTAGAAATGTAACCACTGATGACTGCAGATCACTTTAGGTTTTATGTGGAATCAAAAAGGAAAGGGAGTCCATTATCCAAGCACTGCTAGTTTTGTAATGGGTTTAATTGTGCACTGAGTGTTCATTCACTTTGTATAATCTTACAAGAAAGCATTCAAAAATGTTTCTTAACTGAAGCACAACTCGCATTTGAAAGAGCAGTTGGAATCACTGTATCAATGGAAATCACAGCCAGAGACACAACTGAGTTGCAGTCAGTAATGAAAATGAGTGTGAACAAAATTCAGCATCAAAACAAAAGGTTACCTGGCTGAAGAAATTGTGTTACCATTGTGGCAGGGGCTCACATTCACCAGACCAATGCACATTTAAAGCCAAAACTTGAAGAAAATGTCATAAAGGAGAACACATACAAAGAACATGTGGATCAGACAAAAATGGACTGCACAAGGAACAGAAAAAGATTGAAAAGTCAAGCTGCAGTTTCAAAATAGCACTAATCTGCAAACTGTTGATAAAAATCTGATAATCATGAGATAATAAAGGACTGACTAGCCTTGAGATTTACAATGCGAAAACTAACAAGAGAAAAGCAAAATGGCTTACACCAGAAGTGAACGGCAAATTAATTACAATGGAATTGTACACTGGCTCAGCTGTTTCAACCATTCTGCAAAATGACTTTCAACAGCATTTCAAATATACTGAACTGAAGCCAGCGGATATCCAACTAAGAAAATATATTGGGGAAAAAAGATAACTCCTGGTGGAATGATATTCATAACAATGAGATACAACAATCAACAAATCACATTTGAACTTGTACATGGTAAAAACAGGAGGGCCAACATTGTGGGGCTGTGATTGGCTGAGAAAGTTGACTAAAGATACATCCACCATTTGCATGTCACATTCCCTTCAATATAGTTAACTGAAAGCGAGTTAAGAAAGGTACTGGATGATGCCATAGTACTGTTCAAGGATGGCACTGGAAAACTCAAACATATCAAGGATAAACTAGCGTTCAATGAAAATGCCACACCACGTCTTACAAAGCCCATCTAGTTCCTTGTACCATCTGTGATAAAGTAGCCAGTGAGCTTGATTGCATGGAGGCAGAAGGAATTCTTTCCCAGGTTGAGTGGAGCCTATAGGCAATGCCAGTGAAGAATGGGTTTGTCAGGATCTGTGGCGATTGTAAGTTCACCATCAACCCAGTACTGAGGGCAGATGAATATCCTCTGCCCAGGACAGAGGATATCTTTAGAAACCTTTCTGGAGAAAACAGTTCAACAAACTGGACAGATGGAGACAGAAGAGAAGCCCAATATATTTCTCACCATAAACAATCACAAAGGCCTTTATCACTATAATAGACTTATTTTTGTACAGCACCTGCATTTTCATTCTGACAGAAAGCTATGGACCAGGTGTTGCAAGGTTGCCCAGTGTTACCCACATGGCATCATTGTCACTGGTGAGGACGACAAGGAACAACTCCAAAATCTCAAAACAGTGTTAAAAAAAAACTTTCGAAGATTATGGGCTCAGAGCACAATGCAACATGTGTGAATTCTTTAAACCAAACATCACTTAGTGTGATTTCACCACCAACACACAAGGATTACATAAGTGTGCTGAGAAAAATTAAGCAGCGGTAGATACCCAAGGACAAAGGATGTGTCACAGTTCTGGTCCTTTTTAGGATTTGTTAATTACTGTAACAGGTTCCTGCCAAACCTGGCTAATGTGCCCCACCCCTTGAGCTGATTACTACAGATTGGGAAGAAATGGCAATGGATTAAGCAGTGTGAGGTGGCTTTCCAAAAGGAAAAAGGAAATGGTACCATCAGACACCGTACTCACACTTTATGATCCATATCATCGAGTGAAGCATGCCTGTGATGCCTCTCCTTATGGTATAGGAGCAGTCATGTCACATGATATGAGTGATGGAAGTGAATGTCCCATGGACTTTGCATCACGTTCTCCTACTGCTGCAGAGAAAAATTACACACAGATTGACAGGGAGGGGTGTAAAACATTTTAACCAGTACTTATATGGGAGAGAGTTTACTCCTAGTAACTAGTAACTCGGATACTAGCAATAACTAGTATCCATTTTCAATCCACAGAAGGGTGTTCCGCTAACAGCAGCAGCACAAATGCAGAGATGGGCTCTGTTTCTTGGTGGACACAATGACAAGATCGAATTCAGAAGGACAACTAATCCTGGAAATGCTGATGCAATGTCCCATTTACCCCTGGAAAAGGAAATACCTGAAAAATTTACAACAAAAGAACTCTTTTCGTGATGTATTCTCCCAAATGCAAATTGAAAGCCTCCCTTCAAAGATGGGTACTTGGAAAGATTAAGAACGGAACTGGATCATTGTCCTTTACAGTGGAGATTGTGTTTGATGTCATCTGGAGATGTCACATTGATCAGTTGAGGAGAGCAGAGTCAATTATTGGAGAAGAAAGGTGTCCCAGAGATGTCAGAACCACTTGCTACAGTTCCAGAGTCAATTCCTACAATCACTATGGAGGAGGCCCCAGAACCTGAGATTGTCTCACAGCCACAAGCCTCACCTGTCAAGCATAGTGATGCTGTTCATCAAGAAAGACTTCATCCCTCAAGAATAAGAATTCCTCCACAGCAATTAAATCTTTTGTCCTGATGGGGCAAGTTAAAATGTAGTATGCTGTAGAGTTGTGGATATCTTTATACATATGTCTGTGTGTGTAGATGACTAGAAAGCAACTGTTACATACTTGAGTTGAGAATTTATAGCTAAGTAGGAAGAAGTGTATTTATATTTCAGTAATATTTGAGTTATACATGTGTTGTAAATACATAATTTTGTCTATATAATTCATTATGGCTTGTATGTAGGAAGTACATGAATAGCATATGTCATTACACTGCATCATATGTACGCCCCTCATTAAAATAAAACAAAGTAGATATGTTATTCTGGGCTTCTGTGTTTCCCTTTCGATTAGTTTATAGAGTTACCAAACATAACCCAAGTGACTTCAGATGCCGGGATTGGAGTTACACCCAACCTGCTAGAAGAACTCAACAGATGAAGAGGCACATATGGAGGGAAAAGGACAGTTGACATTTGGACTGAGACCCTTCATTCTGGTTCAGATGATGAATCTCAATCTGAAATGCTAACTATCCATTTCCCTCCTAGGCGCTGCCTGGTGCGTTCCTCCAACAATTTTGTGTGTTGCTCCAAAGGTTTAGCAGGTCAGGCAAAATCAGTGGAGGGAGAAAGCAAACTAAAATTTTGAGTCAATGATTTTTTTCGAGAATAAGTTATTGAGCTGAAACTTTAACACTGTTTCTCTTTCCACAGTTGCTGTTTCGCCTGTAGAGAACTTGTAGCATTTTCTGTTGCACTTTCTTACTTTCATGCAGGGCTTACTTTCTGGGAATGTTTGGCGAGTTGGGAGGGATTGGACAAGGGACAGAGAATATTCTGACAATGAGATTCCCCTCCATGAACTGCATCTACACTTCTCTCTGTCCTGCTGAAGTAACCAACACAACCATAGACACCACCCACCTCATACATTCTATCTTCTTCACCTTTCCATCAGGCAGAAGATACAAAGCCAGAAAGCATGTTCCAAAAGGCTAAAGGACAGCTTCTATTCCACTGATCCAAAACTATTAAGTGGTCTCTCGTACGATAAGAAAGATCCTTAACCTCACAAACCATCTTGTGTAGGCCTTGCACCTTATTGTCTGCCTGTACTGCACTACCTCAGTAATTGTAACACTTTATTCTACATTATTATTTCTTTTCCTTGTACCATCTTGATGTGCTGGTGTGATGAGCTAATCTGTGTGCATAGCACACAAAAAAGTTTTCCACTGTACCTTCCTACATGTGATAATAATTAACCAATTTACTGATTTATCAACAATCATAAGTGAATAAATATGTTCCCAAGTTCTTATCTTAAGTACATTTTCTGCTCCGTTGCAGAGAAAAATACCTCATGTATGACGGGAATAAATTTTCAGACCCCCACTTTCTGATTTATGGTTTTCACTTTCAAATAATGTGATTATTCTAAGTAATATTAAGTACAGAATCCTTGCAGACTTGATTTTACAGATTAGTATTAGAATGTTTTTTAATGATCATACATTATGTTATCTTACTAGTTTTGCTATTAATAGAAATGGTCAAAGATTATCATTCCTACGCGTGCACATTTCCATCTTTCTGCCATTTATATGGGTATAAATCAGTTACTGTTCTCATTAATTCTATTTGTCCTTGGTGTGACATTATATTTTCAAAGTATATGATTAATTTAATCAGAAATGTGCAATAAATTATGATCACCATTTTAGCTTTACCTTGGTATAATTCAAGAACCAGATTGCTCAAGGAAATAACACAACTTCTAACAATAGAAGATTATGTGGTCAACAGTTGGAACCTAGGTACCTAAAATATATAATTTAAAAAATTGCACTTAAACAGCACAGCTGGCATGCTGACTATCCTGAGTGATCTGTGTTGTCTTTAGCTGCTCCAGATATTTTTTTAAAATTTTTATTTTATTTAGCGGTGGCTTAGCGTAGTTTCTGATGGACCCTAGATCGTGGTCTCTGGCGGCTTTGCTACTGCTTGCATGGTGGGTGGTGAGGGAGAGGTCGATGCTTTTGATGCTGTTTGTGTGTGGGGAAGGGGAGGGGGGCTTTAGAGTTCTAATGCTTTCTGTCATTCATTCTTTGTGGATGTCTGAGAAGAGTAAGAATTTCAGGTTGTATACTGAATACGTTCTCCGATATTAAATGGAACCATTGAGATACATCGCAGAACAGGCCCTTCTGGGCCAAACAGCCGCGCCGCCTAGCAATCCACCTATTAACATTAGCCTAATCACAGGACAATTTACAAGGATCAATTGACCTACTAATCAATAAGTCTTTGGACTGTGGGGGGAAGCTGGAGCACCTGGACGAAACAAATATTGTGCACAGGGACAACTACCTGTTGGGGGTGGTCTTTCATTGATTCTATTGTATTTCTTGTATTTACTGTGATTGCCAACAAGAAAGTGAATTGCAGGTTTGTTTATGTTGTACTGCCCATTATGCCGCAGGCGTTTAGGGCAGCAATGAAGGTCCTCCATCTCTGGTTGTGTTCAGCGCTTCTTTCACCAAGTCAGTAGCTCGCTGTTCACAATAGTCAGCCATGCAAGTCCTGGGTGTAGGCTCAGCAATAGCATCACACGCAGTTGAAAAGGGATTCTTCATTGCTGTTTCTGTAACAATTTTGTTTAACCACTCAGGTTTGTTAGTTCTGAGCTGAACTCCTGAACCTGAGGACCAGTGACCACTCTTAGTTTGGCTTCTACCTTTGACTTGCTTGACATGGATGAACTTACCAAGAGCCAAAGCATAAAGCCCTGACTCCAGCCAACATAGCTCTCCGGGTCATTGAGGACCAAGCCTCTGAAGCATGACAAGGTTGTGGTCCTCTTGGAGGGACATGCATGCACTTTGATAATAAATTTACTTTGAGCTTTGAATGTACAAACTCCTTACAGATGGCACTGGAATTGAATGCTGAATTCCATAATGCCCTGAGCAGGGATAGCATTGTCCTAACTGCTACTCTACCGTAGCATCCCGTAGTTTTGGCTTATCCTTCTCTGTAACCTTTCCTAGCTGACTACTAAGTCAAGCCTTTACTTCACCACACTGGTAATAGCCATATCTGAATCCTAGGCTGTAGGGATTGACACTTGTCACCTCTTCTCCTGTGAGATCCTTCCCAAAGCCTAGCCCCACAGTCACCCCCCATAATGTTTCCTTCTCTTTTTGGCACACGTATTTTTGTTTGGTTTAATGACTGCAAGATACTTAAGGTGTATTGCCAAGTATGCTTGCCAAGGATGCAGCAGGCTGTCCCTCTCCATGCGTCTAATGAATCCAAAGGAATGGCAGAGACCGATACAATTTGGCACCGGCAGCATAGCAGGAGTTGCCAGTAAGCATTGAACTCGATGTAGGACTGCTTTAGGAAATCCATCTCCAGATTTTTCCTTGAGGTTTACTTCCGAAGCCTTCCCCACGAGTGGGTATAGCCACAAGGCAGCGGAGGTTTGAGATGAGAGCTTTTCTTCTCCTAGATAAGCTGCCAAGCTCAGCTGATGAGCTCAATCTGCCTAAAATGACTGCTTTTTAGGTGCCGGAAACCTGCCTTTGCCCCTTCTCCTGCCAGTAGAAATGGTTTCACCAGCTAAGCCACACATGAAGCTGGACTTGGTTTTCAGAGACTATTTGAGCTATACACCACTGGAAGCATTTAATAGTAGTGGGAAAATGTGCATATCCCTACTACTCCAACTCCAGCTATGGCAAACTTAAGGAACCACTTCTTCTGTAACTAAAACGCAGTTCTGCATTCTGTTATTGTTTTTCCTTTTGTACTCCCTCAATATGTTTATGTTCAGACTGCTCTGCTGGATGTCACACAAACAAAAGTTTTTCTCTATACCTCAGTTGCAATAATGAACCTGTGGCAATGCTAATGTCTCATTGCATTCAGTCTCTGTGCTAGGGGTGAAAAGACACTGAACCAAATGACCACCATCCACTGCACCAGTGTTGGTTCCTTTTCATCTTTCAGATCAGTGCAGTGGTTTTCTACATTTGTCAGTTCTTCTCTTTTGTGCATTACTTGTTTGCTCTGCATCAAATTTAGTGCAGTTTCCTCCCATACCTATCTGTCTCTGCAGGTACAATAACAACATTTAACAAGACATTTGGATAAGAAAGGCTTAGGGAGATATCATCCAATCAGTGGGATAAAAGAACTAGTTTAGGTGGACAGCTTGGTTGTCATGGATGCGTTAAGTTGAAGGGCCCATTTCTATTTGTGTTTATCTACAAGTCTCTGCCTCTTATTCTTTCCTCAAATTCACTTAGTCAGCTATTTTCTACGGCTTGGATGCAAATATTGCCTGCCAGAACATCTGTGAAGCCCCTTGCTGTGCCTTTCCATGTTAAACCAGTGCTCGGATCTCACTGGGGCTTCCAAGTACTTCACGGCTGCGACAAATCTTTGTGGGCTTCTGAAGTGGCTTAATTGCTGCTAATTATGCCTTGATCCCCGTGCTGAATTTTTCAGAGTAAACTAAAGCACATTTTCCCAAAACCACACTTATTAATTTGGAGGTTCCCTCAGAGTTTGACCGTAAAGTGTGGGAATGCCCATCCATTCTCAGTTGCCTTTTGTTTTCTGTACAGAATCATGGCTCAGATGATGGCGAATAGAGCCGTGAGCTAGAATGTGTTCGCAGTTAGCTTACTTCTCTTTAATAATGCGGTGGGGTGACAGGAATGCACTGTGATAGTACAGGTAAATATGATAGATGTGTTTCAGAGACACTTAGATGGGCACGTGAACGTGCAGAGAATGGAGAGACATGGGCATTGTGTGGGCAGAAGGAATTCGCTTAGTTAGACATTCAAAGTTTCAAAGCACATTTATTATCAGTATACAATTCTGAAATTTGCCCTCCCATGGGCAACAATGAAACAAAGAAACAGCATGGAATGTATTTAAATAAAACATCAAACGCCCAACATGTGAAAAAAGTACAAATCACACAAAGAACATAAAGCAAGCAAATAACTTACGGAATGTGAAACCTCAAACCACAGAGTGCCCGAAATGGTTCGGGAACTACAGCCTCCAGGTCAGTTCAGGTTAGCGCTGTGTCAACCACAGTAACCTCAGCCACTGAGCCAGTTCTGCGCCGAGGCGCCTCGATCAAATCGCTCAAGTAGCAATAAAAGGGTAACCAGAAGCACATGGAACACGAAGCGCAGAGTCGTCCGAGCGCAGAGATTGGCTGATTAGATATTTGCATTAAAGAGCATCTGCATGGGTGTACCTAATAAAGTGGCCACTGAGTGTATGTTACCCACGCAGCAGGATCCCCCTCTCCGTGCAGCTGATGAACCCAAAAGAACGACAGAGACCGATACAGTTTGAAACTAGCGCTGTCACAGGTCTTGCCAGTCAGCATTTAACTCAACGTAGGACTGCCTCGTGGACTCCATCTCCAGATCTTTCCTTGGGGTTTACTCGCAAAACCTTCCACGTGAGGGAGTGGAGGCCTGAGATCAGAGTTCTCCTTCTCCTAGATGAGCTGCCAAGCTTGGCTGATAAGCCCCATCTGCCCAAAGTGACTGGGTTTAAGGCACCAATAGCCCTCCCTTCTCCTGTCAGTAGAAATGGTTCCACTGGGCTTAGTAGTTAAGCTAGACATGAAGGCCAAGAACTCGATTTGGTTGTTAGAGACTATTTGAGACACACAGTATTGGGAGCATTTAATAGGTGGTGGGAGCTTATTCTTACTCTCCCCCTCCCCCCATCCCGGCTATAGCAACCTTAAGGAACCCTCTTGCTCCCCACATCACACTGATCCGGCTTGAGTACTGCCCTGCATGTCATGTAGCAGCTGGGACTCATGATCAACGGTGACTCCAACCATCAGAAGGACTCATGAGGGTATGTTCAGATCACTGTAACTCTCAACTCTGTGTCGAGTCAAGATTTTCTGATGTAAAGAAGCTAGACAATAGAGCAGTGTTTTGGTAATGTTGCACCGGTTTTCAGACTCTCAGCTATCCTTTACTTTCCCAACTATCAATGAATCATAGAAAGTTAATAGTGGAAGGAGGGCATTCAGTCATCATCTCCATGTTGCCTAAAACAGACATTAATTTCTTCTCTCTAACCACCTCCTGGTAATGGACCAACAGGTCATTGACTGTATAGTTCTGTCTTGCTAGCAAACTTGGAAAACTTTGGGGTCTGTAGAGTTGGTTGTAAAAGGGCATTGGTGATCGAAGGCTGTTATCTCTTTAACAACAGTCAACTGGTTGCATACTCTGGTTTGCAGTGGTTCTGGAGCAACATTAAGAATCAGCTTTGGAAAAATGGTGATGTTGAATTGAACGTTCCCACTGTAGACAGAGAACCCAGATATTGTAGACACAACACACTCTGCTCTTTCACCTAATTCATTAGTGTGTCTGAGGACCCAAACTGATTCCAGTGGCAGTCTGTCAACCTATAACAATATCCTGCCTTTTCTAACTCATCTGTTTTCAAATAAATTAAACTTTTTCAATGAACATAGATAGCCCTTATTTTATGCAAACAAAACTTTATGCAGTAACTTATCAATAATATTCCCTTTTTCTACCCTGCTAGCTGTATCAAGTAAAATTCCTAAATTTTTCAAATTTCTTTTCCAAAACCCCTGGCCTGATTTTATTATGGTTTTCTGAGTGCACTGCTATCACATTCTGAATAATTCATTTCAATATTTTGCCAACACTTGATGTTAGGTTAACTGGTCTTTAGTTCCCTATTTTCTCTCTCTCTCCTTCCTTAAATAATGTTACATTTTCATCTTCTACTCCTGGCACTTCTCAAGCATCCAGGGAATTTTGGAAGATCGTCAATAACACATCTACAGCTGTCGTGTTCCCCGCTCTGGCATTCAGACCCACACATCCAAGCCTTTCCAGCACCAAGTTCTCATAATTTCTCCACTACTTGTTCTTCAGTGACACTAATTACACTGAGCTCCTTGCTGTCATTAATATTAGTTATTATAGCTGTTTCGCATTCATAGCCCAAACCAGATAGTCTGCTCAAAGCTGGATTATTCATTCTGTTTAGAATTTTATATGCATTAATAAACAGAAGGGGAAAGCATTCCCTACATAATATTAATGTTTTATAATTACAAATTCAGATTTCTTGAAAGGATCATAATCAAACCATAATAATGGTTATATTTCATCGCTTTAGTTTTGCTCTCATTCTATTGTTTTACCAAATGTGTCTGAATTATTATTGATAACATTATATTGTCTACACCCAGTGGCCACTTTATTAGTATTTAATTATCCTGTACTTTACTTATTTAATTTATCCACGTTATTTATCTTCTACCTAATGAAGTGGCCACTAAGTGTATGGTTGTGATTTTCTGCTGCTGTAGCCCATCCATATCGAGGTTCGATGCGTTGTGCATTCAGAGCTGCTCTTCTGCACACCACTGTTGTAACGTGTGGTTATTTAAGTCACTGTCACCTTCCTGTCAGTTTCAACCAGTCTGGCCATTCTCCTCTGACTTCTTTCATTAACAGGGTGTTTTCACCTACAGAACGATCACTCACTGGATTTTTTTTTGATTTTCACATTATTCTCTGTAAACTCTAGAGACTGTTGTGTGTGAAAATCCCAGGAGATCGGCAGTTTCTGAGATACTCAAACCACGTCATCTGGCACCAACAACCATTCCGCAGTCAAAGTGATTTAGATCACATTTCTTCCTCATTCTGATGTTTGGTCTGAACAACAACAGAACCTCTTGACCATGCATTGATGTGCTGCCGCATGATTGGCTGATTAGATATTTGCATTAATGAGCAGGTGTGCAGGTGTAGCCACTGTTTAGATGTTCCTATACAGTCCTTGCTTGTTTTGACTGTTAAAGCTCTGGGAAGATCTTGTACAGCCTATCAATGAACTGTTGCCACCTGGAAGTCAAGGAATAGCCAGGATTTAAGAACTCGTAGCTTGGTTTTGCATGGAGGAAAACTGCATTGAAACTAAAGTCACTAATGAGGCACAGAACTGTGTTCACAGTAAATAAAGATGTAACTGATTAAAATCAAAGGGATGACAAACTTGTTCTTGTTCATTAGCACAAAATGGCTGCCTGCTTTACCCGTAGTATTGAGATGTGGCTCCATTATATTGAATGGAAAACTTTCTTGCATGCATTAGCAGCCAAAGATACATTTTTCCACAGCTTTTCTTAATTGCTGAGATCTGAATACAAACATCATTATATGACTTACTTCTCAATAATCTACCATACTGTGCTAAAGTCTGAGCACATGTATATAGCTAGGGTACCTAAGACTTTTGCACGTTACTTTATTTGTCAGCGTGAAGCAGAGAACGAGTTTGAAAATCTGGCGGGAGCAAAGGATGTTAGGAATGATGAGGGTGGAGCACTGCGGGAGAGGTGTGGGACAGGTGGCAGAGAAGGAGTGCTGGGGTGGAGGAGCAGCGGGGTGGGGGAGATGAAGGTGATGGTGCAGGTGCACACTCACCTACCCCTGAGCCACCAGGCAAGGCCATTTGATTCCAAACAATTTGTTTATTGATCATTACTGAATGTCTCTGGTGCTTCTCACTCCCTCCCCTCTCCCTTCCCCTTTTCCCAAACATGATTTCCCTTTCCCTGCCCCCTTCCCATTCTCAATGGCACATTGCACATTTAGATAGACATAACATTAAGATTTTTACTCCTCATGTATATGAAGGTTGTAAGTAATAAAGTCAATTCAATTCCGCAATAGAGATCCATATCAGAATCAGGTTTGTCATCACTCACATATGTTGCAAAGTTTGTTTTGCAGCAACAGTACAGTGCAGTGCATAAAATTATTACAGTTCTGTGCAAAAGTCTTGGCCACCCCAGCTACATACATGTGCCTAAGACTGTCGTGAAATAATAAGATTTGTCATTGTGATGTTATTGGGTTCTCTGTCTGCAAAGCCCTAAACTCAAAAGGAGATTTTAAGCCCTATCCACTACAGACATCTACGAGGACCCTCACTATAGGGAGGTTATACTGTAACCACCTACTGCTCAAAGACTAGCTTACTTACCTATCTAGTCTCTGCAGTGAGCTCTAGCAGCCAATATCACCATTTGAGTGGTAGGTCCCCCTTACATACCAAGGAGAAGATACTTGCAGCTAAGAAAACAGTTTAAGCGCAGTTTATTTTATTTTTAATTATCTATATTTAAACTTAGACAATTTGTTCTTGAACACCCACAGAGAATTTTTGATTTATAAAAACTTTTCAAATTCCAGATTTATAAACTACCAAGGATTTAAACATAGGTACAATTCCTACGAAGTAAAAAAAACACCAGATGAACAAGTCGTCCTTTGCAGAAACCGAAGATTGAGGAATTAATTCCTGTTGTTCTTTTTTGTCACCGTCTTTCTGTCATTCCCAACAATCCCTGTTTATTTGCAACAATTATACTGTTTTGCTGCTAGCTGACATTACCTGGATGTGTTGTTTTTCAGATATATTTGCTGGGACGAAGTAATTGACACAGGTGATCTGTAGACAGAGATCTCAGACACCCAAAATTAATGTTGTGAGGGCTGGCTCTCAGAGTACACAAATATCCCAACCATTGATTGATCAACTATAGCTGTGAGCATGTTTGTTGTACTAAGTGACAAAATCAGTCTGGTCTGGAACCTTCCTGATCTCTATCATAATGATGCAAATAACTCAGCCAGTGCTGTTTGTTTGCAAATCTGTCCTTTTAACATCAGACTGATTGTTACTTGCAATTTACATTCAGAATTGAAAACTAGTTCTTGTTTGCAACAAGGAGCTGAACAAGGAATATTGGTTGGAAGTTTAACTTAGTCACATGCACTCTGACCCTTTGGAAAGGTCCTGTTGCCATTCTGGAATGCTGAGGTTAGCACTAAGCCGCTTGGGGCCTCGGAAGTAAATACCCATCTCACCATACCTGATGCACCTGTCTGTAAGAGTGACACAATACCGCAGCCGGCGATGCTGCTGCCTCACAGTGCAGGTGACCCAGGCTCAATCATGACTTGAGTTTGCATGTTCCCCTGGGGAGTGTGGGGGTGTTCTAGTCTTGTCCCTAATTGCCTGGTAACTAAATTATCCATAGTGTAGGAGGTTGGTAAATGGATCAGGGAGGGTTCAGAGAAGTAAATGGGGAAATGGGATTGATGAGAATGCCTTTAGAGCTGACACAGACTTGATGGACAGAAAAAACTCCTTCCACATCAAGAGAAAATATGAAAACCGTAAGATTTTAAGATATTGGTGCCAAATTACACCAGTCAGTCTGTTGAGCCTGATCTGCCATTCAGTTATGGCTGCTTTTAAAACCCATTCACCTACCTTCTGCATGTAATACTTACCAATCAAGAACCTGTCAGACTCTGCCTTAAAAACACCAAATGACTTGGCCTTTACAGCTCTCTGTGGCAACAAATTCCTCAGATTCACCACTCTCTGGCTGAGGAAAGTTCTCCCCATCCCCGTTGGAAAGAGACATTCCTTTATTCCAAGGCTGTGTCCTCGGATCCTCCACTCTCATACTGATGGTAGCATCTTATCCATATCCTCTCTATCCAGGCTTTCCAGTGCCTGCTATGTTTCAGTGAGATCCCACCTCATCCTTCTGGATTCCATTGAGTAAAAGCCCCGGAGACGTTAAATGTTCCATCGAAACCTGACTTTATTTTTTATTTATTTTAATGATACAGCACAGAAACAGGCCTTGCCGGTCCAGCAAGCCCACCCCGCCCACCCTGCCCAATGTGACCAATTAAGCTACTAACCCTGAGGTGTTTTGAGTGTGGGAGGAATGTGGAGCACCAGGAGGAAATCTACAAACTCTTTACAGACGCTGATGGAACTGGACCGGGCCGTTGGCTCTGTAGTAGCATTGTGCTAACTGCTACACTACAGTGCTGCCTTTTCCTTTTGGACATATTTTAAATTCTCATTTTCCAATTGTGTAAAATGTGCTTGTGCAAAAGTGATTTGAAAGGTTGGAGCCAGCTGCATGCAACTTTTCTACAGAGTGAGACCCCAAAATTTCCTGTCTAAATAGCATCTGAGCCACTGGTACATTCAAGTGTGAGGGTCCAGCCGCATTTCAGTGAATTTGGGGATCATTTCCAGTATCAACATTACAGAACAATTCTTTCTCTTGCCATGGTGCTAAGGCATTCTTTTCCTCAGTTTATTTGGATGAAGAGTAAAGAGGAAATGTTGGATTCGTTTAAAGTCGTAAAGATTAGCTTTCTTCGTCACATGGCCATTGAAACACACCATGAAATGTGTTGTTTGTGTCAATGACCAGCACAATCTGAGATGTTCTGTGGGAGCCCGCAGGTGCCAACCTAACTTGCCCAGAAATTACGAACCCTCACTCGTATTTCTTTGGAAAGTGGGAAGAAACCCATGCAGAGCATACAAACTCATTCCAGACAGCAGCAGGAAATATCCCCGATCTTACAGTCGCTTTCGTAAAGTGTTACATTAACCGATATGTAACTGTGCTACCCCCTCTCCCTCCCCCTCCCCCTCCCATAAACCATTCAAAAATCTGATGGTAGAGGAGAAGTTGCTGTTTCTAAATTATTGAGCATGGCTCTTCAGTGAGAAGAGGACGTGTCCCTAATGGTAAAGATTATTAATGATGGATGCTGTCTACTTGAGGCACAATGTTGGGAGATTTGTAGGCCATTTAGTGCCCAAGAAATAAGCATCACTCAGCCAAAGTTCCAGGCAGTCATATTTTTAACATGGTTGCCTGGTGCTAATGAGATGCATCTGTATAGTCAACATGTCGACTCTACAATACAAATAACTACAATTTATTCTTCTCATATGCTTGTAGGAATGATGTTTCTATAATTCTGTTGTTCTGTTAAACAGACACTTAATATTTAATGTTGCAAGGCTTGAAATAAATAAATAACTCGATATGTCGTATTTATTAAAGGATGCGACTAAAGTAAGAATCTTACTGTGTCTCTGCAAAGATTTCAAAGCTTTATCTTCCTCTCTCATTTTCTTTCTGGGAGACAGGCAATAATTTTTTTGACTTTTAAAGTGTGAAATGATACTGAGTTCTAGCTTACATCTGCAAACTGTTCCTCAATATCAGCCTGATTTGATGAATGTAGTAAGATGGCAAAATTAGAGCCGAGGTCCCTTTGTAAAATACTTGCCTTGCAAAGCAAAAAATAAAATGCTGAGCTATACAGAGCACGAATGAGATATTCTGGCTTCTAGCAGGGATGCAATGAGTTTAGCTCAGAAGAGGGAAAACTTCAGATCTTCAAAGAACTTCATTCCAGACTCATGAGGATCATTTGACTTTCCTTGAAGGATGGTGAGCTTAAGGCTTATTGTATTTCTGCCAAACAATGTTTATTCAATTGCAAAGAATCATTACTCTTTACTAGAATCAAAATTTGAATGATAAGATCTGTAAAGCAAATCACTTACAGAGCATAGTCTAACTGAGAATGTTAGTCTAACATAGTCTAACTCAGTCACTTGCGAGGAGGGACATAGAATCAGGAGATGTAGAATCAGTATGGATAGAACTGAGAAACTGTAAGGGCAAAAAGACCCTGATGGGAGTTATCTACAGGCTCTCAAACAGTAGCCTGGATATAGGGTGCAAGTTAAATCAAGAGTTAAAATTGGCATGTCGCAAAGGTAATTCTATGGTTGTTATGGGGGATTTTAACATGCAGGTAGACTGGGAAAATCAGGTTGGTACTGGACCCCAAGAAAAGGAGTTTGTGGAATGCCTCAGAGATGGATTCTTAGAGCAGCTTGTATTAGAGCCTACCAGGGAGAAGGCAATTCTGGATTTACTGTTGTGTAATGAGCCAGATTTGATAAGGGAACTCATGGTAAAGGAGCCATTAGGAGGTAGTGACCACAATATGACAAGTTTTAATCTACAATTTGAGAGAGAGAAGGGAAGATTGGAAGTGTCAGTATTACAGTTGAACAAAGGGGACTATGGACACATGACGGAGGAGCTGGCAAAAGTTGACTGGAAAGATACCCTAGCAGGGATGACAGTGGAACAACAATGCCAGGTATTTCTGGGAATAATACAAAAGATGCAGGATCAGTTCATTCCAAAGAGGAAGGAAGGTTCTAAGGGGAGTAGGGGGCGACCGTGGATGACAAGGGAAGTCAAGGACAGTATAAAAATAAAAGAGAGGAAGTATAACATAGCAAGGATGAGTGGGAAGCCAGAGGATTGGGAGACTTTTAAGGAGCAACAGAAGATAACTAAAAAGCAATACAAGGGGAAAAGATGAGATAAGAAGGTAAGCTAGCTAAGAATATAAAGGAGGATAGTAAAAGCTTCTTTAGGTATGTGAAGAGGAAAAAATTAGTTAAGACCAAAGTAGGGCCCTTGAAGACAGAAACGGGTTGAAACGGGTGAAATTATTATGGGGAACAAGGAAATGGCAGATGAGCTGAACAGGTACTTTGGATCTGTCTTCACTAGGGAAGACGCAAACAATCTCCCAGATGTAATAGTGGCCAGACGACCTAGGGTAACAGAGGAACTGAAGGAAATTCACATCAGGCACAAAATGGTGTTGGGTAAGCTGATGGGACTGAAGGCTGATAAATCCCCAGTGCCTGATGGTCCCCAGGGTACTTAAGGAGGTGGCTCTAGAAATCATGGACGCATTGGTAATCATTTTCCAATGTTCTATAGATTCAGGATCAGTTCTTGCAGATTGGAGGGTAGCTAATGTTATCCCACTTTTTAAGAAAGGAGGGAGAGAGAAAACAGGCAATTATAGACCAGTTAGTCTGACATCAGTGGCGGGGAAGATGCTGGATTCAATTATAAAAGATGAAGTAGTGGCACATTTGGATAGCAGTGGCAGGATAGGTCCGAGTCAGCATGGATTTATGAAGGGGAAATCATGCTTGACTAATCTTCTGGAATTTTTTGAGAATGTAACTATGAAAATGGACATGGGAAAGCCAGTGGATGTAGTGTACCTGGACTTTCGGAAAGCCTTTGATAAGGTCCCACGTAGAAGGTTAGTGTGCAAAATTAGAGCAAATGGTATTGGAGGTAGGGTACTGACATGGATAGAAAATTGGTTGGCAGACAGGAAAACAAAGAGTATGGATTAATGGCTCCTTTTCAGAATGGCAGGCAGTGACTAGTGAGGTACTGCAAAGCTCGGTGCTGGGACCGCAACTATTTACAATATACATTTATGATTTAGATGAAGGGATTAGAAGTAACATTAGCAAATTTGCAGATGACACAAAGCTGGGTGGCAGTGTGAAATGTGAGGAGGATGTTATGAGAATGCAGAGTGACTTGGACAGGTTGGGTGAGTGGGCAGATGCATGGCAGATGCAGTTTAATGTGGATAAATGTGAGGTTATCCATTTTGGTAGCAAGAACAGGAAGGCAGATTACTATCTGAATGGTGTCAAGTTAGGAAAAGGGGAAGTACAACGAGATCTAGGTGTCCTTGTTCATCAGTCACTGAAAGTAAGTATACAGGTACAGCAGGCAGTGAAGAAAGCTAATGGCATGTTGGTCTTCATAACAAGGGAAATTGAGTATTGGAGCAAAAAGGTCCTTCTGCAGTTGTACAGGGCCCTGGTGAGACCACACCTGGAATATTGTGTACAGTTTTGGTCTCCAAATTTGAGGAAGGACATTCTAGCTATTGAGGGAGTGCAGTGTAGGTTCATGAGGTTAATTCCCGGGATGGCGGGACTGTCATATGTTGAAAGATTGGAGCAACTGGGGTTGTATACACTGGAATTTAGAAAGATGAGAGGGGATCTGACTGAAACATATAAGATTATTAAGGGATTGGACATGCTAGTGGCTGAAAACATGTTCCCGATGTTGGGAGAGTCCAGAATCAGAGGCCACAGTTTAAGAATAAGGGGTAGACAATTTAGAACGGAGTTGAGGAAAAACTTTTTCACACAGAGGGTTGTGGTTCTGTGGAATGCTCTGCCTCAGAAGGCAGTGGAGGCCAATTCTCTGGATTCCTTCAAGGAAGAGTTAGATAGAGCTCTTAAAGACAACGGAGTAAAGGGATATGGGGAGAAGGCAGGAACAGGGTACTGATTGTGGATGATCAGCCATGATCACAGTGAGTAGCGGTGCTGGCTCGAAGGGCCGAATGGCCTACTCCTGCACCTATTGTCGATTGCCTATATGTCTATTGAGCAACTCAGCGGCCACTTCCTCTCAGCTCCTGAAATCCAGCGCTATCCTTGTGCAGTTTGCATGATCTCCTTGTCACCACGTGAGTTTCCCCCAAGTGCCATGGTTTCTTCCCACAGCCCAAAAATTATGGGTTGGTTGGTACATTGGCCATAGTAAGTTGACCCCAGTGTGCAGGTGAGTGTCAGAATCTGGGTATCTGAGTTGTGGGGGGGGGGGGGGTTACCTGGTGTCAGAGGGAGGAGGTTGCAAGCCAACAAGAATGTGGGGAGAATAAATATTGGGATTAGTAGAGGATGACTGTAAAGGAGTGGTTGATGCTCAGCATGGACTCAGGGGAACGATGGGCCTGTTTCTTTACTGCCTCTCTCCACGACTATATGCGGACATTGAGTTGAAGAGAGCTGCTATAAATAGGCTTGAGTGAAGTTAGCTGCCAAAGGCTGATGATCCATTAACTGGGTAAATTTCTCCACTGTCGCCTCTTGTCCGTAAGGGTTCCATATACAGCACAGTTTGTTTGAGGAAACTTTGAGATCTGCAGCTTCTGCTGTAAAAAATGAAACCGCAGATCCCAGAGTTAAAGATAGCTAGAATTTTATATACATGCAGTGGCCACTTTATTAGGTACACTTGTACACCTGCTCGTTAATGCAAATATCTGATCAACGTATAAAAACATTCAGACATGGTCAAGGGGTTCAGTTGTTGTTCACATGAGAAATGTGATCTAAGTGACTTTGACCGTGCAATAATTGTTGGTGCCAGACAGGGTGATTTGAGTATCACAGAAACTGCTGATCCCCTGGAATTTTCACCCTCAACAGTCTGTAGAGTTTACAGAGAATGGTACAAAAATCAAAACAAAGCATCACTTCCATGGGTGAAAATGCCTTGTTAATGAGAGAGGTCAGAGGAGAATGGCCAGACTGGTTCAAAATGGCAGGAAGGCGACAGTCACTCGAATAAACACGCATTACAGCAGTAGTGTGCAGATCAGAAGCAGAATGGTGAAATTGTCCATTTCTGCATACTACGTAGCTAAGGCCACACTCAGCTTGGCGTTGGTAAGTGCCACTTAATAAAGTCACAATTGACTGTTCTCAATGAAGAAAGTCCAGTTATCATACGTTGGAATTACTGCAGTCAGATTCCACATCATCAACATCCCGGGTTCACCGAGTGCACATGTACAAGAAAATTGCCGTAAGACAGCAGTATCAGTCATCAAGGGCCCTCACTGTGCTCTCTTTTCACTGCTACCATTTGGGGGGAAGATACAGGAGAACTTTACATCCCACAGCACCAATACGGGAGCAGTTATTAACCTTCGATCACCAGACTCCTGAACCAGTGCGGGTAACTTCACTCACCTCAACACTGAACTGATTCCACTACCTACAGACTCACTTTCTAGAACTCTACAACTTATGCTTTCAATATTATTTATCACTATTATTTGCACAATTTGTCCTCTTGCACATTTGTTAATTGTCAGTCTTTATGTATAGTTTTTGATAAATTCTATTTTATTTCTTTATTTCCTTGTAAATACCTGCAAGAAAATGAATCTCAAAATAGTATATGTGGTGACATATCTGTACTTTGATAATAGATATACTTTGACTTCGAGTAGGCAAGCATCACTCTCCAAATGCCTACCCAATGCATATCCATTATTTTCCAAGCACAAGGCAGGGAATGTTCCCATATTCCAGGAGAAATGCAGGCTCTGGCAACATTCAAATTGGTCAATACCATTCGGTTCAAAGCAGCCAACCTGACCATAACCCCATCCACCATTCCAAACATCTGTTCCCTTGTGAGCACTATCTTCTGGTAACATCTCATAAGCCCACCCTCCACCTCCAAGAAGAGCACGAGCTACAGAAGTGCTTTCACTCTGTGAACTGCCGAGTCTCACGTTGGCATCACCAGCACCTCCAAGTTCCCCAGTCCCACATGCAAATGTGTTGCCTAACCTACGTCATAGCTCTGGCAAATTCCTGGAGTTCTGCGGATGGCGAAGGCTTCACCAGCAGGACTGCAGCCTTCTCAAAGGTGATAATCAAACATGGACAATAAACATCAGGCTTGCTAGGCAATCCTTCATCCTGCTTGTGAATTAAAGAAAAGAACATTTGAAAATTCTTGTCGGTCATTCAGTCATTTGACCTCTGTCAGACAGACTGTGCTGGTTAATTTCCAGTAGAGTACATCCTTTCACAAGTAGGAGCATTCTTAATTCAAAAGTTTGCAATGTTCAGGCGAACTGTATCATGCAAGTTTTCAAACAAGTACTAACAGTAGTGATATAGCAGTTTGTTGAGAAAATATTCCAATATTTGACTTTATTGTTAATTACTGAATGACTATGATTCAAGGGATGTCTGACCCTGTGAACATAATAATAGATTTCACCTACCCACCCTGGACATCTCTCTTCTCCCTTCTCCCACTGGGCAGAAGATGCAGAAGCCTGAAAGCACGTACCACCAGGTTCAAGGACAGCTTCTAGCCACTGTCTGCAGACTCTTGACTGGCTGTCCTGCCCAATAAGATGGACTCTTGACATCACAATCTACCTCGTTATGATCTTCCACTTGATCGTTTACCTGCCCTCCACGTTTTGGTAGTTTTTCCATTTTACTTAGCATTGTTATTGTTTTGCCTTATTCTACCTCAATGTACTGTGTAATGATTCAATCTGTATCAAAAGTGTGCAAGACAAGCTTCTCACTGTATTTTGCTACATGTGACAATAACAAAGCCAATTCCAAAACCAATACCAATCAATGTGTGCCTTTTGCAAAAGCAAGGTGGAAGTTATGATGTTTATAACTCCTCTTGCATTCAGACGGTACACCGATGTAGCAGTAATGTAACGCTATTACCGCACCAGCGACCCAGGTTCAATTCCCGCCGCTGTCTGTAGGGAGCTTGTCCATTCCGCTGGTGCTCCAATTTCCTCCCACGTTCCAAACATGTACAGATCTGGAGGTTAATCGGTCACATGGGGGTAACTGGTGGCGCAGGCTTGGTCTGTCCGAATGACCTGTTACTCTGTTGTATCTCTAAATAAAAGATAAAAATAAAAATAAATCAAGGTTTGTGATTACAATGACCTGACTCAATTGATACCTTCTCTTACTACTAGCCGTCATGACCCAGAATTAGCTTGAGTAACAAAATCCCGTAGTTTAGACTGGAAAATGTCCCACAATCCAGTAATGATCTCACTCGTCATGGCAGGGAGTGGCTAGTGTGCTCACTGGGGCAGAGAAGGGTGTTCTAGTAAGGATTAATTCAGACAATTAGAAGCAGAATGGGGAGGTCTGTGGAATAAGTAACTCAGAAAAGTACTTGATGAAAGAGAACAAAAGCTATCATCATTTGACCTTTTTTATCGGGCGCTGTCAGACAGGCAGTGTGTATTGTGCATTGTCTCATGAAGTAGGTTATACCAAATAACCATTCTTCTTCTACAAGCCAATGCTACACTTGACAGCAGGTGTAAAATGGGAACTGTGTTCCACTGACTGATGACTTTCAGTGACCTAGTACTGTTTGTCAAATACACGCTGAAGGCAGATGAAGCTGTAGCTCCTGAAGCTATCTGCAATTCTGTATTGTTGCTTCCTCATCACTTCTTAAGCCTATGCTGTCTCTCCATTACTGTTTGCTTGTAAATTACTGGAAAATTAATGAATTTAAATTCCAAACAGTGCAGCCTAGAAAATAGTTCGCTTAGGTCTGCTTCTTGGATGCTATATGATCGACTTTAATTCCCACCTACATCCGTGACACTTCACACACACCCGATCTTTAAGTTACACACAAAAAATGCTGGAGGAACTCAGTCCTGATGAAGGGTCTCAGCCTGAAATGTTGACTGCTTATTCCTCTCCGCAGATGCTGCCTGACCTGCTGAATATTTCTAGCACCCGTAGAAGCTCTTGTATTTAACCACTTTAAGTTCCCTGGCCCTAATCACTTCATTTTCACTATTAGCCGTTTATCTCTTCCACCATTTACCTCCCGGCTTCTCACTTCATTCCCCCTCACCCACCCACCTGATTTCAGCTATCACCTGCCAGCTCGTCATCCCCATCTTTTTACTCTGGCTTCTTCCCCCTTTCTTGCCAGTCCCGATGATGAGTCTCAGCATAAAGCCTTAACTCTTTATTCCTGTGCATAAGAACTGCTGACCTGCTGAGTTCCTCCAGCATTTTGTGTGCGTTCTCCGGATTTCCAGCATCTGCAGATTCTCTTCTGTTTATGTTCAGCTTTTCTCGGAGATGGAAATAATTTCCTGGAAATATGAACAGTTCTGGGCATTGATCCTGTCACTGTGCCTCTAAATTTCCATGCATCAGTCCCACATCAAATGTTCATATCACGCCCAGTTCTACCGACACGAACAGTAAATAGTGCAGGAAGACCCATCCGTGACCATTATGGCGCAGTGTTAGAAAGACGAGGATCAGACCAGAAAATCCTGGAACTACTCAGACGTCAAGCAAATCCTCTAAAAGAGAAACAGTTATTATTTCAGATCCGTCACTTGACCCTCTACAACCAGGAACAGAAATTCTGTTTCTCCTTCCACAGAAGTTGTCTGATCTGCTGATTATTCACAGCATTTCTGGTTTGATTTTCAGATTTCCAGCAACTGTAGATTTTCTTTGGTTTTTACATTGGTTGCTTCTCTCGTGATTTAAAGAGATGCTCCCTGTTGACATTGCCATACCAACTGGGATTTCTCCAGCACAGTGTACAAGGTGGTCCACAGGGTGCTCTGTAACTAATGGAATGTACTCTCCAGCCCACGTACATGGGGTATAACAAATGAAATAATAAATACCTGGTTCATTACTTCAATGGCTTGCTAGATCTCTGCATTAGTGCCCCCTGCTTAGTGAACTCAGACTGCTGCCAAAAGAAATATTTACTATGAGGATCCCAACCCTGCAGGTCACGTGTAAACTGAGGTGAGTGAATCGCCTTGGCAAGAGGTGATAACATTTTGTTCACCACTTCTCCACTGTGTGGGGATTCTCTCTCCTAGATATGATTACTACAACACACACAAAATGCTGAAGGAACTCTACAGGTCTGGCAGGATTGGAGAGCACGCCTTACCAGAATAGGTGGAGTGAACTTGGCCTTTTCTCCTTTGAGTGACAGAGGATGAGAGGTGACCTGATAGAGGTGTATAAGATGATGAGAGGCATTGATTGTGTGGATAGTCAGACGCTTTTTCCCATAGCTGAAATGGCTAACACGAGAGGGCACAGTTTTATGGTGCTGGGGAGTAGGTACAGAGGGGATGTCAGGGGGAAGTTTTTTTACACAGAGAGTGGTGCGTGCGTGGAATGGGCAGCCAGTAACAGTGGTGGAGGCGGGTATTAAGAGACTCCTGGATAGGTACATGGAACTTTGCAAAATAAAGGTCTATGGGTAACCCTAGGTAATTTCTAAAGTAAGTACATGTTTGGCAAAGCTTTGTGGGCCAAAGGGCCTGTATTGTGCTGTAGGTTTTCTATGTTTCTATGTTTCCATTTTCTCTGTTCCTGTGTCCGTCTGAATCCTTCTTAAACATTGCTGTCAAATCCACTTCCATCATTACCCCGGCAGTGTGCTCCAGGCACCTACCACTCCCCGTGCAATAGAATCACCTTTAAATGTTCTCCTTCTTGTCCTAAAGCAATGCCTTCTTGTATTTGACATTTCCACCTTATGTAAGCACCTCATAATTTTATAAATTTACTTCAGGTTGTCCCTGAGCCTCTGATGGTTAAAAGGAAACAATCCAAGTTTGTCCACTTTCTCCTTACAGCTTAATATCGACTCAGAGCCATTTTGTATATATTGTCCTTACCTTTTACACTTGACCTCTCAGTTGTCTGCAGTGAATTCTATCGGCCAATTCTCTGCCCATATCAGTGAGTGATTTGTAATCTGCTGTTTCTTTTAAAAACCTTCTTCACTATCCACAATTCCACCAATATTTGTATCATCTCATTTTAACTTTGCTAGTGGGAAGCTTCAATTAACAAAGCATGGACAGACTAGTTATGAGAAGTTTGCTTCTAATTAACAAATAAGTTTATATGGAAGCAATTTTGTAAACTAATGTGTCTGATGTAGTCTACTTGGCTCTTACAAGCTTTTTGACAAATATGTAGGCAAGTGAAAAAAGAATTTGGAGTCTAGAGAAAGCAAGTTTCCATGGTAAATGTGATTTAAAATGTGTTCAGAGTGAAATGGTTCATGGATGATGGATGTTCTGGTGACTGGAAGGCTTTTAGCAGTGAAGTTCTAGGGGGATTAGTATTTGACCCCTCACTTGGTAGCTGCAATGTGTTTCAAAGACACAGATGCAGGTGGAAAGGAGGAATATGATAAAGAAGTTTGCAATTGATTCAAAAATTGGTCGTATTGTTGGCAATAAGTGGAAAAGCCAGAAAATTGTGAGAAGATATAAATGACATCATCAGTTGGATGGAAAAGTGGAAAATGGAATTTAACCTAGAGAAGCATTAGGAGAGATAGAATGGGGAAGAGGATATGTGATGGATATTAACTACTGAGGAGGAACAGAAAGATCCCATATGGATATCCACAGCTCCATAATATCAGCAGGGTAGGTTGAAACAGCACTCAGGTGGGGGGTGGGGGGGGGCTTCTTTTATCAGTTAAGACACAGGGTGTAAAAGTCGTAAAGTTATGTTGGAACGTGATTCACACAAGTAGTTACACTCAGCGGCCACTTATTTTTGGTCATCCGCTGCTGTAGCCCATCCATTTTGAAGTTTGACATGTTATCGTGTTACACCTTCAGAGATGTTCTTCTGCACATCACTATCATAGTGTGTTGTTATCTGAGTTACTGTAAACTTCTTGTCAGCTTGAACTAGACTGGCCACCTTGCTCTGACCTCTCTCAGTAACAATGTGCTTTCACCCACAGAAATGCCACTCATTGGATGTTTTTCCTTGGTTTTTTTTGCACCATTCTCTGTAAACTTCAGAGATTGTTATAGAAACATAGAAAACCCACAGCGCAATACAGGCCCTTCGGCCCACAGTGCTATGCCAAACATGTACTTACATTAGCTGTTCCCTAGGGTTATCCATAGCCCTCTATTTTTTCTAAGCTCTATGTACCTATCCAGGAGTCTCTTAAAAGACCCCATTGTATCTGCCTCCACCACTATCGCCGGCAGCCCACTCCACAAACTCACCACTCTCTGCATAAAAAACATACCCCTGACATCTCCTCTGTACCTACTTCTAAGCACCTTGAAACTGTGCCCTCACGTGTTGACCATTGTAGCTCTAGGAAAACACCTCTGGCCATCCACACGATCAATGCCTTTCATCATCTTATACACCTCTATCAGGTCACTTCTCATCCTCCACTGCTCCAAGGAGAAAAGGCTAAGTTCACTCAACCAATTCTCATAAGGCATGCTCCCTAATCCAGGCAAGATCCTTGTAAATCTCTTCTGCATCCTTTCTATAGTTTCCACAACCTTCCTACAGTGAGGTGACAAGAATAGAGCACAGTACTCAGTTTCAGTGCTGTAATTGCTCTATGGTTATACTCCAAGTGGGGTCTGACTAGGGTCCTATATAGCCGTAACATTACCTCTTGGCTCTTCAACTCAGTCCCACGGTTGATGAAGGCCAATGCACCATATGCCTTCTTGACCAGACAATCAACCTGCACAGCAGCTTTGAGTGTCCTATGGACTCGGACCCCAAGATCCCTCTGATCCTCCACACTGCCAAGAGTCTTACCTTTAATATTATAATCTACCATCATATTTGACCTACAAAAATGAACCACCTTACACTTATCTGGGTTGAACTCCACCAGCCACTTCTCAGCCCAGTTTTGCATCCTATCAATGTCCCGCTGTAACCTCTGACAGCCCTCCACACTATCCACAACACCCCCAACCTTTGTGTCATCAGCAAACTTACTAACCCATCCTTCCACTTCCTCATCCAGTTCATTTATATAAATCACGAAGAGTAGGGGTCCCAGAACAGATCCGTGAGGCACACCACTGCTAACCGACCTCCTTGCAGAATATGACCCATCTACAACCACGTTTTGCCTTCTGTGGGCAAGCCAATTGTGGATCCATGAAGCAATGTTCTCTTGGATCCCATACCTCCTTATTTTCTCAATAAGCTTTGCATGGGGTACCTTATCAAATGCGTTGCTGAAAGCCACAAACACTACATCTACTGCTCTTCCTTCATCAATATGTTCAGTCACATACTCAAAAAATTCAATCAGGCTCGTAAGGCATGACTCGTCCTTGACAAAGCCATGCTGACTATTCCTAATCATATTATACCTCTACAAATGTTCATAAATCCTGTCTCTCAGGATCTTTCTCATCAACCAGTAAAGTAAGAAAATCCCAGGAAATCAGCAGTTTCTGTGATACTCAAACCAATCTGTCTGGCATCAATAAACATCCCACAGTCAAAGTCATTTCGATCACGTTTCTTCCCCGTTCTGATGTTGGTCTGAACAACAACTGAACCTTCTGACCAATGCTTTATGCATTGAGTCGCTGTCACACGATTGGCTGATTAGATATTTGCGTTAACAAGCAGGTGTAAAGGTGTACCTAATGAAGTGGCCACTGAGAATACTGCAGAAACTTATTGTCCGAAACACATTACAGGAAAGTCACGATTGTGCTGGAGAGGGTGAAGAGATTTACAAAGATATTCAAAGTTCAACATTCCAAGTAAATGTTTTATCAATGTGCTTATATGTCACTAAATGCTAACCTGAGATTTATTTTCTTGCAGGCTTTCACAACAGAACAAAGAAATACAATGAAATCAGTGAAGGACTACACACAGTGACTGACGAGCAAAAAAAAGGATAAACATTACAAATCCTAAAAGGCAAATACTAAATAAATAAATATGTACTTCCCATACGTAAGTAAATAATAATGAGAACATGAGTTGTAGAATCTTTGAATTGAATCTATAGGTTGTGTTCAGTGATTGTGTTGAGGTGAGTGAAGTTATCCACTCTGGTTCAGAAGCTTGATGGTTGAAGGGCAATAACTGTTCCTGAACCTGTGGCACCTGTGGCTCCTGTTCCTCCTTCCCAATGGCAGCAGTGAGAAGTGAGCCCAGCCTGGACGGTGAGGGCCCTGGATGATGGAGAGCATGGCCTGGAAGGTGGAGGTCCTTGATGTTACCAGGACTGAAAACCTACGCTATTTAGAACTCAAGGTTTGCTTTCATTTTGCTGCAGAAGGGTCTCAAAGAAACTTAACTGAGGTGTATAAAATTATGATGGGCCTGGACAATATAAATAAGGACAGCTTTTTCTTCGAAGAGTGCCCAGATACTGGGAGGTGCTGACTTCAGGTATTTGATGGAAAAGTCAGCTGGGAGATGAAGAACTAAATTTTCATCTGTGTATTTGACTTCCTTAAAGAATGGTATCATCAGACCATCTCAGCGCTACTTAGATACCATGTTCACAAAGTCAATGAGCAGAGAAACAGACCTTTCAGCCTACTACATCCATGCTATCCCCTATGCCCACCTACAGTCATCCCAGTTGCCCACAATTGGACTGTTTCCTTCTATGCTTTGCCTAATTATGTCTGTCTAAATCCTTCCTAAACATAGCAATTGTATCAGATTCCACCACCTCCTCTAGCAGTGCGGTTCAAATACCAACCACCTTGTGTGAAAAAAAAACTCCTAAAGATCTCTTTCAAATTGGAATTGGAATTGGAATTGCTTAATTATTGTCACACGTACAGACACAGTGAAAAGCTTATGTTGTAGACTATGAATATAGATTAATCCATTGCACAATACACAAAGTAAAACAGCAGCATGCACAATAAAGTGTAACAGCTACAGAAAAAGTGCAGTGTAGGTGGACAATAAAGCACAAGATCATAATGAGATAGATTGTGAAGTCAAAGTTCAACTTATCGTAATAGGAAACATTCAATACTCTTTAACAATAGTGTAGAAGCTGTCTTTGAGCCTGGTGGTACATTTCTTCAGGCTTTTCTTTCTTCTTCCTGATGAAGAGTGGTGAAGATATAATTTCCATGGTGGCTAGGGTTGTTTCTGATAGGAGAGGGGTGAAGAGAGAACGCCTGTGGTGGTCAGAGTTGTTCCTGATGGATAGGGGTGAAGATAGAATGCCTGTGGTGGTCAGAGTTGTTCCTGATGGAGAGGGGTGAAGATAGAATGCCTGTGGTGGTCAGAGTTGTTCCTGATGGAGAGGGGTGAAGACAGAATGCCTGTGGTGGTCAGAGTTGTTCCTGATGGATAGGGGTGAAGATAGAATGCCTGTGGTGGTCAGAGTTGTTCCTGATGGAGAGGGGTGAAGGGAGAATGCCTGTGGTGGTCAGGGTTGTTTCTGATGGAGAGGGGTGAAGACAGAATGCCTGTGGTGGTCAGAGTTGTTCCTGATGGATAGGGGTGAAGATAGAATGCCTGTGGTGGTCAGAGTTGTTCCTGATGGAGAGGGGTGAAGGGAGAATGCCTGTGGTGGTCAGAGTTGTTCCTGATGGATAGGGGTGAAGACAGAATGCCTGTGGTGGTCAGAGTTGTTCCTGATGGATAGGGGTGAAGATAGAATGCCTGTGGTGGTCAGGGTTGTTTCTGATGGGAGAGAGGTGAAGGGAGAATGATTGTGGTGGTCAGAGTTGTTCCTGATGGAGAGGGGTGAAGATAGAATACCTGTGGTGGTCAGGGTTGTTCCAGTTGGAGAGGGGTGAAGATAGAATGCCTGTGGTGGTCAGGGTTGTTTCTGATGGAGAGAGTTGAAGGGAGAACGCCTGTGGTGGTCAGGGTTGTTTCTGATGGAGAGGGGTGAAGGGAGAATGCCTGTGGTGGTCAAGGCTGTTTCTGATGGAGAGGGGTGAAGGGAGAATGCTTGTGGTGGTCAGGGTTGTTTCTGATGGGAGAGAGGTGAAGGGAGAATGCCTGTGGTGGTCAGGGTTGTTTCTGATGGAGAGGGGTGAAGGGAGAATGCCTGTGGTGGTCAGGGTTGTTTCTGATGGAGAGGGGTGAAGGGAGAATGCCTGTGGTGGTCAGGGTTGTTTCTGATGGAGAGGGGTGAAGGGAGAATGCCTGTGGTGGTCAGAGTTGTTCCTGATGGAGAGGGGTGAAGGGAGAATGCCTGTGGTGGTCAGGGTTGTTTCTGATGGAGAGGGGTGAAGGGAGAATGCCTGTGGTGGTTAGGGTTGTTCCTGATGGAGAGGGGTGAAGGGAGAATGCCTGTGGTGGTCAGGGTTGTTTCTGATGGAGAGGGGTGAAGGGAGAATGCCTGTGGTGGTTAGGGTTGTTTCTGATGGAGAGGGGTGAAGGGAGAATGCCTGTGGTGGTTAGGGTTGTTTCTGATGGAGAGGGGTGAAGGGAGAATGCCTGTGGTGGTTAGGGTTGTTTCTGATGGGAGAGGGGTGAAGGGAGAATGCCTGTGGTGGTCAGGGTTGTTTCTGATGGAGAGGGGTGAAGGGAGAATGCCTGTGGTGGTTAGGGTTGTTTCTGATGGAGAGGGGTGAAGGGAGAATGCCTGTGGTGGTCAGGGTTGTTTCTGATGGAGAGGGGTGAAGGGAGAATGTTTGTGGTGGTTAGGGTTGTTTCTGATGGAGAGAGGTGAAGGGAGAAAGCCTGTGGTGGTCAGGGTTGTTTCTGATGGAGAGGGGTGAAGGGAGAATGCCTGTGGTGGTCAGGGTTGTTTCTGATGGAGAGGGGTGAAGGGAGAATGCTTGTGGTGGTCAGAGTTGTTCCTGATGGAGAGGGGTGAAGATAGAATGCCTGTGGTGGTCAGGGTTGTTTCTGATGGAGAGGGGTGAAGGGAGAATGCCTGTGGTGGTCAGAGTTGTTCCTGATGGAGAGGGGTGAAGGGAGAACGCCTGTGGTGGTCAGGGTTGTTTCTGATGGAGAGGGTTGAAGGGAGAATGCCTGTGGTGGTCAGGGTTGTTCCTGATGGAGAGGGGTGAAGGGAGAATGCCTGTGGTGGTCAGGGTTGTTCCTGATGGAGAGGGGTGAAGGGAGAATGCCTGTGGTGGTCAGGGTTGTTTCTGATGGGAGAGGGGTGAAGGGAGAATGCCTGTGGTGGTCAGGGTTGTTCCAGTTGGAGAGGGGTGAAGATAGAATGCCTGTGTGGTCAGGGTTGTTTCTGATGGAGAGAGGTGAAGGGAGAATGCCTGTGGTGGTCAGGGTTGTTTCTGATGGAGAGGGGTGAAGGGAGAATGCCTGTGGTGGTCAGGGTTGTTCCAGTTGGAGAGGGGTGAAGATAGAATGCCTGTGGTGGTTAGGGTTGTTCCTGATGGAGAGGGGTGAAGGGAGAATGCCTGTGGTGGTCAGGGTTGTTTCTGATGGAGAGGGGTGAAGGGAGAACGCCTGTGGTGGTCAGAGTTGTTTCTGATGGGAGAGGGATGAAGGGAGAATGCCTGTGGTGGTTAGGGTTGTTTCTGATGGAGAGGGGTGAAGGGAGAATGCCTGTGGTGGTTAGGGTTGTTTCTGATGGAGAGGGATGAAGGGAGAATACCTGTGGTGGTTAGGGTTGTTTCTGATGGGAGAGGGGTGAAGGGAGAATGCCTGTGGTGGTCAGGGTTGTTTCTGATGGAGAGGGGTGAAGGGAGAATGCCTGTGGTGGTTAGGGTTGTTTCTGATGGAGAGGGGTGAAGGGAGAATGCCTGTGGTGGTCAGGGTTGTTTCTGATGGGAGAGAGGTGAAGGGAGAATGCCTGTGGTGGTCAGGGTTGTTTCTGATGGAGAGGGATGAAGGGAGAATGCCTGTGGTGGTCAGGGTTGTTTCTGATGGAGAGGGGTGAAGGGAGAATGCTTGTGGTGGTCAGAGTTGTTTCTGATGGAGAGGGGTGAAGGGAGAATGCCTGTGGTGGTCAGGGTTGTTTCTGATGGAGAGGGGTGAAGGGAGAATGGTTGTGGTGGTGAGGGTTGTTTCTGATGGAGAGAGGTGAAGGGAGAAAGCCTGTGGTGGTCAGGGTTGTTTCTGATGGAGAGGGGTGAAGGGAGAATGCCTGTGGTGGTCAGGGTTGTTTCTGATGGAGAGGGGTGAAGGGAGAATGCTTGTGGTGGTCAGAGTTGTTCCTGATGGAGAGGGGTGAAGGGAGAACGCCTGTGGTGGTCAGAGTTGTTCCTGATGGAGAGGGGTGAAGGGAGAATGCTTGTGGTGGTTAGGGTTGTTTCTGATGGAGAGGGGTGAAGGGAGAATGCCTGTGGTGGTCAGAGTTGTTCCTGATGGAGAGGGGTGAATGGAGAATGCCTGTGGTGGTCCGGGTTGTTTCTGATAGAGAGGGATGAAGGGAGAATGCCTGTGGTGGTCAGGGTTGTTTCTGATGGGAGAGGGATGAAGGGAGAATGCTTGTGGTGGTCAGGGTTGTTTCTGATGGAGAAGGGTGAAGGGAGAATGCCTGTGGTGGTTAGGGTTGTTTCTGATGGAGAGGGGTGAAGGGAGAATGCCTGTGGTGGTCAGGGTTGTTTCTGATGGAGAGGGGTGAAGGGAGAATGCCTGTGGTGGTCAGGGTTGTTTCTGATGGAGAGGGATGAAGGGAGAATGCCTGTGGTGGTCAGGGTTGTTTCTGATGGAGAGGGATGAAGGGAGAATGCCTGTGGTGGTCAGGGTTGTTTCTGATGGAGAGGGGTGAAGGGAGAATGCCTGTGGTGGTCAGGGTTGTTTCTGATGGAGAGAGGTGAAGGGAGAAAGCCTGTGGTGGTCAGGGTTGTTTCTGATGGAGAGGGGTGAAGGGAGAATGCCTGTGGTGGTTAGGGTTGTTTCTGATGGAGAGGGGTGAAGGGAGAAAGCCTGTGGTGGTCAGGGTTGTTTCTGATGGAGAGGGATGAAGGGAGAATGCCTGTGGTGGTCAGGGTTGTTTCTGATGGAGAGGGGTGAAGGGAGAATGCCTGTGGTGGTCAGGGTTGTTTCTGATGGAGAGGGGTGAAGGGAGAATGCCTGTGGTGGTTAGGATCATTGATTATGTTAGCTGCTTTACACTGGCAGCACGCAGTATGAACAGAGTTACGAGAGGGGAGGCTGCTTTCTGTGATGTGCTGAGCTATGGCCATAACTTTCTGCAGTTTCTTGCAGTCCTGGACAGAGCAGTTGCCGTTCTAAGGTGTAATGCATTCAGATAAGTGATGCATTAATAAAACTTGGTGAGAATTAATGAGGACGTGCCAACCTCCTTTAACTTCGTGAGGAAGTGGAGGCATTGGTGAATTTTCTTGGCCTCACCCTGTATTTGAAGATCTATGACTTCCATGTCCATATACCCAGTGCTACAAGGTGGGACGAGTCACGGTAGCTCCATATCGCTTGGTATGGACACAATAGGCTGTAGACTGTGCCAGAAATCTTCCATAATTTCTATGTCTTTCTCAGTGAATGTTTATGGGAAAGCAAGTCTGGTATACAGTATTTAACATCGATTTAAATGCATGAAAAATGCTTTTTTTCTAAAGAATGAAAAGCAGATTAGCTTTTCTTCGCAAAACAATATGAAATTAGTTGAACTTGACATGTCTGGTTTCACAACATCAAGTTCGATGTCATGTTGCCAGGCAAACCAGGGTCCTTACATTGCAGGAATGCTGAAGAGTTCATGCTGCTTCTGATAAGCCAGGTTTTTTTTAGATAGCACACAGCGTGGTGCAAAGATACCCACGTGAGTGGAGAACACCATGATACTCTAGCTCTGCAATGGTGTCATGACATCCACTTTATTTTTATCCAGATTCTTAACAGCCCAGATGGTGTGATCTTATATTAAAATTATTTATTGATGTTATTTTTTTGTTTGTTCCCTGAGGAAAGAGATGTCAATGCTTGCTTTGGGATATTTTCACTACTTGGCAACACAGATCCATTTTGATCAGCTCAAGAACAGAATGGAAAAGGTAGAGCAGAAGGATTTTTCCTTGCTCGAGACTACACCTTGGACTCTGACACAAAAAAAAATGTCTCTTATGAATTTGTGTGCGACAATCACTATTTACTTCTCTGAGGTACAATGCCTATATAGTACTGATGACTGCCATTTCTAACCATATTCAGTAACATCCGAGCATGCTGACACTTCTCTACAAAAACATACATGGTTGGTGTGCCGAACCCTTTTCCACAAACGGCAATAGGTACAAACCAGTGAAAGATTCTAAGCATGAGGACGCAGTCCTTCTTTTGTGGAAGAAGGTTCTACCCTCAGGGGACACTTTACGAACTACCTCCTGTACCTATTAAAGTGGACACTGAGTGTGTGTTTGTTGTCTTCTGCTGCTGTAGCCCATCCACTTCAAGGTTTGACACATTGTGCAATCAGAGGTGCTCCTCTGCACACCACCGGCTATTTGAGTTACTGTCACCTTCCTGTCAGCTTGAACCAGTCTGGTTATTCTCCTCTGACTTCTCTCATTAAGAAGGTGTTTTTGCCCACACAATTGCCCATCACAGGATTTTTTTTTGGTTTTTTGCACCATTCTCTGTAAACTCTAGAGACGACTGTGCACGAAAATCTCAGGGGATCAGCAGTTTCTCAGATAGTCAAGCCATCACACCTGGCACCACAATCCTTCCACAGTCAAAGTCACATAGATCACATTTCTATATTTCTTCCCCATTCCGATGTTTGGTCTGAACAGCAACTGAAGCTCTTGACCATGTCTGCATGCTTTTATGCATTGAGTTGCTGCCATATGATTGGCTGATTAGATATTTGCATTACTGTGCAGGTGTATAGGTGTACCCATTAAAATGGTCACTGCGTGTAATAAGCAATGGAAGTCTAACAGAATTTGTTATCTTTGAATGCCAGAACAGGTCTGGGGAGCTCAATTACCTGCTTTGTGCTGGTAAAAGCAAAAAGTGCTTAAACCTCTGCATTCCAGTGTTCTTGACCTGGGTGGAATGAGATGTCAGTGCAAGTGGTGGATGCGATTTCGATTTCAATGTTTAGGAGAAGTTTGGACAGGTACATGGATGGGAGGGGTATGGATGCCTATGGTCCTGGTGCAGATCGATGAGACGAGGCAGCTTAAATGGTTCATCATGAACCACATGTGCTAAAGGGCCTGTTCCTGTGCTGTTGTTTTCTATGACACTATGACTTTAAATAATAACTTGGTTTCACTTTCTATAGCTGCTGCCCAGAGGACCTCTGGCACTTATTTTATTTCAGTCTTCAGCACCTGCCGGAATCGGTGCCAATAGGTGTTCCTCTATTAGTGGAGCTCATTCATAGTTCAGAGTTCATCGTTCAAGTTTATTTGTCATTCAACCATGCATGAATATTCACGAATAAGGGCAAACAAAACAAACAGTGTTACTGATGGAGATTTCAAGCAATCTCAAACTTGTGCATGAATCGCAAAAGGTTGGTTTGCAGGTGCAACAGGCTATCAAGAAGGCAAATGGAATGTTGGCCATTGCTAGAGGGATTGAATTTAAGAGCAGAGAAGTTATCCTGCAGCTGTACAGGGTACTGGTGAGGCCAGACCTGGAGGACCGTGTGCAGTTTTGGTCTCCTTACTTGAAGAAGGATATACTGGCTTTGGAGGCAGTGTAGTGGAGGTTCACCAGGTTGATTCCAGAGATGAGGGGGTTAGACAATGAGGAGGGACTGTACTCTCTGGAATACAGAAGAATGAGAGGAGATCTTATAGAAACATTGAAAATTATGAAATGGATAGATAAGGTAGAGGCAGGAATGTTGTTTCTACTGGTATGAGAGGCTAGAACTAGGGGACATAGCCTCAAGATTTGAGGAGTGGATTGAGAATGGAGATGAGGAGGAACTGCTTTTCTCAGAGAGTAGCGAATCTGTGGAATTCTCTGCCGAATGAAGCAGTGGAGGCTCTCTCAGTGAATATATGTAAGACAAGGTTGGATAGATTTTTGCATAGTAGGGGAATTAAGGGTTATGGAGAAAAGGCAGGTAGGTGGAGGTGAGTCCATGGTCAGATCAGCCATGATCTATTTGAATGGCGGAGCAGATGGCCTACTCCTGCCCCTGTCTCTTATGTTCTTATGTTCAGACCTGTAAGGAGCTCCTGGGAAGGTGCAGGAGAGATGATCACAGTAGAAAGCACATCTGAGTTTATGAAGCCATGATGAGGGATCTCGGCCTGAAACGTCAACCGTTTATTCCTCTGCACACATGCTGTCTGATCTGTTGAGTTCCTCCAGTGTTTTGTGTGTGTTACTCTGGATTCCCAGCATCTGTATCTCCAGCTTAGTCCATAAACCCAATGATACAGAGAAAAGTATCACAAATCTCAGCTCTGAACGTTTGGAAAGCTGAACAAAGTGCATGTGGCACATTCATCTGCTGACTGATGACTGGGTTGGAGAGGAGTCCTGAAAAAGGCATGAGCACCTGGTTTGCATATTTAAGTGGACACCTCTACCTTTGCAACTCGAGTATGTTGGACACCTGCCCAGCACTTGCAAAGAGTATAATGAATGTTTCATTCCTCCACATTGTACAATGAAAACATGATTTTACAAAATGGTCACATTTTATACTGTGAAGCATTGATTCTCTGAGATAACTAAACACAAGAGAGTCTGTGGACCCTGGAAATCCAGAACAACACATGCAAAATAAGAGCTCAGCATGTCAGGCTGCAAAGATGGAGGGGAATAAACAGTGGAGGTTTCAGGCCTTCATCGGGGCACTCATAACGTTAGCCTGACATTTCTTGCTCACTTTCATTCAAAATTAGGCTGAGAAGTGCATTGTGAAAACTCATGATCACTAATTCAGGGGTTATCATTTAATTTCTCCTCTGAAAGTGGTAAGAACCCACTTTCATGGACCAGAGCACAGGGATGTGGTGGAAGTATTTCTACAGTGCCAAGTGGTGTGGCAATACCAGTTAGGCATTTTATTTCCAATTCAGGAAGCTGTCAATTTGAAAAGGAACCTGGGGATAGTGGTAAAAGTAAAGGCTAATAAAGCTGACAATATTCCGCAGGCCAGGGAGCATCAGTGAACTAGATCAATTCTCTTTGGAGTGGAGGGGAATGAGAGGTGACCTGATAGAGGTATACAAGATGATAAGAGGCATATATCAAGTCAACAGCCAGAAACTTTTTCCCAGTGCGGAAATAGATAATATGAGGGGGCATAATTTTAAGGTGATTGGAGGAAAATATAGGGAATATCAAAGGTTACTGTGCTTAATGTTCTAAGTTCTATATTCTAAACAAAGTTAAGATTCTGTCTCACTGACGGCTGATCAGAACTGGTTCCAGTTTTTATTTGAGTACAAGATTCAGGATAGTTTATTGTCATTTTTCAGTACACAAGTGTGAAGGAGAAGGAAATGATTGTTACATCTAAGACTTCTGCACAACGCTACAGTAATTTCATATATTGCACGAAACTGCGGCCAAAAAAAACACACATTTCATGACATATGTGAGTGATGATGAATCTGATTCTGATCAGAGTCTCTGTGGTGAACTGAGAGTGGGAAGGGAGTAGGGAGAGGGGAATCGTGAATCGTGCTAAGGAAGAGGGGAAGGGAGAAAGGAGGGAGCGGGAAGCACCTAAAAGACATTCTGTAATGATCAATTAACCAATTATTTGGAAGCAAATGACCTTGCCTGGTGTCTCAGGGCTCGGTGAGTCTGCACCCACACCATCTCCCACCATTATCACTTGTCCCACACCCCTCTCATGGCACTACACCCTCAACATTCCTAACATCCTCTGATTCTGCCAGATTAACAACTTCGCTCTCTGCTCCATGTTGAAAAATACAGTAATGTGCAAAATTCTTAGTGGGGTATTGGTGGAGGGGAGTGTGGTGGGGTAGTGATGGAGGGGAGTGTGGTGTGGTAGTGATGGAGGTGAGTGTTGTGGGGTGGTGCTGGAGGGGAGTGTTGTGGGGTAGTGGTGGAGGGGAGTGATAGAGGGGAGTGTTGTGGGGTAGTGATGGAGCGGAGTGTAGTGGGGTAGTGGTGGAGGGGATGCAGTGGGGTAGTGATGGAGAGGAGTTAGTGTGGTAGTAGTAGAGGGAAGTGTTGTGTGTTAGTGCTGGAGGGGAGTGTAGTAGGGTAGTGGTGGAGGGAAGTGTAGTGGGGTAGTGATGGACGGGAGAGTAATTTGGTAGTGATGGAGGGGAGTGTAGTGGGGTAGTGATGGAGGGGAGTGTTGTCGGGTAGTGATGGAGGGCAGTGTAGTGGGGTGGTGATGGAGGGGAGTTTAGTTTGATTGTGGTGGAGTTGAGTGTTGTGGGGTTGTGATGGAGGGGAGTGTAGTGGGGTTGTAGTGGAGGGGAGTGCTGTGGGGTAGTGATGGAGGGGAGTGTAGTGGGGTAGTGATGGAGGGGAGTGTAGTGGGGTAGTGATGAAGGGGAGTGTAGTGGGGTAGTGGTGGAGGGGAGTTTTGTGCGGTTGTGATGGGGGGAGTGTCGTGGGGTAGTGATGGAGGGGAGTGTCGTGTGATTGTGATGGAGGAGAACGTAGTGTGGTAGTGGTGGAGGGTAGTGTTCTGGTGTAGTGATGGAGAGAAATATTGTGGGGTGATGATTGAGGGGTGTGTAGTGGGGTAGTGGTGGAGTGGATTGTAGTGGAGTAGTGATGGAGGGAAGTTTAGTTTGATTGTGGTGGAGGAGAGTGTCGTGTGGTAGTGATGGAGGGGAGTGTTGTGGGGTAGTGGTGGAGGGGGTGTAATGTGGTAGTGAAGGAGGGGATTGTACTGGGGAGTGTAGTGGGGTATTGGTGGAGGTGAGTGTAGTGTGGTAGTGATGGAGGGCAGTGTAGTGTGGTAGTGATTTCGGGGAGTGCAGTGGGGTAGTGATCGAGGGGAGAGAGGTGGTGTAGTGACGGAGGGGAGTGAGGTGGGGTAGTGGTGTTGGGGGTGTGTAGTGGGGTAGTGGTGGAGGGGAGTGTTGTGGGGTAGTCGTGGAGGGGTGTGTGGTGGGGTAGTGATGGAGGGGTTTGTAGTGGGGTGGTAGTGGAGGGGAGTGCTGTGGGGTAGTGATGGAGCGGAGTGTAGTGGGGTAGTAATGGAGGGGAGTGTCTTGTGGTAGTGGTGGAGGGGAGTGTAGTGGGGTAGTGATAGAGAGGAGTGTGGTGGGATAGTGATGGAGGGGAGTGTTGTGGTTTGGTGATGGAGGGGAGTTTGATGGGGTAGTGGTGGAGGGGAGTGTTGTGTGGTGGTGATGGAGGGGAGTGTGATGGGGTAGTGGTGGAGGGGAGTGTAGTGGGGTTGTGATGGAGGGGAGTTGTGAGGGTTGCTGATGGAGGGAAGCATGTTTGGGTAGGATTTGGAGGGGCTTGTAGTGGGAGAGTGATGGAGGGGAGTGTTGTGGGGTAGTGATGGAGGGCGGTGTACTGGGGTAGTGATGGAGGGGAGTGTAGTGTGGTAGTGATGGAGGGGAGTGTAGTGGGTTAGTGATGGAGAGGAGTGAGGTGTGGTAGTGATGGAGGGGAGTGTGGTGGGGTAGTGATGGAGGGGAGTGTAGTGGGGTAGTTATGCAGGGGAGTGTAGTGGGGTCGTGGTGGAGGGGAGTGTAGTGGGGTAGTGATGGAGGGGAGTGTTGTGGGGTAGTGATGGAGGGGAGTGTAGTGGGGTAGTGGTGGAGGGGAGTGTGGTTGGTAGTGATGGAGGGGAGTGTTCTGGGGTAGTGGTGGAGGGGAGTGTTGTGGGGTAGTGAAGAACGGGAGTGTTGTGGGGTAGTGATGGAGCGGAGTGTAGTGGGGTAGTGGTGGAGGGGAGTGCAGTAGGGTAGTGATGGAGGGGAGTGTTGTGGTTTGGTGATTGAGGGGAGTGTGATGGGGTAGTGGTGGAGGGGAGTGTAGTGGGGTTGTGATGGAGGGGAGTTGTGAGGGCTGCTGATGGAGGGAAGCGTGTTTGGGTAAGATTTGGAGGGGCATGTAGTGGGGTAGTGATGGACGGGAGTGTTGTGGGGTAGTGATGGAGGGCGGTGTACTGGGGTAGTGATGGAGGGGAGTGTAGTGTGGTAGTGATGGAGGGGAGTGTAGTGGGTTAGTGATGGAGAGGAGTGAGGTGTGGTAGTGATGGAGGGGAGTGTGGTGGGGTAGTGATGGAGGGGAGTGTAGTGGGGTAGTGAAGAAAGGGAGTGTTGTGGGGTAGTGATGGAGCGGAGTGTAGTAGGGTAGTGGTGGAGGGGAGTGCAGTAGGGTCGTGATGGAGGGGAGTGTGGTGGGGTAGTGATGGAGAGGAGTGTGGTGGGGTGGGGTAGTGATGGAGGGGAGTGTGGTGGGGTGGGGTAGTGATGGAGGGGAGTGTGGTGGGGTAGTGATGGAGGGAGTGCAGTTGGGTAGTGATGGAGGGGAGTGTTGTGGGGTAGTGATAGAGGGGAGTGTAGTGAGGTCTGGATGGAGGAGAGTGTAGTGCTGTAGCGATGGAGGGGAGTATTGTGGGGTGGTGATGGAGGGGAGTGTGGTGGGGTCGTGATGGAGGTGGGTGTTGTCTGGTGGTGATGGAGGTGAGTGTTGTGTGGTGGTGATGGAGTGGAGTGTGTTGTGGTCCTGATAAAGGGGAGTGTGTTGGGGTAGTGATTGAGGAGAGTGTAGTGTGGTAGTGGTGGAAGGGAGTGTAGTGGGGTAGTGATGGAGGGGCTGTAGTGGGGTAGTGATGGAGGGGAGTGTACTGGGGGAGTGTAGTGGGGTATTGGTGGAGGTGAGTGTAGTGTGGTAGTAATGCAGGGAGGTGTAGTGGGGTAGTGATGGAGGGGAGTGTTGTGGGGTAATGATGGAGGGGAGTGTAGTGTGGTAGTGATGGAGGGGAGTGTAGTGTGGTAGTGAATGAGCGGAGTTTAGTGAGGTAGTGATCGAGGGGAGAGAGGGGGTGTAGTGATCGTGGGGAGTGTGGTGGGGTAATGATGGAGCGGAGTGTAGTGTGGTAGTGGTGGAGGGTAGTGTTCCGGCGTAGTGATGGAGGGGAATATTGTGGGGTGATGATTGAGGAGAGTGTAGTGGGGTAGTGATAGAACAGAGTGTAGTGGAGTAGTGATGGAGGGGAGTTGAGTTTGATTGTGGTGGAGGGGAGTTTCGTGTGGTAGTGATGGAGGGGAGTGTTGTGGGGTAGTGGTGGAGGGGATGTAGTGTGGTAGTGATGGAGGGGAGTGTACTGGGGGAGTGTAGTGGGGTATTGGTGGAGGTGAGTGTAGTGTGGTAGTGATGCAGGGAGGTGTAGTGGGGTAGTGATGGAGTGGAGTGTTGTGGGGTAGTAGTGGAGGGGAGTGTAGTGGAGTAGTGATGAAGGGGTGTGTTGTGGGGTAGTAGTGGAGGAGAGTGTTGTGTGGTAGTGATAGAGGGGAGTGTAGTGCGGTAGCGATGGAGGGGAGTATTGTGGGGTGGTGATGGAGGGGAGTGTGGTGGGGTAGTGAGGGAGGGAAGTCTACTGGGGTAGTGATGGAGGGGAGTGTAGTGGGGTAGTGAAGGAGGGTCGTATACTCGGGTAGTGATGGAGGTGAGTGTTGTGGGGTAGTGATGGAGTGGATTGTAGTGGGGTAGCGGTAGAGGGGAGTGTAGTGGGGTATTGGTGGAGGTGAGTGTAGTGTGGTAGTGATGCAGGGAGGTGTAGTGGGGTAGTGATGGAGTGGAGTGTTGTGGGGTAGTAGTGGAGGGGAGTGTAGTGGGGTAAGAATGGAGGGTAGTGTTGTGGGATAGCGATCGAGGGGAGTGTTGTGGGGTAGTGATGGAGGGGAGTGTAGTGAGGTCTTGATGGAGGTGAGTGTAGTGTGGTAGTGATGCAGGGAGGCGTAGTGGGGTAGTGATGGAGGGGAGTGTACTGGGGGAGTGTAGTGGGGTATTGGTGGAGGTGAGTGTAGTTTGGTAGTGATGCAGGAAGGTATAGTGGGGTAGTGATGGAGGAGAGTGTTGTGGGGTAATGATAGAGGGGGTGCAGTGTGGTAGTGATGGCGGGGAGTGTAGTGTGGTAGTGATTGAGGGGAGTGCAGTGGGGTTGTGATCGAGGGGAGAGAGGTTGTGTAGTGATCGTGGGGAGTGAGGTGGGGTAATGATGGAGTGGTGGGTAGTGGGGTAGTGGTGGAGGTTAGTTTTGTGGGTTAGTGATGGAAGGGAGTGTGGTGGGGTAGTAATGGCGGTGAGTGTAGTGGGGTAGTGATGCAGGGGAGTGTAGTGGGGTAGTGATGGAGTGGAGTGTTGTGGGGTAGTAGTGGAGGGGAGTGTAGTGGGGTAATAATGGAGGGGAGTGTTGTGGGATAGCAATGGAGAGGAGTGTTGTGGGGTAGTGATAGAGGGGATTGTAATGTGGTAGTGATGGAGAGGAGTGTTGTGGGGTAGGAATGGAGAGAGTGTGGTGGGGTAGTGATGGAGGGGAGTGTAGTGTGGTAGTAATGGAGTGGAGTGTAGTGGGGTAGTGATGGAGGGGTTTGTTGTGGGGTAGTGGTGGAGTGGAGAGTAGTGGGGTAGTGTTGATGGTGAGTGTAGTGGGGTAGTGATGTAGGGAATGTACTGGGATAATGATGGAGGGGAGTATTGTGGGGTCGTGATGGAGGGGATTGTAGTGGGGTGGTGATGGAGGGGAGTGTAGTGGGGTTCTGATGGAAGGGACTGTAGTGGGGTAGCGATGGGGGCTGTGATGGAGGCGAGTGTAGTGGGGTAGTGGTGGAGGGGTGTTTTTTGGGGTAATGATGGAGGGGAGTGTAGTGGAGTAGTGATGAAGAGGTGTGTTGTGGTGTAGTAGTGGAGGAGAGTGTTGTGTGGTAGTGATAGAGGGGAGTGTAGTGGGGTAGTGGTGGAGGGGAGTGTAGTGGGGTAGTTTTGGAGGGGACTGTAGTGGGGTAGTGATGGAGTGGGCTGTTGTGGGGTAGTGGTGGAGGGGTGTGTAGTGGGGTAGTGTTGGAGGGGAGTGTTGTAGGGTAGTAGTGGAGGGGAGTGTAGTGGAGTAGTGATGAAGGGGTGTGTTGTGGTGTAGTAGTGGAGGAGAGTGTTGTGTGGTAGTGATTGAAGGGAGTGTAGTGCGGTCGCGATGGACGGGAGTATTGTGGGGTGGTGATGGAGGGGAGTGTGGTGGGGTAGTGAGGGAGGGCAGTGTACTGGGGTAGTGATGGAGGGGAGTGTAGTGGGGTAGTGAAGGAGGGAAGTACTGTCGGGTGGTGATGGAGGTGAGTGTTGTGGGGTAGTGATGGAGTGGAGTGTAGTGGGGTAGTGGTAGAGGGGAGTGTTGTGTGTTAGTGCTGGAGGGGAGTGTAGTGGGGTAGTGGTGGAGGGGAGTGTAGTGGGGTAGTGATGGAAGGGAGATTAGTGGGGTAGTGATGGAGGGGAGTGTAGTGGGGTAGTGATGGAGGGTTGTGTGGTAGTGATGGAGGGCAGTGTAGTGGGTGGTGAAGGAGGGGAGTTTAGTTTGATTGTGATGGAGTTGAGTGTTGTGGGGTTGTGATGGAGGCGAGTGTAGTGGGGTTGTAGTGGAGAGGAGTTCTGTGGGGTAGTGATGGAGGGGCTGTAGTGGGGTAGTGGAGGGGAGTGTAGTGGGGTAGTGGTGGAGGGGAGTGTTCCGCTGTAGTAATTGAGGGGAATATTGTGGGTTGATGATTGAGGAGAATGTAGTGGGGTAGTGATGGAACGGAGTGTAGTGAAGTAGTGATGGAGGGGATGTAGTGTGGTAGTGATGGAGGGGAGTGTAGTGGGAAATTGGTGGAGGTGAGTAGTTTGGTAGTGATGCAGGGAGGTATAGTGGGGTAGTGATGGAGGGGAGTTTTGTGGGGTAATGATGGAGGGGGTGCAGTGTGGTAGTGATGGAGGGGAGAGTAGTGTGGTAGTGATTGAGGGGACTGCAGTGGGGTAGTGATCGAGGGGAGAGAGGTGGTGTAGTGATCGTGGAGAGTGAGGTGGGGTAATGATGGAGGGGCTGTAGTGGAGTAGTGATGGAGGGGAGTGTAGTGCGTTAGCGATGGAGGGGAGTATTGTGGGTTGGTGATGGAGGGGAGTGTGGTGGGGTAGTGAGGGAGGGCAGAGTACTGGGGTAGTGATGGAGGGGAGTGTAGTGGGGTAGTGAAGGAGGGGAGTGTAGTCGGGTACTGATGGAGGTGAGTGTTGTGTGGTAGTGATGGAAGGGAGTATAGTGTGGTAGTGATGGAGTGGAGTGTAGTGGGGTAGTGATGGAGGGGTGTGTTGTGGGGTAGTGGTGGAGGGGAGTTTTGTGGGTAGTGGTGGAGGGGAGAGTAATGGGGTAGTGATGGAAGGCAGTGTGGTGTGGTAGTGATGGAGGGGAGTGTACTGGGGTAGTGATGGAGGGGTGTGTTGTGGGGTAGTGATGGAGGGGATTGTAATGTGGTAGTAATGGAGAGTAGTGCTGTGGGGTAGTAATGGAGAGAGTGTTGTGGGGTAGTGATGGAGGGGAGTGTAGTGTGGAAGTAATGGAGTGGAGTGTAGTGGGGTAGTGATGGAGGGGTTTGTTGTGGGGTAGTGGTGGAGTGGAGAGTAGTGGGGTAGTGTTGATGGTGAGTGTAGTGGGGTAGTGATGTAGGGGAGTGTACTGGGATAGCGATGGAGGGGAGTGTTGTGGGGTATTGATGGAGGGGATTGTAGTGGGGTAGTGATGGAGGTGAGTGTAGTGGGGTAGTGGTGGAGGGGTGTTTTTTGGGGTAATGATGGAGGGGAGTGTAGTGTGGTAGTGATGGAGGGGAGTGTTGTGGGGTAGTGATGGAGGGGAGTGCAGTGGGGTGGTGATGGAGGGGAGTGCAGTGGGGTGGTGATGGAGGGGAGAGTAGTGTGGTAGTGATGGAGGGGAGTGTAGTGGTGTAGTGGTAGAGAGGAATGTACTGGGGTAGTGATCGAGGGGAGTGTATTGGAGTATTGATGGAGGAGAGTTTCGTGGGGTAGTGATGGAGGGGAGTGTAGTGGGGTAGTTATGGAGGGGAGAGTTGTGGGGTAGTGGTGGAGGAGAGTGTAGTGGGATAGTGATGGAGGGGAGTGTAATGGGGAAGTGATGGAGGGGAGTGTAGTGGGGTGGTGATGGAAGGCAGTGCGGTGGGGCAGTGATGGAGGGGAGTGTAGTGGGGTAGTGATGAAGGGGAGTGTTGTGGGGTAGTGATGGAGGGGAGTGCAGTGGGGTAGTGATGGAGGGGAGTGTGGTGGGGTAGTGGTGGAGGTGAGTGTTGTGTGGTGGTGATGGAGTGGAGTGTGGTGTGCTAGTGATAAAGGGGGGTGTGTTGGGGTAGTGATGGAGGGGAGTGTACTGGGGGAGTGTAGTGGGGTATTGGTGGAGGTGAGTGTAGTTTGGTAGTGATGCAGGGAGGTATAGTGGGGTAGTGATGGAGGGGAGTGTTGTGGGGTAATGATGGAGGGGGTGCAGTGTGGTAGTGATGGCGGGGAGTGTAGTGTGGTAGTGATTGAGGGGAGTGCAGTGGGGTAGTGATCGCGGGGAGAGAGGTTGTGTAGTGATCGTGGGGTGTGAGGTGGGGTAATGATGGAGTGGAGGGTAGTGGGGTAGTGGTGGAGGTTAGTTTTGTGGGTTAGTGATGGAAGGGAGTGTGGTGGGGTAGTAATGGCGGTGAGTGTAGTGGGGTAGTGATGCAGGGGAGTGTAGTGGGGTAGTGATGGAGTGGAGTGTTGTGGGGTAGTAGTGGAGGGGAGTGTAGTGGGGTAATAATGGAGGGGAGTGTTGTGCGATAGCGATGGAGGGGAGTGTTGTGGGGTGGTGATGAAAGGCAGTGTGGTGGGGTAGTGATGGAGGGGAGTGTAGTGGGGTAGTGATGAATGGGAGTGTTGTGGGGTAGTGATGGAGGGGAGTGTGGTGGGGTAGTGGTGGAGGGGAGTGTTGTGTGGTGGTGATGGAGGGGAGTGTAGTGTGGTAGTGATAAGAGGGAGTGTGGTGGGGTAGTGATGCAGGAGAGTGTAGTGTGGTAGTGGTGGAGAGGAGTGTTGTGGGGTAGTGATGTAGGGGAGTGTACTGGGGTAGTGATGGAGGGGAGTGTAGTGGGGTAGTGTTGTGGGGTAGTGATGGAGGGTGGCGTACTGGGGTAGTGATGGAGGGGGGTGTTGTGGGGTAGTGATGGAGTGGAGTGTAGTGGGGTAGGACGGAGAGGAGTGTAGTGGGGTAGTGATGGAGGGGAGAGTAGTGGGGTAGTGATGGAGGGGAGTGTAGTGGGGTAGTGATGGAGGGCAGTGTGGTGGGGTAGTGATGGAGGGGAGTGTGGTGGGGTAGTAATGACGGTGAGTGTAGTGGGGTAGTGATACCGGGGAGAGTAGTCGGGTACTGGTGGAGGGGAGTGTAGTGGGGTAGTGATGGAGAGGAGAGTAGTGGGGTAGTGATGGAGGGGAGTGTTGTGGGGTAGTGATGGAAGGGAGTGTGGTGGGGTAGTGATGGAGGGGAGTGTGGTGGGGTAGTGATGGAGGGGAGTGTTGTGGGGTAGTGATGGAAGGGAGTGTGGTGGGGTAGTAATGGCGGTGAGTGTAGTGGGGTAGTGATACCGGGGAGAGTAGTCGGGTAGTGGTGGAGGGGAGTGTAGTGGGGTAGTGATGGAGGGGTGTGTTGTGGGGTAATAGTGGAGGGGACTGATGTGGGGTAGTGATGGAGGGGAGTGTTGTGGAGTAGTAGTGGAGGGGGGTGTAGTGGGGTTGTGATAGAGGGGAGTGTCGTGCGTTAGCGATGGAGGGGAGTATTGTGGGGTGGTGATGGAGTGGAGTGTGGTGGGGTAGTGAAGGAGGGCAGTGTACTGGGGTAGTTATGGAGGGGAGTGTGGTGGGGTAGTGATGGAATGGAGTGTAGTGGGGTAGTGATGGAGGAGAGTGTAGTGGGGTTGTGAAGTAGGGGATTGTAGTGGAGTAGTGATGGAGGTGAGTGTTGTGGGGTAGTGATGGAGTGGAGTGTAGTGGGGTAGTGGTAGAGGGGAGTGTTGTGTGTTAGTGCTGGAGGGGAGTGTAGTGGGGTAGTAATGCAGGGGAGTGTTGTGGGGTAGTGATGGAGGGCAGTGTACTGGGGGAGTGTAGTGGGATATTGGTTGATGTGAGTGTAGTATGGTCGTGATGGAGGGGAGTGTAGTGTGGTAGTGATTGAGGAGAGTGTACTGTGGTAGTGATGGAGCGGAGTGTTGTGGGGTAGTAATGGAGGGAGTGTGGTGGGGTGGTGATGGAAGAGTGAGTGGTCGGGTAGGGATGGAGGTGAGTGTGGTGGGGTAGTGAGGGAGCGGAGTGTAATGGGGTAGTGATGGAGGGGAGTATAGTGGGGTAGTGGTGGAGGGGAGTGTTGTGGGGTAGTTAAAGGAGTGTGTAGTGGGGTAGTGATGGAGGGGAGTGTGGTGGAGTACTGATGGAGGGGAGTGTAGTGTGGCAGTGGTGAAGGGGAGTGTTATGGGGTAGTGATGGAGGGGTGTGTGGTGGGGTAGTGGTGGAGGGGCGTGTAGTGGGGTAGTGATGGAGGGGTGTGTAGTGCGGTAGTGATGGAGGGGAGTGTGGTGGGGTAGTAATGGCGGTGAGTGTAGTGGGGTAGTGATACCGGGGAGAGTAGTCGGGTACTGGTGGAGGGGAGTGTAGTGGGGTAGTGATGGAGGGGAGTGTAGTGGGGTAGTGATGGAGGGGAGTGTACTGGGGTAGTGATGGAGGGGAGTGTTGTGGGGTAGTGATGGAGGGGAGTGTGGTGGGGTAGTGATGGAGGGGAGTGTAGTGGGGTAGTGATGGAGGGGAGTGTTGTGGGGTAGTGATGGAGGGGAGTGTGGTGGGGTAGTGATGGTGGGAAGTGTGGTGGGGTAGTGATGGAGGGGAGTGTGGTGGGGTAGTAATGGCGGTGAGTGTAGTGGGGTAGTGATACCGGGGAGAGTAGTCGGGTAGTGGTGGAGGGGAGTGCAGTGTGGTAGTGATGGAGGGGAGTGTTGTGGGGTAGTAGTGGAGGGGGGTGTAGTGGGGTTGTGATAGAGGGGAGTGTCGTGCGTTAGCGATGGAGGGGAGTATTGTGGGGTGGTGATGGAGTGGAGTGTGGTGGGGTAGTGAAGGAGGGCAGTGTACTGGGGTAGTTATGGAGGGGAGTGTGGTAGGGTAGTGATGGAGGAGAGTGTAGTGGGGTTTTGTGGTAGGGGAGTGTAGTGGAGTAGTGATGGAGGTGAGTGTTGTGGGGTAGTGATGGAGTGGAGTGTCGTGGGATAGTGGTAGAGGGGAGTGTAGTGTGTTCGTGCTGGAGGGGAGTGTAATGGGGTAGTGGTGGAGGGGAGTGTAGTGGGGTAGTGATGGAGGGGAGCGTAGTGGGGTAGTGATGGAGGGGAGTGTAGTGGGGTAGTAATGGAGGGGAGTGTTGTGGGGTAGTGATGGAGGGCAGTGTAGTTGGGTGCTGATGGAGGGGAGTTTAGTTTGATTGTGGTGGAGTTGAGTGTAGTGGGGTTGTGATGGAGTGGAGTGTAGTGGGGTTGTAGTGGACGGGAGTGCTGTGGGGTAGTGATGGAGGGGAGTGTGGTGGGGTAGTGATGGAGGGGAGTGTGGTGGGGTAGTAATGGCGGTGAGTGTAGTGGGGTAGTGATAGAAGGTAGAGTAGTGGGGTAGTGGTGGAGGGGAGTGTAGTGGGTAGTGATGCAGCGGAGTGTTGTGGGGTAGTAATGGAGGGGGGTGTAGTGGGGTAGTGATGGAGGGGTGTGTTGTGGGGTAATAGTGGAGGGGAGTGATGTAGGGTAGTGATAGAGGGGAGTGTAGTGCGTTAGCTATGAAAGGGAGTATTGTGGGGTGGTGATGGAGTGGAGTGTGGTGGGGTATGAGGGGGGCAGTGTACTGGGGTAGTTATGGAGGGGAGTGTGGTGGGGTAGTGATGGAATGGAGTGTAGTGGGGTAGTGATGGAGGAGAGTGTAGTGGGGTTGTGAAGTAGGGGAGTGTAGTGGAGTAGTGATGGAGGTGAGTGTTGTGGGGTAGTGATGGAGTGGAGTGTAGTGGGGTAGTGGTAGAGGGGAGTGTTGTGTGTTAGTGCTGGAGGGGAGTGTAGTGGGGTAGTGGTGTGGTAGTGATGGAGGGTAGTGTACTGGGGGAGTGTAGTGGGATATTGGTTGAGGTGAGTGTAGTATGGTTGTGATGGAGGGGAGTGTTGTGTGGTAGTGATTGAGGGGAGTGTAGTGGGGTAGTGATGGAGGGGAGTGTTGTGGGGTAGTAATGGAGGGAGTGTGGTGGGGTGGTGATGGAAGAGTGAGTGGTCGGGTAGGGATGGAGGTGAGTGTGGTGGGGTAGTGAGGGAGCGGTGTGTAATGGGGTAGTGATGGAGGGGAGTATAGTGGGGTAGTGGTGGAGGGGAGTGTTGTGTGGTCGTGGTGGTGGGTAGTGTAGTGGTGTAGTGATGGAGGGGAGTGTTGTGGGGTGATGATGGAGGGGAGTGTAGTTGGGTAGTGGTGGAGCCGAGTGTAGTGGTGTAGTGATGGAGGGGAGTGTAGTGGGGTGGTAGTGGAGGGGAGTGTTGTGGGGTAGTGTTAAAGGAGTGTGTAGTGGGGTAGTGATGGAGGGGAGTGTGGTGGAGTACTGATGGAGGGGAGTGTAGTGTGGCAGTGGTGGAGGGGAGTGTTGTGGGGTAGTGATGGAGGGGAGTGTGGGGTAGCAGTGGAGGTGAGTGTAGTGAGGTAGTGATGGAGGGGAGTGTAGTAGGGAAGTCAAAGAGGGGAGTGTGTTGGGGCAGAGATGGAGGGGAGTGTTCTGGTGGTAGTGGTGGAGGGGAGTGTGGTGGGGTAGTGATGGAGGGGAGTGTTGTAGGGTAGTGATGTAGGGGAGAGTCGTGGGGTAGTGATGGAGGGGAGTGTAGTGGGGTAGTGATGTAGGGGAGAGTCGTGGGGTAGTGATGGAGGGGAGTGTTGTGGGGTGGTTATGGAGGGCAGTGTAGTGGGGTAGTGGTGGAGGGGAGGGTTGTGGGTTAGTGATGGAAGGGTGTGTAGTGCGGTAGTGATTGAGGGGGGTGTTGTGGGGTGGTGATGGAGGTGGGTGTGGTGGGGTAGGGATGGAGGGGAGTGTAGTGTGGTAGTGATGGAGGGGATTGTAGTGGGGTAGTGATGGAGGGGAGTGAAGTGGGATATTGATGGAGGGGAGTGTAGTAGGGTAGTGATGGAGGGGAGTGTTGTGGGGTAGCAGTGGAGGGGAGTGTAGTGAGGTAGTGATGGAGGGGAGTGTAGTAGGGTAGTCAAAGAGGGGAGTGTGTTGGGGTAGTGATGGAGGGGAGTGTTCTGGTGGTAGTGGTGGAGGGGAGTGTAGTGGGGTAGTGATGGAGGGGAGTGTTGTGGGGTAGTGATGGAGGGTAGTGTTGTGGGGTAGTAATGGAGGGGAGTGTAGTGAGGTAGTAATGGAGGGGAGTTTAGTTTGATTGTGGTGGAGGTGAGTGTGGTGGGGTAGTGATGGAGGGGAGTCAAGTGGGGTATTAATGGAGGAGAGTGTAGTGAGATGGTAGTGGAGGGGAGTGTGGTGGGGTAGTCAAAGAGGGGAGTGTGGTGGGGTAGTGATGGAGGGTAGTTTTGTGTGGTAGTGATGGAGGGGAGTTGAGTGGGGTGGTGATGGAGAGGAATGTGGTGGGGGAGTGATGTAGGGGAGTGTTGTGGGCTAGTGATGGAGGGGAGTGTGATGAGGTAGTAATGGAGGGGAGTGTAGTGGGGTAGTGATGGAGGGGAGTGTAGTGGCGTAGTGATGGAGGGGAGTTTATTTTGATTGTGTTGTAGGTGAGTATGGTGGGGTAGTGATGGAGGGGAGTGCAGTGGGGTATTGATGGAGGGCAGTGTAGTGGGATGGTAGTGGAGGAGCGTGTTGTGGGGTAGTGATGGAGGGGAGTGTTGAGGGGTGATGATGGAGGGGAGTGTATTTGGGTAGTGGTGGACTGGACTGTAGTGTTGTAGTGATGGAGGGGAGTGTATTGGGGTGGTAGTCGAGGGGAGAGTTGTGGGGTAGTGTTAGAGAAGAGTGTAGTGGGATAGTGATGGAGGGAAGTGTAGTGGGGTAGTTATGGAGCAGTGTGTGGTGGGGTAGTGATGTAAGGGAGTGTCGTGGGGTAGTGTTGGAGGGGAGTGTTGTGGGATAGTGATGGAGGTGTGTGTGGTGGGGTAGTGGTGGAGGGGAGTGTAGTCGGGTAGTGATGGAGGGGTGTGAGGTTCGGTAGTGATGGAGGGGAATGTTGTGGGGTAGCAGTGGAGGGGAGAGTAGGAGGTAGTATTGGAGGGGAGTGTAGTGGGGTAGTCAAAGAGGGGAGTGTGATGGGGTAGTGATGGAGGGGAGTTTTCTGGTGGTAGTGGTGGAGTGGAGAGTAGTGGGATAGTGATGGAGGGGAGTGTTGTGGGGTAGTGATGGAGGGGAGTGTTCTGGTGGTAACGGTGGAGGGAGTGTAGTGGGGTAGTGATGGAGGGGAGTGTGATGAGGTAGTAATGGAGGGGAGTGTAGTGGGGTAGTGATGGAGGGGAGTATAGTGGCGTAGTGATGGAGGGGAGTGTAGTTTGATTGTGGTGGAGGTGAGTGTGGTGGGATAGTGATGGAGGGGAGTGCAGTGGGGTATTGATGGAGGGGAGTGTAGTGGGGTAGTGATGGAGGGGAGTGTTGTTGGGTAGTGATGGAGGGGTGTGTGGTGCGGTAGTGGTGGAGGGGAGTGTAGTGGGGTAGTGATGGAGGGGAGAGTCGTGGGGTAGTGATGGAGGGGAGTGTAGTGGGGTAGTGATTGAGGGGTGTGTAGTGGGGTAGTGATGTAGGGGAGAGTCGTGGGGTAGTGATGGACTGGAGTGTGGTGGGGTAGTGATGGAGGGGAGTGTGGTGGGGTAGTGATGGAGGGGACGTAGTGTGGTAGTGATGGAGGGGAGTGTTGTGGGGTAGTGATGGAGGGGAGTGTAGTGGGGTAGTGATGGAGGTGAGTGTTGTGTGTTAGTGCTGGAGGGGAGTGTAGTGGAGTCGTGGTGGAGGGGAGTGTAGTGGGGTAGTGATGGAGGGGAGAGTAGTAGGGTCGTGATGGAGGGGAGTGTTGTTGGGTACTGATGGAGGGCAGAGTAGTGGGGTGGTGATGGAGGGGAGTTTAGTTTAAATGTGGTGGAGTTCAGTGTTGTGGGGTTGTGATGGAGGGGAGTGTAGTGGGGTTGTAGTGGAGGGGAGTACTGTGGGGTAGTGATGGAGGGCAGTGTACTGGGGTAGTGATGGAGGGGAGTGTAGTGGGGTAGTGAAGGAGGGGAGTATAGTCGGGTAGTGAAGGAGGTGAGTGTTGTGGGGTAGTGATGGAGTGGAGTGTAGTGGGGTAGTGGTAGAGGGGAGTGTTGTGTGTTAGTGCTGGAGGGGAGTGTAGTGGGGTAGTGATAGAGGGGAGTTTAGTTTAATTGTGGTGGAGTTGAGTGTAGTGGGGTAGTGATGGAGGGGAGTTTAGTTTAATTGTGGTGGAGTTGAGTGTAGTGGGGTAGTGATGGAGGGGAGTTTAGTTTAATTGTGGTGGAGTTGAGTGTAGTGGGGTAGTGATAGAGGGGAGTTTAGTTTAATTGTGGTGGAGTTGAGTGTAGTGGGGTAGTGATAGAGGGGAGTTTAGTTTAATTGTGGTGGAGTTGAGTGTAGTGGGGTAGTGATGGAGGGGAGTTTAGTTTAATTGTGGTGGAGTTGAGTGTTGTGGGGTTGTGATGGAGGGGAGTGTAGTGGGGTTGTAGTGGAGGGGGTAATGTGGGGTAGTGATGGAGGGGCTGTAGTGGGGTAGTGATGGAGGGGAGTGTAGTGCGTTAGCGATGGAGGGGAGTATTGTGGGTTGGTGATGGAGGGGAGTGTGGTGGGGTAGTGAGGGAGGGCAGAGTACTGGGGTAGTGATGGAGGGGAGTGTAGTGGGGTAGTGAAGGAGGGGAGTGTAGTCGGGTACTGATGGAGGTGAGTGTTGTGTGGTAGTGATGGAAGGGAGTATAGTGTGGTAGTGATGGAGTGGAGTGTAGTGGGGTAGTGATGGAGGGGTGTGTTGTGGGGTAGTGGTGGAGGGGAGTGTCGTGGGTAGTGGTGGAGGGGAGAGTAATGGGGTAGTGATGGAAGGCAGTGTGGTGTGGTAGTGATGGAGGGGAGTGTACTGGGGTAGTGATGGAGGGGTGTGTTGTGGGGTAGTGATGGAGGGGATTGTAATGTGGTAGTGATGGAGGGGAGTTCTGTGGGGTGGTGAATGAGGGGAGTGTATTGGGGTAGTGGTGGAGGGGAGTAATGTGGGGTAGTGATGGAGGGGAGTGTAGTGGGGTGGTGATGGAGGGGAGTGCAGTGGGGTGGTGATGGAGGGGAGAGTAGTGTGGTAGTGATGGAGGGGAGTGTAGTGGTGTAGTGGTAGAGAGGAATGTACTGGGGTAGTGATCGAGGGGAGTGTATTGGAGTATTGATGGAGGAGAGTTTCGTGGGGTAGTGGTGGAGGAGAGTGTAGTGGGATAGTGATGGAGGGGAGTGTAATGGGGAAGTGATGGAGGGGAGTGTAGTGGGGTGATGATGGAAGGCAGTGTGGTGGGGCAGTGATGGAGGGGAGTGTAGTGGGGCAGTGATGAAGGGGAGTGTTGTGGGGTAGTGATGGAGGGGAGTGCAGTGGGGTAGTGATGGAGGGGAGTGTGGTGGGGTAGTGGTGGAGGTGAGTGTTGTGTGGTGGTGATGGAGTGGAGTGTGGTGTGCTAGTGATAAAGGGGGGTGTGTTGGGGTAGTGATGGAGGGGAGTGTACTGGGGGAGTGTAGTGGGGTATTGGTGGAGGTGAGTGTAGTTTGGTAGTGATGCAGGGAGGTATAGTGGGGTAGTGATGGAGGGGAGTGTTGTGGGGTAATGATGGAGGGGGTGCAGTGTGGTAGTGATGGCGGGGAGTGTAGTGTGGTAGTGATTGAGGGGAGTGCAGTGGGGTTGTGATCGAGGGGAGAGAGGTTGTGTAGTGATCGTGGGGTGTGAGGTGGGGTAATGATGGAGTGGAGGGTAGTGGGGTAGTGGTGGAGGTTAGTTTTGTGGGTTAGGGATGGAAGGGAGTGTGGTGGGGTAGTAATGGCGGTGAGTGTAGTGGGGTAGTGATGCAGGGGAGTGTAGTGGGGTAGTGATGGAGTGGAGTGTTGTGGGGTAGTAGTGGAGGGGAGTGTAGTGGGGTAATAATGGAGGGGAGTGTTGTGGGATAGCGATGGAGGGGAGTGTTGTGGGGTGGTGATGAAAGGCAGTGTGGTGGGGTAGTGATGGAGGGGAGTGCAGTGGGGTAGTGATGAAGGGGAGTGTTGTGGGGTAGTGATGGAGGGGAGTGTGGTGGGGTAGTGGTGGAGGGGAGTATTGTGTGGTGGTGATGGAGGGGAGTGTGGTGTGGTAGTGATAAGAGGGAGTGTGGTGGGGTAGTGATGGAGGAGAGTGTAGTGTGGTAGTGGTGGAGAGGAGTGTTGTGGGGTAGTGATGTAGGGGAGTGTACTGGGGTAGTGATGGAGGGGAATGTAGTGGGGTAGTGTTGTGGTGTAGTGATGGAGGGCGGCGTACTGGGGTAGTGATGGAGGGGGGTGTTGTGGGGTATTGATGGAGTGGAGTGTAGTGGGGTAGGACGGAGAGGAGTGTAGTGGGGTAGTGATGGAGGGGAGAGTAGTGGGGTAGTGATGGAGGGGAGTGTAGTGGGGTAGTGATGGAGGGGAGTGTGGTGGGGTAGTAATGGCGGTGAGTGTAGTGGGGTAGTGATACCGGGGAGAGTAGTCGGGTAGTGGTGGAGGGGAGTGCAGTGGGGTAGTGCTGGAGGGGTGTGTTGTTTGGTAATAGTGGAGGGGACTGATGTGGGGTAGTGATGGAGGGGAGTGTTGTGGAGTAGTAGTGGAGGGGGGTGTAGTGGGGTTGTGATTGAGGGGAGTGTCGTGCGTTAGCGATGGAGGGGAGTATTGTGGGGTGGTGATGGAGTGGAGTGTGGTGGGGTAGTGAAGGAGGGCAGTGTACTGGGGTAGTTATGGAGGGGAGTGTGGTAGGGTAGTGATGGAGGAGAGTGTAGTGGGGTTTTGTGGTAGGGGAGTGTAGTGGAGTAGTGATGGAGGTGAATGTTGTGGGGTAGTGATGGAGTGGAGTGTCGTGGGATAGTGGTAGAGGGGAGTGTTGTGTGTTCGTGCTGGAGGGGAGTGTAGTGGGGTAGTGATGGAGGGGAGTGTAGTGGGGTAGTGATGGAGGGGAGCGTAGTGGGGTAGTGATGGAGGGGAGTGTAGTGGGGTAGTAATGGAGGGGAGTGTTGTGGGTAGTGATGGAGGGCAGTGTAGTTGGGTGCTGATGGAGGGGAGTTTAGTTTGATTGTGGTGGAGTTGAGTGTAGTGGGGTTGTGATGGAGTGGAGTGTAGTGGGGTTGTAGTGGACGGGAGTGCTGTGGGGTAGTGATGGAGGGGAGTGTGGTGGGGTAGTGATGGAGGGGAGTGTGGTGGGGTAGTAATGGCGGTGAGTGTAGTGGGGTAGTGATAGAGGGTAGAGTAGTGGGGTAGTGGTGGAGGGGAGTGTAGTGGGGTAGTGATGCAGCGGAGTGTTGTGGGGTAGTAATGGAGGGGGGTGTAGTGGGGTAGTGATGGAGGGGTGTGTTGTGGGGTAATAGTGGAGGGGAGTGATGTAGGGTAGTGATAGAGGGGAGTGTAGTGCGTTAGCTATGAAAGGGAGTATTGTGGGGTGGTGATGGAGTGGAGTGTGGTGGGGTAGTGAGGGGGGGCAGTGTACTGGGGTAGTTATGGAGGGGAGTGTGGTGGGGTAGTGATGGAATGGAGTGTAGTGGGGTAGTGATGGAGGAGAGTGTAGTGGGGTTGTGAAGTAGGGGAGTGTAGTGGAGTAGTGATGGAGGTGAGTGTTGTGGGGTAGTGATGGAGTGGAGTGTAGTGGGGTAGTGGTAGAGGGGAGTGTTGTGTGTTAGTGCTGGAGGGGAGTGTAGTGGGGTAGTGGTGTGGTAGTGATGGAGGGTAGTGTACTGGGGGAGTGTAGTGGGATATTGGTTGAGGTGAGTGTAGTATGGTCGTGATGGAGGGGAGTGTAGTGTGGTAGTGATTGAGGAGAGTGTACTGTGGTAGTGATGGAGCGGAGTGTTGTGGGGTAGTAATGGAGGGAGTGTGGTGGGGTGGTGATGGAAGAGTGAGTGGTCGGGTAGGGATGGAGGTGAGTGTGGTGGGGTAGTGAGGGAGCGGAGTGTAATGGGGTAGTGATGGAGGGGAGTATAGTGGGGTAGTGGTGGAGGGGAGTGTTGTGGGGTAGTGTTAAAGGAGTGTGTAGTGGGGTAGTGATGGAGGGGAGTGTGGTGGAGTACTGATGGAGGGGAGTGTAGTGTGTGGTGGTGAAGGGCAGTGTTATGGGGTAGTGATGGAGGGGTGTGTGGTGGGGTAGTGGTGGAGGGGCGTGTAGTGGGGTAGTGATGGAGGGGTGTGTAGTGCGGTAGTGATGGAGGGGAGTGTGGTGGGGTAGTAATGGCGGTGAGTGTAGTGGGGTAGTGATACCGGGGAGAGTAGTCGGGTACTGGTGGAGGGGAGTGTAGTGGGGTAGTGATGGAGGGGAGAGTAGTGGGGTAGTGATGGAGGGGAGTGTAGTGGGGTAGTGATGGAGGGGAGTGTTGTGGGGTAGTGATGGAGGGGAGTGTGGTGGGGTAGTGATGGAGGGGAGCGTGGTCGGGTAGTAATGGCGGTGAGTGTAGTGGGGTAGTGATACCGGGGAGAGTAGTCGGGTAGTGGTGGAGGGGAGTGCAGTGGGGTAGTGATAGAGGGGTGTGTTGTGGGGTAATAGTGGAGGGGACTGATGTGGGGTAGTGATGGAGGGGAGTGTTGTGGGGTAGTAGTGGAGGGGGGTGTAGTGGGGTTGTAATAGAGGGGAGTGTCGTGCGTTAGCGATGGAGGGGAGTATTGTGGGGTGGTGATGGAGTGGAGTGTGGTGGGGTAGTGAAGGAGGGCAGTGTACTGGGGTAGTTATGGAGGGGAGTGTAGTGGGGTTTTGTGGTAGGGGAGTGTAGTGGAGTAGTGATGGAGGTGAGTGTTGTGGGGTAGTGATGGAGTGGAGTGTCGTGGGATAGTGGTAGAGGGGAGTGTTGTGTGTTCGTGCTGGAGGGGAGTGTAGTGGGGTAGTGATGGAGGGGAGTGTAGTGGGGTAGTGATGGAGGGGAGCGTAGTGGGGTAGTGATGGAGGGGAGTGTAGTGGGGTAGTAATGGAGGGGAGTGTTGTGGGGTAGTGATGGAGGGCAGTGTAGTTGGGTGCTGATGGAGGGGAGTTTAGTTTGATTGTGGTGGAGTTGAGTGTTGTGGGGTTGTGATGGAGTGGAGTGTAGTGGGGTTGTAGTGGACGGGAGTGCTGTGGGGTAGTGATGGAGGGGAGTGTGGTGGGGTAGTGATGGAGGGGAGTGTGGTGGGGTAGTTATGGCGGTGAGTGTAGTGGGGTAGTGATAGAGGGTAGAGTAGTGGGGTAGTGGTGGAGGGGAGTGTAGTGGGGTAGTGATGCAGCGGAGTGTTGTGGGGTAGTAATGGAGGGGGGTGTAGTGGGGTAGTGATGGAGGGGTGTGTTGTGGGGTAATAGTGGAGGGGAGTGATGTAGGGTAGTGATAGAGGGGAGTGTAGTGCGTTAGCTATGAAAGGGAGTATTGTGGGGTGGTGATGGAGTGGAGTGTGGTGGGGTAGTGAGGGGGGGCAGTGTACTGGGGTAGTTATGGAGGGGAGTGTGGTGGGGTAGTGATGGAATGGAGTGTAGTGGGGTAGTGATGGAGGAGAGTGTAGTGGGGTTGTGAAGTAGGGGAGTGTAGTGGAGTAGTGATGGAGGTGAGTGTTGTGGGGTAGTGATGGAGTGGAGTGTAGTGGGATAGTGGTAGAGGGGAGTGTTGTGTGTTAGTGCTGGAGGGGAGTGTAATGCGGTAGTGGTGTGGTAGTGATGGAGGGTAGTGTACTGGGGGAGTGTAGTGGGATATTGGTTGAGGTGAGTGTAGTATGGTCGTGATGGAGGGGAGTGTAGTGTGGTAGTGATTGAGGAGAGTGTACTGTGGTAGTGATGGAGCGGAGTGTTGTGGGGTAGTAATGGAGGGAGTGTGGTGGGGTGGTGATGGAAGAGTGAGTGGTCGGGTAGGGATGGAGGTGAGTGTGGTGGGGTAGTGAGGGAGCGGTGTGTAATGGGGTAGTGATGGAGGGGAGTATAGTGGGGTAGTGGTGGAGGGGAGTGTTGTGGGGTAGTGTTAAAGGAGTGTGTAGTGGGGTAGTGATGGAGGGGAGTGTGGTGGAGTACTGATGGAGGGGAGTGTAGTGTGGCAGTGGTGAAGGGGAGTGTTATGGGGTAGTGATGGAGGGGTGTGTGGTGGGGTAGTGATGGAGGGGAGTGTGGTGGGGTAGTAATGGCGGTGAGTGTAGTGGGGTAGTGATGGAGGGGAGAGTAGTCGGGTACTGGTGGAGGGGAGTGTAGTGGGGTAGTGATGGAGGGGAGAGTAGTGGGGTAGTGATGGAGGGGAGTGTAGTGGGGTAGTGATGGAGGGGAGTGTTGTGGGGTAGTGATGGAGGGGAGTGTGGTGGGGTAGTGATGGAGGGGAGTGTGGTCGGGTAGTAATGGCGGTGAGTGTAGTGGGGTAGTGATACCGGGGAGAGTAGTCGGGTAGTGGTGGAGGGGAGTGCAGTGGGGTAGTGATGGAGGGGTGTGTTGTGGGGTAATAGTGGAGGGGACTGATGTGGGGTAGTGATGGAGGGGAGTGTTGTGGGGTAGTAGTGGAGGGGAATGTAGTGGGGTTGTGATAGAGGGGAGTGTCGTGCGTTAGCGATGGAGGGGAGTATTGTGGGGTGGTGATGGAGTGGAGTGTGGTGGGGTAGTGAAGGAGGGCAGTGTACTGGGGTAGTTATGGAGGGGAGTGTGGTAGGGTAGTGATGGAGGAGAGTGTAGTGGGGTTTTGTGGTAGGGGAGTGTAGTGGAGTAGTGATGGAGGTGAGTGTTGTGGGGTAGTGATGGAGTGGAGTGTCGTGGGATAGTGGTAGAGGGGAGTGTTGTGTGTTCGTGCTGGAGGGGAGTGTAGTGGGGTAGTGGTGGAGGGGAGTGTAGTGGGGTAGTGATGGAGGGGAGCGTAGTGGGGTAGTGATGGAGGGGAGTGTAGTGGGGTAGTAATGGAGGGGAGTGTTGTGGGGTAGTGATGGAGGGCAGTGTAGTTGGGTGCTGATGGAGGGGAGTTTAGTTTGATTGTGGTGGAGTTGAGTGTTGTGGGGTTGTGATGGAGTGGAGTGTAGTGGGGTTGTAGTGGACAGGAGTGCTGTGGGGTAGTGATGGAGGGGAGTGTGGTGGGGTAGTGATGGAGGGGAGTGTGGTGGGGTAGTAATGGCGGTGAGTGTAGTGGGGTAGTGATAGAAGGTAGAGTAGTGGGGTAGTGGTGGAGGGGAGTGTAGTGGGTAGTGATGCAGCGGAGTGTTGTGGGGTAGTAATGGAGGGGGGTGTAGTGGGGTAGTGATGGAGGGGTGTGTTGTGGGGTAATAGTGGAGGGGAGTGATGTAGGGTAGTGATAGAGGGGAGTGTAGTGCATTAGCTATGAAAGGGAGTATTGTGGGGTGGTGATGGAGTGGAGTGTGGTGGGGTAGTGAGGGGGGGCAGTGTACTGGGGTAGTTATGGAGGGGAGTGTGGTGGGGTAGTGATGGAATGGAGTGTAGTGGGGTAGTGATGGAGGAGAGTGTAGTGGGGTTGTGAAGTAGGGGAGTGTAGTGGAGTAGTGATGGAGGTGAGTGTTGTGGGGTAGTGATGGAGTGGAGTGTAGTGGGATAGTGGTAGAGGGGAGTGTTGTGTGTTAGTGCTGGAGGGGAGTGTAGTGGGGTAGTGGTGTGGTAGTGATGGAGGGTAGTGTACTGGGGGAGTGTAGTGGGATATTGGTTGAGGTGAGTGTAGTATGGTCGTGATGGAGGGGAGTGTAGTGTGGTAGTGATTGAGGAGAGTCTACTGTGGTAGTGATGGAGCGGAGTGTTGTGGGGTAGTAATGGAGGGAGTGTGGTGGGGTGGTGATGGAAGAGTGAGTGGTCGGGTAGGGATGGAGGTGAGTGTGGTGGGGTAGTGAGGGAGCGGAGTGTAATGGGGTAGTGATGGAGGGGAGTATAGTGGGGTAGTGGTGGAGGGGAGTGTTGTGGGGTAGTGTTAAAGGAGTGTGTAGTGGGGTAGTGATGGAGGGGAGTGTGGTGGGGTAGTAATGGCGGTGAGTGTAGTGGGGTAGTGATAGAGGGTGGAGTAGTGGGGTAGTGGTGGAGGGGAGTGTAGTGGGGTAGTGATGCAGCGGAGTGTTGTGGGGTAGTAATGGAGGGGGGTGTAGTGGGGTAGTGATGGAGGGGTGTGTTGTGGGGTAATAGTGGAGGGGAGTGATGTAGGGTAGTGATAGAGGGGAGTGTAGTGCGTTAGCTATGAAAGGGAGTATTGTGGGGTGGTGATGGAGTGGAGTGTGGTGGGGTAGTGAGGGGGGGCAGTGTACTGGGGTAGTTATGGAGGGGAGTGTGGTGGGGTAGTGATGGAATGGAGTGTAGTGGGGTAGTGATGGAGGAGAGTGTAGTGGGGTTGTGAAGTAGGGGAGTGTAGTGGAGTAGTGATGGAGGTGAGTGTTGTGGGGTAGTGATGGAGTGGAGTGTAGTGGGATAGTGGTAGAGGGGAGTGTTGTGTGTTAGTGCTGGAGGGGAGTGTAGTGGGGTAGTGGTGTGGTAGTGATGGAGGGTAGTGTACTGGGGGAGTGTAGTGGGATATTGGTTGAGGTGAGTGTAGTATGGTCGTGATGGAGGGGAGTGTAGTGTGGTAGTGATTGAGGAGAGTGTACTGTGGTAGTGATGGAGCGGAGTGTTGTGGGGTAGTAATGGAGGGAGTGTGGTGGGGTGGTGATGGAAGAGTGAGTGGTCGGGTAGGGATGGAGGTGAGTGTGGTGGGGTAGTGAGGGAGCGGAGTGTAATGGGGTAGTGATGGAGGGGAGTATAGTGGGGTAGTGGTGGAGGGGAGTGTTGTGGGGTAGTGTTAAAGGAGTGTGTAGTGGGGTAGTGATGGAGGGGAGTGTGGTGGAGTAGTGATGGAGGGAGTGTAGTGGGGTAGTGGTGTGGTAGTGATGGAGGGTAGTGTACTGGGGGAGTGTAGTGGGATATTGGTTGAGGTGAGTGTAGTATGGTTGTGATGGAGGGGAGTGTTGTGTGGTAGTGATTGAGGGGAGTGTAGTGGGGTAGTGATGGAGGGGAGTGTTGTGGGGTAGTAATGGAGGGAGTGTGGTGGGGTGGTGATGGAAGAGTGAGTGGTCGGGTAGGGATGGAGGTGAGTGTGGTGGGGTAGTGAGGGAGCGGTGTGTAATGGGGTAGTGATGGAGGGGAGTATAGTGGGGTAGTGGTGGAGGGGAGTGTTGTGTGGTCGTGGTGGTGGGTAGTGTAGTGGTGTAGTGATGGAGGGGAGTGTTGTGGGGTGATGATGGAGGGGAGTGTAGTTGGGTAGTGGTGGAGCCGAGTGTAGTGGTGTAGTGATGGAGGGGAGTGTAGTGGGGTGGTAGTGGAGGGGAGTGTTGTGGGGTAGTGTTAAAGGAGTGTGTAGTGGGGTAGTGATGGAGGGGAGTGTGGTGGAGTACTGATGGAGGGGAGTGTAGTGTGGCAGTGGTGGAGGGGAGTGTTGTGGGGTAGTGATGGAGGGGAGTGTGGGGTAGCAGTGGAGGTGAGTGTAGTGAGGTAGTGATGGAGGGGAGTGTAGTAGGGAAGTCAAAGAGGGGAGTGTGTTGGGGCAGAGATGGAGGGGAGTGTTCTGGTGGTAGTGGTGGAGGGGAGTGTAGTGGGGTAGTGATGGAGGGGAGTGTTGTAGGGTAGTGATGTAGGGGAGAGTCGTGGGGTAGTGATGGAGGGGAGTGTAGTGGGGTAGTGATGTAGGGGAGAGTCGTGGGGTAGTGATGGAGTGGAGTGTTGTGGGGTGGTTATGGAGGGCAGTGTAGTGGGGTAGTGGTGGAGGGGAGGGTTGTGGGTTAGTGATGGAAGGGTGTGTAGTGCGGTAGTGATTGAGGGGGGTGTTGTGGGGTGGTGATGGAGGTGGGTGTGGTGGGGTAGGGATGGAGGGGAGTGTAGTGTGGTAGTGATGGAGGGGATTGTATTGGGGTAGTGATGGAGGGGAGTGAAGTGGGATATTGATGGAGGGGAGTGTAGTAGGGTAGTGATGGAGGGGAGTGTTGTGGGGTAGCAGTGGAGGGGAGTGTAGTGAGGTAGTGATGGAGGGGAGTGTAGTAGGGTAGTCAAAGAGGGGAGTGTGTTGGGGTAGTGATGGAGGGGAGTGTTCTGGTGGTAGTGGTGGAGGGGAGTGTAGTGGGGTAGTGATGGAGGGGAGTGTTGTGGGGTAGTAATGGAGGGAGTGTGGTGGGGTGGTGATGGAAGAGTGAGTGGTCGGGTAGGGATGGAGGTGAGTGTGGTGGGGTAGTGAGGGAGCGGTGTGTAATGGGGTAGTGATGGAGGGGAGTATAGTGGGGTAGTGGTGGAGGGGAGTGTTGTGTGGTCGTGGTGGTGGGTAGTGTAGTGGTGTAGTGATGGAGGGGAGTGTTGTGGGGTGATGATGGAGGGGAGTGTAGTTGGGTAGTGGTGGAGCGGAGTGTAGTGGTGTAGTGATGGAGGGGAGTGTAGTGGGGTGGTAGTGGAGGGGAGTGTTGTGGGGTAGTGTTAAAGGAGTGTGTAGTGGGGTAGTGATGGAGGGGAGTGTAGTGGGGTAGTGATGGAGGGGAGTGTAGTGTGGCAGTGGTGGAGGGGAGTGTTGTGGGGTAGTGATGGAGGGGTGTGTGGTGGGGTAGTGGTGGAGGGGCGTGTAGTGGGGTAGTGATGGAGGGGTGTGTAGTGCGGTAGTGATGGAGGGGAGTGTTGTGGGGTAGCAGTGGAGGGGAGTGTAGTGAGGTAGTGATAGAGGGGTGTGTAGTGGGGTAGTCAAAGACGGAAGTGTGGTGCTGTAGTGATGGAGGGGAGTGTTCTGCTGGTATCGGTGGAGGGGAGTGTAGTGGGGTAGTGATGGAGGGGAATGTTGTGGGGTAGTGATGGAGGGTAGTGTTGTTGGGTAGTGATGGAGGGGAGTGTGATGAGGTAGTAATGGAGGGGAGTGTAATGAGGTAGTGATGGAGGGGAGTTTTGTTTTATTGTGGTGGAGGTGAGTGTGGTGGGGTAGTGATGGAGGGGAGTGAAGTGGGATTTTGATGGAGGGGAGTGTAGTGGGGTAGTGATGGAGGGGAGTGTTGTGGGTTAGTGATGGGTGGTCGTTTTGTGGGGTAGTGTGGAGAGGAGTGTTGTAGGGAAGTGATGGAAAGGGAGTGTAGTGGGGTAGTGATGGAGGGGGGGTTAGTTTCATTGTGGTGGAGGTGAGTGTGGTGGGGTAGTGATGGAGGAGAGTGTTGTGGGGTGGTGATGGAGGGGAGTGTTGTGGGGTAGTGATGGAGTGGAGTGTAGTGGGGTAGTGATGGAGGGGTGTGTAGTGTGGTAGTAATGGAGGGGAGTGTAGTGGGATAGTGATGGAGGGGTGTGTTGTGGAGTAGTGATCGAAGGGAGTGTAGTGGGTTGGTGATGGAGGGGAGTTTTGTGGGGTGGTTATGGAGGGCAGTGTAGTGGGGTAGTGATGGAGGGGAGTGTAGTGGGTTAGTGATGGAAGTGTGTGTAGTGCGGTAGTGATTGAGGGGGGTGTTGTGGGGTGGTGATGGAGGTGGGTGTGGTGGGGTAGAGATGGAGGGGAGTGTAGTGTGGTAGTGATGGAGGGGAGTGTAGTGGGGTAGTGATGGAGGGGAGTGTGGTAGAGAAGTCAAAGAGGGGAGTGTGTTGGGGCAGAGATGGAGGGGAGTGTTCTGGTGGTAGTGGTGGAGGGGAGTGTAGTGGGGCAGTGATGGAGGGGAGTGTTGTAGGGTAGTGATGTAGGGGAGAGTCGTGGGGTAGTGATGGAGGGGAGTGTAGTGGGGTAGTGATGTAGGGGAGAGTCGTGGGGTAGTGATGGAGGGGAGTGTTGTGGGGTGGTTATGGAGGGCAGTGTAGTGGGGTAGTGGTGGAGGGGAGGGTTGTGGGTTAGTGATGGAAGGGTGTGTAGTGCGGTAGTGATTGAGGGTGGTGTTGTGGGGTGGTGATGGAGGTGGGTATGGTGGGGTAGGGATGGAGGGGAGTGTAGTGTGGTAGTGATGGAGGGGAGTGTAGTGGGGTAGTGATGGAGGGGAGTGAAGTGGGATATTGATGGAGGGGAGTGTAGTGGGGTAGTGATGGAGGGGAGTGTTCTGGTGGTAGTGGTGGAGGGGAGTGTAGTGGGGTAGTGATGGAGGGGAGTGTTGTGGGGTAGTGATGGAGGGTAGTGTTGTGGGGTAGTAATGGAGGGGAGTGTAGTGAGGTAGTAATGGAGGGGAGTTTAGTTTGATTGTGGTGGAGGTGTGTGTGGTGGGGTAGTGATGGAGGGGAGTCAAGTGGGGTATTAATGGAGGAGAGTGTAGTGAGATGGTAGTGGAGGGGAGTGTGGTGGGGTAGTCAAAGAGGGGAGTGTGGTGGGGTAGTGATGGAGGGTAGTTTTGTGGGGTAGTAATGGAGGGAGTGTGGTGGGGTGGTGATGGAAGAGTGAGTGGTCGGGTAGGGATGGAGGTGAGTGTGGTGGGGTAGTGAGGGAGTGGTGTGTAATGGGGTAGTGATGGAGGGGAGTATAGTGGGGTAGTGGTGGAGGGGAGTGTTGTGTGGTCGTGGTGGTGGGTAGTGTAGTGGTGTAGTGATGGAGGGGAGTGTTGTGGGGTGATGATGGAGGGGAGTGTAGTTGGGTAGTGGTGGAGCGGAGTGTAGTGGTGTAGTGATGGAGGGGAGTGTAGTGGGGTGGTAGTGGAGGGGAGTGTTGTGGGGTAGTGTTAAAGGAGTGTGTAGTGGGGTAGTGATGGAGGGGAGTGTAGTGTGGCAGTGGTGGAGGGGAGTGTTGTGGGGTAGTGATGGAGGGGTGTGTGGTGGGGTAGTGGTGGAGGGGCGTGTAGTGGGGTAGTGATGGAGGGGTGTGTAGTGAGGTAGTGATAGAGGGGTGTGTAGTGGGGTAGTCAAAGACGGAAGTGTGGTGCTGTAGTGATGGAGGGGAGTGTTCTGCTGGTATCGGTGGAGGGGAGTGTAGTGGGGTAGTGATGGAGGGGAATGTTGTGGGGTAGTGATGGAGGGTAGTGTTGTTGGGTAGTGATGGAGGGGAGTGTGATGAGGTAGTAATGGAGGGGAGTGTAATGAGGTAGTGATGGAGGGGAGTTTTGTTTTATTGTGGTGGAGGTGAGTGTGGTGGGGTAGTGATGGAGGGGAGTGAAGTGGGATTTTGATGGAGGGGAGTGTAGTGGGGTAGTGATGGAGGGGAGTGTTGTGGGTTAGTGATGGGTGGTCTTTTTGTGGGGTAGTGTGGAGAGGAGTGTTGTAGGGAAGTGATGGAAAGGGAGTGTAGTGGGGTAGTGATGGAGGGGGGGTTAGTTTCATTGTGGTGGAGGTGAGTGTGGTGGGGTAGTGATGGAGGAGAGTGTTGTGGGGTGGTGATGGAGGGGAGTGTTGTGGGGTAGTGATGGAGTGGAGTGTAGTGGGGTAGTGATGGAGGGGTGTGTAGTGTGGTAGTAATGGAGGGGAGTGTAGTGGGATAGTGATGGAGGGGTGTGTTGTGGAGTAGTGATCGAAGGGAGTGTAGTGGGTTGGTGATGGAGGGGAGTTTTGTGGGGTGGTTATGGAGGGCAGTGTAGTGGGGTAGTGATGGAGGGGAGTGTAGTGGGTTAGTGATGGAAGTGTGTGTAGTGCGGTAGTGATTGAGGGGGGTGTTGTGGGGTGGTGATGGAGGTGGGTGTGGTGGGGTAGAGATGGAGGGGAGTGTAGTGTGGTAGTGATGGAGGGGAGTGTAGTGGGGTAGTGATGGAGGGGGGTGTTGTGGGGTAGTGATGGAGGGGAGTGTGGGGTAGCAGTGGAGGTGAGTGTAGCGAGGTAGTGATGGAGGGGAGTGTAGTAGGGAAGTCAAAGAGGGGAGTGTGTTGGGGCAGAGATGGAGGGGAGTGTTCTGGTGGTAGTGGTGGAGGGGAGTGTAGTGGGGCAGTGATGGAGGGGAGTGTTGTAGGGTAGTGATGTAGGGGAGAGTCGTGGGGTAGTGATGGAGGGGAGTGTAGTGGGGTAGTGATGTAGGGGAGAGTCGTGGGGTAGTGATGGAGGGGAGTGTTGTGGGGTGGTTATGGAGGGCAGTGTAGTGGGGTAGTGGTGGAGGGGAGGGTTGTGGGTTAGTGATGGAAGGGTGTGTAGTGCGGTAGTGATTGAGGGCGGTGTTGTGGGGTGGTGATGGAGGTGGGTATGGTGGGGTAGGGATGGAGGGGAGTGTAGTGTGGTAGTGATGGAGGGGAGTGTAGTGGGGTAGTGATGGAGGGGAGTGAAGTGGGATATTGATGGAGGGGAGTGTAGTGGGGTAGTGATGGAGGGGAGTGTTCTGGTGGTAGTGGTGGAGGGGAGTGTAGTGGGGTAGTGACGGAGGGGAGTGTTGTGGGGTAGTAATGGAGGGGAGTGTAGTGAGGTAGTAATGGAGGGGAGTTTAGTTTGATTGTGGTGGAGGTGAGTGTGGTGGGGTAGTGATGGAGGGGAGTCAAGTGGGGTATTAATGGAGGAGAGTGTAGTGAGATGGTAGTGGAGGGGAGTGTGGTGGGGTAGTCAAAGAGGGGAGTGTGGTGGGGTAGTGATGGAGGGTAGTTTTGTGTGGTAGTGATGGAGGGGAGTTGAGTGGGGTGGTGATGGAGAGGAGTGTGGTGGGGGAGTGATGTAGGGGAGTGTTGTGGGCTAGTGATGGAGGGGAGTGTGATGAGGTAGTAATGGAGGGGAGTGTAGTGGGGTAGTGCTGGAGGGGAGTGTAGTGGCGTAGTGATGGAGGGGAGTTTATTTTGATTGTGTTGTAGGTGAGTATGGTGGGGTAGTGATGGAGGGGAGTGCAGTGGGGTATTGATGGAGGGCAGTGTAGTGGGATGGTAGTGGAGGAGCGTGTTGTGGGCTAGTGATGGAGGGGAGTGTAGTGGCGTAGTGATGGAGGGGAGTATAGTTTGATTGTGGTGGATGTGAGTGTTGTGGGGTAGTCATGGAGGGGACTGTTGTGGGGTAGCAGTGGAGGGGAGTGTCGTGAGGTAGTGATGGAGGGGAGTGTTCTAGTGGTAGTGGTGGAGGGGAGTGTAGTGGGGTTGTGATGGAGGGGAGTGTTGTGGGGTAGTGATGGAGGGGATGTTGTGTGGTAGTGGTGGTGGGTAGTGTTGTGGTGTAGTGATGGAGGGGAGTGTTGTGGGGTGGTGATGGAGGGGAGGGTATTTGGGAAGTGGTGGAGCAGACTGTAGTGTTGTAGTGGTGGAGGGGAGTTCAGTTTGATTGTGGTGGAAGGGAGTGTTGTTGGGAAGTGATGGAGGGGAGTGTATTGGGGTAGTAGTCGAGGGGAGAGTTGTGGGGTCGTGTTAGAGAAGAGTGTAGTGGGATAGTGATGGAGGGAAGTGTAGTGGGGTAGTTATGGAGGAGTGTGTGGTGGGGTAGTGATGTAGGGGAGTGTCGTGGGGTAGTGTTGGAGGGGAGTGTTGTGGGATAGTGATGGAGGTGTGTGTGGTGGGGTAGAGGTGGAGGGGAGTGTAGTCGGGTAGTGATGGAGGGGTGTGAGGTTCGGTAGTGATGGAGGGGAATGAAGTGGGGTAGCAGTGGAGGGGAGGGTAGGAGGTAGTATTGGAGGGGAGTGTAGTGGGGTAGTCAAAGAGGGGAGTATGGCGGGGTAGTGATGGAGGGGAGTGTTGTGGTGTAGTGATGGAGGGGAGTGTTGTGGGGTGATGATGGAGGGGAGTGTATTTGGGTAGTGGTGGACTGGACTGTAGTGTTGTAGTGATGGAGGGGAGTGTATTGGGGTGGTAGTCGAGGGGAGAGTTGTGGGGTAGTGTTAGAGAAGAGTGTAGTGGGATAGTGATGGAGGGAAGTGTAGTGGGGTAGTGATGGAGCAGTGTGTGGTGGGGTAGTGATGTAAGGGAGTGTCGTGGGGTAGTGTTGGAGGGGAGTGTTGTGGGATAGTGATGGAGGTGTGTGTGGTGGGGTAGAGGTGGAGGGGAGTGTAGTCGGGTAGTGATGGAGGGGTGTGAGGTTCGGTAGTGATGGAGGGGAATGTTGTGGGGTAGCAGTGGAGGGGAGAGTAGGAGGTAGTATTGGAGGGGAGTGTAGTGGGGTAGTCAAAGAGGGGAGTGTGATGGGGTAGTGATGGAGGGGAGTTTTCTGGTGGTAGTGGTGGAGTGGAGAGTAGTGGGATAGTGATGGAGGGGAGTGTTGTGGGGTAGTGATGGAGGGTTGTGTTGTGGGGTAGTGATGGAGGGGAGTGTTCTGGTGGTAACGGTGGAGGGAGTGTAGTGGGGTAGTGATGGAGGGGAGTGTGATGAGGTAGTAATGGAGGGGAGTGTAGTGGGGTAGTGATGGAGGGGAGTGTAGTGGCGTAGTGATGGAGGGGAGTTTAGTTTGATTGTGGTGGAGGTGAGTGTGGTGGGATAGTGATGGAGGGGAGTGCAGTGGGGTATTGATGGAGGGGAGTGTAGTGGGGTAGTCAAAGAGGGGAGTGTGGTGGTGTAGTGATGGAGGGGAGTGTTCTGGTGGTGGTGATGGAAGGGAGTGTTGTGGGGTAGTGATGGAGGGTAGTGTTGTGGGGTAGTGATGGAGGGTAGTGTTGTGGGGTAGTGATGGAGGGGAGTGCAGTGGGGTGGTGATGGAGGGGAGTGTGGTGGGGTAGTGATGTAGGGGAGTGTTTTGGGGTAGTGATGGAGGGTAGTGTGATGAGGTAGTAATGGAGGGGAGAGTAGTGGGGTAGTGATGGAGGGGAGTGTAGTGGGGTAGTGCTGGAGGGGAGTGTTTTGGGTAGCGATGGAGGTGTGTGTGGTGGGGTATTGGTGGAGGGGAGTGTAGTGGGGTAGTGATGGAGGGGTGTGTAGTGGGGTAGTGATGTAGGGGAGTGTCGTGGGGTAGTGATGGAGGGGAGTGTTGTGGGGTAGTGATGGAGGGGAGTGTGGTGGGGTCGTAATGGAGGGGAATGTAGTGGGGTAGTGATGGAGGGTCGTTTTGTGGGGTAGTGTGGAGAGCAGTGTTGTGGGGTAGTGATGGAGGGGAGTGTGGTGGGGTAGTGATGGAGGGGAGTTTGGTTTGATTGTGGTGGAGGTGAGTGTGGTGGGGTAGTGATGGAGGAGAGTGTTGTGGGGTGTTGATGGAGGGGAGTTTTGTGGGGTAGTGATGGAGGGGTCTGTAGTGCTGTAGTGATGGAGGGGGGTGTTGTGGGGTGGTGATGTAGGGGGTTGTAGTGGGGTAGTGATGGAGCGGAGTGTACTGGGGCAGTGATGGAGGGGAGTGTAGTGGGGTAGTGTTTGGAGCTGAGTGAGGTGGGGTAGTGATCGAGGGGAATATAGTGGGGTAGTGGTGGAGGGGAGTGTTGTGTGGTAGTGGTGGTGGGTAGTGTAGTGGTGTACTGATGGAGGGGAGTGTTGTGGGGTGATGATGGAGGCGAGTGTTATGGGGTAGTGATGGAGCGGTGTGTGTTGGGTAGAGGTGGAGGGGAGTGTAGTGGGGTCGTGATGGAGGGGTGTGTAGTGCGGTAGTGATGGAGGGGAGTGTTGTGGGGTAGCAGTGGAGGGGAGTGTAGTGAGGTAGTGATGGAGGGGAGTGTACTTTGTTTGTGGTGGAGGGGAGCGTTGTGGGGTAGTGATGGAGGGGAGTGTAGTGGGGTGGTAGTGGAAGGGAGTGTTGTGGCGTAGTGATGGAGGGGAGAGTAGTGGGGTCGTGATGGAGGGGAGTGTAGTGGGGTAGTGATGGAGGGGAGTGTAGTGGGGTAGTCAAAGAGGGGAGTGCTGTGCGGTAGTGATGGAGGGGATTGTTGTGGTGGTAGTGGTGGAGGGGAGTGTCGTGGGGTAGTGATGGAGGGGAGTGTTGTGGGGTAGTCATGGAGGGGAGTGTAGTGGGGTAGTGGTGGAGGGGAGTGTTTTGGGTAGCGATGGAGGGGTGTGTGGTGGGGTATTGGTGGAGGGGAGTGTAGTGGGGTAGTGATTTAGGGGAGTGTCGTGGGGTCATGATGGAGGGGAGTGTGGTGGGGTAGTGATGGAGGGGAGTGTGGTGGGGTCGTAATGGAGGGGAATGTAGTAGGGTAGTGATGGAGGGTCGTTTTGTGGGGTAGTGTGGAGAGCAGTGTTGTGGGGTAGTGATGGAGGGGAGTGTAGTGGGGTGGCAGTGGAAGGGAGTGTTGTGGGGTAGTGTTAGAGGAGAGTGTAGTGGGGTAGTGATGGATGGGAGTGTAGTGGGGTAGTGATGGAGGAATGTGTGGTGGGGTAGTGGTGGAGGGGAGTGTAATGGGGTAGTGATGGAGTGTCGTTTTCTGGGGTAGTGTGGAGAGGAGTGTTCTGGGGGAGTGATGGAGGGGAGTGTGGTGGGGTAGTGATGGAGGGGAGTTTCGTTTGATTGTGGTGGAGGTGAGTGTGGTGGGGTAGTGATGGAGGAGAGTGTTGGTGGGTGGTGATGGAGGGGAGTGTTGTGGGTTAGTGATGGAGGGGTCTGTAGTGCGGTAGTGATGGAGGGTAGTGTTGTGGGGTAGTGATGGAGGGGAGTGTAGTGGGGTCGTGATGGAGGGGAGTGTAGTGGGGTAGTGATGGAGGGGTATGTAGTGCTGTCGTGATGGAGGGGGGTGTTGTGGGGTGGTGATGTAGGGGTTTGTAGTGGGGTAGTGATGGAGAGGATCGTACTGGAGCAGTGATGGGGGGAGTGTAGTGGGGTAGTGATGGAGGGGAGAGTTGTGGGGTAGCAGTGGAGGGGAGTGTAGTGAGGTAGTGATGGAGGGGAGTGTAGTGGGGAAGTCAAAGAGGGGAGTGCTGTGCGGTAGTGATGGAGGGGATTGTTGTGGTGGTAGTGGTGGAGGGGAGTGTCGTGGGGTAGTGATGGAGGGGAGTGTTGTGGGGTAGTCATGGAGGGGAGTTTTGTGGGGTGGCAGTGGAGGGGAGTGTAGTGAGGTAGTGATGGAGGGGAGTGTAGTGGGGTAGTCAAAGAGGGGAGTGTGGTGGTGTAGTGATGGAGGGGAGTGTTCTGGTGGTAGTGGTGGAGGGGAGTGTAGTGGGGTAGTGATGGAGGGCAGTGTTGTGGGGTAGTGATGGAGGGCAGTGTTGTGGGGTAGTGATGGAGGGGAGTGCAGTGGGGTGGTGATGGAGGGGAGTGTGGTGGGGTAGTGATGGAGGGGAGTGTTGTGGGGTAGTGATGGAGGGTAGTGTTGTGGGGTAGTGATGGAGGGGAGTGCAGTGGGGTGGTGATGGAGGGGAGTGTGGTGGGGTAGTGATGTAGGGGAGTGTTTTGGGGTAGTGATGGAGGGTAGTGTGATGAGGTAGTAATGGAGGGGAGTGTAGTGGGGTAGTGATGGAGGGGAGTGTAGTGGCGTAGTGATGGAGGGGAGTTTAGTTTGATTGTGGTGGAGGTGAGTGTGGTGGGATAGTGATGGAGGGGAGTGCAGTGGGGTATTGATGGAGGGGAGTGTAGTGGGGTAGTGGTGGAGGGGAGTGTTGTTGGGTAGTGATGGAGGGATTTGTGGTGCGGTAGTGGTGGAGGGGAGTGTTTTGGGTAGCGATGGAGCGGTGTGTGGTGGGGTATTGGTGGAGGGGAGTGTAGTGGGCTAGTGGTGGAGGGGAGTGTTGTGTGGTAGTGGTGGTGGGTAGTGTAGTGGTGTACTGATGGAGGGGAGTGTTGTGGGGTGATCATGGAGGCGAGTGTTGAGGAGTAGTGATGGAGGGGTGTGTGGTGGGGTAGTGGTGGAGGTGAGTGTGGTGGGGTAGTGATGGAGTGGAGTGTTGTGGGGTAGTGTTAGAGGAGAGTGTAGTGGGGTAGTGATGGATGGGAGTGTAGTGGGGTAGTGATGGAGGAATGTGTGGTGGGGTAGTGGTGGAGGGGAGTGTAATGGGGTAGTGATGGAGTGTCGTTTTCTGGGGTAGTGTGGAGAGGAGTGTTCTGGGGGAGTGATGGAGGGGAGTGTGGTGGGGTAGTGATGGAGGGGAGTTTCGTTTGATTGTGGTGGAGGTGAGTGTGGTGGGGTAGTGATGGAGGAGAGTGTTGGTGGGTGGTGATGGAGGGGAGTGTTGTGGGTTAGTGATGGAGGGGTCTGTAGTGCGGTAGTGATGGAGGGTAGTGCAGTGGGGTAGTGATGGAGGGGAGAGTAGTGGGGTCGTGATGGAGGGGAGTGTAGTGGGGTAGTGATGGAGGGATATGTAGTGCTGTCGTGATGGAGGGGGGTGTTGTGGGGTGGTGATGTAGGGGGTTGTAGTGGGGTAGTGATGGAGAGGATCGTACTGGAGCAGTGATGGGGGGAGTGTAGTGGGGTAGTGATGGAGGGGAGAGTTGTGGGGTAGCAGTGGAGGGGAGTGTAGTGAGGTAGTGATGGAGGGGAGTGTAGTGGGGTAGTCAAAGAGGGGAGTGCTGTGCGGTAGTGATGGAGGGGATTGTTGTGGTGGTAGTGGTGGAGGGGAGTGTCGTGGGGTAGTGATGGAGGGGAGTGTTGTGGGGTAGTCATGGAGGGGAGTTTTGTGGGGTGGCAGTGGAGGGGAGTGTAGTGAGGTAGTGATGGAGGGGAGTGTAGTGGGGTAGTCAAAGAGGGGAGTGTGGTGGTGTAGTGATGGAGGGGAGTGTTCTGGTGGTAGTGGTGGAGGGGAGTGTAGTGGGGTAGTGATGGAGCGGAGTGCAGTGGGGTGGTGATGGAGGGGAGTGTGGTGGGGTAGTGATGGAGGGGAGTGTTGTGGGGTAGTGATGGAGGGTAGTGTTGTGGGGTAGTGATGGAGGGGAGTGCAGTGGGGTGGTGATGGAGGGGAGTGTGGTGGGGTAGTGATGTAGGGGAGTGTTTTGGGGTAGTGATGGAGGGTATTGTGATGAGGTAGTAATGGAGGGGAGTGTAGTGGGGTAGTGATGGAGGGGAGTGTAGTGGCGTAGTGATGGAGGGGAGTTTAGTTTGATTGTGGTGGAGGTGAGTGTGGTGGGATAGTGATGGAGGGGAGTGCAGTGGGGTATTGATGGAGGGGAGTGTAGTGGGGTAGAGGTGGAGGGGAGTGTTGTTGGGTAGTGATGGAAGGATTTGTGGTGGGGTAGTGGTGGAGTGGAGTGTTTTGGGTAGCGATGGAGCGGTGTGTGGTGGGGTATTGGTGGAGGGGAGTGTAGTGGGCTAGTGGTGGAGGGGAGTGTTGTGTGGTAGTGGTGGTGGGTAGTGTAGTGGTGTACTGATGGAGGGGAGTGTTGTGGGGTGATCATGGAGGCGAGTGTTGAGGAGTAGTGATGGAGGGGTGTGTGGTGGGGTAGTGGTGGAGGGGAGTGTAGTGGGGTCGTGATGGAGGGGTGTGTTGTGCGGTAGTGATGGAGGGGAGTGTTGTGGGGTAGCAGTGGAGGGGAGTGTAGTGAGGTAGTGATGGAGCGGAGTGTACTTTGTTTGTGGTGGAGGGGAGCGTTGTGGGGTAGTAAAGGAGGGGAGTGTAGTGGGGTGGTAGTGGAAGGGAGTATTGTGGGGTAGTGTTAGAGGAGAGTGTAGTGGGGTAGTGATGGATGGGAGTGTAGTGGGGTAGTGATGGAGGAATGTGTGGTGGGGTAGTGGTGGAGGGGAATGTAATGGGGTAGTGATGGAGGGTCGTTTTGTGGGGTAGTGATGGAGGGGATTTTAGTTTGATTGTGGTGGAGGTGAGTGTGGTGGGTTAGTGATGGAGGAGAGTGTTGTGGGGTGGTGATGGAGGGGACTGTTGTGGGTTAGTGATGGAGGGGTCTGTAGTGCGGTAGTGATGGAGGGTAGTGTTGTGGGGTGGTGATGGAGGGGAGTGTAGTGGGGTCGTGATGGAGGGGAGTGTAGAGGGTAGTGATGGAGGGGTCTGTAGTGCGGTCGTGATGGAGGAGGGTGTTCTGGGGTGGTGATGTAGGGGGTTGTAGTGGGGTAGTGAAGGAGAGGATTGTACTGGGGCAGTGATGGGGGGAGTGTAGTGGGGTAGTGATGGAGGGGAGAGTTGTGGGGTAGCAGTGGAGGGGAGTGTAGTGAGGTAGTGATGGAGGGGAGTGACAGGGTGGTAGTGGTGGAGGGGAATGTCGTGGGGTAGTGATGGAGGGGAGTGTTGTGGGGTAGTCATGGAGGGGAGTTTTGTGGGGTGGCAGTGGAGGGGAGTGTAGTGAGGTAGTGATAGAGGGGAGTGTAGTGGGGTAATCAAAGAGGGGAGTGTGGTGGTGTAGTGATGGAGGGGAGTGTTCTGGTGGTAGTGGTGGAGGCGAGTGTCGTGGGGTAGTGATGGAGGGGAGTGTTGTGGGGTAGTCATGGAGGGGAGTTTTGTGGGGTGGCAGTGGAGGGGAGTGTAGTGAGGTAGTGATGGAGGGGAGTGTAGTGGGGTCTCAAAGAGGGGAGTGTGGTGGTTTAGTGATGCAGGGGAGTGTTCTGGTGGTAGTGGTGGAGGGGAGTGTAGTGGGGTAGTGATGAAGGGGAGTGTTGTGGGGTAGTGATGGAGGGCAGTGTTGTGGGGTAGTGATGGAGGGGAATGCAGTGGGGTGGTGATAGAGGGGTGTGTGGTGGGGTAGTGATGGAGGGGAGTGTTGTGGGGTAGTGATGGAGGGTAGTGTTGTGGGGTAGTGATGGAGGGGAGTGCAGTGGGGTGGTGATGGAGGGTAGTGTGATGAGGTAGTAATGGAGGGGAGTGTAGTGGGGTAGTGATGGAGGGCAGTGTTGTGGGGTAGTGATGGAGGGGAGTGCAGTGGTGTGGTGATGGAGGGGAGTGTGGTGGGGTAGTGATGGAGGGGAGTGTTGTGGATTAGTGATGGAGGGGAGTGTAGAGGGTAGTGATGGAGGGGTCTGTAGTGCGGTCGTGATGGAGGAGGGTGTTCTGGGGTGGTGATGTAGGGGGTTGTAGTGGGGTAGTGATGGAGAGGATTGTACTGGGGCAGTGATGGGGGGAGTGTAGTGGGGTAGTGATGGAGGGGAGAGTTGTGGGGTAGCAGTGGAGGGGAGTGTAGTGAGGTAGTGATGGAGGGGATTGTTGTGGTGGTAGTGGTGGAGGGGAATGTCGTGGGGTAGTGATGGAGGGGAGTGTTGTGGGGTAGTCATGGAGGGGAGTTTTGTGGGGTGGCAGTGGAGGGGAGTGTAGTGAGGTAGTGATAGAGGGGAGTGTAGTGGGGTAATCAAAGAGGGGAGTGTGGTGGTGTAGTGATGGAGGGGAGTGTTCTGGTGGTAGTGGTGGAGGCGAGTGTCGTGGGGTAGTGATGGAGGGGAGTGTTGTGGGGTAGTCATGGAGGGGAGTTTTGTGGGGTGGCAGTGGAGGGGAGTGTAGTGAGGTAGTGATGGAGGGGAGTGTAGTGGGGTCTCAAAGAGGGGAGTGTGGTGGTTTAGTGATGCAGGGGAGTGTTCTGGTGGTAGTGGTGGAGGGGAGTGTAGTGGGGTAGTGATGAAGGGGAGTGTTGTGGGGTAGTGATGGAGGGCAGTGTTGTGGGGTAGTGATGGAGGGGAGTGCAGTGGGGTGGTGATGGAGGGGTGTGTGGTGGGGTAGTGATGGAGGGGAGTGTTGTGGGGTAGTGATGGAGGGTAGTGTTGTGGGGTAGTGATGGAGGGGAGTGCAGTGGGGTGGTGATGGAGGGTAGTGTGATGAGGTAGTAATGGAGGGGAGTGTAGTGGGGTAGTGATGGAGGGCAGTGTTGTGGGGTAGTGATGGAGGGGAGTGCAGTGGTGTGGTGATGGAGGGGAGTGTGGTGGGGTAGTGATGGAGGGGAGTGTTGTGGGTTAGTGATGGAGGGGAGTGTTGTGGGATAGTGATGGAGGGGAGTGCAGTGGAGTGGTGATGGAGGGGAGTGTGGTGGGGTAGTGATGCAGGGGTGTGTTTTGGGGTAGTGATGGAGGGTAGTGTGATGAGGTAGTAATGGATGGGAGTGTAGTGGGGTAGTGATGGAGGAATGTGTGGTGGGGTAGTGGTGGAGGGGAGTGTAATGGGGTAGTGATGGAGTGTCGTTTTCTGGGGTAGTGTGGAGAGGAGTGTTCTGGGGGAGTGATAGAGGGGAGTGTAGTGGGGTAGTGATGGAGGGGAGTTTCGTTTGATTGTGGTGGAGGTGAGTGTGGTGGGGTAGTGATGGAGTGTGTTGTGGGGTGGTGATGGAGGGGAGTGTTGTGGGTTAGTGATGGAGGGGTCTGTAGTGCGGTAGTGATGGAGGGTAGTGTTGTGGGGTAGTGATGGAGGGGAGTGTTGTGGGGTCGTGATGGAGGGGAGTGTAGTGGGGTAGTGATGGAGGGGTATGTAGTGCTGTCGTGATGGAGGGGGGTGTTGTGGGGTGGTGATGTAGGGGTTTGTAGTGGGGTAGTGATGGAGAGGATTGTACTGGGGCAGTGATGGGGGGAGTGTAGTGGGGTAGTGATGGAGGGGAGAGTTGTGGGGTAGCAGTGGAGGGGAGTGTAGTGAGGTAGTGATGGAGGGGAGTGTAGTGGGGTAGTCAAAGAGGGGAGTGCTGTGCGGTAGTGATGGAGGGGATTGTTGTAGTGGTAGTGGTGGAGGGGAGTGTCGTGGGGTAGTGATGGAGGGGAGTGTTGTGGGGTAGTGATGGAGGGGAGTGACAGGGTGATGGATGGGAGAGTGACAGGGTGATGGAGAGTAACAGGGTGATGGAGAGGAGAGTGACAGGGTGATGGAGAGTGACAGGGTGATGGAGGGAGAGTGACAGGGTGATGGAGGGGAGAGTGACAGGGTGATGGAGGGAGAGTGACAGGGTGATGGAGGGAGAGTGACAGGGTGATGGAGAGTGACAGGGTGATGGAGAGGAGAGTGACAGGGTGATGGAGAGTGACAGGGTGATGGAGGGTGAGTGACAGGGTGATGGAGAGTGACAGGGTGATGGAGGGAGAGTGACAGGGTGATGGAGGGAGAGTGACAGGGTAATGGAGGGAGAGTGACAGGGTGAAGGAGCAGAGAGTGACAGGGTGATGGAGGGGAGAGTGACAGGGTTATGGAGAGGAGAGTGACAGGGTGATCAACGGAGAGTGACAGGGTGATGGAGAGTGACAGGGTGAAGGAGGGGAGAGTGACAGGGCGATGGAGAGAGAGTGACAGGGTGATGGAGGGAGAGTGACAGGGTGATGGAGAGGAGAGTGACAGGGTGATGGATGGAGAGTGACAGGGTGATGGAGGAGAGAGTGACAGGGTGATGGAGGGGAGAGTGACAGGGTGATGGAGGGAGAGTGACAGGGTGATGGAGGGAGAGTGACAGGGTGATGGAGGGGAGAGTGACAGGGTGATGGAGGGAGAGTGACAGGGTGATGGAGGGAGAGTGACAGGGTGATGGAGGGGAGAGTGACAGGGTGATGGAGAGTGACAGGGTGATGGAGAGTGAGAGAGTGACAGGGTGATGGAGGAGTGAGTGACAGGGTGATGGAGAGTGACAGGGTGATGGAAATGAGAGTAACAGGGTTATGGAGGGAGAGTGACAGTCTTATGGAGAGTGACAGGGTGATGGAGGGAGAGTGACACTGTGATGGAGAGTGACAGACTGATGGAGAGGAGAGTGACAGGGTGATGGAGAGGAGAGTGACGGGGTGATGGAGAGTGACAGGGTGATGGAGAGGAGAGTGATAGTGTGATGGAAGGGAGAGTGACAGGTTGATGGAGAGTGACAGGGTGATGGAGAGTGACAGGGTGATGGAGGGAGAGTGACAGGGTGATGGAGGGGAGAGTGACAGGGTGATGGAGGGAGAGTGACAGGGTGATGGAGAGTGACAGGGTGATGGAGAGGAGAGTGACAGGGTGATGGAGAGGAGAGTGACAGGGTGATGGAGAGTGACAGGGTGATGGAGAGTGACAGGGTGATGGAGGGAGAGTGACAGGGTGATGGAGGGAGAGTGACAGGGTGATGTGGAGAGTGACAGGGTGATGGAGAGGAGAGTGACAGGGTGATGGAGAGTAACAGGGTGATGGAGGGAGAGTGACAGGGTGATGGAGAGTGACAGGGTGATGGAGAGGAGAGTGACAGGGTGATGGAGGGAGAGTGACAGGGTGATGGAGGGAGAGTGACAGGGTGATGGAGGGGAGAGTGACAGGGTGATGGAGAGTGACAGGGTGATGGAGGGAGAGTGACAGGGTGATGGAGAGTGACAGGGTGATGGAGAGGAGAGTGACAGGGTGATGGAGAGTGACAGGGTGATGGAGAGGAGAGTGACAGGGTGATGGAGGGGAGAGTGACAGGGTGATGGAGAGGAGAGTGACAGGGTGATGGAGAGGAGAGTGACAGGGTGATGGAGAGTGACAGGGTGATGGAGGGGAGAGTGACAGGGTGATGGAGAGTGACAGGGTGATGGAGGGGAGAGTGACAGGGTGATGGAGAGTGACAGGGTGATGGAGGGAGAGTGACAGGGTGATGGAGGGGAGAGTGACAGGGTGATGGAGAGTGACAGGGTGATGGAGGGGAGAGTGACAGGGCGATGGAGAGAGAGTGACAGGGTGATTGAGGGGAGAGTGACAGGGTGATGGAGAGTGACCGGGTGATGGAGAGGAGAGTGACAGGCTGATGGAGAGTAACAGGGTGATGGAGGGGAGAGTGACAGGGTGAAGGAGGGAGAGTGACAGGGTGATGTAGAGTGACCGGGTGATGGAGAGGAGAGTGACAGGGTGATGGAGAGTAACAGGGTGATGGAGAGGAGAGTGACAGGGTGATGGAGAGTGACAGGGTGATGGAGGGGTGAGTGACAGGGTGATGGAGAGTGACAGGGTGATGGAGAGTGACAGGGTGATGGAGAGTGACAGGGTGATGGAGGGAGAGTGACAGGGTGATGGAGGGGAGAGTGACAGGGTGATGGAGAGTGACAGGGTGATGGAGGGAGAGTGACAGGGTGATGGAGGGAGAGTGACAGGGTGATGGAGGGGAGAGTGACAGGGTGATGGAGAGTGACAGGGTGATGGAGAGGAGAGTGACAGGGTGATGGAGGGAGAGTGACAGGGTGATGGAGGGAGAGTGACAGGGTGATGGAGGGAGAGTGACAGGGTGATGGAGGGAGAGTGACAGGGTGATGGAGCGGAGAGTGACAGGGTGATGGAGGGAGAGTGACAGGGTGATGGAGGGGAGAGTGACAGGGTGATGGAGGGAGAGTGACAGGGTGATGGAGAGGAGAGTGACAGGGTGATGGAGAGTGACAGGGTGATGGAGAGGAGAGTGACAGGGTGATGGAGAGTGACAGGGTGCTGGAGGGGAGAGTGACAGGGTGATGGAGGGAGAGTGACAGGGTGATGGAGAGTGACAGGGTGATGGAGGGAGAGTGACAGGGTGATGGAGAGCAGAGTGACAGGGTGATCGAGGGGAGACTGACAGGGTGATGCAGAGTGACAGGGTGATGGAGAGGGGGGTGACAGGGTGATGGAGAGGAGAGTGACAGGGTGATGGAGAGAGAGTGACAGGGTGATGGAGGGGAGAGTGACAGGGTGAAGGAGGGAGAGTGACAGGGTGATGGAGGGAGAGTGACAGGGCGATGGAGAGTGACAGGGTGATGGAGGGGAGAGTGTCAGGGTGAAGGAGGGAGAGTGACAGGGTGATGGAGAGTGACAGGGTGATGGAGGGAGAGTGACAGGGTGATGGAGGGGAGAGTGACAGGGTGATGGAGGGAGAGTGAAAGGGTGATGGAGGGAGAGTGACAGGGTAATGGAGGGGAGAGTGACAGGGTAATGGAGGGAAGAGTGACAGGGTGATGGAGGGGAGAGTGACAGGGTGATGGAGAGTGACAGGGTGATGGAGAGGAGAGTGACAGGGTGATGGAGAGTGAGTGACAGGGTGATGGAGGGAGAGTGACAGGGTGATGGAGAGGAGAGTGACAGGGTGATGGAGGAGAGTGACAGGGTGATGGAGAGGAGAGTGACAGGGTGATGGAGGGAGAGTGACAGGGTGATGGAGGGGAGAGTGACAGGGTGATGGAGAGTGAAAGGGTGATGGAGGGAGAGTGACAGGGTGATGGAGGGAGAGTGACAGGGTAATGGAGCGGAGAGTGACAGGGTGATGGAGAGTGACAGGGTGATGGAGGGAGAGTGACAGGGTGATGGAGGGAAGAGTGACAGGGTGATGGAGGGAGAGTGACAGGGTGATGGAGAGGAGAGTGACAGGGTGATGGAGAGTGACAGGGTGATGGAGAGAGAGTGACAGGGTGATGGAGAGTGACAGGGTGATGGAGGGAGAGTGACAGGGTGATGGAGGGAGAGTGACAGGGTGATGGAGAGTGACAGGGTGATGGAGGGGAGAGTGACAGGGTGATGGAGGGGAGAGTGACAGGGTGATGGAGGGAGAGTGACAGGGTGATGGAGAGTGACAGGGTGATGGAGGGAGAGTGACAGGGTGATGGAGGGAGAGTGACAGGGTGATGGAGGGAGAGTGACAGGGTGATGGAGAGTGACAGGGTGATGGAGGGAGAGTGACAGGGTGATGGAGGGAGAGTGACAGGGTGATGGAGGGGAGAGTGACAGGGTGATGGAGAGTGACAGGGTGATGGAGGGGAGAGTGACAGGGTGATGAGTGAGATGGAGAGTGACAGGGTGATTGAGAGTGACAGGGTGCTGGAGGGGTGAGTGACAGGGTGATGGAGGGAGAGTGACAGGGTGATGGAGAGTGACAGGGTGATGGAGGGAGAGTGACAGGGTGATGGAGGGAGAGTGACAGGGTGATGGAGGGAAGAGTGACAGGGTGATGGAGGGGAGAGTGACAGGGTGATGGAGAGTGACAGGGTGATGGAGAGGAGAGTGACAGGGTGATGGAGGGAGAGTGACAGGGTGATGGAGAGTGACAGGGTGATGGAGAGGAGAGTGACAGGGTGATGGAGGGAGAGTGACAGGGTGATGGAGAGAGAGTGACAGGGTGATGGAGGAGAGTGACAGGGTGATGGAGAGTGACAGGGTGATGGAGAGGAGAGTGACAGGGTGATGGAGAGGAGAGTGACAGGGTGATGGAGAGTGACAGGGTGAGAGTGACAGGGTGATGGAGAGGAGAGTGACAGGGTGATGGAGAGTGACAGGGTTAAGGAGATGGAGAGTGACAGGGTGATGGAGGTAGAGACAGGGTGACAGAGTGATGATGGAGGGGAGAGTGACAGGGTGATGAAGGGAGAGTGACAGGGTGATGGATGGAGAGTGACAGGGTGATGGAGGGAGAGTGACAGGGTGATGGAGGGAAGTGACAGGGTGATGGAGAGGAGAGTGACAGGGTGATGGAGAGGAGAGTGACGAGGTGTTAGAGGGGCGAGTGAGAGGGTGATGGAGCGAGGGTGACAGGGTGATGGAGAGGAGAGTGATAGTGTGATGGAGGGGAGAGTGACAGGGTGATGGAGGGAGAGTGACAGGGTGATGGAGAGTGACAGGGTGATGGAGGGAGAGTGACAGGGTGATGGAGAGTGACAGGGTGATGGAGAGTGACAGGGTGATGATGGAGAGTGACAGAGTGACAGGGTTATGGAGAGGAGAGTGACAGGGTGGAGGGGAGAGTGACCAGGGTGATGGAGAGTGACAGGGTGATGGCGGGGAGAGTGACAGGGTGATGGAGAGAGAGTGACAGGGTGATGGAGGGGAGAGTGACAGGGTGATGGAGAGTGACAGGGTGATGGAGAGGAGAGTGACAGGGTGATGGAGAGTGACAGGGTGATGGAGGGGAGAGTGACAGGGTGATGGAGAGTGACAGGGTGATGGAGAGGAGAGTGACAGGGTGATGGAGAGTGACAGGGTGATGGAGGGAGAGTGACAGGGTGATGGAGGGAGAGTGACAGGGTGATGGAGAGGGAGAGTGACAGGGTGATGGAGAGTGACAGGGTGATGGAGGGGAGAGTGACAGGGTGATGGAGAGTGACAGGGTGATGGAGGGGAGAGTGACAGGGTGATGGAGAGTGACAGGGTGATGGAGAGGAGAGTGACAGGGTGATGGAGGGAGAGTGACAGGGTGATGGAGGGGAGAGTGACAGGGTGATGGAGAGTGACAGGGTGATGGAGGGAGAGTGACAGGGTGATGGAGAGTGACAGGGTGATGGAGAGGAGAGTGACAGGGTGATGGAGAGTGACAGGGTGATGGAGAGTGACAGGGTGCTGGAGGGGAGAGTGACAGGGTGATGGAGAGTGACAGGGTGATGGAGAGTGACAGGGTGATGGAGAGGAGAGTGACAGGGTGATGGAGAGTGACAGGGTGATGGAGAGTGACAGGGTGATGGAGAGGAGAGTGACAGGGTGATGGAGAGTGACAGGGTGATGGAGGGGAGAGTGACAGGGTGATGGAGGGAGAGTGACAGGGTGATGGAGAGTGACAGGGTGATGGAGGGGAGAGTGACAGGGTGATGGAGAGTGACAGGGTGATGGAGAGAGAGTGACAGGGTGACAGGGTGATGGAGGGAGAGTGACAGGGTGATGGAGAGTGACAGGGTGATGGAGAGGAGAGTGACAGGGTGATGGAGGGAGAGTGACAGGGTGATGGAGAGTGACAGGGTGATGGAGGGAGAGTGACAGGGTGATGGAGAGTGACAGGGTGATGGAGGGAGAGTGACAGGGTGATGGAGAGTGACAGGGTGATGGAGGGAGAGTGACAGGGTGATGGAGGGAGAGTGACAGGGTGATGGAGGGGAGAGTGACAGGGTGATGGAGAGTGACAGGGTGATGGAGAGTGACAGGGTGATGGATGGAGAGTGACAGGGTGATGGAGGGGAGAGTGACAGGGTGATGGAGGGGAGAGTGACAGGGTGATGGAGAGTGACAGGGTGATGGAGAGGAGAGTGACAGGGTGATGGAGGGGAGAGTGACAGTGTGATGGAGGGAGAGTGACAGGGTGATGGAGGGGAGAGTGACAGGGTGATGGAGGGAGAGTGACAGGGTGATGGAGGGGAGAGTGACAGGGTGATGGAGGGAGAGTGACAGGGTGATGGAGGGAGAGTGACAGGGTGATGGAGGGGAGAGTGACAGGGTGATGGAGGTGAGAGTGACAGAGTGATGGAGAGAGAGTGACAGGGTGATGGAGAGTGACAGGGTGATGGAGAGTGACAGGGTGATGGAGAGTGACAGGGTGATGGAGAGGAGAGTGACAGGGTGATGGAGAGTGACAGGGTGATGGAGAGGAGAGTGACAGTGTGATGGAGAGTGACAGGGTGATGGAGAGAGGGTGAGAGTGACAGGGTGATGGAGAGTGACAGGGTGATGGAGGGGAGAGTGACAGGGTGATGGAGAGTGACAGGGTGATGGAGAGTGACAGGGTGATGGAGAGTGACAGGGTGATGGAGAGTGACAGGGTGATGGAGAGTGACAGGGTGATGGAGGGAGAGTGACAGGGTGATGGAGGGAGAGTGACAGGGTGATGGAGAGTGACAGGGTGATGGAGGGGAGAGTGACAGGGTGATGGAGAGTGACAGGGTGATGGAGGGAGAGTGACAGGGTGATGGAGAGTGACAGGGTGATGGAGGGAGAGTGACAGGGTGATGGAGGAGAGTGACAGGGTGATGGAGGGGAGAGTGACAGGGTGATGGAGAGTGACAGGGTGATGGAGGGAGAGTGACAGGGTGATGGAGGGGAGAGTGACAGGGTGATGGAGGGGAGAGTGACAGGGTGATGGAGAGTGACAGGGTGATGGAGGGAGAGTGACAGGGTGATGGAGGGAGAGTGACAGGGTGATGGAGGGGAGAGTGACAGGGTGATGGAGAGTGACAGGGTGATGGAGGGGAGAGTGACAGGGTGATGGAGAGTGACAGGGTGATGGAGGGAGAGTGACAGGGTGATGGAGGGGAGAGTGACAGGGTGATGGAGGGAGAGTGACAGGGTGATGGAGAGTGACAGGGTGATGGAGGGGAGAGTGACAGGGTGATGGAGAGTAACAGGGTGATGGAGAGGAGAGTGACAGGGTGATGGAGAGTGACAGGGTGATGGAGGGAGAGTGACAGGGTGATGGAGGGGAGAGTGACAGGGTGATGGAGAGGAGAGTGACAGGGTGATGGAGAGTGACAGGGTGATGGAGGGGAGAGTGACAGGGTGATGGAGGGAGAGTGACAGGGTGATGGAGGGAGAGTGACAGGGTGATGGAGGGAGAGTGACAGGGTGATGGAGGGGAGAGTGACAGGGTGATGGAGAGTGACAGGGTGATGGAGGGAGAGTGACAGGGTGATGGAGGGAGAGTGACAGGGTGATGGAGGGAGAGTGACAGGGTGATGGAGGGGAGAGTGACAGGGTGATGGAGGGAGAGTGACAGGGTGATGGAGGGGAGAGTGACAGGGTGATGGAGAGTGACAGGGTGATGGAGGGGAGAGTGACAGGGTGATGGAGGGGAGAGTGACAGGGTGATGGAGAGTGACAGGGTGATGGAGGGGTGAGTGACAGGGTGATGTAGAGTGAAAGGGTGATGGAGGGAGAGTGACAGGGTGATGGAGGGAGAGTGACAGGGTAATGGAGGGGAGAGTGACAGGGTGATGGAGAGTGACAGGGTGATGGAGGGAGAGTGACAGGGTGATGGAGGGAAGAGTGACAGGGTGATGGAGAGAGAGTGACAGGGTGATGGAGAGTGACAGGGTGATGGAGAGTGACAGGGTGATGGAGAGGAGAGTGACAGGCTGATGGGAGAGTGATGTGACAGGGTGATGGATGGAGGGAGAGTGACAGGGTGATGGAGGGAGAGTGACAGGGTGATGGAGAGTGACAGGGTGATGGAGGGAGAGTGACAGGGTGATGGAGAGTGACAGGGTGATGGAGGGAGAGTGACAGGGTGATGGAGGGAGAGTGACAGGGTGATGGAGGGGAGAGTGACAGGGTGATGGAGAGTGACAGGGTGATGGAGAGGAGAGTGACAGGGTGATGGAGAGTTAAAGGGTGATGGAGAGTGACAGGGTGCTGGACGGAAGAGTGACAGGGTGATGGAGGGAGAGTGATAGGGTGATGGAGAGTGACAGGGTGATATAGAGTGACAGGGTGATGGAGGGGAGAGTGACAGGGTGATGGAGAGTGACCGGGTGATGGAGAGGAGAGTGACAGGCTGATGGAGAGTAACAGGGTGATGGAGGGGAGAGTGACAGGGTGATGGAGAGTAACAGGGTGATGGAGAGTGACAGGGTGATGGAGGGGAGAGTGACAGGGTGATGGAGGGAGAGTGACAGGGTGATGGAGGGGTGAGTGACAGGGTGATGTAGAGTGAAAGGGTGATGGAGGGAGAGTGACAGGGTGATGGAGGGAGAGTGACAGGGTAATGGAGGGGAGAGTGACAGGGTGATGGAGAGTGACAGGGTGATGGAGGGAGAGTGACAGGGTGATGGAGGGAGAGTGACAGGGTGATGGAGAGTGACAGGGTGATGGAGAGGAGAGTGACAGGGTGATGGAGAGTGACAGGGTGATGGAGGGGAGAGTGACAGGGTGATGGAGAGTGACAGGGTGATGGAGGGAGAGTGACAGGGTGATGGAGAGAGAGTGACAGGGTGATGGAGGGGAGAGTGACAGGGTGATGGAGAGGAGAGTGACAGGGTGATGGAGAGGAGAGTGACAGGGTGATGGAGAGTGACAGGGTGATGGAGGGGAGAGTGACAGGGTGATGGAGGGGAGAGTGACAGGGTGATGGAGGGGAGAGTGACAGGGTGATGGAGAGGAGAGTGACAGGGTGATGGAGAGTAACAGGGTGATGGAGGGGAGAGTGACAGGGTGATGGAGAGGAGAGTGACAGGGTGATGGAGAGTGAAAGGGTGATGGAGGGGTGAGTGACAGGGTGATGGAGGGAGAGTGACAGGGTAATGGAGGGGAGAGTGACAGGGTGATGGAGAGTGACAGGGTGATGGAGGGAGAGTGACAGTGTGATGGAGGGGAGAGTGACAGGGTGATGGAGGGAGAGTGACAGGGTGATGGAGGGAGAGTGACAGGGTGATGGAGGGAGAGTGACAGGGTGATGGAGGGAGAGTGACAGGGTGATGGAGAGTGACAGGGTGATGGAGAGGAGAGTGACAGGGTGATGGAGAGTGACAGGGTGATGGAGGGGAGAGTGACAGGGTGATGGAGAGTGACAGGGTGATGGAGAGGAGAGTGACAGGGTGCAGAGGGAGAGTGACAGGGTGATGGAGAGTAACAGGGTGATGGAGGGAGAGTGGCAGGGTGATGGAGAGTGACAGGGTGATGGAGGGGAGAGTGACAGGGTGATGGAGAGTGACAGGGTGATGGAGGGAGAGTGACAGGGTGATGGAGGGGAGAGTGACAGTGTGATGGAGAGTGACGGGGTGATGGAGGGAGAGTGAAAGGGTGATGGACAGTGACAGGGTGATGGACAGTGACAGGGTGATGTAGGGGAGAGTGACAGGATGATGGAGGAGTGACAGGGTGATGGAGAGTGACAGGGTGATGGAGGGGAGAGTGACAGGTTGATGGAGGGAGAGTGACAGGGTGATGGAGAGAGAGTGACAGGGTGATGGAGAGTGACAGGGTGATGGAGGGAGAGTGACAGGGTGATGGAGGGGAGAGTGACAGGGTGATGGAGAGTGACAGGGTGATGGAGAGGAGAGTGACAGGGTGATGGAGGGGAGAGTGACAGGGTGATGGAGGGGAGAGTGACAGGGTGATGGAGAGGAGAGTGACGAGGTGTTGGAGGGGCGAGTGACAGGGTGATGGAGGGAGAGTGACAGGGTGATGGAGAGGAGAGTGACAGGGTGATGGAGAGTGACAGGGTGATGGAGGGAGAGTGACAGGGTGATGGAGAGTGACAGGGTGATGGAGGGGAGAGTGACAGGGTGATGGAGGGAGAGTGACAGGGTGATGGAGGGAGAGTGACAGGGTGATGGAGAGTGACAGGGTGATGGAGGGAGAGTGACAGGGTGATGGAGGGAGAGTGACAGGGTGATGGAGGGGAGAGTGACAGGGTGATGGAGAGTGACAGGGTGATGGAGAGGAGAGTGACAGGGTGATGGAGGGAGAGTGACAGGGTGATGGAGGGGAGAGTGACAGGGTGATGGAGAGTGACAGGGTGATGGAGAGGAGAGTGACAGGGTGATGGAGAGTGACAGGGTGATGGAGGGGAGAGTGACAGGGTGATGGAGAGTGACAGGGTGATGGAGAGGAGAGTGACAGGGTGATGGAGGGAGAGTGACAGGGTGATGTAGAGTGACAGGGTGATGGAGGGAGAGTGACAGGGTGATGGAGGGAGAGTGACAGGGTGATGGAGGGGAGAGTGACAGGGTGATGGAGAGTGACAGGGTGATGGAGGGAGAGTGACAGGGTGATGGAGGGGAGAGTGACAGGGTGATGGAGAGTGACAGGGTGATGGAGAGGAGAGTGACAGGGTGATGGAGGTGAGAGTGACAGGGTGATGGAGGGAGAGTGACAGGGTGATGGAGAGTGACAGGGTGATGGAGGGGAGAGTGACAGGGTGATGGAGAGTGACAGGGTGATGGAGGGGAGAGTGACAGGGTGATGGAGGGAGAGTGACAGGGTGATGGAGAGTGACAGGGTGATGGAGGGGAGAGTGACAGGGTGATGGAGAGTGACAGGGTGAGAGTGACAGGGGAGAGATGGAGAGTGACAGGGTGATGGAGAGGAGAGTGACAGGGTGATGGAGAGTGACAGGGTGATGGAGGGAGAGTGACAGGGTGATGGAGGGAGAGTGACAGGGTGATGGAGGGGAGAGTGACAGGGTGATGGAGGGAGAGTGACAGGGTGATGGAGAGTGACAGGGTGATGGAGAGGAGAGTGACAGGGTGATGGAGAGTGACAGGGTGATGGATGGAGAGTGACAGGGTGATGGAGAGTGACAGGGTGATGGAGCGGAGAGTGACAGGGTGATGGAGAGGAGAGTGACAGGGTGATGGAGAGTGACAGGGTGATGGAGGGGTGAGTGACAGGGTGATGGAAGGGAGAGTGACAGGGTGATGGAGAGTGACAGGGTGATGGAGGGAGAGTGACAGGGTGATGGAGGGAGAGTGACAGGGTGATGGAGAGTGACAGGGTGATGGAGGGAGAGTGACAGGGTGATGGAGAGTGACAGGGTGATGGAGGGGAGAGTGACAGGGTGATGGAGAGTGACAGGGTGATGGAGGGAGAGTGACAGGGTGATGGAGGGGAGAGTGACAGGGTGATGGAGAGTGACAGGGTGATGGAGGGAGAGTGACAGGGTGATGGAGAGTGACAGGGTGATGGAGGGGAGAGTGACAGGGTGATGGAGAGTGACAGGGTGATGGAGAGGAGAGTGACAGGGTGATGGAGGGAGAGTGACAGGGTGATGATGGAGGGGAGAGTGACAGGGTGATGGAGAGTGACAGGGTGATGGAGAGTGAGAGTGACAGGGTGATGGAGGGAGAGTGACAGGGTGATGGAGGGAGAGTGACAGGGTGATGGAGGGGAGAGTGACAGGGTGATGGAGGGAGAGTGACAGGGTGATGGAGAGGAGAGTGACAGGGTGATGGAGAGGGAGAGTGACGAGGTGTTAGAGGGGCGAGTGAGAGGGTGATGGAGCGAGGGTGACAGGGTGATGGAGAGGAGAGTGATAGTGTGATGGAGGGAGAGTGACAGGGTGATGGAGAGTGGGAGAGAGTGACAGGGTGATGGAGGGAGAGTGACAGGGTGATGGAGGGAGAGTGACAGGGTGATGGAGAGTGACAGGGAGAGTGACAGGGTGATGGAGAGTGACAGGGTGATGGAGAGTGACAGGGTGATGTGACAGGGTGATGGAGAGTGACAGGGTGATGGAGGGAGAGTGACAGGGTGATGGAGGGGAGAGTGACAGGGTGATGGAGGGAGAGTGACAGGGTGATGGAGAGTGACAGGGTGATGGAGGGAGAGTGACAGGGTGATGGAGGGAGAGTGACAGGGTGATGGAGGGGAGAGTGACAGGGTGATGGAGAGTGACAGTGTGATGGAGATGAGAGTAACAGGGTGATGGAGGGAGAGTGACAGTCTTATGGAGAGTGACAGGTTGATGGAGAGGAGAGTGACGGGGTGATGGAGATTGACAGGGTGATGGAGGGAGAGTGACAGGGTGATGGAGAGCAGAGTGACAGGGTGATCGAGGGGAGACTGACAGGGTGATGGAGAGTGACAGGGTGATGGAGAGGGGGGTGACAGGGTGATGGAGAGTGACAGGGTGATGGAGGGGAGAGTGACAGGGTGATGGAGGGAGAGTGACAGGGTGATGGAGAGTGACAGGGTGATGGAGGGAGAGTGACAGGGTGATGGAGAGTGACAGGGTGATGGAGAGTGACAGGGTGATGGATGGAGAGTGACAGGGTGATGGAGGGAGAGTGACAGGGTGATGGAGGGGAGAGTGACAGGGTGATGGAGAGTGACAGGGTGATGGAGGGAGAGTGACAGGGTGATGGAGGAGAGTGACAGGGTGATGGAGGGAGAGTGACAGGGTGATGGAGGAGAGTGACAGGGTGATGGAGGGAGAGTGACAGGGTGATGGAGAGTGACAGGGTGATGGAGGGAGAGTGACAGGGTGATGGAGGGGAGAGTGACAGGGTGATGGAGAGGAGAGTGACAGGGAGATGGAGAGTAACAGGGTGATGGAGAGAGAGTGACAGGGTGATTGAGGGGAGAGTGACAGGGTGATGGAGAGTGACAGGGTGATGGAGAGGAGAGTGACAGGGTGATGGAGAGTGACAGGGTGATGGAGGGGAGAGTGACAGGGTGATGGAGGGAGAGTGACAGGGTGATGGAGAGTGACAGGGTGATGGAGAGGAGAGTGACAGGGTGATGGAGAGTGACAGGGTGATGGAGGGGAGAGTGACAGGGTGATGGAGGGAGAGTGACAGGGTGATGGAGAGAGAGTGACAGGGTGATGGAGAGTGACAGGGTGATGGAGGGAGAGTGACAGGGTGATGGAGGGAGAGTGACAGGGTGATGGAGAGTGACTGGGTGATGGAGAGTGACAGGGTGATGGAGGGAGAGTGACAGGGTGATGGAGAGTGACAGGGTGATGGAGGGGAGAGTGTCAGGGTGAAGGAGGGAGAGTGACAGGGTGATGGAGGGAGAGTGACAGGGTGATGGAGGGAGAGTGACAGGGTGATGGAGAGTGACAGGGTGATGGAGGGGTGAGTGACAGGGTGATGTAGAGTGAAAGGGTGATGGAGGGAGAGTGACAGGGTGATGGAGGGAGAGTGACAGGGTAATGGAGGGGAGAGTGACAGGGTGATGGAGGGAGAGTGACAGGGTGATGGAGGGAGAGTGACAGGGTGATGGAGAGTGACAGGGTGATGGAGAGGAGAGTGACAGGGTGATGGAGAGTGACAGGGTGATGGAGGGGAGAGTGACAGGGTGATGGAGAGGAGAGTGACAGGGTGATGGAGGGAGAGTGACAGGGTGATGGAGAGTAACAGGGTGATGGAGGGAGAGTGACAGGGTGATGGAGAGTGACAGGGTGATGGAGAGTGACAGGGTGATGGAGGGGAGAGTGACAGGGTGATGGAGAGTGACAGGGTGATGGAGAGTGACAGGGTGATGGAGGGAGAGTGACAGGGTGATGGAGAGTGACAGGGTGATGGAGGGAGAGTGACAGGGTGATGGAGGGGAGAGTGACAGGGTGATGGAGAGTGACAGGGTGATGGAGAGGAGAGTGACAGGGTGATGGAGGGAGAGTGACAGGGTGATGTAGAGTGACAGGGTGATGGAGGGAGAGTGACAGGGTGATGGAGAGTAACAGGGTGATGGAGAGGAGAGTGACAGGGTGATGGAGAGTGACAGGGTGATGGAGGGAGAGTGACAGGGTGATGGAGAGTAACAGGGTGATGGAGAGGAGAGTGACAGGGTGATGGAGAGTGACAGGGTGATGGAGGGGTGAGTGACAGGGTGATGTAGAGTGAAAGGGTGATGGAGGGAGAGTGACAGGGTGATGGAGGGAGAGTGACAGGGTGATGGAGGGAGAGTGACAGGGTGATGGAGGGGAGAGTGACAGGGTGATGGAGAGTGACAGGGTGATGGAGGGAGAGTGACAGGGTGATGGGAGGGAGAGTGACAGGGTGATGGAGAGTGACAGGGTGATGGAGGGAGAGTGACAGGGTGATGGAGAGTGACAGTGACAGGGTGATGGAGAGTGACAGGGTGATGGAGGATGGAGAGTGACAGGGTGATGGAGGGAGAGTGACAGGGTGATGGAGGGAGAGTGACAGGGTGATGGAGGGAGAGTGACAGGGTGATGGAGGGAGAGTGACAGGGTGATGGAGGGAGAGTGACAGGGTGATGGAGAGTGACAGGGTGATGGAGAGTGACAGGGTGATGATGAGGGTGATGGAGAGTGACAGGGTGATGAGAGTGAGGGAGAGTGACAGGGTGATGGAGAGTGACAGGGTGATGGAGGGAGAGTGACAGGGTGACGAAGAGTGACAGGGTGATGGAGAGAGAGTGACAGGGTGATGGAGGGAGAGTGACAGGGTGATGGAGAGTGACAGGGTGATGGAGAGTGACAGGGTGATGGAGAGAGAGTGACAGGGTGATGGAGAGTGACAGGGTGATGGAGGGGAGAGTGACAGGGTGATGGAGAGTGACAGGGTGATGGAGAGTGACAGCGTGATGGAGAGTGACTGGGTGCTGGAGAGTGACAGGGTGATGGAGGGAGAGTGACAGGGTGATGGAGGGAGAGTGACAGGGTGATGGAGGGGAGAGTGACAGGGTGATGGAGGGAGAGTGACAGGGTGATGGAGGGAGAGTGACAGGGTGAAGGAGGGGAGAGTGACAGGGTGATGGAGAGAGAGTGACAGGGTGATGGAGGGGAGAGTGACAGGGTGATGGAGGGAGAGTGACAGGGTGATGGAGAGGAGAGTGACAGGGTGATGGAGGGGAGAGTGACAGGGTGATGGAGAGTGACAGGGTGATGGAGAGGAGAGTGACAGGGTGAAGGACGGAGAGTGACAGGGTGATGTAGAGTGACAGGGTGATGGAGAGGAGAGTGACAGGCTGATGGAGAGTGACAGGGTGATGGAGGGAGAGTGACAGGGTGATGGAGAGTGACAGGGTGATGGAGAGGAGAGTGACAGGGTGATGGAGAGTGACAGGGTGATGGAGGGGAGAGTGACAGCGTGATGGAGAGTGACAGGGTGATGGAACGGAGAGTGACAGGGTGATGGAAAGTGACAGGCTGATAGAGAGGAGAGTGACAGGGTGATGAGAGTGACAGGGTGCTGGAGGGGAGAGTGACAGGGTGATGGAGAGTGACCGGGTGATGGAGAGGAGAGTGACAGGGTGATGGAGAGTGACAGGGTGATGGAGGGGAGAGTGACAGGGTGATGGAGGGAGAGTGACAGGGTGATGGAGAGGAGAGTGACAGGCTGATGGAGAGTAACAGGGTGATGGAGGGGAGAGTGACAGGGTGATGGAGAGTGACAGGGTGATGGAGGGAGAGTGACAGGGTGATGGAGGGGAGAGTGACAGGGTGATGGAGGGGAGAGTGACAGGGTGATGGAGGGAGAGTGACAGGGTGATGGAGGGAGAGTGACAGGGTGATGGAGAGTGACAGGGTGATGGAGGGGAGAGTGACAGGGTGATGGAGAGTGACAGGGTGATGGAGAGTGACAGGGTGATGGAGAGGAGAGTGACAGGGTGATGGAGGGAGAGTGACAGGGTGATGGAGAGTGACAGGGTGATGGAGGGGAGAGTGACAGGGTGATGGAGAGTGACAGGGTGATGGAGGGAGAGTGACAGGGTGATGGAGGGAGAGTGACAGTCTTATGGAGAGTGACAGGTTGATGGAGAGGAGAGTGACGGGGTGTTGGAGATTGACAGGGTGATGGAGAGTGACAGGGTGATGGAGAGTGACAGGGTGATGGAGAGGAGAGTGACAGGGTGATGGAGAGAGTGACAGATGGAGAGTGACAGGGTGATGGAGGGAGAGTGACAGGGTGATGGAGGGGAGAGTGACAGGGTGATGGAGAGGAGAGTGACAGGGTGATGGAGGGAGAGTGACAGGGTGATGGAGGGAGAGTGACAGGGTGATGGAGAGTGACAGTGACAGGGTGATGGAGGGAGAGTGACAGGGTGATGGAGGGAGAGTGACAGGGTGATGGAGGGGAGAGTGACAGGGTGATGGAGAGTGACAGGGTGATGGAGAGGAGAGTGACAGGGTGATGGATGGAGAGTGACAGGGTGATGGAGGGGAGAGTGACAGGGTGATGGAGGGAGAGTGACAGGGTGATGGAGAGTGACAGGGTGATGGAGGGAGAGTGACAGTCTTATGGAGAGTGACAGGGTGATGGAGGGAGAGTGACACTGTGACGAAGAGTGACAGACTGATGGAGAGAAGAGTGACAGTGTGATGGAGGGAGAGTGACAGGGTGATGGAGAGTGACAGGGTGATGGAGAGTGACAGGGTGATGGAGGGAGAGTGACAGGGTGATGGAGGGAGAGTGACAGGGTGATGGAGAGTGACAGGGTGATGGAGAGTGACAGGGTGATGGAGAGTGACAGGGTGATGGAGGGAGAGTGACAGGGTGATGGAGGGAGAGTGACAGGGTGATGGAGAGTGACAGGGTGATGGAGAGTGACAGAGTGATGGAGAGAGTGACAGGGTGATGGAGGGGAGAGTGACAGGGTGATGGAGAGTGACAGGGTGATGGAGGGAGAGTGACAGGGTGATGGAGGGGAGAGTGACAGGGTGATGGAGGGAGAGTGACAGGGTGATGGAGGGAGAGTGACAGGGTGATGGAGAGGAGAGTGACAGGGTGATGGAGGGAGAGTGACAGGGTGATGGAGGGGAGAGTGACAGGGTGATGGAGAGTGACAGGGTGATGGAGAGGAGAGTGACAGAGTGATGGAGAGAGAGTGACAGGGTGATGGAGAGTGACAGGGTGATGGAGAGTGACAGGGTGATGGAAATGAGAGTAACAGGGTGATGGAGGGAGAGTGACAGGGTGATGGAGGGGAGAGTGACAGGGTGATGGAGAGTGACAGGGTGATGGAGAGGAGAGTGACAGGGATGGATGGAGAGTGCCAGGGTGATGGAGAGGAGAGTGACAGGGTGATGGAGAGGAGAGTGACGAGGTGTTAGAGGGGCGAGTGAGAGGGTGATGGAGCGAGGGTGACAGGGTGATGGAGAGGAGAGTGACAGGGTGATGGAAGGGAGAGTGACAGGGTGATGGAGAGTGACAGGGTGATGGAGGGGAGAGTGACAGGGTGATGGAGAGTGACAGGGTGATGGAGGGGAGAGTGACAGGGTGATGGAGAGTGACAGGGTGATGGAGGGAGAGTGACAGGGTGATGGAGGGGAGAGTGACAGGGTGATGGAGAGTGACAGGGTGATGGAGGGAGAGTGACAGGGTGATGGAGAGTGACAGGGTGATGGAGGGAGAGTGACAGGGTGATGGAGGGAGAGTGAGAGGGTGATGGAGCGAGGGTGACAGGGTGATGGAGAGGAGAGTGATAGTGTGATGGAGGGGAGAGTGACAGGTTGATGGAGAGTGACAGGGTGATGGAGAGTGACAGGGTGATGGAGGGAGAGTGACAGGGTGATGGAAGGGAGAGTGACAGGGTGATGGAGAGAGACAGGGTGATGGAGGGAGAGTGACAGGGTGATGGTAGCAGAGTGACAGAGTGATGGAGAGTGACAGGGTGATAGAGGGGAGAGTGACAGGGTGATGGAGAGTGACAGGGTGATGGAGGGAGAGTGACAGGGTGATGGAGAGGAGAGTGACAGGGTGATGGAGGGAGAGTGACAGGGTGATGGAGAGTGACAGGGTGATGGAGAGCAGAGTGACAGGGTGATCAAGGGGAGACTGACAGGGTGATGCAGAGTGACAGGGTGATGGAGAGGGGGGTGACAGGGTGATGGAGAGTGACAGGGTGATGGGGGAGTGACAGGGTGATGGAGAGGAGAGTGACAGGGTGATGGAGGGAGAGTGACAGGGTGATGGAGAGTGACAGGGTGATGGAGAGAGAGTGACAGGGTGATGGAGGGAGAGTGACAGGGTGATGGAGAGTGACAGGGTGATGGAGAGAGAGTGCCAGGGTGATGGAGAGTGACAGGGTGATGGAGAGTGACAGGGTGATGGAGGGAGAGTGACAGGGTGATGGAGAGAGAGTGACAGGGTGATGGAGGGAGAGTGACAGGGTGATGGAGAGTGACAGGGTGATGGAGGGAGAGTGACAGGGTGATGGAGAGTGACAGGGTGATGGAGGGAGAGTGACAGGGTGATGGAGGGAGAGTGACAGGGTGATGGAGAGGAGAGTGACAGGGTGATGGAGAGTGACAGGGTGATGGAGGGGAGAGTGACAGGGTGATGGAGATGGAGAGTAACAGGGTGATGGAGGGGAGAGTGACAGGGTGATGGAGGGAGAGTGACAGGGTGATGGAGAGGAGAGTGACAGGGTGATGGAGAGGAGAGTGACAGGGTGATGGAGGGAGAGTGACAGGGTGATGGAGAGGAGAGTGACAGGGGTGGAGGGAGAGTGACAGGGTGATGGAGGGGAGAGTGACAGGGTGATGGAGAGTGACAGGGTGATGGAGAGGAGAGTGACAGGGTGATGGAGAGTGACAGGGTGATGGAGGGGAGAGTGACAGGGTGATGGAGGGAGAGTGACAGGGTGATGGAGAGTGACAGGGTGATGGAGAGTGACAGGGTGATGGAGGGAGAGTGACAGGGTGATGGAGAGTGACAGGGTGATGGAGAGTGACAGGGTGATGGAGAGTGACAGGGTGATGGAGGGGAGAGTGACAGGGTGATGGAGAGTGACAGGGTGATGGAGAGTGACAGGGTGATGGAGAGGAGAGTGACAGGGTGATGGAGAGTGACAGGGTGATGTGACAGGGTGATGGAGAGTGACAGGGTGATGGAGAGTGACAGGGTGATGTGACAGGGTGATGGAGAGTGACAGGGTGATGGAGAGGAGAGTGACAGGGTGATGGAGAGTGACAGGGTGATGGAGGGGAGAGTGACAGGGTGATGGAGGGAGAGTGACAGGGTGATGGAACGGAGAGTGACAGGGTGATGGAAAGTGACAGGCTGATAGAGAGGAGAGTGACAGGGTGATGAGAGTGACAGGGTGCTGGAGGGGAGAGTGACAGAGTGATGGAAGTGAGAAGGACAGGGTGATGGAGAGTGACAGGGTGATGGAGAGTGACAGGGTGATGGAGAGTGACAGGGTGATGGAGGGAGAGTGACAGGGTGATGGAGGGAGAGTGACAGGGTGATGGAGAGTGACAGGGTGATGGAGGGAGAGTGACAGGGTGATGGAGAGTGACAGGGTGATGGAGGGAGAGTGACAGGGTGATGGAGGGAGAGTGACAGGGTGATGGAGGGAGAGTGACAGGGTGATGGAGAGTGACAGGGTGATGGAGAGGAGAGTGACAGGGTGATGGAGGGGAGAGTGACAGGGTGATGGAGAGTGACAGGGTGATGGAGGGAGAGTGACAGGGTGATGGAGAGTGACAGGGTGATGGAGGGGAGAGTGACAGGGTGATGGAGGGAGAGTGACAGGGTGATGGAGAGTGACAGGGTGATGGAGGGAGAGTGACAGGGTGATGGAGAGTGACAGGGTGATGGAGGGGAGAGTGACAGGGTGATGGAGAGTGACAGGGTGATGGAGGGAGAGTGACAGGGTGATGGAGAGTGACAGGGTGATGGAGGGAGAGTGACAGGGTGATGGAGAGTGACAGGGTGATGGAGGGAGAGTGACAGGGTGATGGAGGGAGAGTGACAGGGTGATGGAGGGGAGAGTGACAGGGTGATGGAGAGTGACAGGGTGATGGAGGGAGAGTGACAGGGTGATGGAGGGAGAGTGACAGGGTGATGGAGGGGAGAGTGACAGGGTGATGGAGAGTGACAGGGTGATGGAGGGAGAGTGACAGGGTGATGGAGGGAGAGTGACAGGGTGATGGAGGGGAGAGTGACAGGGTGACAGGGTGATGGAGAGTGACAGGGTGATGGAGGGAGAGTGACAGGGTGATGGAGGGAGAGTGACAGGGTGATGGAGAGTGACAGGGTGATGGAGAGTGACAGGGTGATGGAGGGAGAGTGACAGGGTGATGGAGGGAGAGTGACAGGGTGATGGAGAGGAGAGTGACAGGGTGATGGAGAGTGACAGGGTGATGGAGGGAGAGTGACAGGGTGATGGATGGAGAGTGACAGGGTGATGGAGGGAGAGTGACAGGGTGATGGAGGGAGAGTGACAGGGTGATGGAGAGTGACAGGGTGATGGAGAGTGACAGGGTGATGGAGGGAGAGTGACAGGGTGATGGAGGGAGAGTGACAGGGTGATGGAGGGAGAGTGACAGGGTGATGGAGAGTGACAGGGTGATCGAGGGGAGAGTGACAGGGTGATGGAGAGTGACAGGGTGATGGAGGGGAGAGTGACAGGGTGATGGAGAGTGACAGGGTGATGGAGGGAGAGTGACAGGGTGATGGAGGGGAGAGTGACAGGGTGATGGAGGGAGAGTGACAGGGTGATGGAGGGAGAGTGACAGGGTGATGGAGGGAGAGTGACAGGGTGATGGAGGGAGAGTGACAGGGTGATGGAGAGTGACAGGGTGATGGAGGGAGAGTGACAGGGTGATGGAGGGAGAGTGACAGGGTGATGGAGTGACAGGGAGAGTGACAGGGAGAGTGACAGGGTGATGGAGAGTGACAGGGTGATGGAGGGGAGAGTGACAGGGTGATGGAGGGGAGAGTGACAGGGTGATGGAGAGTGACAGGGTGATGGAGGGAGAGTGACAGGGTGATGGAGAGTGACAGGGTGATGGAGGGGAGAGTGACAGGGTGATGGAGGGAGAGTGACAGGGTGATGGAGGGGAGAGTGACAGGGTGATGGAGAGTGACAGGGTGATGGAGAGGAGAGTGACAGGGTGATGGAGGAGAGTGACAGGGTGATGGAGGAGAGTGACAGGGTGATGGAGGGAGAGTGACAGGGTGATGGAGGGGAGAGTGACAGGGTGATGGAGAGTGACAGGGTGATGGAGGGAGAGTGACAGGGTGATGGAGGAGAGTGACAGGGTGATGGAGAGTGACAGGGTGATGGAGGGAGAGTGACAGGGTGATGGAGAGTGACAGGGTGATGTGAGTGACAGGTAGTGATGGAGGGAGAGTGACAGGGTGATGGAGGAGAGTGACAGGGTGATGGAGGGAGAGTGACAGGGTGATGGAGAGGAGAGTGACAGGGTGATGGAGAGTGACAGGGTGATGGAGGGAGAGTGACAGGGTGATGGAGGGAGAGTGACAGGGTGATGGAGGGGAGAGTGACAGGGTGATGGAGGGAGAGTGACAGGGTGATGGAGGGGAGAGTGACAGGGTGATGGAGGGAGAGTGACAGGGTTATGGAGAGGAGAGTGTGGGGTAGTGATGGAGGGGAGTGCAGTGGGGTGGTGATGGAGGGGAGTGTGGTGGGGTAGTGATGTAGGGGAGTGTTTTGGGGTAGTGATGGAGGGTAGTGTGATGAGGTAGTAATGGAGGGGAGAGTAGTGGGGTAGTGATGGAGGGGAGTGTAGTGGCGTAGTGATGGAGGGGAGTTTAGTTTGATGGAGGGGAGAGTGACAGGGTGATGGAGAGTGACAGGGTGATGGAGAGTGACAGGGTGATGGAGGGGAGAGTGACAGGGTGGCATGGTGGAGGGGAGTGTAGTGAGGTAGTAATGGAGGGGAGTGTTGTGGTGGTAGTGGTGGAGGGGAGTGTTGTGGGGTAGTCATGGAGGGGAGTTTTGCAGAGTGATGGAGGGGAGAGTGACAGGGTGATGGAGAGTGACAGCGTGATGGAGAGGAGAGTGACAAGGTGATGGAGGGGAGAGTGACAGGGTGATGGAGGGAGAGTGACAGGGTGATGGAGGGAGAGTGACAGGGTGATGGAGGGAGAGTGACAGGGTGATGGAGAGTGAGTGACAGGGTGATGGAGAGGAGAGTGACAGGGTGATGGAGAGTGACAGGGTGATGGAGGGAGAGTGACAGGGTGATGGAGGGAGAGTGACAGGGTGATGGAGGGGAGAGTGACAGGGTGATGGAGAGTGACAGGGTGATGGAGAGGAGAGTGACAGGGTGATGGAGAGTGACAGGGTGATGGAGGGGAGAGTGACAGGGTGATGGAGGGGAGAGTGACAGGGTGATGGAGAGTGACAGGGTGATGGAGAGGAGAGTAACAGGGTGATGGAGGGAGAGTGACAGGGTGATGGATGGAGAGTGACAGGGTGATGGAGAGTGACAGGGTGATGGAGAGGAGAGTGACGGGGTGTTGGAGATTGACAGGGTGATGGAGAGTGACAGGGTAATGGAGAGTGACAGGTTGATGGAGAGGAGAGTGACAGGGTGATGGAGAGTGACAGGGTGATGGAGGGAGAGTGACAGGGTGATGGAGGGAGAGTGACAGGGTAATGGAGGGGAGAGTGACAGGGTGATGGAGGGAGAGTTACAGGGTGATGGAGGGAGAGTGACAGGGTGATGGAGGGAGAGTGCCAGGGTGATGGAGAGTGACAGGGTGATGGAGGGGAGAGTGACAGGGTGATGGAGAGGAGAGTGACAGGGTGATGGAGGGAGAGTGACAGGGTGATGGAGAGTGACAGGGTGATGGAGGGAGAGTGACAGGGTGATGGAGGGGAGAGTGACAGGGTGAAGGAGGGAGAGTGTTGTGGTGGTAGTGGTGGAGGGGAGTGTCGTGGGGTAGTGATGGAGGGGAGTGTTGTGGAGTAGTCATGGAGGGGAGTTTTGTGGGGTGGCAGTGGAGGGGAGTGTAGTGAGGTAGTGATGGAGGGGAGTGTAGTGGGTTAGTCAAAGAGGGGAGTGTTGTGCGGTAGTGATGGAGGGTATTGTTGTGGTAGTGGTGGAGGGGAGTGTCGTGGATTAGTGATGGAGGGCAGTGTTGTGGGGTAGTGATGGAGGGGAGTGCAGTGGGGTGGTGATAGAGGGGAGTGTTTTGGGGTAGTGATGGAGAGTAGTGTTGTGGGGTAGTGATGGAGGGGAGTGCAGTGGGGTGGTGATGGAGGGGAGTGTGGTCGGGTAGTGATGTAGGGGACTGTTTTGGGGTAGTAATGGAGGGTAGTGTGATGAGGTACAGGGTAATGGAGGGGAGTGTAATGGGGTAGTGATGGAGGGGAGTGTAGTGGCGTAGTGATGGAGGGGAGTTTAGTTTGATTGTGGTGGAGGTGAGTGTGGTGGGATAGTGATGGAGGGGAGTGCAGTGGGGTATTGATGGAGGGGAGTTTTGTGGGGTGGCAGTGGAGGGGAGTGTAGTGAGGTAGTGATGGAGGGGAGTGTTGTGGTGGTAGTGGTGGAGGGGAGTGTCGTGGGGTAGTGATGGAGGGGAGTGTTGTGGAGTAGTCATGGAGGGGAGTTTTGTGGGGTGGCAGTGGAGGGGAGTGTAGTGAGGTAGTGATGGAGGGGAGTGTAGTGGGTTAGTCAAAGAGGGGAGTGTTGTGCGGTAGTGATGGAGGGTATTGTTGTGGTGGTAGTGGTGGAGGGGAGTGTCGTGGATTACTGATGGAGGGCAGTGTTGTGGGGTAGTGATGGAGGGGAGTGCAGTGGGGTGGTGATAGAGGGGAGTGTTTTGGGGTAGTGATGGAGAGTAGTGTTGTGGGGTAGTGATGGAGGGGAGTGCAGTGGGGTGGTGATGGAGGGGAGTGTGGTGGGGTAGTGATGTAGGGGAGTGTTTTGGGGTAGTGATGGAGGGTAGTGTGATGAGGTAGTAATGGAGGGGAGTGTTATTGGGTAGTGATGGAGGGATTTGTGGTGGGGTAGTGGTGGAGGGGAGTGTGTTGGGTAGCGATGGAGGGGTGTGTGGTGGGGTATTGGATGAGGGGAGTGTAGTGGGATAGTGATGGAGGGGTGTGTCGTGTGGTAGTGATGTAGGGGGGTGTCATGGGGTAGTGATGGAGGGGAGTGTGGTGGGGTAGTGATGGAGGGGAGTGTGGTGGGGTTGTAATGGAGGGGAATGTAGTGGGGTAGTGATAGAGGGTCGTTTTGTGGGGTAGTGTGGAGAGCAGTGTTGTGGGGTAGTGATGGAGGGGAGTGTGGTGGGGTAGTGATGGAGGAGAGTGTTGTGGGGTGTTGATGGAGGGGAGTGTTGTGGGGTAGTGATGGAGGGGTCTGTAGTGTGGTAGTGATGGAGGGTAGTGTTGTGGGATGGTGATGGAGGGGAGTGTGGTGGGGTAGTGATGGAGGGGAGTCTGGTTTGATTGTGGTGGAGGTGAGTGTGGTGGGGTAGTGATGGAGGAGAGTGTTGTGGGGTGTTGATGGAGGGGAGTGTTGTGGGGTAGTGATGGAGGGGACTGTAGTGCTGTAGTGATGGAGGGGGGTGTTGTGGGGTGGTGATGTAGGGGGTTGTAGTGGGGTAGTGATGGAGCGGAGTGTACTGGGGCAGTGATGGAGGGGAGTGTTGTGGTGTGGTGATGGAGGGGAGTGTGGTGGGGTAGGTTTGGAGGGGAGGTGTGTGTGGTGGTGGAGGGAAGTGTGGTGTGGTAGTGATGGAGGGGTGTGTGGTGGGGTCGTAGTGGAGGGGAGTGTAGTGAGGTAGTGATGGAGGGGAGTGTAGTGGGGTAGTCAAAGAGGAGAGTGTGGTGGGGTAGTGATGGAGGGGAGTGTTCTGGTGGTAGTGGTGGTGGGGATTGTAATGGGGTAGTGATGGAGGGGTCTGTAGTGCGGTAGTGATGGAGGGTAGTGTTGTGGGGTGGTGATGGAGGGGAGTGTAGTGTGGTTGTGATGGAGGGGAGTGTAGAGGGTAGTGATGGAGGGGTATGTAGTGCTGTTGTGATGGAGGGGGGTGTTGTGGGTTGGTGATGTAGGGGGTTGTAGTGGGGTAGTGATGGAGAGGATTGTACTGGGGCAGTGATGGGGGGAGTGTAGTGGGGTAGTGATGGAGGGGAGAGTTGTGGGGTAGCATTGGAGAGGAGTGTAGTGAGGTAGTGATGGAGGGGAGTGAAGTGGGGTAGTCAAAGAGGTGAGTGTGGTGGGGTAGTGATGGAGGGGAGTGTTGTGTGGTAGTTATGGAGGGGAGTGTTGTGGGGTAGTGATGGAGGGGAGTGCAGTGGGGTGGTGATGGAGGGGAGTGTGGTCGGGTAGTGATGTAGGGGACTGTTTTGGGGTAGTAATGGAGGGTAGTGTGATGAGGTAGTAATGGAGGGGAGTGTAGTGGGGTAGTGATGGAGGGGAGTGTAGTGGCGTAGTGATGGAGGGGAGTTTAGTTTGATTGTGGTGGAGGTGAGTGTGGTGGGATAGTGATGGAGGGGAGTGCAGTGGGGTATTGATGGAGGGGAGTTTTGTGGGGTGGCAGTGGAGGGGAGTGTAGTGAGGTAGTGATGGAGGGGAGTGTTGTGGTGGTAGTGGTGGAGGGGAGTGTCGTGGGGTAGTGATGGAGGGGAGTGTTGTGGAGTAGTCATGGAGGGGAGTTTTGTGGGGTGGCAGTGGAGGGGAGTGTAGTGAGGTAGTGATGGAGGGGAGTGTAGTGGGTTAGTCAAAGAGGGGAGTGTGGTGGTGTAGTGATGGAGGGGAGTGTTCTGGTGGTAGTGGTGGAGGGGAGTGTAGTGGGGTAGTGATGGAGGGGAGTGTTGTGGGGTAGTGATGGAGGGCAGTGTTGTGGGGTAGTGATGGAGGGGAGTGCAGTGGGGTGGTGATGGAGGGGAGTGTGGTGGTGTAGTGATGGAGGGGAGTGTTGTGGGGTAGTGATGGAGGGTAGTGTTGTGGGGTAGTGATGGAGGGGAGTGTTGTGGGGTAGTGATGGAGTGGTCTGTAGTGTGGTAGTGATGGAGGGTAGTGTTGTGGGATGGTGATGGAGGGGAGTGTGGTGGGGTAGTGATGGAGGGGAGTCTGGTTTGATTGTGGTGGAGGTGAGTGTGGTGGGGTAGTGATGGAGGAGAGTGTTGTGGGGTGTTGATGGAGGGGAGTGTTGTGGGGTAGTGATGGAGGGGTCTGTAGTGCTGTAGTGATGGAGGGGGGTGTTGTGGGGTGGTGATGTAGGGGGTTGTAGTGGGGTAGTGATGGAGCGGAGTGTACTGGGGCAGTGATGGAGGGGAGTGTTGTGGTGTGGTGATGGAGGGGAGTGTGGTGGGGTAGGTTTGGAGGGGAGGTGTGTGTGGTGGTGGAGGGAAGTGTGGTGTGGTAGTGATGGAGGGGTGTGTGGTGGGGTCGTAGTGGAGGGGAGTGTAGTGAGGTAGTGATGGAGGGGAGTGTAGTGGGGTAGTCAAAGAGGAGAGTGTGGTGGGGTAGTGATGGAGGGGAGTGTTCTGGTGGTAGTGGTGGTGGGGAGTGTAATGGGGTAGTGATGGAGGGGTCTGTAGTGCGGTAGTGATGGAGGGTAGTGTTGTGGGGTGGTGATGGAGGGGAGTGTAGTGTGGTTGTGATGGAGGGGAGTGTAGAGGGTAGTGATGGAGGGGTATGTAGTGCTGTTGTGATGGAGGGGGGTGTTGTGGGTTGGTGATGTAGGGGGTTGTAGTGGGGTAGTGATGGAGAGGATTGTACTGGGGCAGTGATGGGGGGAGTGTAGTGGGGTAGTGATGGAGGGGAGAGTTGTGGGGTAGCATTGGAGAGGAGTGTAGTGAGGTAGTGATGGAGGGGAGTGTAGTGGGGTAGTCAAAGAGGTGAGTGTGGTGGGGTAGTGATGGAGGGGAGTGTTGTGTGGTAGTTATGGAGGGGAGTGTAGTGGGGTAGTGATTGAGGGGAGTGCAGTTGGGTCGTGATCGATGGGAGTGTAGTGGGGTAGTGTTTGGAGCTGAGTGAGGTGGGGTAGTGATGGAGGGGATTATAGTGGGGTAGTGGTGGAGGGGAGTGTTGTGTGGTAGTGGTGGTGGGTAGTGTAGTGGTGTATTGATGGAGGGGAGTGTTGTGTGGTGATGATGGAGGCGAGTGTTGTGGGGTAGTGATGGAGGGGTGTGTAGTGCGGTAGTGATGGAGGGGAGTGTTGTTGGGTAGCAGTGGATGGGAGTGTAGTCAGGTCGTGATGGAGGGGAGTGTACTTTGTTTGTGGTGGAGGGGAGCGTTGTGGGGTACTGATGGAGGGGAGTGTAGTGGGGTGGCAGTGGAAGGGAGTGTTGTGGGGTAGTGTTAGAGGAGAGTGTAGTGGGGTAGTGATGGATGGGAGTGTAGTGGGGTAGTGATGGAGGAATGTGTGGTGGGGTAGTGGTGGAGGGGAGTGTAGTGCGGTAGTGATGGAGGGGTGTGTAGTGCGGTGCTGATGAAGGGGAGTGTTGTGGGGTAGCAGTGGAGGGGAGTGTCGTGAGGTAGTGATGGAGGGGAGTGTAGTGGGGTAGTGATGGAGGGGAGTTTAGTTTGATTGTGGTGGAGGTGAGTGTGGTGGGGTAGTGATGGAGGAGAGTGTTGTGGGGTGGTGATGGAGGGGAGTGTTGTGGGTTAGTGATGGAGGGGAGTGTTGTGGGGTAGAAGTGGAGGGGAGTGTAGTGAGGTAGTGATGGAGGGGAGTGTAGTGGGGTAGTGATGGAGGGGAGTTTAGTTTGATTGTGGTGGAGGTGAGTGTTGTGGGGTGGTGATGGAGGGGAGTGTAGTGGGGTAGTGATGGAGGGGAGTGTTGTGGGGTAGCGATGGAGGGTTGTGTTGTGGGGTAGTGATGTAGGGGAGTGTTTTGGGGTAGTGATGGTAGGGAGTGTGATGAGGTAGTAATGGAGGGGAGTGTAGTGGTGTAGTGATGGAGGGGAGTGTAGTGGCGTAGTGATGGAGGGGAATTTAGTTTGATTGTGGTGGAGTTGAGTGTGGTGGGATAGTGATGGAGGGCAGTGCAGTGGGGTATTGATGGAGGGGAGTGTAGTGGGATGGTAGTGGAGGGGCGTGTTGTGGGGTAGTGATGGAGGCGAGTGTGGTGGGATAGTGATGGAGGGGAGTGCAGTGGGGTATTGATGGAGGGGAGTGTAGTGGGATGGTAGTGGAGGCGCGTGTTGTGGGGTAGTGATGGAGGGGAGTGTTCGGGGTGGTGATGGAGGGGAGTGTAGTGGGGTAGTGGTGGAGGGGAGTGTTGTTGGGTAGTGATGGAGGGGTTTGTGGTGGGGTAGTGGGGGAGGGAAGTGTTTTTGGGTAGTGATGGAGGGGCGTGTGGTGGGGTAGTGATGGAGGGGAGTGTAGTGGGGTAGTGGTGGAGGGGAGTGTAGTGTGGTAGTGATGGAGGGGAGTGTGGTGGGGTAGTGGTGGAGGGGACTGTAGTGGGGTAGTTATGGAGTGGAGTGTAGTGGAGTAGTAATGGAGGGGAGTGTTGTGTGGTAGTGATAGAGGGGAGTGCAGTGGGGTAGTGATGGAGGAGAGTGTGGTGGGGTAGTGGTGGAGGGGTGTGTTGTGGGGTAGTGGTGGAGGGGAGTGTTGTGTGGTAGTTATAGAGGGGAGTGCAGTGGGGTGGTGATGGAGGAGAGTGTGGTCGCATAGTGATGTAGGGGAGTGTCGTGGGGTAGTGATGGATGGGAGTGTGGTGGGGTAGTGATGGTGGGGAGTGTGGTGGGGTAGTAATGGAGGGGATTGTGGTGGGGTAGTGATGTAGGGGAGTGTTTTGGGGTAGTGATCGAAGGGAGTATAGTCGGGTAGTGATGGAGGGTAGTGTTGTGGGGTGGTGATAGAGGGGAGTGTTGTGGGGTGGTGATGAAGGGGAGTGTAGTGGGGTAGTGGTGGAGGGGAGTGTAGTGCGGTCGTGATGGAGGGGTGAGTTGTGGGGTGGTTATGGAGGTGGGTGTGGTGGGGTAGTGATGTAGGGAGTGTTGTGAGGTAGTGATGGAGGGGAGTGTAGTGGGGTAGTGATTGAGGGGAGTTTAGTTTGACTGTGGTGTAGGTGAGTGTGGTGGGGTAGTGATTGAGAGGAGTGTAGTGGGTAGTGATGGAGGGGTGTGTAGTGCGGTTGTGATGGAGGGTAGTGTTGTGGGGTGGTGATGGAGTGGGTTGTAGTGGGGTAGTGATGGAGAGGAGTGTACTGGGGCAGTGATGGAGGGGAGTGTTGTGGCGTAGTGATGGAGGGGAGTGTTGTGGCGTAGTGATGGAGGGGAGTGTGGTGGGGTAGTGATGGAGAGGAGTGTTCTCGGGTCGTGATGGAGGGGAGTGTTTTGGGGTGGTTGTGGAGGGGAGTGGAGTGGGGTAGTTATGGAGGGGAGTGTGGTGGGGTAGTGATGTAGGGGAGTGTGGTGGGGTAGTAATGGTTGGGAGTGCAGTGGGGTAGTGATGGAGGGGAGTATGGTGGTGTGATGATGGAGTGGAGTGTACTGGGGTAGTGATGGAGGGGAGTGTAGTGGGGTAGTGATTGATGGGAGTGTAGTGGGGTAGTGATTGATGGGAGTGTAGTGGGGTAGTGATGGATGGGAGTGTAGTGGGGTAGTGATTGAGGGGAGTGCAGTTGGGTAGTGATGGAGTGGAGTGTAGTAGGGTAGTGATGGAGGGGAGTGTAGTGGGGTACTGAAGGAGAAGAGTGTAGTGGGGTCGTGATGGAGGGAAGTGTTGTGGGGTAGTGGTGGAGGGGAGTGTTGTGCTGTTGTGATGGAGGGGTGTGTAGTGGGGTTTGATGGATGGGAGTGTTGAGGGCTAGTGGTGGAGCGGAGTGTGGTGGGGTAGTGGTGGAGGGGAGTGTCGTTGGGTGGTGATGGAGAGGAGTGTTCTCGGGTAGTGATGGAGGGGAGTGTTGTGGGGTGGTTGTGGAGGGGAGTGGGGTGGGGTAGTAGTGGAGGGGAGTGTTGTGGGGTAGTGATTGAGGGGAGTGCAGTGGGGTAGTGATGGAGGGGAGTGTAGTTGGGTAGTGATTGAGGGGAGTGCAGTGGGATAGTGATGGAGGGGAGTGTAGTAGGGTAGTGATGGAGGGGAGTGTAGTCGGGTACTGAAGGAGAAGAGTGTAGTGTGGTCGTGATTGATGGGCGTGCAGTGGGGTAGTGATGGAGGGGAGTGTAGTTGGGTAGTGATTGAGGGGAGTGCAGTGGGGTAGTGATGGAGGGGAGTGTAGTGGGGTACTGAAGGAGAAGATTGTAGTGGGGTCGTGATGGAGGGAAGTGCTGTGGGGTAGTGGTGGAGCGGAGTGTTGTGGGGTAGTGATGGAGGGGTCTGTGGTGTGGTAGTGATTGAGGGGAATGTAGTGGGGTAATTATGGAGGGGAATGTGGTGGCGTTACAGTGGAGGGGTGTGTGGTGTGGCAGTGATCGAGGGGAGTGTAGTGGGGTAGTTATGAAGGGAAGTGTAGTTGTGTAGTGATTGAGGGTAGTTTATCGGAGTAGTGATGGAGGGGAGTGTACTGAGGTAGTGATGGATGGGTGTGTTGTCGGGTAGTGATGGAGGTGAGTGTGGTGGGGTAGTGATGGAGTGGAGTGTTGTGGGGTAGTGATGGAGGGGAGTGTAGTGGGGTTGTGATGGAGGGGAGTGTTGTGGGGTTGTGATGGAGTGAGTGTAGTGGGGTAGTGGTGGAGGGGAGTGTAGTGGGGTAGTGATAGAGGGGTGTGTATTGGGGTAGTGATGGAGGGGAGTGTTGTGGGGTAGTGATGGAGGGGAGTGTAGTGGGGTAGTGGTGGAGGTGAGTGTTGTGAGTTTGTGATCGAGTGGAGTGTAGTGGGGTAGTGATGGAGGGGAGTGTTGTGGGGTAGTGATGGAGGGGAGTGTAGTGGGGTAGTGGTGGAGGTGAGTGTTGTGAGTTTGTGATCGAGTGGAGTGTAGTGGGGTAGTGGTGGAGGGGTGTGTAATGGGGTAGTGGTGGAGGGGAGTGTAGTGGGGTAGTGGTGGGGGGGAGTGTAATGGGGTAGTGATGTTGGGGAGTGTTGTGGTGTATTGATTGAGGGGAGTGTAGATGGGTAGTGATGGAGGGGAGTGTGGTGGGGTTACAGTGGAGGGGTGTGTGGTGTGGTAGTGATTGAGGTGAGTGTGGTGGGGGTAGTGATGGAGGGGAGTGTGATGTGGTAGTGATGGAGGGGAGTGTGGTATGGGTAGTGATGGAGGGGGGTGTGGTGTGGTTACAGTGGAGAGGTGTGTGGTGTGGTACTGTTTGAGGGGAGTGTGGTGTGGTAGTGATTGAGGTGAGTGTGGTGGGGGTAGTCATGGAGGGGGGTGTGGTGGGGTTACAGTGGAGGGGTGTGTGGTGTGGTTACAGTGGAGGGGTGTGTGGTGTGGTAGTGATTGAGGGGAGTGTGGTGTGGTAGTGATTGAGGTGAGTGTGGTGGGGGTAGTGATGGAGGGGAGTGTGATGTGGTAGTGATGGAGGGGAGTGTGGTATGGGTAGTGATGGAGGGGGGTGTGGTGTGGTTACAGTGGAGAGGTGTGTGGTGTGGTACTGTTTGAGGGGAGTGTGGTGTGGTAGTGATTGAGGTGAGTGTGGTGGGGGTAGTCATGGAGGGGGGTGTGGTGGGGTTACAGTGGAGGGGTGTGTGGTGTGGTTACAGTGGAGGGGTGTGTGGTGTGGTAGTGATTGAGGGGAGTGTGGTGTGGTAGTGATTGAGGTGAGTGTGGTGGGGGTAGTGATGGAGGGGAGTGTGATGTGGTAGTGATGGAGGGGAGTGTTGTGGTGTATTGATTGAGGGGAGGGTAGATGGGTAGTGATGGAGGGGAGTGTAGTGGGGTAGTGATGGAGGGGAGTGTTGTGGGGTTACAGTGGAGGGGTGTGTGGTGTGGTAGTGATTGAGGGGAGTGTGGTGTGGTGGTGATTGAGGTGTGTGTGGTGGGGGTAGTGATGGAGGGGGGTGTGGTGGTGTTACAGTGGAGGGGTGTGTGGTGTGGTAGTGATTGAGGTAAGTGTGGTCGGGGTAGTGATGGAGGAAAGTGTGGTCGGGGTAGTGATGGAGGAAAGTGTGGTGTGGTTACAGTGGAGGGGATGTGCGTTGGGGGTTCTGGTGGGAGAGGTTAAAGGTTAGAATGTCACGTTCTATAACCATGATGCTGTTGAAGCTTGGAGTTACAAGCTGACATGGAGATTAAGGAAGGACTCTGAAGTGCTTGCAGGTTTATAAAGCTCTCGGTCAGCCAATGCTAATAATTTTGGGGCTGTCGGTAATGCTGATCGAGTCATAGAGTTTTAGAACTGTCCCTTTCGTCCATTCATTTTCCCTCCCATTGATGTACCAAATTTCTCCTAAATGTTGAAATCAAACCCATATCCATCACTTCTGCTGGCAGCTCATTCCACACTCTCACTACCTCTGGGTGAAGAAGCTCTCCTTTATATCCCCCTTAAACATTTCACCTAGCATATTGATTAGCACACTGCGATTACAGCTCAAGGTGTCACAGTTTGGAGTTCACTTCCAGCATGTACTCCCAGAGTATGTTCTCCCGGTGACCACGTGGGTTTCCTCCAGTACTCCAATTTCCTCCCACAGTCCAAGGACGTACCAGTTAGTAGGTTTGTTGGTTATTGTAAGTTGTACCGTGATTAGGCTCGGGTTATATCGGGGGGCTGCTGGGCAGCACGGTGGTGGCCTGGAAGGTTCTGACCCGTGCTGTAAGTAAATAAATTTCACCCTTGACACATGACCTCAAGTTCTGTAACACCGCATTGTCATTTACAGGGCTGAAACATTTATTTACTTATTGAATAATTTAACCATAATACAATTCCAGTTTTTTATCAGTGAGTGTAATGCATTCCCTTGATAATTTCAGCCCTTTCACATCCTGGCACAGAGTGATTTTTACTAATTACAATGGCACTGCAAGTGGCAAGGTTAAGTCTCGGGTCCCTGATGGAATGGTAAGGTGGAATTGCTTAAAATATTTGACACTTCTGGTCACTTAGTAGAACAGATGGAAAGTGCAGATGACATCAAATATGATGATGGATTACGAGGCAAACTGGAACAGAAAATGAATATTCAAACAGACACTGTTTGTTTCTGGGATAATATTCCTAATTATCCAGATGCTCGTTTGCCAAGGGCTGAACCTGAAGGATTTCTGGGAAAAGAGTTTATATCAAATACTTGAAGGAGGAATCCATTAATCTGAAGTGGTGGACACCTTTCCCCTGGCTCTTTCATGATCATCCAATGCCCCATTGAAACTTGCTTGAGAATATCAACTTTTTAAGTAACCTAGAACTCATCTGGTTATTGCTAAAACTAGTTTTCCCCTCAGCTGTATCCTGTTTCTTCAGCTAATTACATTAAATCTCAAATCCTTTAGTTTCAGACCTGTCAGGTAGTGTTTTCTTTAATCTTACAGCCTTTATTTGTAATTTTGAATGATTCTTAAGCCACTGGCTCCTTAAAGTTGTAGCCAGTGGGGGATGGGGGGAATAAATCTCTACTAACTATGAAATGCTCCCAGTGGTGTGTGTCTCAAATAGCCTCTGACAACCAAGTCCAGCTCCGGGCCTTCACATGTGGCTCAACTACTAATTCCAGCAGAACCGTTTCTACTGACAGGAGAAGAGGCAAAGGGGGGTCACTGGTGCCTTAAAACCAGTTGCTTCAGACAGATGGGGTTCATCGGTCATTGTTGGCAGCTCATCTAGAGGAAGGTAAACTCTGATCTCAAACCTCCAATGCCTTGTGGCTATACCCAGTCATGGGGAAGGCTTCAGGAAAACCTGGAGGCAAGATCCAGAGATGGAGTCCTAAAGCAGTCCTACTTTGACTTCAACCATGAAAGACAACTGCTGCGACACCACTAGTGCCAAAATGTATCCGTCTCTGCCATTCTTTTAGATTTATCAGCTGCATGGAGTGGAGGGGCCTGCTGCATGGGCAACAGTTTGCTCTCCATCTTGTACTGCCACAGTTTGCATACTGGCTTGCATTTCACATAGACTGCTGGGACACAATATCCATGCTCGACCCTGAGCAATGGAGGGCCAACTTAAGCCACTCTGCTGTTAGAGAAAGACCCACTTCTTTTCTAGTTCCTAAACAAAATGAAAAGGCTCTTCAAAGAAACAACTTACAGCTTTTGGAGTAGAGATCCATTGTGTCAGTAATGGAGCACTGAGATCCTGAGGAGGGGATGCAGGTGCATTTCACACCTGACAGCTCCAGTGTATGAATAGCCATCAACCAACCCACAACCCCTCTACGATGACCGGAGTAGCCAGTCCTGAGCCATGGGAAGTGCAGGTAGGTGTTTGACTTATAAGATCATGTGGTCATACCCAGAAAAAGCAGCCCTTTGGCCCATCACATCATGCTAGCCATTGTACCACATCAGAATGATTGCTAGAATGTGGCGACTGCACATGTGGCCGACCGTTCGTGTGGAAAATCAACTGGGTCTCCTACATGCAGGGGTCACTCTCTTTTCAGCATGGGCTTTCGAGTCTGCATGTTTTGCAAATTTGCTTACAATATTAACAAATTTCACATCACATGCTGGTGATAATAAACAATTGTGATTCTGGTTTTTTATCTCAGCAGGCCCAGTTTGCCATGGACAACTGAATAAGGAATTGACAATAACCATCAGCAGCGTCCACATCCAATAAGCAACGGCGAAAACCACCATGAGGTGATGAAACGGTCTCTTAGAAACTTGGTAAATGAGAATATGAAAATCAAGAAAAAAACACAGATGTCATTAAATAACAGAATTACTAGAAACATACGGGAGGTCAGGCAGCACTGGGAACAGAAACAGAGTTAGGGTTTAAAGTCCAAACCCTTTGCCAATTCTGATGAGGAGTCTTGGACATTAGACTTCCACAGAAGCTCTCTAATCTGATGAATTTTATAACACTTAAAAGGCATTCAACATTGACAAGTATGTTGACGGGAAAGATTTAGAGGTATATAGCCCAAACATTGGCAAATGGGACTAGTGTAGATACGGCTGGAGGACAACATCAGGTCTCACTGTGGAGGGACAGTTGACATTTCGGCTCAAAACTGGATGTACATCGTCTGAGCCCTGAGTTCTTCCAGCCATTTGTGTGATGCTCCAGATTCCAGTACCTGCTGTCTCCTGTGTCTTAGCTAAGATTAGAGAGGAGCATGATAAGCAAATGAAACAACATAATAAAGTCCGTGTGCAAGCTATCACCTCAAGGGAGTTGGATGAGGAAGCTACAGAGAGCTCTGGGGAGACTTTAGCTAGGATTATACATTCAATTATGAACAGCCCTTGGATTGGGCATGATACAGATCAACCAACATGATGCTTAAGCTGAAAGTGTTAAATTTCAGAATCCAGCACCGTAGGGTACACTTACATTATTTTAATGACTAGTGAACAAATTGGTAAATTGTAGAAAGTAAAGAACTTGAGAGAATGGGTGGAGAGAAAACTTCCTCCCCCGTATAGAGCCCGAGAGCACTGGGCAGAATTTCTTTCATTTAACCTTTGTTAAACATTCTCTGTAGATCAAGATCACCATTCAAAGACTGAAATAGATGGGTAGTGATGTATCTGCTGATGCACACTGTGAACTACTCCAACAAAAATAATGCCCCCATTTGTTAGTTTCCAAATTAAAATGCAATATGTTGATCTCTGTGTCAGAATACTGTGTTGAATTCCCTAACCCCTAGTTCCACCCTGGTTCCTTAAGGTTGTCATAAAGGGGGGATAAGCTCCCACTACCTATTCAATGCTCCCAATGGTGTGTGTCTCAAATAGCCTTTGACAACCAAATCCAGCTCCTGGCCTTCACATGTGGATTAGCTACTAAACCCAGCAAAACTGACAGGAGAAAGGGAAAAGGTGGGCTATTGGCTTCTGAAAACCTGTTGCTTCAGGCAGATGGTACTCGTCAGCCATGGTTGGCAGCTTATCTAGGAGAGGGAATACTCTGATCTCAAACCTCCACAGCCTTGTGGCTATAACTACTTATAGAGAGGACTTCAGGAATAACACCAAGGAAAAATCTAGAGCTGGGGTAACTAAAGCAGTTCTACATGAGTTCAATGTTGACTGGCAACTCCTGGTATAGTTCCTGGGAGTCAATATCTCTGAGTATCTACCCTAGACTCAACAGATTGATCCAGATACAAAAGAAGGCACAACAGTGGCTATATTTTCATTAGGAGTTTGAGGAGATTTGTTATGTTGCCAAAAACACTCATATATTTCTACAGATGTACTGTGGAGAGCATTCTGACAGGCTGTGGGGGCTACTTACACAAGATCAAAATAAGCTGAAGAGAGTTGTAAACGTTGTCATCTCCATCATAGGCACTAGCCTCTGTAGTATGGATATCTTCAAGGAGTGATGCTTCAAAAAGTTGATGTCTGTCATTAAGGACACCCATCACCCATCATATATATATATACACAAAGTTTTTTTTATTATTATCATGTATTGCATTGTACTGCTGCCGCAAAGAGAACAAATTTCACGACATATGCTGGTGATATTAAACCTGGTTTTGATTCTGAATCTGTTTTGGTCTCTGCCATTCCTTTGGATTTATCAGCTGTGTGGAGTGGGGGAGCCTGCTGCATGGGCATTGACTTGCTCTCCATATCATGCTGCCCTGGCTCACATAGACAGCAAGGACACAAAATCTGGGTTGACTCTGATCAACAAGGGCCCACAATTCTACCCTGAGAGCTTTTCAGGAACGCTCTGCATTTCCATGTTTTCTATTTAACAAATTTTCAAACCATTTCCCTTCCTGACTGGACATCACAGGCTGATTCGTGCAGTGCCTGGGGACCAAGCCTAATGCTAAAGGTGCCTCATAATTGTTTGTTACTGTTGGTAACTTACTTCAATTATTGAAGCAAATTGCATAATTGCATTATAAATATTCAACACACCACAGTCATTCAGACTGGCCTCCTTAAAGACCCCTAATGCATTCCCGAGGGTAGTCATTGTAAACAGGTTCCTCCATCATGACAAAGAATGGGAGGACAGAGAAAAAAACAGTGCAGTGACCTATCCAGCAGCTGAGGGGATTGTAAGACAATTTTGTTTTTTCAATGGCATATCTGCTGAAGAATTCACTTAAATTAACTATTCATTTATAAGCTGTTCTATTCCAGGTTTATTCAGCAAATCAAGGGTCTCCTTGCTTTAAATACTTTTTCAGACATCACTCTCACAAAATGAATACTCTGAAGGTAGATCTCCATTTACATCAACTGCGACTTAGCTCTTTGTTGTTCTATCTAGCTCTATCTCCATTTTCAATAATGGTGACCTAGCTCTACGTTATTCTATCTAACTTTGTCGATGTCCATTTTCAACAACTGTGACCGAGCTCTACATTGTTCTATCTAACTCTATTTATTTCCATTTTCAGTAACTGTGACTTATATCTACATTGTCCTATCTAACTCTATGTATGTCCATTTTCAGTAATGGTAACCTAGCTGTATGTTGTCCTATCTAACTTTATCTCTCTCCATTTTCAACAACTGTGACCTAGCTCTGCATTGTTTTATCTAACTCTATTTATCTCCATTTTCAACAACCGTGATCTAGCTCTACGTTGTTCTATCTAACAATCTTCGTTTACAACAACTGTGATCTAAGCAACACACATCAAAGTTGCTGGTGAACGCAGCAGGCCAGGCAGAATCTCTAGGAAGAGGTGCAGTCGACGTTTCAGGCCGAGACCCTTCGTCAGGACAGCAGGCCAGGCAGCATCTCTAGGAACAGGTACAGTCGACGTTTCAGGACTGTGATCTAACTCCATTTTGCCATTCACTGTGATGTTCTAATAGCCAAGTTTGCATTTCTTGCTAAGATCTGCCGGTAATTTTCTCCTGGTTAAATCTCTAAAAGCAGCAGGAGGGCAGCATCACACAAGGCAAGACAATATTCTCAGTTCATAAAGCTTTTCATATCCCTATGACTTGAAACAGAGAGAGAGACAGACAGACAGACACAGCTAAAGCTACATTGGTACATAGACATTGTCATATTGTTGATGAGCGGCCATTGTGCATAAACACCCCCACTACTGAATACATTTAAAAGGAGCACTGCCAGAAGAAAGCAATATCCTTCATCAAGGGCCCCACCATCTAAGCCATGCTCTATTCTCACCACTATCACTGGGAAGGAGTTACTGAAGCCTTGGCTACCACAGCACCAGGTTCAGGAACAGTTATTTTCCTACAACCATCAAACTCCTGAACCAGTGTGGATAACGTTCCTCACCTCTGAACTGATCCCACAACCTACAGATGAACTTCAAGAACCTACAATTCATGTTCTCAGTATTATTTTTTTTTAATTTTTATTTGCACACAATGTTCCCTTTATTTATTTTTTTACAGCTGCACGGACTACTGTTCTGAGCAGGAAATTGTTATAGGGCCTGAAAGCCATGTGGCACTTCTATTAACATTATATAAAAGCAACTTGCAGCTGTGCGGCAACAAAGGCTATGTGCGTGGGAGCATTTCCATTATTGTGCGGCCACACACCCATGCATCGTAGAGGGAACAAAGTTTGCTCAATCTATATTCATGTGCACAATGGTTGTTTGACAGTCTTTCCTAATGTATAGTTGTTTATAAATTTCACTGTGATTTTTCATTTTTCTACAAGTGCCTGCAAGAATATGAATCTCAAGGAACTACATAGCAACACAAATGCATTTTGATAATAAAGTTACTTTGACTTTAATCTTATTTTTGTTTCCATAAATGCTGCGTGACCTGTTGGGTGTTTTCAGCATTTTCTCTTTTATCATAGATTTCCAGCATTTGCATTTGTTATAGAACCATATTGCACCAAAGCAGGCCTTTTGGTTCACCGTATCCATGCCAAAGATCAACTACTCTTTCCAGTGCAGATGAAGGATGTCAACCCAAAATGTCAGCTCTGAGTGGCTCTCTACAGGCGCTGCCTGATGTCCACTGGTTCAGTGGTTCCATGTTATGTCAGAGAATGTGTATAGTATACAACCTGAAATTCTTCCTCGTCATAGACATCCATGAAACAGAAGAAAACCCCATAGAATGAATGACAGAAAAACATTAGACCCCAAAGTCCCCACACCCCCTCCTATACACAAGCAGCAGCAAAGCATTAATTTCCACCCCACCCCAACTGTTCTAGCGGGAAGCATTAGCACCCATCACCCACCAAGCAAGCATTAGCAAAGCCCCCAGAGAGACCATGATCTGCAGTCCAACAAAAAAATGACACTCCATAACCCAGCACTTCGACACACCACAGGCTTATTCTCTCACTAACAAGAGAGGTATCACCCTTTCCACAGGAAGAGACAGTCCAACAGGTCACTGTTTTGATGTTATGATCTGAAGACTGTTACAATCATGACTGGAGGAGGGGCAAAGTCAAGGTGGCGCTAAACGGCAACTCCTTTGCTTGCATCTTCGGAAACAGTTTTATTTCTATCTTTGATATCTTTTTTTCCCTTTCAGGGTGTGGGGGGTTCTTTTGAAGACCCTGACCTGGAGTTACACTCTGACTTCAGTTCTTTGCATGAATGGAACCTCACTCTCAGGGCCTTGAGATCAACTGCTTTTTGATATCCCAAGGATGCAGCCTGAAGTCAAGCACACCTTGACTTCTGGAGACGTGCTGATTCTAGACCAGTACCCCTGACTGAAGCGTCATGGGAGAACACAGAACATCGGGAGCAGCAGGTTAGCTGCCCGAGGTTGCGTGCCCAGAGCTGTGCCTTTTTGGTGCCACTCTCTGGGCACAGAGCTCAGAAAAAGCGATGCAACAGACTTTTAACATCATAAACCAATGAGTTGTTTGTTATGTCTCCCCTCTCACTGTGAAATAGGGACACCCCTTTTTCCCTTATAGGGAGAGTGAGAGCCTGTGGTATGTTGAATTACTGGGTGACCGAGTATTCTTTGGGGTACTGCAAGTCTGTCTTTATTGATGCTTTGCTGCATGCTTGAGTGATCAGTGGACAGCGCCAATGCTTTTTTTGCTGGTGAGGGTAGGGAGTGGTCATTGCCTTGCTACTGCTTGTGCGTGGGAGGGGGAGCTGGGGGGGACTTTGGCGTTCTAATGTTTAACTGTCATTCATTCTTTGGGGTACTCCTCTGTTTTCATGGATGTTTGTGAAGAAAAAGAATTTCAGGATGTATATTGTATACATTTCTCTGACATTAAATGTACCTATTGAGACCGATTGAGATGCTTATTTGACCTTACCTGACTCAAGAACTACCAGACTTCCCCCCCCCACCCACATTGAAAGACAGAAAGCGTGATCACTTGAGTTCAGAGGCCTCCGACAGCTGCACCCAAGGTATCAATGTTCCGATCTCTGTGATGTTCTAAATGGCAACACCGGTGAGGAATTGAGTCATCCACAGGGGCTGCCTGAGGCAGCACCTCGAAGGCCCCAAAGGTGCATGTCTTCCAACTGCTTCTGGAGATATCGACGACAACAACCAGCAAGTTCCAGAAATGGGAACTTACCACCATATAGAACCGCAGTTCGAGTGCAGTTGTAGATCACGGACTTTGACAAGACCCCAGATACCTTAAAAAGGGAAAGAGAGGCATTAAGGAGAAGAATTTAAGCTGTTTTGCAGATGAGCTCAAAGAGGTTACCTCCAGAATTTTCTAGTATCTGAAGCTGCTTGTGTCTACAAGTATGTTCATTTATTACATGTTGTGTCATATAATGTGGGCAATTATGGTCTTTCCATGACCATGATTGTTCTTGGCAAATGTTTCTACAGAAGTAGCTTGCCATTGCCTTCTTCTAGGTAGTGTCTTTACAAGACAAGTGACCCCAGCCATTATCTGTACTCTTAAGAGAATGTCTACCAGGCACCACCTGCTCTCCTGGCTTCATGTGACCCTGCTCAGGGGCTAAGCAGGTGCTACAGCTTACCCAAGGGTGACCTGCAGGCTAGTGGATGAAAGGAGCTCCTTACACCCCCTTTGGTAATGATGTATCTCCACTTTAAGTGTCTACAAGTACCCTTTGCTTTTGGATTAAGCAAAAAGCAGATGCATTTTAATGCATTCTATAACCTCAGGTCCTTTCCAAATACTTTATGGTCAAGGATATTTTAGAAGTATTTCACAAATAAGGCCAACCAGCAGCCAACATTGGGAGTTTGGGGAGATTTGGTATGTCAGTAAAGAATCTGACAAATTTCTACAGATGTACAACAGAGAACATTCTGACTGGTTGCATTACCACCAAGTAAGGCGATTCCAATATAGAGGATAAGAAAGAGGGTAGCAGCAACATCAAGGACATCTTCAAAGTGTGATGTCTCAAGAAGGCAGTATCCATAATTAATGACCCTCACCAACCAGAACATCCCTTTTCTCATCACCCGCATCAGAGAGGAAATGCAGGAGCTTGAAGGCTCACACACAATATGTTAGGAGTAGTTTCTTCCCCTCCATCACCAGAACTCATGACCACTGTGTCACAAGTCCTCTTTTACACCATGTACTTGTTTGTTGTTTATTGTGTGTTTTTCAATGTAATTCTACCTCAAAACTACAAATTTCATGACACTGTCAGAGATAATTAACATGATTCTGATCATTTAGCGTGGTAGCATCAATTACTGTTGCTTGTCTCTTAGCATTATCAGGTTCCCCAAGACTGTTACAGCCTGGGGTGGTAATGGGGATAAGCTCCCACTACCTATTAAATGCTCCCAATGGTGAACATCTCAATTAGCCTCTGACAACTAAGTCCAGCTCCTGGCCTTCACGCGTGGCTTAGCTGCTAAGCCCAGCGGAACCATTTCCACTGAGAGGAGAAGGGGCACATGCCAGATGCTGGTGTCTTAAAACCAGTCGTTTCAAACAGATGGGGCTGTCGGCCATGGTAGGCAGCTTATCTAGGAGAAGGAAAACTGATCTCAGACCTCTGCTGCCTTGTGGCTGTATCCACTCATGGAGAAGGTTTCAGGAGTAAACCCTGAGGAATAGTCCAGGGCTGGAGTCCTTAAGACAGTCCTACGTTGAGTTCAATGCTGACTGGCAACTCCTGCAATGCTGCTGGTGCCAAACTATATTGGTCTCGGCTGTTCCTTTGGATTCATCAGCTGTGTGGAGAGGGGCAGCCCGCTACGTGGGCAACAGCTCACTCTCCATATTGTACTGCCCTGGCTTGTGTACTGGATTGCATATCACGTAGACAACTGAGACAAAGCATTCATGGTCAACCCTGACCAACTGAGGGCCTCAGGTGTTATCAGTAACACTCTCACCTGTGAGATGGATTTTTGTCATATTAGGTTCACTCCAGGAGTTCGAAAGAATCCAGCTGATCAATTGTTTTAACAACTTATTGTACATGCAAATTCCCAGGCAACTATTCTGTCATCACAATAATGTTTTCCATATGACCATAAGGAGCAGAATTAGGCCAATTGTCCTATCAACCTTGCTTCACTATTTCATCATGGCTGATCCATTTTTCTCTCAGCCCCAGTCTCCTGCCTTCTCCACATATCCCTTCATGCCTTGACTAATCAAGGATCTAGTAGCCTCTGCCTTAAATATATCCAATGACTTGGTCCCTGCAGCCACCCATGGCAATGAATTCCACATATTCTCCACTTTCTGGCTGAGGAAATTCCAGCTCTTCATTCTAAATGGACATTCCTCTACTCTGAGGTTGTGCCCGCTTGTCTCAGGCTCCCCCATCATAGGAAACATCCTCTCCACATCCACTCTACCTAGGCATTTCAACATTTGATAGGTTTCAATGAAATCCCCCCTTATTCCTCTGAATTCCAGTGAGTACAGGCCCAGAGCCATTAAACACTCCTGATATGACAAGCTTTTCAATCCCAGAATTATTTTCATAAACCTCTTTTGAAACCCCTCCAATGTCAGCACATCCTTTCTTAGATAAGGGGCCCAAAACTGCTCACAATACTCCAGGGTGAGGCCTCACCAGTGCTTTATAAAGTCTTAACGTTACATCCTTGCTTTTATATTTTAGCCCTATTGAAATGAATGCTGACGTTGCAGTTGTCTTCCTTATCACAGACTCAACCTGCAAATAAACTTTTAGGGAATTCTACACAAAGATTTCCAAGTCCTTTTTCACTAGGATTTTTGATTTTTTTCTCCATCTAGAAAATAGTCTATGCTTTTATTTCTTCAACCAAAGTGCATGACTGTGCACTTGCCAACACTGTATTGCATCTGCCACTTCTTTGTCCATTCTCCTAAACTGTCTAAATCCTTCTGTAGCCTCTCTGCTTCATCTGTGTAACACCGCTAGTCATATGCAGCCAACCAGAAAAGGCTCCCTTTATTCCTACTATTTGCCTCCTGCCAATCAGCCAATCTTCTAAACACGCTAATATCTTTCCTGCAGTGCATGGGCTCTTAACTTCTGAAGCAGCCTCATGTGAGGCACCTTGTCCAAATCAACATCAATCAATTCTCCTTTTCGATCATGTTTGCTATTTTTTCAAAGAACTCCAACGTAACCGTTAGGTAAAATTTTCCTTTAAGGAAATTATGCTGACTTTGGCCTATTTTATCCTGTGCCTCTAAATTCCCTAAAACCACATCTTTAACAATCAACTCCAACAGACAAAATAATTTGCAGATGCTGGGATCAAAGCAACACTCACAACACGCTGGAGGAACTCAGGAGGTCAGGCAGCATCCATGGAAATGATCAGTCAATGTTTCAGGCCAGAACCTTTTGTCAGGACTGTAGAGGGAAGGAGCAGAGGCCCTATAAATAAGGTGGGAGGAGGGTAGGAAGAAGAAGGCTGGTAGGTTCCAGGTGAAAAACCATTAAGGGGAAAGATAAAGGGGTGGGGGAGAGGAAGCAGGGAGGTGGTAGGCAGGAAAAGTGAAGAAGGAATAGGGGAAAACACAATGGGTAGTAGAAGGAGGTGGAACCATGAGGGAGGTGATAGGCTGCTGGGGAGGGGGCAGAGTGACATAGGGACAGAGGAAGGGAGGGGGAAGGAATTACCGGAAGTTGGAGAATTCTATGTTCATACCAAGGGGCTGGAAACTACCTAGACAGTATATGAGGCAACACTTCACTTGTGAGTCTGTTGGGGTCATCTATTGCATCCGGTGCTCCCGGTGTGGCCTCCTCTACATCGGTGAAACCCGATGCAGATTGGGAGACCGCTTCGTCGAGCACCTCCACTCCATCCGCATCAGCAGACAGGATCTCCCGGTAGCCACCCACTTCAACTCTGCTTCCCACTCCCATTCAGATATGTCCATACATGGCCTCCTCTGCCGCCATGATGAGGCTAAACTCAGGTTGGAGGAGCAACACCTCATATACCGTCTAGGTAGTCTCCAGCCCCTTGATATGAACATAGAATTCTACAACTTCCGGTAATTCCCTCCCCCTCCCTTCCTCTGTCCCTATGTCACTCTGCTCCCTCCTCCAGCTGCCTATCACCTCCCTCATGGTTCTGCCTCCTTCTACTACCCATTGTGTTTTCCCCTATTCCTTCTTCACCTTTCCTGCCTATCACCTCCCTGCTTCCACTCCCCCACCCCTTTATCTTTCCCCTTACTGGTTTTTCTCCTGGAGCCTACCAGCCTTCTCCTTCCCACCCTCCCCCATCTTCTTTAGAGGGCCTTGGCCCCCTTCCCTCTAGAGTCCTGATGAAGGGTTCGGCCCGAATCTTTGACAGATCATTTCCACGGATGCTGCCTGACCTGCTGAGTTCCTCCAGCATGTTGTGAGTGTTGAATCAACTTCCCAATGCCTGAGATCAGAATCATGTTTATTATCACTGGCATGTGATGTGAAATTTGTTAACTTAGCAGCAGCAGTTCAATGCAATACATAATCTAGCAGAGAGAGAGAAAATAATAATAATAATAAATAAATAAAATAAAAGCAGACTAACTGGTCTATAAACAACAGGAATTCTGCAGATGCTGGAAATTCAAGCAACACACATCAAAGTTGCTGGTGAACGCAGCAGGCCAAGCAGCATCTATAGGAAGAGGCGCAGTCGACGTTTCAGGCCGAGACCCTTCGTCAGGACTAACTGAAGGAAGAGTGAGTAAGGGATTTGAAAGCTGGAGGGGGAGGGGGAGATGCAAAATGATAGGAGAAGAAAGGAGGGGGAGGGATAGAGCCAAGAGCTGGACAGGTGATAGGCAAAAGGGGATACGAGAGGATCATGGGACAGGAGGTCCGGGAAGAAAGACAAGGAGGGGGGGGTGACCCAGAGGATGGGCAAGAGGTATATTCAGAGGGACAGAGGGAGAAAAAGGAGAGTGAGAGAAAGAATGTGTGCATAAAAATGAGTAACAGATGGGGTATGAGGGGAAGGTGGGGCCTTAGCGGAAGTTAGAGAAGTCGATGTTCATGCCATCAGGTTGGAGGCTACCCAGACGGAATATAAGGTGTTGTTCCTCCAACCTGAGTGTGGCTTCATCTTTACAGTAGAGGAGGCCGTGGATAGACATGTCAGAATGGGAATGGGATGTGGAATTAAAATGTGTGGCCACTGGGAGATCCTGCTTTCTCTGGCGGACAGAGCGTAGATGTTCAGCAAAGTGGTCTCCCAGTCTGCGTCGGGTCTCACCAATATATAAAAGGCCACATCGGGAGCACCGGACACAGTATATCACCCCAGTCGACTCACAGGTGAAGTGATTGTGAAGTGAAGTAACTGGTCCAGGTGATTTATCTACCTTCAAACCTTTCAGTTTCCCAAGCACCTTCTCCCTAGTGATGGCATCTTTTCTCATTTCTGCCCCCTGACACTCTCGAATTTCCAACATGTTACTGGTGTTGCTGGGTGAGCACCAGGAGAGGTAAGGTGATGAAGAAGTCAGTGCAGGGCTCCCTCTGGCAGTTTCCTTCAGCAACAAGAATACTCTTTGAACACTGATGTGGGGGAGATGACCCATCAGGGAACAGTAACAGCAGCAGCCAGGCTGGTGGCACTGTGGCCAGCCCTGAATCTCAGCAGAGAAAGGTAGTGCGATAGTTATAGGGGACTCGATAGCTAGGGGGACAGATCTGAGTCCACAAAAGAGAAACAGGGATGGTGTGTTGCCTCCTGGGTGCTAGGGTCCAGGAGGTACTTGAGCGGCAGCAGAATATTCTCAAGGGGGAGGGTGACCAGCTAAGGTCATGATGTATATTGACACCGATGACATTGGCAGAAAAGGAGACGAGGTCCTACACAGTGAGTATGAAGAGAAGGACCTCCTAGGTTGTAATCTCCGGATTACTCCTGGTGCTATGGGCTAGTGCAGGTAGGAATGGGGTGAAAATAATAGGGTTGTTGTCATGAGGGATTTCAACTTCCCCTACGTAAACTGGGATCCTCATAGTGCAAGGGGTTCAGATGAGGTAGATTTTATCCAGTGTATCTGGTAAGGTTTATTAGGATGGCCCAATGAGAGGAGGGGCTGTACTGGACCTGGTGTTGGGCAATGAGCCTGGCCAGGTGACTGACATTTCTGTGGGTGAGCAGCTGGGGAACAGTGACCACAACTCCTTAACTTCAGGATAGCTATCGATAAGGATAGGTGTAGTCCTTGCAGCAGAGTCTTAAATGGAGAAGGGCAAATTACAAGGGCATTAGGCAGGAACTAACAAGAGTAAATTGGGAAGAACTTTCCTCTGGCAAGTCCACATCAGACGTGGAGAGTGTGTAAAGATCAATTGCACAGAGTACAGGAAAGGTATGTTCCTGTTAGAAGGAAGGACAAGCGTGAATCAAGTGGTTCAAATGGTTCAAATTAATATCAGAGAAATTATACAACCTGAAATTCTTACTCTTTGCAGATGTCAATGAAACAAGTAACCCCATTAAGAATTCTAGAAACATCAGAACCCTGAAGCCTCTCCCCCTCCCAGGCACAAGCAGCAACAGAAGCTTCAACCCATCCCCTCCCCCTCCTCCCACTCACACCAGTAGGAGCACCGACTCCCCCCACCACCGTGGAATCAATAGCAAAAACACCCCCAAAGAGACCTTGACCTGGAGTCCATCAGACACTACAGTCTACCACCCAGCACTTTGGTATCTCAGATGGGTTCTCTCTCATCAACGAGTGAGAGAGAGATCACTTCTGCACCAGTGAGAGCAGAGACTACCAACTCGCTGTTCCAATGTTACAATCTTACGCATCACTTTTCCAAGCAACACCCCCCCCCGACTCGAGGACTGACAGACTCTCACTCACCATCAAAAGAGAAAGAGAGAGGGATCACTCGAACACAGAGACCTTCTTCTGACAGCCACGCACACAGGCTGCTGTCCTGATATTTCAGTCTCTCACGACAATTCAGTTGGCAAATTCGGCGAGGAACCGGGTTGCCTATGGGGTCGCTCCTTAAAGGCGGATATCCTCAGGCTGTTCCTGGAGATAGCAAAGCATCAGGCTGTACAGTGGTAGAAACCCACCACAAGCAAAGGACGTAGACTGAACTGTAGATAACAGACTACAACAGAACCCCAGCCACCTTGAAACTAAAAGAGACCCTTGGATGTCCAGAGAGATGATGAATTTAGTCAAGAAGAAAAAGGAAAGAATGTAAAGCCTTGGAAGTCAGGGTTAAGAACAGAGCACAAGGACTATAAAGAAGCCAGAAAAGAACTAAAGAAGGGAATTAGGAAAGCCAGGAGGGGCCATGAAAAATCCTTGGCAAGTAGGATTAAGTTGAATACTAAAGCATTTTAAAGATACATCAAGAGTAAGAGAATAACTAGGGAGAAGGTGGGACCAATCAAGGATAAAGGGGAGGAACATTTGCCTGGATGCAGAGAATGTGAGTGAGGTACTTAATGAGTACTGTGCTTCAATATTTACCTCGGAAAAGATCTTCTGAAGGCTAGATCTGTGGCATTCAAGTCTGGCCACCCAGGCCTGTACCAGAAAACCAGGTATGATTTGCAGAGGGCTATTTCAAGGGCGAAGGGACAATTTTGAATGAGGTTGGAGGTGATAAAAGATGCACGGCAACTCTGGCAGGGTCTGCAAGACATTACTTCCTACAAAGCGAAACCCAATAGCATGAATGGCAGCAATGCTTCACTACCAGATGAGCTCAATGCCTTCTATACGCGTTTAGAAAGGAAGAACACAACTACAGCTGTGAAGATCCCTGCTGTACCTAATGACCCTGTGATCTTTGTCTCAGAGGCCAATGTTAGGCTGTCTTCAAAGTGAGTGAACTCTCGCAAGGCAGAAGGTCCCGATGGAGTACCTGGTAAGGCTCTGAAAACCTGTGCCAGCCAACCAGCAGGAGTATTCAAGGACATTTTCAACCTCTCACTGCTGTGGGCAGAAATTCCCACTTGCTTCAAAAAGGCGACAGTTATACCAGTGCCAAAGAAAAATAATGTGGGCTGCCTTAACGACTGTCGCCGGTAGCACTCACATCGACAGTGATGAATTGCTTTGAGAGGTTGGTTATGACTAGACTGAACTCTTATCTCAGCGAGGAATTGGACCCATTGAAATTTGCCTATCTCTACAATAAGTCAATGGCAGATGCAATCTCAGTGGCTCTTCACACAGCTTTAGACCACCTGGACAACACAAACACCTACGTCAGGATGCTGTTCATCGACTATAGCTCAGCATTTAATCCCATCATTGCCACAATCCTGATTGAGAAGTTGCAGAACCTGGGCCTCTGTATCTCTCTTTGTAATTGGATTCTCGACTTCCTAACTGGAAGACCACAGACTGTATGGATTGGTGATAACATATCCTCTTTGCTGACAATCAACACTGGCGCACCTCAGGGGTGTGTGCTTAGCCCACTGCTCTACACTCTGTAAATACATGACTGTGTGGCTAGGCATATCTCAAATACCATCTGTAAATTTGCTGACGATACACCCATTGTTGGTAGAATCTCAGGTGGTGATAAAAGGGCATACAGGAGTGAGATATGCCAACTAGTGGAGTGGTGTCACAGCAACAACCTGGCACTCAACAACAGTAAGACGAAAGAGCTGATTGTGGACTTCAGGAAGGGTAAGACAAAAGAATACATACCAATCCTCATAGAGGGATCAGAAGTGGAGAGAGTGAGCAGTTTTAAGTTCCTGGGTGTCAAGATCTCTGAGGATCTAACCTGGTCCCAACACATTGAATTAGTCATAAAGAAGGCAAGACAGCGGCTATGCTTTACTAGGAGTTTGAAGCAATTTGGCATGTCAACAAATACACTCTAAAACTTCTATAGTTGTACCATGGAGAGCATTCTGACAGGCTGCATCACTGTCTGTTATGGAGGGGCTACTGCACGGGACCAAAAGAAGCTGCAGAAGGTTGTAAATCTAGTCAGCTCCATCTTGGGCACTAGCCTACAAAGTACCCAGCATATCTTTAGGGAGCGGTGTCTCAGAAAGGCAGCGCCCATTATTAAGGACCTCCAGCACCCAGGGCATGCCCTTTTCTCACTGTTACCATCAGGTAGGAGATACAGAAGCCTGAAGGCACACACTCAGCGATTCAGGAACAGCTTCTTCCCCTCGGCCATCTGATTCCTGAATGGACATTGAAGCTTTGGATGCTACCTCACTTTTTTAATCTACAGTATTTCTGTTTTTGCACATTTTTTAATAATCTATTCAATATGTGTAATTTACTTGTTTATTTATTATTATGTTTTATTGTATGTATTATTACTATTTTTTTCTGTTTCTGCTAGATTATGTATTGCATTGAACTGTTGCTGCTAAATTAACAAATTTCACGTCACATGCCGGTGATAATAAACCTGATTCTGATTCTGATATGGAGGACCAGGAGATCAATGCTGAGTGTAAAAATATTTTAGAGTGCTTGGAGGTCAGGGAGGAGGAAGTGTTGGGCCTCCTAATGAGTAATAAAGTGGATAAGTCCCCAGGGCCTGATGGGATTTATCCTGGTTATTGAAGGAGGCAAGAGACAAGATTGCTGGGGCCTTGACCAGTATTCTTGTATCCTCTCCAGGCAAAGGTGAGGTCCTGGAGCACAGGTGAATGCTTTATTTACCTTTATTTAAGAATGGAACGCGGGAAAATACTGGGTGTTTCATTCGAACTCCAATGCTAAGATTCGAGGCGTCTCTATTTTTATAGACTCCTCAGTTACTTTTATACAACATGATATTATTTCTGATCCGAATGGTAGATTTCTATTGGTTAGTGGTTTACTATTTAATAAAAAAGTAGTTTTGGTTAATGTTTATGCTCCTAATATGGACTGTCCGGAATTTTATAAATCATTATTTAATCAGTTTCCGAATTTGAATGAGTTTTCATTGATTTGGGGCGGAGATCTTAATACCTGTTTGTCTCCAGCTTTGGACAGTTCGGCTCCTTTACGGACCTTACCTAATAAATCTGCAACTTTGATTAATTCATTCCTTTCTGATTCTGGGTCGACGGACATTTGGCGTTTCTTGCATCCTCAGGAAAAAGATTTTTCTCTTTTTTCACATGTTCATCATTCCTATTCAAGAATTGATTATTTCTTTATTGATTCTCGTCTTATTTCCTCAGTGATTAAATGTGATTATGACTCTATAACCATTTCGGATCATGCTCCACTTAAGCTTTCTATTAAAATTCAGGCCAATACACAAAATAATAGACAATGGTGTTTTAATTCGCTGTTGCTTCAGGACTCGGACTTTGTTAACTTTATGAATGAACAGATTGATCTTTTTTTTACAATTAACCATACAGAGGATATTTCTGTTAACACTCTTTGGGACACTTTTAAAGCTTATATTCGTGGTCAGATTATCTCGTATTCTGCTGCTTTGAGGAAGAAGCAGAAGCAGGAGGAGTTGGTAATTGTGGACAAGATTAAAGAAATTGATAAGAAATATGTTATAGCTCCTTCTGAGGAGTTATATAAACAAAGAACTGAACTTCAAATGGAACATAGTTTATTACTCTCGTCCTCGATTGTAAACCAATTAAAGAAAACAAGAAGTGAATTTTATGTACACAGTGACAAAATTGGCAAACTGTTGGCTAATCAATTGAAGTCTAATTATGCTAAATCTCAAATTAATCAGATTTATAACCAAAATGATCGACTGATACTTGATCAAGTGGGGATTAATCAAACCTTTTGTGATTTTTGCTCTTCCTTATATCAATCAGAGTCTCCTCGAGATTCTAAATATATGAATGATTTTTTAGATAATTTAGACTTCCCTGAGATTTCACAGGATATGTCTTCTATGTTAGATACTCCCATTACCATGGATGAGATTAAGAATGTTATTTTCTCTATGAATTTGGGGAAGGCTCCTGGCCCTGATGGGTTTACCGTAGAATTTTATAAATGTTTTGCTCCTTCATTAATCCCTTGGCTCTGTAGGGTTTTTGAGGCTTCATTGAAACTTGGTAAACTTCCTGAATCTTTTAATAGAGCGTCAATTTCTTTAATACTAAAGAAGGATAAAGATCCTGCTCAATGTGCATCTTATAGACCAATATCTTTATTAAATGTTGATTCTAAAGTTTTTTCTAAGTTATTAGCAAATAGATTAGAAAAAGTACTTCCCTCTATTATTTCGGAAGACCAAACGGGTTTTATTAAAGGTCGTTACTCTTTTTATAATATTCGCACACTGTTAAATATCGTTTATACTCCCTCACAAAATGTTCCTGAGTGTGTTATCTCTTTAGATGCTGAGAAAGCTTTTGATAGAGTAGAATGGCCTTATTTATTTAAGGTGCTTGAAATGTTTAATTTTAGCTTGAAATTTATATCCTGGATTAAACTGTTATATTATTCTCCTGTGGCCTCGGTCCATACTAACTCTTTAAGTTCACCTTTTTTCCCTCTTTTTCGAGGTACTCGACAAGGTTGTCCTCTTAGTCTCTTATTATTTGATATTGCATTAGAACCTCTTGCAATTGCCATTCGAGAATCTCCAAATATTACTGGGATAACTCGGGGCTTAAAGTCCCATAAATTATCACTCTATGCTGATGATTTACTTTTATATATTTCTAATCCTCAAAAATCCATCCTGGCTGTTTTAGAGTTATTAGTACAATTTGGTCTTTTTTCAGGTTATAAATTAAATCTTAGTAAGAGTGAACTCTTTCCGATTAATAAACAACTTCCCTTATATTATAAATTTCCATTTAAATTGATTAATAATTATTTTTCATATCTTGGGATTAAAATTACTTGTAAATACAAAGATTTATTTAAGACTAACTTTTTACCATTAATAGACCATATTATTCAACTTTCATCTAAATGGTTTCCTTTATATTTAACTTTGATTGGTCATATTAATGCAGTTAAGATGTTTTTTTTTGCCAAAATTTTTATATATATTTCAGGCATTACCAATCTTTGTTCCAAAATCTTTTTTTGACAAAGTTGACTCTAAAATTTCTTCATTTATTTGGCAGAATAAAAACCCGAGACTGGGTAAAATACATTTACAGAAAGCTAAGAGAGATGGAGGCTTAGCATTACCTAACTTTAGATTTTATTATTGGGCAATTAATATTCGACATATGAAATTCTGGTTACTGGACCAGGATATACTATCCATTCCTAAATGGGTAGCATTGGAATTACAATCTGTTCAGGGTTTTACACTTGGCTCTATTTTAGGTTCCTCTCTTCCTTTTGATTGGAAACGCCTTAAACAGGTGTCTAACCCGATAGTTAAATATACCTTGTGTATTTGGTTTCAATTCAGAAAATTTTTTGATCTTAATCAATTTGGGTTAGCGATTCCTATTTTAGGTAACATATTTTTTCCTCCCTCTTTTACGGATCGTGCTTTTCAAATTTGGAAGACTAAGGGTATTTCATGGTTTTTGGATTTATTTTTAGATGGTTCCCTTATGTCTTTTGAACAATTATCTAATAAATATAACTTATCAAGAATACATTTTTTTAGATATCTACAAGTTAGAAATTTCCTAAGTACTATACTTTCTTCCTTTCCAATGCTTCCTCCTACATACATTTTAGATACTATAATCAACCTTAATCCATGTCAGAAAGGTGCATCGGCTATGATTTATAATATTATTATGAAACTTAGGAAAGCTCCATTTGATAAGATTAGGGTAGATTGGGAACAGGAATTGGGGTTTACCATTTCCGTGGATGACTGGGGGCAGATTTTACAATTAGTCAATACTTCCTCTATCTGTGCTAAACATTCCCTAATTCAATTTAAAGTTGTTCATAGAGCACATATGTCCAAAGATAAGTTAGCGCGCTTTTATTCTCATATTAATCCTTTTTGTGATAGATGTCTGGGGCAGATAGCCTCTTTAACTCATATGTTTTGGTCTTGCCCTACTTTGAAAACTTTTTGGAGAGACATTTTTAATATTATCTCCAAGGTATTGAATATAGATATCTCTCCTCACCCTATTACTGCTATCTTTGGACTACCTAAAACTTCCAGTAATCTCTCCCCTTCAGCCCATAGAATGATTGCATTTCTTACTTTAATGGCGAAAAGATGTATCTTACAACATTGGAAAGAGCTTAATGCTCCAACTACCTTTTTTTGGTTTTCTCAGACGATATTATGCTTGAATCTGGAGAAAATTAGAAGCAATCTTTATGACTCCTCATTTAAATTTGAACAGACTTGGAGATCTTTTATTCAATATTTTAATTTAATGTAATATATACCCTTCTTGTTTTTTTTACTGTTTTTAATGGAGGTCGGGATTGAGGATGTGATTTTAAGTTTAACTCTGTTTGGTTTCAAGTTAGCCCATTGCTTTGCGTTGCTTTTAGTTTGTTGCACGGTGGGTTTTTTTTGGGGGGGGGTTTCCTTTTCTCTATTGATATATATATAAAATTAGTATACTATTATGTTACCTTGGTATGTTATGTTTAAATTACATTGTTTGTTGTATTTTTTTTGTATTAATATCTTCTGTAATTTTATTATATTCTAACAATGTATTAGTGTCTATATGGCTTACCTTTTTGTACACTTATTTAATAAAAAGATTTAAAAAGGGAAAATATTGGGTGCAATACACTGGTGAGTCCCGTGTCAGTTGTAGGGATAGGGACAGGATATATGAGCACTTAGACACCCATAGCCCAATAAAGGAGAGCCAACATGGTGACAAGAAGAGATTGATGAAGGTAGGGCAGTCGATGTGGCCTACATGGATCTTAGTAAGGCATTTGACAAAGTCCCTCATTGGAGGCTAATCCAGAAGATTAAGATGCATGAGGTCCCTTACAAATTGGCTGTCCAGATTCAGAAAGGGCTTGTGCATCGAAGATAAAGGGTAGTGGTTGAAGGAACTTATTCAAGCTGGAGGTCTGTAATTAGTGGTGTTCCACAGGGATCTATTCTGTTTGGGATGTACGTATAGAAATTACCTGGATGAAAATGTAGATGGATGGGTTAGTAAGTTTGCGGATGATACCAAGATTGGTGCAGCTGTGGATAGTGTACAAGACTGGCGAAGAATGCAGTGTGATATAGATAGAACAGTTGCAGATAACGTATGGGCCGAGAAGTGGCAGATGCAGTTTAACCCAGATAAATGTGAGGTGTTACACCTCCATTGGACAAATGCAAGGAGACGGCACATTGTTAAGAGTAAGACCCTTAACAGTGTTGCTGAGCAGAGAGATCTTGGGATCCAAGTTCATTGCTCCTTGAAAGTGACTACGCAGCCTCTCACCTCACAAAAGGCTGGACAGACTTGGGTTGTTTTCTTTGGAGTAACAGAGGTTGAGGGGAGATCTGAAAGATTTTTAAAAGTTTATGAGAGGCATAGATAGAATAGACAGGGAGTATCTTTTTACTCAGGGTAGAAATGTCTAATACCAGAGGGCATGCATTGAAGGTGAGAGGGGGAAGGTTCAAGGGGGATGTGAGGGGTAAATTATTTACTTAGACAGTAGTGGATGCCTGGAATGTGCTACCTGGTATGGGGGTAGAGGTAAATACATCAGAGGCTTTTAAGAGACTTTTAGATAGGCACATGGCTGTGAGGAAGATGGAGGGATATTGACATGGTGAAGGTAGGGGGATTAGTTCAGGGGTTTTTAAAATTTACTTTTTAGCTGGATTGGCACAACATTGTGGGCTGAAGGGCCTGTTCCTGTGCTGTATGTTCTAGGTAAAGATTGTTCCTTAGAAACATAAAAGTTTCTGCAGATGCTGGAAATCCTGAGTTACACACACTAAATGCCGGAGGAACTCAGCAGGTCAGGCAGCATCTATGAAGGGAAATAAACAGAGACCCTCCATCTGGACCTTGCTTAGACTCTTATGGAGATATCCTCGGTCACTCAAAATGCCAACCATTGTGACCTGCAGCTTCATGAAGACGGGTATGTTGCCAAGCATAAACACGTGTAGAACAGGTAGAAGTTGTTCTCTGTGTCGCACCATATTAATTTGATTGAGGATGGCATGCTTTCATTCTGGTTTTGTGGGTTTTTAAATGGCTCCCTAAGCTGGATTCCAGTGGACATGATTTTGGTGGCTGAAGTTTCTGGGAATTGCTCACAAGGCGCAGGATAGATTTGTCCCACAGGAGAAGTTGTTCTCAAATGGCAGGGGTAGGCAACTGTGGCTGACAAGGGAAGTTACTGACTGTGTAAAAGCTAAGGAAAGGGCATATAAGTTAGCAAAAGTGAATGGGAATTTGGATGATTGGGAAGCTTTTAAAATCCAACAAAAGGCAACCAAAAAAGCCATTAGAAGGGAAAAGATGAAATATGAAGGCAGTCTTGCTGATGATATAAAGCAGGATACAGAAAATGTTTTCAGTTATATAAAGAATAAAAGAGAGATGAGAGTTGATTTCAGACCTCTGGAAAATGATGCTGGTGAGGTAGTAATAGGGGAACAAAGAAATGGCAGGTGAATTTAATAAGTACTTTGCTTTAGTCTTTAGTGTGGAAGACACTAGCAGTGTGCCAGAGGTCTGTGAGTGTCAGGGAGCAGGAGTAGGTGTCATTGCTATTACAAAGGACGAAGTGCTGGGCAAACTCAAAGGTCTGAAAGTGAATAAGTCACCTGGACCAGATGGACTACATCCCAGAGTTCTGAGAGAGATTGCTGAAGAGATAACAGATGCATTGGTCATGATCTTTCAAGAATCACTTGTTTCTGGCATTGTGGACTGGACAATTACAAATGTCACTCCATTCTTTAAGAAGAAAGGAAGACAAAAGACAGGAAATCATAGGCCAGTTTGCCTAATCTCAGTGACTGGGAAAGTGTTGGAGTCCATTATTACGGATGAGATTTTGGGCAACTTGGAGACTAATGATAAGATAAATCAAAGTCAGCACGGTTTCTGTAATGGGAAATCTTGCCTGACAAATCTGTTAAAATTCTTCAAAGAATAACAAGCAGGGTGGACAAAGGAGAGGCAGTGGATGTCATTGACTTGAATTTTTCAGAAGGTATTTGATAACGTGCCTCAAATGAGGCTGCTTAACAAGATAAAATCTATGGTGTTACAGGAAAGATACTGGCATGGATAAAGGAATGGCTGACAGGCACAAGGCAGTTATTGGGAATAAAAGGAGCCTTTTCTCGTTGCCTGCCTGTGACTAGTGGTGTTTCTCAGTGGTCTGTATTGGGAGCATTACTTTTCACAATGTTTGACAATAATTTAAGTAGTAGAATTGATGGCTTTGTGGCAAAGTTTGCGGATGATACGAAGATAGCTGGAGGAGTAGGTACTGCTGGGGAAGCAATGCAGGACTTAGACAAATTGGAAGAATGGGCAAAAAGAGTGCCAAATGGAATATAGTGTTGGGAAATGTATGATAATGCATTTTGGTAAAAGGGACAATAGTGCGAACTATTATCTAAGTGGGGAGAAGGTTCAAAACATTAAAGGTGCAAAGGGACTTAGGAGTCCTCATGCAAGACCCCCAGAAGGTTAATTCACAGGTTCAGTCTGTGGTAAGGAAGGCAAATGCAACGTTGGCATTTACTTCAAGGAGAATAGAACGTAAAAACAAGGAGATAATGCTGAAGCTTTATAAGACACTAGTCAGACCGGACTTGGAGAATTGTCAACAGTTTTGGGCACCGTACCTCAGAAGGGATGTGTTGTCATTGGAGATGGTCCAAAGGGGATTCACAAGGATAATTCTGGGAATGAAGGGGTTAACATGTGAGGAACGTTTAGCAGTTTTGGGTCTGTACTCACTGGAATTTGGAAGAATGCATGAGGATCTCGTTGAAACTTACCGAATGTAGAAAGGACAAGATAAGGTAAATGTTTCCTCTGATGGGGGTATCCAGAACTAACGGGCACAACCTCAAAATTGAGAGACAACCTTTAAGAAGAGAAGTAAGGAAGAATTTTTTTAGCCAAAGAGTGGTGAATCTGTGGAATGCTCTGCAACAGACTGCAGTGAAGGCCAAGTCAGTGGGTATACTTAAAGCAGAGGTTGATAGTTTCCTGATTGCTGGGAGCATCAAGGGATATGGTGAGAAGGCAGGTGGGTTGAATGGGATCCGGGATCAGCCATGATGAAATGGCGGAGCGGACTCGATGGGATGAATGGCCTAATTCTGTTCCTATGTCTTATGGTCTTATGGCCTTCCCTGTGTGATAATTCCAAGAAAACAACAGCAGGGAATAGCACTAGCCGCTTGATCTTTCCTGTTTGATTTCACTAAGGCATTTGTCTTGATAGGTCACAAGGGACCTCTACACCTCCTGTCCATAGGAGTATGCCTCCCACCTGTAGCTGCTTGGTGATGGCATGGAAGCCATTCTACTATTTGGCAGCTCTATAACGGGTGTCAAACAAGCCCTGACACTTTTCTCAATATCTAAATCATCTGACCACTCACACTTATTGCAATTTTTCGCTTTACGTTACCTTGTCACTGCAGTATATTTACTTGTTCTGTCTGCATTAATTATTATTTTTTTTAACTTATACAAATCACCTGCAGCTTTTTGTATTCTTTGGATCTACCTGAGAGGGCTTTACTTCGATATTCGTATTGCACTGGAATTACTGAACTACATTTAACCTTGTTGGAATTTCAGGGACGATTCGGAGAGGCTACAGCACTGTAGACAGGGGACACTTTCAGAACAAATTTCTCACCAGATGTTCACTGATAAAACCAAGGTGATTTACTCTCAACCTGGCTGTATTAAATACTACATTCTCAGCGAATTTATTCCTGCCCACAGTTCAATAATTAAGAACCCTGTAGAGCTGAACTGAAGCACAGCAGTGAAACAGCAAGATTAAAAATGACTGCTCCCCTTATAACATTAGCATAATCCAAGCCTATGTGCCAACAAATGATGCGGATGAAAAAGATATCAACAAACTTTATGAAAATCTCAACAGTGCTTATGAGCAATGTAAATCTCTGGATATAAAACAAGTCATGGGAGATTTTAACTCCAAAGTTGGACAGGAAAGGGTTAATAACATCATAGGACCTTTTGGATTAGGGGAGAAAAATGAAAATGGAGAAGTGTTTACTGATTGGTGTGTCAGAAACAACCAAGTGATCAGCAATACTTGGTATAAAAACCATCCACGTAGATTGTGTACTTGGATTAGCCCTGGAGATAGAACAAGGAATCAAATAGATTTCATTACAATCAATGAACGCTTTAGAAATAATATCACAAATTCTAAAGCTACCCAGGAGCAGACTGTGGTTCAGATCACCACCCAGTAATAGCTACCATCAAAACAAAATTAAAGAAACTGAAACGTGGAAAAAAGAGAAAGAAGTATATGTTGGGAGAAATTAAAAATGACAACGTACTTAAGCAACAATTCAAAACAGCTGTAGAAGAACACCTCAATGAAAATGAAACAACACCAGTTAGGGACAGATTTAAATATGTTATACAGCAATCAGCAGAGGAGATAATCCCAGTACAAGAAATCTAACACACCAACAAGGGGTGGATAACCAAAGAAATTCTAGATCTGATGGAACAAAGAAGGTTAGTGAAGAATAATGAAGTGCAATACAGAGAGCTGGACAGACAGACCAGACAATTGTGCAATATTGCAAAGGAAGAATGGCAATGAAGTAGAAGGCTATATTAACAACAGCAAAGTAATGCACAAGAAAATTAAAGAAATTACTGGAATTAACAAAACCTCCTCTACAGGATACATAAGATCAGCAGATGGATCCATACTAACAGATCCAGATAAAGTATGTGAAAGGTGGATTCAGTATATAGAGCAGCTTTTTGAAGATAATAGAGGGGAACCCCCAGATAGTAAACACCCTAATTCTGGCCCACCTATTACCAGAGAAGAAATAACTAAAGCAATGAAAAGCATGAAATATGGTAAAGCAACTAGACCTGATGGAATTTCAGTGGAAATGATACAAGCTCTTGAAGATCTGGGCATAGATATTATTTTTGAACTGTTTAATGGCGTATATGAATCTGGTGTATTGCCTGATGATCTCTTGAAATCAATATTTATAACTCTACCAAAAATTCCTGGAACTATTGACTGCGAAAATTATAGAACAACCAGTCTTATGAGTCACATGATAAAGATTTTGTTGAGAATTGTTCTGAGTTGAGCTATAAACAAGTTAAGGTGTTATATGCTCAAGGAGATCTGTTTTTTTTTAGTGAGAATGATGTAATGGTCTTTTGGAGGTCACCTGATGTGATTTTCCCGCCGATGTGAGGTCACGTGATGACATGTGCCCCGTGACTATACAGGGGTCGACTCAGGTGATGCAATAGGGTTTTTAAGTTTGTAGGTTTCCGGGCAGAACGTGCTGAGCCTCTGTTTCTGTTGCGTTTGTTTTTGTGACGCAGTTTCATTTTTAAAACGGTTGTGCGTTCTGTTGAAAGATTCCATATTATTTGGACTGGAAATTTGTGGCTGGATGTGCCAATTTCCTCAATTCCAACAGTTGAAGGGAGAGTGAATAATTTATCGAAGGATCAAGAGAAGTCGGCATTGTTTGGCAGTTTAATAAAGAATCGACCTTATTGAGCCTTCGTTGGAGGAGTACCTGCATCGAGATAACTCTTGCCAGAAAGAGCAAGGAGTTCATGCAAAAAGGTGCTCTCTCTCTCTAAAGGAATTTAAGGTCAGTTGATTTAAACTGTTTATTTTCGGCATCGTGAATCCTGTGGACAGAACCAGCAGTAAAGGTGCGTCTGTGAAGAAATCCTTCTCCAGAGAAGTCTCTCCCAATTGAATGTGTAAAACTGTTGGACTTTCAAAGTTATCGCTTTAAGAACCAGAGCCGAGTGAATGGTGAATGGCTGCATATCTGTTAACTTCCGGTTAAGGTTTTTGTTTGTTTTTTTTTCTCTTATCGTTTAAACGTGTTTAATAAATGTTTGGTTGCTTTTATATAACCTGTCTCGATTGATATTCATTGTTGCTGTTTACATAACAAAGGCCAGAAACTTCTAAACTGCAATATGGGTTTATTGAGGATAGAGGAACTAGGAACACAATTTTCATACTACGAATGCTTTCAGAAAGGGCAATTGAATATCAAAATGATGTTTTCTCATGTTTTATTGATTTCACTAAAGCATTCGACAAAGTGCAACATGAAAAATTATTTCAAATTCTCGCTAAACTAAACATTGATGGAAGGGACCAACAACTGCTTCAAAATTTATATTGGAATCAAACGATGGCAGTAAAAATTGATGATAATATAAGCAGTTGGACTAAAATTCAAAGAGGAGTTACATAGAAACATAGAAACATAGAAAACCTACAGCAGAATACAGGCCCTTCGGCCCACAAAGTTGTGCCAAACATGTCCCTACTTAGAAATTACTCGGCTTACCTATAGCTCTCTATTTTTCTAAGCTCCATGTACCTATCCCAAAGTCTCTTAAAAGACTCTATCATATCTGCCTCCACCACCGTTGCCGGCAGCCCATTCCATGCACTCACCACTCTCTGCGTAAAAAACTTACCCCTGACATCTCCTCTCTACCTACTCCCCAGCACCTTAAACCTGTGCCCTCTTGTAGCAACCATTTAGATAGGGATGCGTTGCCTCACTGGAATTATTTAATATCTATAGTGAAATAATTCTCAGAGAAATAGAAAACTTAGATGGGATAAAAATTGAAGGTGTTAACATCAACAATATAAGATATGCAGACAATACCACCCTAATAGAAGTGCTGCAGAAGACTGACAAATCCTCCTAGACAAAGTAGTACAAACAAGTGCAGATTTTGGTCTACCCATTGTAAGGGTTTTTGCCCTACTGACCCCCCCCCCCGTTGCCTAGGGTAAATAGCCGTCAACCCCGACAAACAGTGCAATCACTTTGATGCGGATAAGGTGCAAGTCGCCCAAAGAACAGCCACAACACAAATATGAAACAATATACCAAGTGCGAGTAAAGAATTTTACTTTATAGCAAATTTTTGGTGTTGGGTTAATAGAAATAACTACAAAAAACTAGGCGCCACATAAGTAACTTAACAGTTTTGTGCTCATAATATTTTAATAATTTGGAGCTCACGCCTCCGATTCCATCCACAACGTCCTTCCGAGACTCCGGCCACCCTCTGAACCCCCGAAGTCCAGTGTCCACCGCCCTGGAACCGCCATCCGTTCTTCACACGTCCGTCTTCTCCACTCGCCTCCTGAAAAGCCCGCGCTCCTCAGCTCAGCACACATATAAAAGATAACAGAACATGACTTCCATTGGCTAACGAATGAATACAATTTCCATTATCACACTGTATAACCCAAACATTGCAGTTACAGAGAACCCCTTGCTCAGCTGTTAACATTACGAGAAACTATTTTAATATAACACTTCGGAGAAGCCATTTTGGTAATAAGCGATTAGCAGCTAACAGTCCACCTAGTATACTGAGAGCCCTACAGCATCAACTGTACAAAAACCAAATGTATGGTAATATCAAAACAGTAGGATACTCCCAACTGCCAAATGTGCAACGGTAACCAAGAGATTAAACAAAAGACCAGCTTTAATTACCTTGGTAGCTTTATATCACAAGATGCTAGAAGTAAAGTAGAAATAAAAAGAAGAATTGCCATTGCCAAAACCAACTTCCAAAAAATAAAACCCATTTTTACCAACAGACACATTTCTATGACAACAAGGCTTAGGCTACTAAAATGTTACATCTGGTCAATCTTGCTGTATGCTTCCGAAACATGGACTGTAACACCAGAACTCCAAAGAAACCTAGAAGCAACAGAAATGTGGTTTCTTAGAAGAATGCTGGAAATATCATATAGAGATAGGGCAACTAATACGACAGTACTCCAACGTACCCATATAAAAAGATCTTTAATGAGAACATGAGGGGAAACTTAAATTCCTGGGTCATGTCATCGGAAAGGGAGAAATAGAATGTTGTACATTACAAGGCCGTATGCCTGGGAAACGCGGTAGAGGAAGGCAAAGCAGAAAATATATGGACACTGTGAAAGAACTAACAGATCTAAGTGTGCGAGATATCATTGACGCTGCGAGGGATCATTCAATGTGCAGAGCCACGATCCCACAAGCGTGTCACACGCAAGGCACATGAAGGAGAAGAAGAAGAAGCTGCAGCAGTCAGCAAAACAGATTTAAACTGAACAACTGGAGCCTGTGTGGTCGGTTCCTGAAACAGGCAAGATGTTACTTGAATTTATTTTCCACTTATCTGTATAACAGACGTAATAAACATGTATTGTTCTACTGAAACCATGATTAACAATTAGTGTCTCTGTTGGTCAAACACACAAGTCAGCTGTAGATCAATAAGTAATCTAATTGGCCACAAATCAGAGGTGAAATCTCATCATAAGCCATAAGTATTATCTGGCAAACTATAGCAGTTAATCTCTGTGTAGATTGACACTTTACAAATTCTGAGGTGTGGATATCAACCTGCCATGCAGATAGTTAGTTGTAGCATTTGGACACTCTGTTATTGGCTTGAAAGAGAATAACAAGAAAACAAATGATCAGACATATTCAGTTAGCATTTTATATTGGTGTTAGACCCTTTGGTCTATCTGAGGGCTTCTTTAAAAATGCCTTGCATGTCAGTCAGGGGAGGGGAAAAGAAAAATAAACAAAGTCCATTCAGTTCTTGGTTTCATGTCAACCATTCAACAAGAACAAGGCTCATCTTTTACTTCATTGTCATTTCTCCTGATTCCATTAATATCTAAAAATCTACCCCATGTCTTCATTCTTGAACATTCTTTAATTCACTGAATCCATGGTAGAGAATTCCAAAAGTTCATCACCATATGGACGAGAAAGCTGTTTCTTGTTTCTGGTCCTGACTGTCTAGTTTCTCAAGACTATGAACCCAGATTCAATTCATCACAAGGAGTATTCCTTCAGCTGCTCTGGAAAATGGTTCTGCAAAGTGCCCACAACTTATGGCAAGGGATCTTTTCCAATTTCCATATTTCTACCATGGATCCTTCAAGCATTGTCCTTGCAACAGAACAGAACTGAACAGAAGTGGTTGATAACAGGTGTGTGGAAGCAAGGGAATACTAAAAATAATTGACAGAGGAAAAGATAGCCTGGAAATTCATGTTACCACACATTACCCTGAGACCAAGTGTTTCCAACCTGGACCCCTTGCTTAACTCTGTTGGTCCATGGCATAAAAAAGGATGGGAACCCCCGCTAGACAAATAAGATGAGATCGTTCATTATTTATCAATGAATTAAGCAGACACTATTCCTTTCTCTGTAAACCAACACAAAAATTCCTCAAAATAAACAAAACTTAAAGAAAAATTATACAACATTCACAAGTCTCAACAAGTCAGGCAGCATCCATGGAGGGGTGTAAACAGGCAACGTTTCAGACCGAGACCCTTCATCAAGACTGGAAAGAAAGGAGGAAGAAGCCAGAATAAGAAAGGAGAAGAAGAGGAATGCAGTAGTGATGGGGATTCCACAGTCAGAGGAGTAGACACACGATTCTGTGGATGTGGTAGAAACACAAAGCTGGCATGCTGCCTCCCAGGTGCTGGGATCAGAGATGCCTCAGACTTGGTCCATGGAATTTGAAAGAGCAGCAGATATCTTGGTAAATATTGGCACCAATGACATAGGCAGGAAAAGGGAGGAAGTCCTGAAGAGAGAACTTAGAAAGATGAAAAACAGGACCTCCAGTGTAGCAATCTCTGGATTGCTGCCTGTGGCACACACTGGTAAGGGTAAGAATTGGATTATTTGGCAGTTGAATGTGTGGCTGAGTAACTGTTGCAGGGGGCAGGGTTTCGGATTTATGGATCATTGGGATCTCTTCTGGAGAAGGTATGACCTTTACAAAAAGGATAGGTTACACCTGAACGCGAGGACAACAAAAATCCTTGTGGGCAGGTTTGCTAGAGCTGTTAGGGAGAGTTGAAATTACTTTGGCAGGGGGATGGGAACCGAAGTGATAGGGCTGAAGATAGGGTAGTTGGTGTACAACTATAAGCAGTGTGCAGTGAGATTTAGGAAAGTCAGGCAGGAGATGTCCAAAATTGTAGTCAGTGGTATGAGTTGCAGTGTGAACAGAATAAGAAAGATGATTTTGTAGCACAGTTAGAGATTAGTATGACATTGTAGACATCACTGAGTCATGGTTGAAAGAAGGTCAGAGTTGGGAGCTTAATATCTACGGATACACGCTGGATTGAAAGGACAGGCAGGCAGGCAGAGGGGGTGGCATAGCTCTGTTGGAAAAAACATGAAATCAAATCATTAGAAAGAGGTTACATAAGATTAGAAGATGTAGGATCCTTGTGGGTAGAGCTCAGAAACTGTAAGGTTAAAAAGACCCTGATGGGAGTTACTGTATATACATATCTCCAAGCAGTAGCCAGGATGACAGCTACAGATTACAACAGAAAATAGAAAATGCATGTCTCAAGTTCCCAAGAGAGGGAAGTTGTAGAATGCCCACAAGATAGCTTTTTAGAGCAGCTTATGGCTGAGCCTACTAGGGGAAAGTCTATTCTGGATTGGGTATTATGTAATGAACTCGATTTGATTAGGGAGCTTAAAGTAAAGAACCCTTGGGGGCCAGAGATCATAATGTGATAGACCTCACCCTGCAATTTGAGAAGGAGAAGCTAAAATCAGATGTATCAGTATTATAGTGGAGTAAAAGGAGTTATAGAAGTATGAGAGAGGAATTGGCCAAACTTCATTGGAAAAGAGATAACGCTGGTTGGTGAGGGGTTGGGTGTTGATTGGTTATTGGGTCGGCATCGTAGTAGGAGTGTCAAAATTAATAGTACTGGGGTGTATGGGGTGTCAGGGAAGGGTAGCACCTCTGCTGGGGGAACATGGCACGTCCTTTTCAGGGCGGTTAGTCCACCTTTGGTCCCCACCTGGCACTCAGCTCTCACCCGTGGCTCCCCATAGCTGTTTGCATGCGACAGTGGCCACACCCCAGGCAACGGCTTCGACAAGCCGGCTAAACCAGGTGAGGGTAGCCGACGGGTCTCAAACCCTCGGTGAGATAGGGAGTTGTCTATCCCAGCATGTGAAGACAGACTCCGGCGGATTGAGCAGACGAGACCAATGGAAGGTCCAACGGTCAAGAAGGCGGTCTCTGCAAGTGTCGTGGAACGTGTAGAGCAGGACAAGACACAGAAGACATCCTGGTCATCCACTGCGCCTAGTCCCATCTCCAGCCGTCTAGACTCTGTCTTGTCACTGGATCCAGATGGGAATTGGGAAGAGAGAGTGAGGCTGACGCTGCGCAACTCTCCCTCACTTAAATCCAAATCACGTGCTAGTCTCGACACCATCATAATGGTGTCGAGGTCCTCATCGATGTCAACGATGGACGAACAACATAGTACTGGGAATGAATTCTCTGGTATATCGTGCAGGTTTACTGCTTCATAATTCAAGCAATGCGAGTTCAACAATTGTAGGTTCTCGGTACTCGTATCAGTCAATATGCAAGTCCTGCACATGTTACCTGGATCCCCAAACCTGTGGAAACTTACACATTGCTCCTTCCATAAAACCCAAAGTGTGATAGTTTGAACAATGAACTTGCGACACAAGGAACTTTGGCAAATTTATTTCTATATTGAATAGTAAATGCAGTTTTAAAAGAAGTGACTGCTATCAAATTATTTCATCTGGATCTCGGCTCATGTTTTGGAGTACGGCCCAGGAGTCCAGAGCGAAAGGTAAAGCTGTAGCCAAGCTACATGGTCAGAGTGTGGTCAAAGGTGGGATCAAAGGCCCTAGGAGATTTGTGGCAAGTGCCAGGGTTAATATTTCTCCGTGCTCCATTGTAAACTCAAAGGTTTTCATGGAAAATTTATTACGCTGCTGAATAACATGCAAAATTAGTGAGATAAAAGTGTGTTTGAGTCGTAGGCAGAACATCCAATCATCTGGAAACTGTGCTAGCTCAAGACTACCAAAAGGCCTGAGGGCATCAGGTTATCAGAGTTTTACTGTGCATCACAGTCCAGTGATGACCCTGTTTTAAATTTCGATTTATGCACAGCAAGGCTCCACAGACTGCATTCTGATAATTATCAGGCAGTTAGTTCAGCAGTGCAGGTGAAGGGATAAATGTTAACTTGAGAGAACAACTCAGCTTAACAATAGGACAAAAAAACATCGTAAAATTCAATTAGCCATAGTGTGAACCACATCCAATGACCTATGCTGGTTGAGCTGAAATAATTAGCTTGCAGTAAATACAAGGACAGAAAATGATAGTGACAAGAAGGAACAAGGCAACATATTAGCTGAAAGCATTTTATCAATAGCAAACCTAAACAGATCTGAAAAGGTCCTGGGACTCCTAATAATGCACCACAAAATGATAAATAGCTAGCAACAGTAAATAAAAAAAATGAACAGCATGATACATACTAAAAATACAGTAGAAATTAATCACCAGACAAGGTGAATTTAGGGGGCAAAGACAAACACCAGGTGGGTGTCCACATATGCTAAGGCTAACAGTCATCAACTACTACAGTTTAATGAGGATAATGCATGGAAATGTTGAGCTAAATTTCGTAAGAATATTTAATTATTTGACAGTTTCACCTCAGAATTGTTTCTAAGTTCTCACAGTTTCCCTACAGTTACATCCAAATGCCTCCCTCTTATGTCTTTAAGCATTCACGAATTTGTGCAACCGTTTACGCAGCAGTTAGTGCTGATGCCATACCTCTGCAGAGACTCAGATTGTCGCAGGAAAGCAGCAGAACCCCACCACCCAAACCATGCTGTCTTCTCACTGCTGCCGTCGGGAAGAAGGTACAGGAGTATCACGGCTCACAGCACCAGGTTCAGGAGCAGTTAATACCCCTCAACAATCAGGCAATTGAACGAAGGCGATAACTTCACTCAACATCATTGAAATGTTCCCACAATATATGGACTCACTTTCAAGGACTTTTCATCTCATCTTCTTGATATTTATTGCTTATTTATTTGTTTGTTTGTTTGTTTATTATTTATTTATTTTTATTTGCACAATTTGTTGTCTTTTGCACACCGGTTGAACGCTCAAGTTGGTACGGTCTTCCACTGATTCTGTTGTGGTTATTATTCTATTTTGGATTTACTAAGTATGCTCACAAGAAAATGAATCTCAGTGATGTATATGGTGACATATATGTACTTTGATAATAAATTTACTTTGAACTTTGATCCGCATCTCGCATGCTCTGTGCAGTTTGTACGTTCTCCCTGGGACTGCAGGGGCTTTCCCCAAGTGCTTGGTTTCCACCCACATGCCAAAGGCATGCTGTTTGAATATAGAACATTGTGGGTATGCTGTGTTGGGCTGGAAGGTGTGGCAATGCTTATAGGCTGCCCCCAGCACATCCTTGGATTTATTGTTTGTTAACACTGTATATTTTAAAGTACATGTGAGAAATAAATCAGAATCTGAATCCTAACAGAACATAGAAGGGTACAACACAGTACAGACCCTACAGCCCATGATGTTGTCCCAACCTCTACTCCAAGATCAGTCAAACACTTCCACACAGCCCTCCATTTTTTTTTCATCCATGCCTCTATCTAAGAGTCTCTTGAATGTCCCTATGTATCTGCCTCCACCACCACCCTCGGCAGCAGCTTCCATTTACCAACCGCTCTCTGTGTAAAATACTCATCTCTGACACTCCCCCCACCCCCATACTGTCCTCCAATCATCTTAGAATTGCGTGCACTTGTTTTAGCCATTTTTGCCCTGGAAGAAAGGCGCTGTTTGTCCTTCTATCAATGAGTCTTATTATCTTATACATCTATCAAGCCACCTTTCCTTTTCCTTCATCTCAAAACAAAAACCCTCGCTCACTCAACCTTTTCTGATAAAACATACCTTCTAATGCAGGTAGCATCCTGGTAAATCTCCTCTGTACACGTTCTAAAGCTTCCACATCCTTCCTGTAATGAGGTGACCAGAACTGAACAATACTCTAAGTGTGACAGTTTGTTAGTTTAAATGTCCGGTGTAAACTTCCATACACAGTGTTTCAGCCTACTCCTGCCCCTCTGAAATTATTTCTACCTGATACCCTTTACCTCTTTCTGATATGAACACTGATTTACAATTATTTTTAAGGCAATGACCAACAAGAAACCAGGAAACTTTGCAATAATGTCAAACTGTTTAGGAATATTAGAAACTGTGTGAAATCAAGGATTTAGGTGCCCTGGAATAAATAACAAGGTTATTTTGTTACTAATACACACAAAGGGCTGGAGGAATCCAACAAGCAGAGGGAAATGAACAGCCAATGTTTTGGGCCAAGATCCTTCACCAGGGGTTACAGGCGAAGGTAAGTGCTCCATACCGTCATAGTATACATAATTGCATCAGCAACTAACACAGTCCGAGGAGGTGCTGGGGGAAGCCCACAAGTGTCACTATGTTTCAGCTGCCAGCACAGCTTGCTCATAACTTAGCACCCCCATGCCTTTGGAACGCATGTGGGAGGAAACTGGTGCACCTGGAGGAAATCCATATGGCTGCAGGAAGAACATGTGATAGATGCTGCCTAAACTGTTGAGTTCCTCTAGCACTTTGCATGCATTGCTCAAGATTTTCAGCATCTCGAAGTTCAAAGTAAACTTATTATCAAAGTACATACATGCCACCATATACAACCTTGAGATTTATTTTCTTGTGGGCATACTCAATAGATATATAGGATAATAACCATAGCATAGTCAATGAAAGACCCCCCAACTAGGTTGTTGAACCGAAGTGAAGAAGACAACAAACTGCAAATACAAAAGAAAAGAGAAATAATAATAATAATAATAATAATAATAATAAATAAGTAAACAGTAAATATTGAGAACATGAGATGAAGAGTCCTTGAACGTGAGCCTGTAGGTTGTGGGAACACTTCAATGATGGGACAAGTGAAGTTGAGTGAAGTTACCTCTGTTGGTTCACGATCCTGATGGTTGAGGAATAATAACTGATCCTGAACATGGTGGTGTGAGTCCTAAGGCTCCTGTACCTTCTTCTTGATGGCAGCATGGAGAAAAGAGTGTCAATATACTCTCCACCACACATCTATGGAAGTTTGTCAAAGTTTTAGATGTCTGATCGACTCTCCGCAAACTCCAAAGGAAGTGGAGGCGCTGCATGCTTTCTTCATAATTGCGCTTATGTGCTGGGGCCAGGACAGGTCCTCTGAAATAATAACACAAAGGAACTTAAATTTGTTGACTCTCTCCATCTCTGATCCTCTGATGAAGACTGGCTTATGAACCTCAGGCTTCCTCTTCCTGAAGACAATAATCAGCTCCATCGTCTTGCTGAAATTGAGTAAGAGATTGTTGCTATGGCACCACTCAGCCAGATTTTCGATCTTCCTCCTATATGCTGATTCATCACCACCTTTGACTTGGCCAAGAACAGTGGTGTCATCAGCAACCTTGAATATGGCATCTGCAGAATCTCTTGCATATATATTTTGTTGCAAATGTGAACTCATGGTTTTTGTCCCTCTTCATTGTAAATTTTACTGTACAGATGGAAATAAATATGCAATAGAACTACAAAATAATATTGTGGCGAGCATTTTGTCCATAATGACAGACGAGGAAGCTCTTTAACTCAACAACGGTTTTATTGTGATAGACACAAAACAGACCGGGCACCATGACCCGGAGAGAGAATCCAACCAGTCTCACACCGACAAGGGAGGTGACCATCATACACCCTGATTACCCAGTTACAGTCAGGGTGACCCACAAATACACAAACAAATAACTGTATAACCCAAACCAAAATGTAACAATAAACGAACTGGAACTTCCCACCATAACCCAAGAAAAGTATTTTAACACAAGAACAATAAACAACAATGGTTATCAGAAATGCAGGGGCGGCTGTCAACCATATACCCCGAGCGTCGCAATATTTTGAATATTTTAGGTAATATATTCTGTGCAAAAGTTTTAGGTACTTTGGATTTTCTATATGTTAAGTTTGTTTTAGATGATTATAATTCGCCTTCTGAATTAGTGTGCCAGTAGAAAAGAACAAATATTAGATTTCCAAGGATTAACTTTCCAAACATTAAATGTAACAGAGAAATTTTAGTTTTTTGTTAAAGAAAGTAACATATTAAGTAATAGACCACTTTTCAAATAAAAACGATGACTTTGTAGGTATATAGTCCAGAGCATGATTAAACAAAGATAACAAGCAGGATGCTAATGATCAATAACGTAATGAGTCAAGATGGTCATCCTGAATCTGCAAGGTCTCTTCCAAGCAGAAATTTCATGGCACACAGAAGCTTCAAGACGAGTTGTTCAAGCTCTTCGAAGAAGCACAAAGAAACAGGCAAGATTGAGGACCAGAAAGACAATGGTCAGCCATGGAAAATGAGTGCAGCAGGTGAGAGGTACACAGACTAACGTCCCTTTTATATCAGAAGAAAGCTAGCGCTGTTATTTGCTCTGAACTCACAGAAACCATCCATCGGAACCCAAGTACACCCCCTCTGCAGTCCAGAGAAGTCCTGTCAGAAGTGGTCTTCATGGAAGACTTACTGCCAAAAAGCCAAGACTGGCTTACACACAAAATGACAAGGACTGGGGTGCTGAACAACGACAGCACGTGCTCTGGACTGACAACATAAAATTTGACATTTTTGGCTCAAACAGGAGGCAGGTTGTCCATAAAAGATCTACATGAATGAGTGTCTGCAGCCAACTGTTAAGCATGGTGGAAGATCCCTGCAGGTTCAGGGCTGCATTTCTACAAATGGAGATGGCAATCTGGTCAGGTTAATGCTGAGAAGTACAAACAGATTCTTATCCATTATGCAATACCATCAGGGAGGTGTCTGATCAGTCCCAACTTCGTTCTGCAACAGGACGATGACCCCAAACAGACGGCCACGGTCATAAAGAACTACCTTCAGTGCAAAGAAGAACAAGAAGTTCTGTAAGAGATGGCATGGTCTATATAGAGTCCTGATCTCAACATCATTGAGGCTCTCTGCGATTACCTGGAGCGACAGAAGCAAGTGAGACAGCCAGAGTCTGCAGAAGAACTGTGGTAAGTTCTCCAAGATGACTTACCAGCTGATTTCCAACTTACCAGCTGATTTTCTTATAAGACTGCATAACAGTGTAGCTGAGAGAACTGATGCAGTTTTAAAAGTAAAGGGTGGTCACATCAAATATTGATCTGATTTAGGTTTTTTATTGTCTACTGCTCTTTAGACTCATTGAGAAACTTCATTACTTTTGAAAGCATCTTCACTTTACAGAATTTTTTCACACGTGCCTAAGACTGTTGCAAAGTACTGCCAATTCTCTCAGGAATCTCAGAGCTGAACTTTGTAATCAGTGACAGTGCTTGCTACTGATTTGGAAGAAGATTGTCCATAGGGTTATGCAAATATATTTAAATTTGACCTCTTGTAAGAACATCTTTAATGTGCTTGATGATGGCTATTGGGAGAGGCCCTGCCCCTCATTACTGCCATCTTGTTCAAACCTTGTGATTCCTGATCTCCAGTGTCAGTGCCAGACCATATGTCATTCTAAAGGATCTCCAGTGTCTGTTTGCATTGGCACATTGACTCAGGAGTATTAAAGAATTCTTGCAAATTAGTAAGCTAATTTCTATCAAATATTTTACGGGACATAAAATATGATTGTAACATGAATATATGATTCAAGTAGTAATTTAATTTCAAATAATTAATTAAATGTGGAATAAAAAGACTCGTATCAATACTAATGATAACCACAATGTGATTATAATTTGTCATAAATACCTATGTAGCTTACCCATGTTTCTCAGGGAGGGAAATCTTCCAACCTTGCCCATAGTGTAGGTAGCATAACACTTTACAAGGCCAGTGACCTTGGTTCAACTCCCACCTCTGCCAGTAAGGAGTCTGTACGATTTCTCCGTGACCACGTGGGTTTCCTTCGAGAGCTCCAATTTCCAAAGACTTACAAGTTGGTATGATGTGGACAAGCTATGTTGGTGGGTGCCAGAAGCTGTCCTCAGCACATCCTCAGATACTGTTGGTTGTTGAAACAAACAGCATACTTCACTGTATGTTTTGATGTATATGTGACAAATGAAGCTAATCTTTTAATCGTTAATCTTACCATTTCTGGTTTTTAATATAGATTCTCAGTTTTAAGGGAGGACAATAATGAGAGGTGTAGATATAGAGGAATATAGGAAAATTATGAGGGTGTTGATAGCAGGCTTTTTCCATTGACGATGGGTGAGACTAGAACTAGAGGTCATAGGTTAAGTGTGAAAGGTGAGATATTTAAGGGGAACCTGAGGGGGAGCTTTTTCACTCAGGGGGTGGTGAGAGTGTGGACTGACCTGCCAGTGGAAGTAAGGACGTGGGTTCAATTGCAATATTTAAGAGAAGTTTGCAGGGCTATGGTTCAGATACAGGGTTGATTGGACAAAGTAGAATAACAGCTTGTCATGAACTAGAGGGGCTGAAGGGCCTGCTTCAATGCTGTATTGTTCTATGACTCAAGACTCTATGAAAATAAACTCCACCTGTGATGTCTTTGTCATAAGTCATATACAAGATTAAGTGTTAAATTTTAAATGGTATTATTTTGAATACGATATTAAAGAATTACAATTCACAAGCATAAAATTACTTTTTAAACCTAGACCATTGCTATGTGCTATGTGGTTAATTATGCCATTTGTACACTGAAGTATAAATTTTCAGGGTATTTTATAGCAAGTCTACTTCATAAAAAGTTTAAAAGTGCAGCACTTCAAGTGAATTCCTTCAATTTCTGTAACTAAAGTAACATAACTGATGACAGAGTGATGAATTATTGACATTTTCTCCTTATATAGGCACATGGAAAATACTTTAAAAGTGTTATTAGTTTCAGAGTGAAGATAGAATTGTTCAGCAAGGAAACAGGCCTGTCGGCCCACTGATGATCATGCATCTGTGTATACAAATCCATTTTTATCTCCCTAACAAATTCTAACATTCACCCTCACATGAAGAGCAATTCACCTCCCAAACCGCACGTGGGATGTGGGACAAAGCACGCAGACAAAACTCAATTGGTCACAGAGAATACAGAACCTCCACACAGATCGCCTGAGTGTGAGGCAGTGACACAACCTGCCGAGTTTCTCCAGAATGTTTGTAGCTTGAACATTATTCCTATCCCACATCATGGAGGTCAATGTTGTATGTAGGAAACAAGGCTCGAAATCGCATGATTTTATTAACTTTTTTCAGCTTCAAATCACTGATTAAAGTGGTGTTGCCTGGGTAAATTGTCCTCTCCAACCAATAGTAAGACACCAATTGAGATCGCAGAAAAGCCAACAAATAGTGATAGATACAGCCTAGTCTATCAAGGGAAAAGTCCTCCCCACCATTCAGAATACCTACAAGGAGTGCTTTCACAAGAATGCCCAGCAATCAGGCCACACTCTCATCTCTCTGCTGCCATTGGGATGGAGGTACAGGGAGCCTCAAGTCCCACAACACCAGCTTCACAAACAGTTATTACCCTTTAACCATCAGGCTCCTGCACGAGCATGGATAATTTTGCTCACATTAATATTTTACTGCTTCCACTACCTATGGATCACTTTCAAGAACGCTACAACTCAAATTTTCAGAATTATTTATTTGTTTATTATTTATTATTAATATTATTTGTTTTATTTTGTATTTGCACAGTTTGTCTTCTTTTGTACGTTGGTTGTTTGCCAGCCTTTGTGTAGTTTTTCATTAATTCTACTCTATTTCTTTGTTTTACTGTGAATTCCAACAAGAAAATGAATCTTAGGGTAGTATATTGTAACATATATGTACTTGGGCAATAAATTTACTTTGAACTTTGTGAGCATTGAAAGTAGTACACAGTTCCATCAGTGTCACTGGAATTCAGAGTGCCTGGGGTAACACTGAACGCAAATATTTCAGCACAGCTCAGGCTCTTTGGGCCATAGTGTTCTGCCGACCTTTTGACTGACTCTAGGGTCAGTCTAACCCTTCTTTCCCACATAGCCCTTATCCGTGTGCCTATCTACGAGTTGCTTTAATGTATCTGGCTCCACAATTACCCTTGGCAGAGTGATCCACACACCCGCCGCTCTCTGACATCCTCCCCCCATACTTCTCTCCTATCTCATTTGAATAATGCTGATCACAGGGGCACAGCCGGGAGGTCTGCTTTCACAGTTCAGTCCTGACCTCTGGCACTGGCTGCCCGGAGGATGCATGTTCTCCCTGTGACCACGCGTGTTACCCCGGGGGCTCCATTTGCAGGCAGAAGTAGTGATTTGTATTAGGTGTTATTAGCTTAATGAGTTTGGCACAGCATCATGGACCAAAGGGCCTGTTTCTGTGCTATGGGATGAGTATTAGTATTGGGATTAGGGTGTTTGATAGCCAGTGTGGACTCAGTAGTTGAAGAATAGGTGACAAGTTGGACTCGATCTCACAAACTACCTCATTATGATCTTTCACTTTATCGCTTACCTGCACTGTGCTTTCTCTTTAGCGTTCACATTTCATTCTGCCTTGTTATTGCTTTACTTTGTTCTACCTCAGTGCAGTGACCATAAGATACAGGAGCAGAATTAGGCCATTTGGCCCATCAGGTCAGCTCTGCCATTTCATCACGGCTGATCCATTTCCCTCTCAGCACCAATTTCTTGCTTTCTCCCGTCATGCCTTGACTAATCAAGAATCTATCAACTTCTGCCTTAAATATATCCAATGACTTGTCCTCTACAGCCACCTGTGGCAATGAATTCCACAGATACATCACTCTCTGGCTAAAGAAATTCCTCCTCACCTCCGTTTATCACTGTGTAATGACTTGATCTGGATGAACAGTAGGCAAGAGAAGCTTTTCACTGTTTCTTTCTACATGTGATAATAAAAAAAGGGACTGTTTCCTTGCAGCATGACTCTATGACACTCAAAGAAAATGGCGAGCACATCTCAGCAATTAGAATGTAGACTATAGAACATTACAGCACAGGAGCAGACACTCTCACCCACGAGGATGTGCTGAAATCCTTACACTAGTAATGAAATGCCTAACTAAATGAATCCCTCTGCCTACACAATGTCTGTATCCCTCCATTCTCTGCAAAGGTATTTGATGAGACGTCAATTACAGGTTCTGCATTGTCTTGTACAGGGACTCTGCCAGACTCAGTTTCCAAAGTTCAGGGATATAAAACCTACATTTTCAGTGGCCATTGAACTCTTTGTAGCTTTCGCCGCCAACTAGACATGAGCTGAATTCTCTGAGCATTGTACTCCCTTCGATCTAATCCCTGATTATTCTTCCAGCTGGCCTTTGAGTCACTCATCACAGGTAATCTCCTGTGGAGTGCCCAAGAACATGGACAATCTTTGTCTCACTCCTCCTGGGTCGGAGGAGCAACATCTCATATTCCATCTAGGTGGTCTCCTACCTGATGTCAGAAACATCAATTTCTCTTGTGGTAACCACTCCTCTCTGCTTCCCCCACCCTACCTTCTTGTTCCCCCCCCTCCACTGCTTGCCCTCTCAACCCATCTCTTCTCCTCCCCTGCCCTCATGACCTGCCCATCATCTCTATCCGGTTCACTACCTCCTTCCCTTTCTCTCATGGCCCACTCTCCTCTCCTATCAGATTCATTCTTCTTCAGCCCTTCCACCTATCACCTCCCAGCTACTTGCTTCATCACCCCCAGCCACCCTCCTTCCTTCCTTCACCCAACACCTGCAGTTTGTACTCTTTTCCCTCCTCCCACTTTCTTTTTCTGGCTTCTTCCCCCTTCCTTTCCAGGCCCAGTGTCAAAACATCAACAATTTACTAGAATCAGAGACCACTACAGCACAGAAAAAGACAGACTGTGACATACCGTTATTCTACTTAGCCCCTACCTCCTTCCCTTTTTTTGCATGGCCCACTCTCCTCTCTTATCAGCTTCTTTCTTCAGCTATTTAACTTTCACCAATTACCTCCCAGCTCCTCACATCACCCTTCCCATCCCCCTACCCCCCCACCTCCTCACTAGGTCTCACCTATCACCTGCCAACTTGTACTCCTACCACCCCCTCCCCCCCCCCACCTACCGCATCCCTTTCTTTCCAGTCCTGATGGTGGGCCTGAACCTGAAACATCGACTGTTCACTTCCCACCATAGATGCTGCCTGATCTGCTGAGATCTTCCAGCATTTTGAGATTTCCAGCATCTGTTGGGTCCCTTTGCATGCGGCAGCCACTGTTTAGTGGCATTTTTGTGGGGAGATTTCTAATCTGTGACTCGCATCCTACTGCTCTGTGCAGCAATGTTGCATGTTCCTCATGCAGGAAATGCATGTGTCCCTTTCCAGAGCATGGTTCTGTTTGCCTTTTTACCCAACTTTCATGAACCTACAAGATGAAAGAAATGATTGGAATACAAGAGATTCTTCTCATTGGAAATGAATTTGCAGTACTGGGGCAAAGGAGAAAATCAAAATATTTATTCAAATATTCGATCTTGCCAATGACAAGAATAATCAATCCTACATGGATTCCAAGAGACCCCTGAGTGAACAAAAATCATAACTGAAAAGATGATAGTTATCATCTTAATATCAAAAAATCACCAGTCACTCAATACATTTAATAATAAAAGGTAATATTGAGAAACGTGAAAAATAAAACAATGAAAATTGTTAAGCAAGCAAGAGCAGATTTTTACATGGCTGCATTGATTTAACTCTATTTTTACCACAGGAGCTGGTCTGTAATCTGTAAATAGGGGTGCTGTTAAATAGCAAAGCTCTGCACATTCCTATATAAAAGTGAAACACAATTCACAGAACAAGATGAGAGATAAATTCAGAGATTTAAAAAGAGCAAAGCCAGAGATGGCCATATGTCTGTGTCACTAAACAGACAAAGTACAATGTATGGGGTCAAATTAACAAGAAGAATCTTATTAAATACATGATACTGTTTCAAGTGGTTTCTTTGTCACATTTTGCAGAGTTTTTCACTACAATGCACACAGACTGGTTGTGTCTTTCCCTCTAATTACCTTCAGTGGCTCTTGAAGATGGCTTTGTGGACAAGTATGCGGATGATGTGAAGAAAGGCAGGTAGTTTTGAGGAAGCTGGGAGGCTGCAGAAGGACTTAGAACATTTAGGAGAATGGGCAAAGAATTGGCAGATGGAATACAGTGTTGGGATGTGTATGGTCATGCACTTTGGTAGAAGGGAAAAAAGCGCACACTGTTTTCTAAATGCAGAGAAAATTCAATAATCAGTGATGCAAAGGGACTTGGGAGTATTCGTGCAGGATTCCCTAAAGGTTAACTGGCAAATTGAGTTGGTGGTGAGGAAGGCAAATGCAATGTTAGCATTCATTTCAAAAGGACTAGAATATAAAAGCAAGGATGTAACACAGAGGTTTTAATAAGGCACTGGTGAGACCGCACTTGGAGTAACCTGAGCAGTTTTGGGCTCCCTATCTCAGAACGGAGGTGCTGATAATGTGCGGATAAGGTTTGCAAGAATGATCCCTGGAATGAAAGGGTTATCTTACGAGGAATGTTAGATAGCTCTGGGTCTGTACTTGCTGGAACTTAGAAGAATGAGGGGGATCTCATTGAAACCTATCAGATATTGAAAGGCCTAGACAGAGTGGAAGTGTAGTCGATGTTTCCTATAGTGGGAGAGTCTGGTACCAGAGGACACAGCCTCATAATAGAGAGATATCCATCTGAAACAGAGATGAGGAGGAATTTCCTTAGCCAGAGAGTGATGAATCTGTGGAATTCACTGCCACAGGCAGCAGTGGAGGCCAAGTCATTGGATGTATTTAAGGTGGAAGTTGATAGGTTCTTGATTATTGAGGATGTGAAAGGTTATGGGTGAGATGGTAGGAGAATGGGGTTGAGAGGGAAAATGAATCTGCAATGAGGAAATGGAGGAGCAGAGTCAATGGCCTGTTAGCCAGAAAGAACTACAGTCTACACATCAGTGAATTCAAGTGAATCAAGGAAAGTGGAAGCAGACAGACTAGTTGTCTTGTTCTTGCCATGAGGGAGGAGATGGAGGCTGCCATTTTATGAAGAAACTCATTTTGTGAGCTGAAGTCACTTGGCTTGGTCAGTGTTTTAAAGTAGACGCAATGATGCCTCAGGTAAACTGCTGGTCTCGGGATCATTTCCAAATGAGAAGTTATTTGTGAAGACTCCTTTGGTTGCATATAACATGCAGGCTTGTGGATGTTGGGGTCTGTGCCTCCTCTGAGAGATTTGAGCGAGTTGCTGATTGAGAACAAAGAGCCATAAATTACCAATTGTTAATTGTTGGGAAGAGGGCACTAAATGGATGCTGGCCTGGATCAGAGCCAATAACAAGGTGTTAAAGGACAGACACATTACCTGGAGCCAATGACAGTGAAATGGAATATTTGAATTGGTAAGAAATGAGTATAAAAGCAGAGGCTTTCACATACAAAACTGTGATGAGTTTCTGGGGACCCGCCTTCAAGGATGGAGATGCCCCATGAATATGGGGATTTGAAAAGGGACCAGGAAAATCTCCTTTTTAACAGATTTTATCTTTTCTATTCTCTGGCTGTTCATGGAAAGTCAGGAAAACATAATAGGTGTGAGTACAGGTATTTGCTTGTATAAGTTCTCATGTTCTTCCATTGAGACAATAAAGGTACTTGTTGGTAATTACAGATTCTCTCTGTGCCTCCCTGATCATTACTACAGGTGGTGATTCTTATAATAGGCCTAATTCTGCTCCGAAGGTTTATAGTCTTATAATCTTATGTTCCAACACCCGCACAGATCATCCACCCCCATCCCCCTCTACTTCTATCCTGAGGTGAATGCTCTCACAGATTGAAACCTCTCAAACTGAGGTATCCTGTCTCAAAGGCCAGGAGTTGACAACAGTAAGTGGATTCCTGTGGGTTGATGAGATTGAATGGGGAAACATCAGTAATATCGGCAATCCATACTCCCACAAGCCCAATAGCTTCTGACGTTGATTCAAGAATTTTGCTTTGTCTGCTGTCAGACTGAGAGTTGGTTCTTCTTACAACATAAACTTTCGTATGTTCCCATAAATCATTGGGAAACTGCAATAGGCAACAAGTTTTAACACCTTTATTTTACAGAATGTATGCAATTTGGTAATGTGCATTATCCCAATAATCTATGGATTATTTATTAAAGATGTAGCATATGTTATAACTCCACCAAAAATATGTCTGAATTTTTTACTGGCAACAATCTGAGAGTCTATAAATTTGGTACATCAGCACTCGAGGAGTAATTCCTTAACTCTTTATTCAACAAATTTCACAACATACAAACAAGAGATACACAAAATATCAATCTGTTATTTTCCCTAAATTTGACAATATAAGGGAAAATATTGCTAAGAAAAGCAACTGTATTCCCCAACCTTGAGCAATCAATGAATTAAGCCCTTATCTATGTACTTTCCTTAAGACTTGCATTACCGTCACCTGTATAATTTATCCTAAATAGATATAATTGCACAGATTGCTCTGATGGTGATTGCACAGAATTTACCTCAATGGGATTTCCTAATTTTTCTGGATGAGTATTCCTATAGATTAATCCCTGATGGCCTTTCTAAGTCTAACAACCTGGGTTGTCCCTGAGAGATCAGAAGGAGAGGGAGCCACTGTTCCCTCTGAACTGTGTGGGTGTGTGGTCACGCAGTAACTGAAATGCTCCCTTTATTACTGCGGAGCTGGAATGTTCTATTATAAAATGTTTTACTGAAGTGGCAAGCAGACTGTGTAAAAACTTACTGCTCAGGCCATCTGCAAAACAGAATTAGACAGAATATTGAAGGGAGCTATTCCTAAATGGCTGAAGTAATTTCCATGTTGTCTAGCACCTTAAAGATAGATTACTCCCAAAACAAATGGTGAGGGTTTTGATCTTAAGGGCATGTGGAATGTATTGAATGTCATCCACAGCCAATCGAGTTATACATATCATAAATAAAAACTAATGCAGCAGCACATTTAAGAAGCTTAGAGAAACTCCATATACATCACTATGGGAAATAAAAGCCAACAAAACCCAAACCAAATGTAATCTTGTATTTAGATATTAATATACATAGAAAATTAGATAGATTTCACACACAAGTACATTCACATTAGATTATAATCTACGTATAGTGTGTCAAACATTATGGGAAGAAGGCAGGAGAATGGGGTAAGGAATAATAAATCAGCCATGATATAATAGCTGAGGGGCTGAATAGCTTATTTCTGCTCCTATAGTTTATGGTCTTATGTCCAAGATTGAAGCTTTCTTATTATGAAATAATAAAAGAGAAATAATAATGCTTATTATTATTTCAATGTTTGTGGTAGTGAAGGTCTTAATAGCCATTGTACACTCAGTGGCCACTTTATTAGGTACACCTGTTTGTTAATCCAAATATCTAATCAGCCAACCACATGGTAGCAACTCAATGCATAAAAGCATGCAGACATGGTCAAGAGGTTCTGTTGTTGTTCAGACCAAACATCAGAATGGGGAAGAAATATGATCTAAGTGAATTCGTCTGTGGAATAATTTTTGGTGCCAGACAGGGTGGTTTGAGTTTTACAGAAATTGCTGATCTCCTGGGATTTTCATTACAACATTCTCTAGAGTTTACAGAGAATGGTGTGAAAACAAAAAAAAACGTCCAGTGAGAGGCAGGTCTGTGGGTAAAAACACCTTGCTAATGAGAAAGGTCAGAAGAGAATGGCCAGACTGGTTCAATCTGTCACCATAATGCAGAGGACCATGTCCAGACATGGTTTACCCACTTTAAGAAACTGCTGGGAAGGCCTCCAATGATCACGGAAGAAGAAGAAGAAGAGGACATACCCACGATACTAACGCAAGTCAACATCGATGACGGCCCATTCACCACTGAGGAACTGAAGAAGGCCAAATATGCACTCAGACAGGTCAGGAGCGCTGGACCAGATGGGATACCACCAGATGTCCTGAAGAACTGCGACCTGGACGACAACTTGCTGGACATATGTAATACAGCACTGATGAAAGGCGGCAAACCGGAACAGTGGTCACTTATCCCAGTCCCCAAGTCTGGATCCCTCACAAAGACAGATACTACTGTGGTATCAGCTTGACCTGCATCTTAGCAAAGTTATACAATCGGATGATCTTGAACAGGATTCGCACCACCATTGACCCTAAGCTAAGATTCAATCAGAGTGGTTTTCAACAGAAGCGCACAACAATAATGCAAATACTTGATCTCCGTAGAATCATCAAGGAAATCAAGAAGAACAACCTACCAGCCATGCTTACTTACATCGATTTTCGCAAAGCTTTTGACTCCACTCACCGTGGTAAAATGCTGAAGATCCTGAAAGCTTACTGAGGGCCAGACCATCTACTGAGAGCAATAGAGTCCAGCTATACCAAAACCATGGCGAAAGTTGTATCATCAGACGGAGAAACAGCAGTGTTCGAGCTCCTAGATGGAATGCTGCAAGGAGATCTTTATAATTGTCCTTAATTGTACATCTTTATAATCGTCCTTGATTACGCTCTATGTCAAGCTGCCAAAGATCATGACAAGCTTGGATTTACCATAAAGCTGGGAAGAACCAAAAGGGTCAGATCAGTTATGCTCACAGATCTCGATTTTGCAGATGACATAGTCCTGCTCTCTGACCAGATGGAGGAAAGACAGAGTACATGGCGTTTAACTGCGACAAAGGTACTCCCAAGACCGTAAAGAATGATACCATTAAGAAAGTCTTTGACTACAAGTACCTTGGGTCAAAAACGATGAATTTGGAGAAGGACATAAAGGCTCTGGCTTGGAGGACTATGAACAACATGAAGAAAATCTGGAAGTCAAACCTGACCAGAGGGCTTAAAAAGAAGAGCTTCATAGAGTCCATTCTCACGTACAGATGTGAGACGTGGACACTCATCAAGACTATGCGAAAGTCTCTAGATGGTTACTATACACGAATGCTCCGGATGGCTCTTGACGTGAGTTGGCAATAGCATATGATGGATATCGAGCTCTATGACGAGCTACCGATGCTCACCAATAAAATCGAAGTGAGAAGACTGCAACTTGCGGGGCACTGTCTACACCACCCTGAGCTACCTGCCAGCCTAATCATCATATGGGAGCCCAAGCATGGGAGGATGAACCCTGGGTGCCCTCCCAAGACTATGGTCAATGCGCTCCTAGAAGACAGCAGCACGGCTAATGTAGATGAACTGAACACACTGATGAGGGAGAAGTGGAGAGTCCGTCATCGTGCCCGATGCCAGCCCCCTAGGCCTGAGTCGATGTAGTAGTAGTCGTGGTTCAATCTGACAGGAAGGTGACAGTAACTGAAATAACCACACATTACAACAGTGGTGTGCAGAAGAGCGTCTCTGAATGCACACTGATACAGTAGCAGAAGACCACGGCAGGTTCCCATCCTGTGGCCACTTTGTTTGGTGCACTCCTATTCCTAAAAAAGTGTAAGTTTGTATTATTGCTGGTAAAACACAGAAAAAGGAACTGGAATTCAAACAGAGTATTTGTTGTGCAATGTGTTTCACAGTCTCTGCTTTTATAATAAACAGTAGTTGACCTCTGTCTTTCACTGCCTTATCACCCCATTTCTGCTTTACGACAAAATGAACACATGCTATGACTTGGAAAGTCACTAATATAACTTTAAAAGAGGTACTATCACCACATATCTCTGATGTACTGGCATCGGAGAAGATGCAGAGGTGGATTACGAGAATGATTCCGGGTATGAAGCAGTTACCTATAATAAGTGTTTGATGTCTCTGGACCTGTACTCACTGTCATTTAGAAGAATGAGGGGGAGAGCATTCTTATTGAAACCTACCAAATCTTGAAAGACCTAAATAGAAAGCACATAGAAAGCAAGTTTCCAACAGCGAGCGAATCTAGGACCAGAGGGCATAGCCTCCAATTAGAAGAATGTCCACTTAGAACAGAGATGAAGAAGAACTTCTTTAGTCAGACGATGTTGACTCTGTGGAATTCATTGACACAGATGGTTCTGGAGAGGTTGATAGGTTCTTAATTAGCAAGAACAAAAGTTACAGGGTGAAAGCAGGAGAATAGGGTTGAGAGGAAAATAAATCAGCCATGATCAAATGGCATAGCAGGCTCGATGAGCCAAATGGCCTAAATCAAATGCGTATGAATTCACCATCTGACTAGTTTAATCCTTATCCCAGTTGGAAGGCTTAGGGTCCATCCAGCAATGTTAACAGTAGCTTGTTGGACTGTACTGAAAGAAAATTTTGCAATAGACATTTAGTGATTGCAAATCCATACTCAGAAGGTCAGTCGGCATCAATGGAGAAAGAAATAGTGTTAATATTTCAGATTGACAGCTATTTATCAGTTAAAAATTGAATTTGATTTATGATTTAGAGAGGGAAAAAGTTACGTGGTTCATTTTGTTATCAAAGTATGTACGCAGAATACAACTCCGAAATTTGTCTTCTCCAGATAGCCCTAAAATACAAAAAAAAAACATGGAAGTCATGGATCCACGTCTCTGCCCCCCCCCCACCCGCCGCATGAGAAAGGGAAAGAAAGAAAACTTGCAAAACCCTAACCCCAACCTCTCACCTGCACAGAAACTAACAGATCTCCCACTCAGACACAGCAGCTAAAACATCAAACCCCTAAACCCCAAGCCCCTTCCACACAAAAAATGCCTGTGGCTAAGTAGAGACTGAATGACTGTGATGGTGGAAGGAGGATTGTTAAGGTAGGTGAATTACTGCCAATCTCTCTGGAAGTGAAAATACAAGGAGATGGAAGAGAATGAAGGCGAGGGGAAAGCAATGGAATTGTAAGGAATAAAGCACTGCAGTTGTTGTAGGTCTGAAATCTAAAACTCTATTGGTAATACTTAGTAGGCACAGATTCCATCTGGAGAGAAAGAGACAAACAAGTTATTGTTGAACATTCAACAGAGATGCCACTCTGATGCAAATTGGAAAGACTTTGTTGAAATCATTGAGTCCTGGGGGCTACAAACTCCTTGTGGGCTTCATTGGAGCAGTGTCATCATCATCATCAACAACACAAAATAATCTGCAGATGCTGGGGTCAAAGCAACACTCACAACACGCTGGAGGAACTCAGCAGGTCGGGCAGCTTCCATGGAAAAGATCGGTCTTTTCCACGGATGCTGCCCGACCTGCTGAGTTCCTCCAGCGCGTTGTGAGTGTTGCATCATCATCATCATCAGGTGCTGTGCCCAGTTTGAGCTTTGACTGCCACGGCCCACACACTCCTGTTTCGGGTCAAGTGGATCAATTCATTGGTATTCATTTCCAGTTCTCTGGCTGCTGTCTCTATTATCATTCGTCTTTGCCTTCCTCTTGCTTTCTTCCCTTTAATCTTTCCCATAATCACCGTGCATTCTAACTCCTCTTTCCTAATCACATGTCCAATGAAGTTACGTTGCCTTTTCATGACCTCATTCATTATTTCTCTTTTCGTGCTTGCTCTGTTCTTGATATCCTTGTTAGATATTCATTTAGTCCATGATATTCTTTGCATATTCCTCAAAAACTACATCTGTGCTCCTTCAATTCGTTTCCTCATGTTATTAGATATTGTCCAACGTTCTGAGCCGTATAACATAACTGGATGAACATAACATTTCAGTACTCTGAGGGGGGTTGTCATGCTTTGCACTTTGGTGCTGCAATGCAATGCAGATTCTAAAGGTTTTATCTGAAATACCATAATCAAACATCGGTTCTAAATGTAAAATAATAAATAAGCAAAAGACCATGAAATCATTCTCAAATCAAATCACAACTATTTCTAGTTAAAATCTGTTAGAAATTAGTTTCTAATGAAAATAATTGATTAATATCTGTTTTGTTTTATTTTCCAATGGTTCCTTTATCTCTTTGTGGCTTTGTAGCTGCCCAGTATCTCACTCAAGGAACTCTTCACAATACAAATATCCAGGCAGACCATAGGATCATTGAAGGACAGAAGTAAAGTTGAGGGCCATTCAAGTGTACATTGGCTTCTCCTACAAATAACACAGTTAATATCATTGGCCTGCTCATTCCCAGCATCACTGTAATTTCGTCTTCAATGAACGTCCAGTTAAGATGGCACTACTGAATGTGATTGACAACTTCCTTGTAGACAAAAAGCTAAGACATCCAAAGAAAAACATCAGTACAGATGCCTTTTCTGGGGTAAATTGTGTTAAATTATCACCACTAAGAGTGAAGGGGGGGAGTGATAGCGAGGCCAGTTCGGGAGATGAATCGATGCAAATGAAGTTCTGTTGTCCATCAACTGGTTCAGGCACAGGGCTGGATCGCTCTGGGCACTGAGCTGAGTTGAAGATCTGGAGAGCGGCTTTGGGCTGGGTAATGAGATCTGGGCCCGGAGCAAGACACTGGGCAGCGTGGTCTCGGGCCGGGACCTTTCACAGCTGCAGTGTCTGGGTCCTAGTGCAAGGTACAATGCGCTGTTTAGGCAATTTAAACGCCGGCCCAGATCAGAAGAAAGAGCCGATTTTGCTTGCTCTCCACGATCATCACTCTTATCTCCAGGCCGAAGGGCTTTTCACTGTTCCTTCGTTGAGTCAATTGCTATTGCTATTAGTATTGGTCAGTATATTCTTCATTCTCGTAAAGGTGTCTTTTGCCATCCCTGTTCCTCTTTTGATGTCCATGTCGCACCTGCCATCTGATGTCACCCAGCTTCCTTAAGTAGCAAAAGTTCTGTACTTGTTTTATGTCTTCCCCGTTTATTCTCAGCCTGCAGATAGGATTCTCCTTCTTTTTGGATATTACCATACATTCTGTCTTTTTGTAATTGATAGATAGTGTATGAGGTGTAAGAGTGTAAGAGGTCTAAAATAGGAAGACCAAAGTGGAAGTGATACAGAGGAAGAATCAAAATGCTGGACAACTGAAAACTCAGGGTCACCAATATGGACCAGCACAAGATGATTTGCACAGTAGTTACCCGTTCTGTATTTGGTTTCTCCAGTGTGTTTAGTTTGAGATATTCAATATTTGTAGTATTCTGCTTTTCCGTTGCTATGTGATTTAGTTTTGCTGTTGTTTCCTTGGAGACACCAAGTGTAACATCTCAGGGACAAAGAATTTGCAACAGTAAGATTGCTAGTTCCTTTATGTCACAGAATTCCCTCATACTAGAATGTAAAACAGAGCTGCACCTACTGTCAACTTTGATTCTGTGTAATGCCATTTAGCAAAAATGTTATGGTATAGTTTAAAATTGGTAAAGCATCCAGAGTGAAGAGAACTGCACTGAAATTACAGCAACTTTCCTGAGCCTGGAAGAATTGTGGCAAAATGGTGATATTTGAATGGAAATATGATTAGGCAGAACTTGTAATCAATCCAAGTCAATTCTGCTTCTGCGCAAGAGAAGGGAAATTTTCCATGAAAGTGATGCACTCTTATCCTTCACCCCATAGATTTTATCTGCTCCAGCTGCAGATATGTCCAGTAATCCAGTATATTGTAACCTGCTGTGTTGTTCCCTCAGCTGCACGTTGATCCCAGAGAGATAAATTACAGCTGAAAAAGTAAGGAGGCAGAAATATAATCATTTTGGTCACTCAGCGGTGCTCCGCTTCCATCCAGATGAGTGGGCAGTGCAGAAAGTTCGCTCTGATTGAGGTTGTAGATTTAGAACCTTATCATTAGTATAATTGGAAAGGGATTTGACCTGTTCTGAAGCTGAAACGCACACATGGGTCAGGAAAACCTTGATCTATGATTGTGGAAGAGGCCTTTACCAATATATTGAATTGGTTGCCTTTAGTTTGATTTGATTGTAAAACTTTGATACTTTTCCTGATAGAAAGCAGGAAGTACATTTGCACCAGAGGTTTCATTTTATTAAATGTAGTCTGCAGTGTGTACCCCGGAACAACTTTTGCTGAGAATGAGCCCATTTTGTCAGCATTCAGCCAAGCCCTATGAATGAAGGGAAGCCTTTTCACATCCAATGTTGTTACATGATCTTAATTAATTCATAACAAATGAACTATGCAGCCTCTACACCTAATGATGGAGTTGACAAATTGCACGTTAATAAACTAAATCTAAAATCAGTGTAAGTTCAAAACCCATTGCCCATTAATATAACACCAATACATATGCACAACAATTAAACATTTTGCATAATTCAATAATTTAAAAAATGGAAAACAATTTATGCTTGTGTTAAAAACATTGTTTTTAATTGAAAGTTTTGGAGCAGCTATTGCACACATTACATAGTCATCTCAGTATTTAGCATCATCACTGTGTAAGTCTTAAAGAATTCACACATAACTTACATCACAACATTGTACCTGCCTCCTCTCAGTTTCAACTGGTAGATGAAATGTCACTCATTAGTCAGCAGCTCAGCTTTGGCCTTGCTTACAGTAAACTCATTTTTCATTCTCTTTAATTCCAAAATGAAGCCTTACCGGGAAATGGTGTTTCTTCAAAGCAAGTACTAACTACCCAACAGTAACAGAGGTCCATACCATTGGTGTGGCTTATTGAACTGTAAGTTTATATATGACTCTGTAATTGAAGGGTAATGCATTGGTCCATTGATGCTGAACGTTTCTTAAGCCAATAATATTTACACCTACTGAAACTGGGAAGATTTACTTAGGCATACAGAGCTGCTATAATTAACTCACCAGAATCAAAAATTTTAAGAATGAAATCATATTTTCAAACAGTTTTAGAAGTCTGTCAGAAAAAAATATACAAATTTAAAGCAAATAATCCTAAAACACTCAAAGAAATTTGGGAAAAACTGTCTCAGCTTCTATTGTATGCTGGAGCATCGATTGCTAATGTACTTGCTTCCCGGTGTTTGGTAGGAATACCCATACGGGGGTGGGTGGGGATACCTACTGAAGCTCAGTTCTCCCTCATCTCTTTAGCACTAGCAGTCCAAAGATTAACTTTACCTGCTTTCATTCTTCAATTACTGCTCATTACAGGAAGATTTAACCAGTCGTTGATTTTTGTGAATTCAAAAGCAAGTGCAATGAAAGATAAGAAATGAACCCTTTGATACGTTGTAACCTCATGCTGGAAAGAAATTCCAGTTTGCAAGATACCGAGTAGTGGAGCTTTTGCAAACTATAAGTACTGCCAAAATGGCCCATCGGTTTTGTCCAATCTTTTCCATTCCTCTGTTCACAACATGATTTCCCTAGATTGCAGGGAAACTCCACCAAAGATTAAAACATTTCAAGCAACACACATCAAAACTGCTGGTGAACGCAGCAGGCCAGGCAGCATCTCTAGGAAGAGGTGCAGTCGACGTTTCAGGCCGAGACCCTTCGTCAGGACTAACTGAACGAAGAGTTAGTAAGAGATTTGAAAGTGGGAGGGGAGGGGGAGATCCAAAATTATAGGAGAAGACAGGAGGAGGAGATGGAGCCAAGAGCTGGACAGGTGATTGGCCAAGGGGATATGAGAGGATCATGGGACAGGAGGTCCGGGGAGAAAGACAAGGGGGGGGTACCCAGAGGAAGGGCAAGAGGTATATTCAGAGGGACAGAGGGAGAAAAAGGAGAGTGAGAGAAAGAATGTGTGTATAAAAATAAATAACGGATGGGGTACGAGGGGGAGGTGGGGCATTAGCGGAAGTTAGAGAAGTCGATGTTCATGCCATCAGGTTGGAGGTTACCCAGACGGAATATAAGGTGTTGTTCCTCCAACCTGAGTGTGGCTTCATCTTTACAGTAGAGGAAGTTGTGGATAGACATATCAGAATGGGAATGGGACGTGGAATTAAAATGTGTGGCCACTGGGAGATCCTGCTTTCTCTGGCGGACAGAGCGTAGGTGTTCAGCAAAACGATCTCCCAGTCTGCGTTACAGACTCCACCAAAGATTAAAACATTTCCCCTAGTTTCCTACTGAAATTTACTGAAAAATAGAGACCATATTCTGTTCTTCCCATGTGCTAGTATGTTTTTAAGTGAAAGGCTTTCCAATCATTAAGAATTTCTTTCTCTAACCAAAGGGTACTAAGTGAGTACAATATAAGCGTAAGAGGCCACATATTTCTATAAGGAACACTAATGTAGAACTTCATTCCTGTTCAATAGTTCTAAATGTATCAGATCAGGGCTTTGTACTATTACACCAATGTTAATGGAATGAATTTCAAGGCAGACCACAATTAACAAGTAAAACTACATGAGGGGTTTAGCGTGATCAACAAGGAATGAGCTTCCAGGCATTTATCCCCAGTTACTATGGGATGTGAATATTGTTGGCAAAGTTATCATTTATTGCTTGTTTCAGTGTGCTCTTAACAAGGTTGTATTAACATTTTTGAACTGCTGGAGTGAAGTTTGTCACCTCCCAGTCCAACTGAATGGCTTGCAATTGATTCTCCAGTAACCTTTATCGGCCATTTCAGATGGAGGTTAACGACCAAGCTGGGTTTGGAGTCACATATCAACCAGGATGGATATGCATATCAGATTTGATATTAGCAAGCTAATTAGATTTTTATGATAATTCAATAGTTTCACCATTATTGGTATTGGCTTTTTATGACAGGTGACATAATTAACAATATAAAGTCCCCAGCAGCTATGAAAGGATTTGAATGAACATCTCCAAACCTTTTGATTACTATGTAAGAGTATAATATCAAATCTCCAAGAATTTTAATAATACTTGTTAGATAATGATTAGTATATTAATTTTCTCTATTTTATATTACCTTCAAATATGTACAAAGTTCTTGAATTTGAAAAACTTTTTGTGATTAGAGTTAATAATTCATGGATTTCAGTACACTAATGGCCCTTCATGTAATCACTTCATCCATGTTGACCTTTTTACTAATTCCATTTGCCCACTCTAGGACAACATCATTCTATACGTTGCCTGTAGGAGCAGATCACTCCATATGTTGTCTGTCTCAGTATCTGTCTAAATGCATCTTAAATGTAGTAATTATGTATTTCCATGACCTCCTCTGGCAGCGTGCTCCTGATATTAGTCACCCTCTGTATAACTAAAACTTACCCCTCAGACCCCCTTTAAAATTCCTTCCTTACAGCTTAAACTGTTATTTCTTTTACTTTGATACTTGTTTGGAACAGTATATCTCTATTTTACAGGGTTTTAGACACATTTTTTAGCCTAAATGCTAGGATCAGATGCAATATTTTTATATGCCTCCTCCCTAATTGGAAGTAATATTGGGTGGGGCAAGGGTAAGATGGTGACTAATCTTCCACCTAATCCCTTCAGTATCAGCCTAGACTCTCAACTGTTAAGTCACAGCGTGTCTCCTATAGCAGCAGAAACCAAAGGTGTTCGATCTCAGTCAGATGCAATTCCAAATTCTGCAAGCATTTCTAGCACCCTCGAGTTGAAGCAAGGAAAATTAAATTTGGTAAGTGCCCCAGGTTAATGGTGGCCATTATCATACTGCGATCGTTTACCAGCGCATAAGATTAATAACAGTACTGCAGCCATGGTCTTCAAGCCTTGGGAGGCCGCTCCCAGTTTTATTGCTGTTGAGAAAGTGCAAATACTTTCCCACATGGAAGTTGAAGAGACGACTCCACCAAGTTGTCCTGTTGCAGCTTCTCACTTCTGATGAATTGAAATTACTCTGCAACGAAGGTTTCCAATTAACTCACTCACAATTTATTTGCTCAGAGTGCAAATGTTATTCCACAAAAAAATTGCTATTGGTTAAAAGATTTGCTAAATTTTGTCCTGCATCTTGAAAATACCAGAGTATAAAATTTAAATACAAACTATAACCCTTGGTTAGTTCCAAAACTAATATACTTGATATTAATTTAATTGAATTACAATATAAACAACTTTGATAAAAAGACTCAGTTTACCTGTGAGACATATTTGGTGAAGGCAAGAGACTTTGGTAAAAGGTAATGGAATTATTCAACTAATAGGCACCCAGTATCTCTGGTTAGCAGCCTCCGATCAGAATTGGCAAAAGTAACTATAGTTTAAAATATATCTCAGTACCAATCTAAAGAGAGCACCGATGTGCTTACCTGTATTTAATACAAATCCTGTGGTAGCTTTTGAGTGTACTTGCCAAATATGTGGCATTCTTTAACATAGCAAACTGTCCCACAGATGATTATCAAAATGTTCCAGTCTGTTGCTGTTATAGCATGAAGTGACAGATCCTATGGCTGACCAACACAGGTGGTCCTTGCCCAATTCATCACCGAGGAACTTCAAAAACTAAGGTTAATTCAATGTTGATTTCATTTGCAGATGAATACTCAAGCTTAGATTTTCCCATTGACATTATTTTAAAAATAAATAGGTCACTGCCATTGCTAAATCAACATTGATTAGAAAATCTAGGCTTAAGAGCCAATGTCCCACAAGCTCTCTCTTCCATCTAGTTAAAATCTTTTTTGAGTGGCAGAGCTCAATTTGGATTGTTTACCAGAGTTTGATGTATTTAATCTAAGAACAAGAGACTAGTGCAGGTGAGGCCTTTCGCTCTTCATTATGCTTATTTTTCTGAAAGTCAAACTTAATGAAAGGCTGTAGTTGAGTCTGTAGAGACTTGATTAGGAAGGGTCATGTCTTCATGAGGAAGAATGTCAGTTAATCTTTGATTATTCTTAGTCTAATGCCCTCTTCTGTGCTTAGCATATACTGCTGCCACTTTTATATGCAGCTTGCAGTCTGCTCTTATGTTAATTTATGCAGTTCCTAGCACAGATACCTTAAATTGTTTATAAAAAAAGTTATTAGTGCATAGTAGCATCAAGTTGTGCTTAGTCAGGAATGAACAACTGGCTGCAAATTGCTTTTTGCTGACATATTATTCACATTTCCTGTCTGCAACAATAATTTATTTTTATTTATAGATACAGCACGGAGTAGGCCATTCTGGCCTTTTGCCCGAGCAACTCCCAACAGCACCGATTTAACCCTGACCTAATCATAGGACCAATTAACTTATCCGGTATGTCTTTGGAGTGTGGGAGGAAGCCAGAGCACCCAGGAAAAACCCCCAGATTCCATGAGGAGGATGTTCAGAGACTCCTTACAGAGTGGCGCTGGAACTGAACTCTGAACTCCAACACCCGAGCTGTAATAGCTAGCGTCACAATAACCACTACGCTACCCTGGTGACGAACATGGAAATATTGGTGTGGATCTAAAATGTCTGCAGTGAAAGTTGGTGACTACCTGGATGAAAAAATTTTGGAGAATTTCTCCTCTTGCATATCAACCTTCTTGAACATTTCAATACCCTGCTGTACCATGGCATATCGCAATAACAGTTCATCAAAAACTGCAGAAACATCTATGACCACAAGTTTAGAGTAACACTCGGGACTCGAAAGGGTCATTCTGTATATCCCAAGGTTTAGTAAATAATTTACAGCTGAACATACTGACTCCTATTAGAGCCCTGGATATCTACCTAGAGACTGACATATACTCTAACACTCAATTTCAAGTGAACACTCAGAGAAAGGTAACAACAGATGAGTGAGTTCAGTTAAATATTAGTTTCTTTCTCAGCAGAATTAGCCAAGAGAGTCTGGGGATTGATGTGAATATCTTCATCATCATCATCACCGGCCACGTTCTCGGGGACATCTTTCAGTTCTGCATCATTCAGAGATGCTTTTGCTTTTTCTTCCTCCATCTTCTTCTCTTTTGCCAGCAGACGATAGTTGATGGCGTTTGCGATAAACAGAAAGATGCTGGCCACAATCACAATGATTCCACACACCAAGTACATGTACCTGTAATCTTGTGTGACATCCACCAGCCATCCTGCAAAACAGAAACAAATACCTTTGTGTGAGCATTAGGCAGATAGACCGGTGTTGGTGCCCATGGATAAAGTTCTCACAGAATGTATTTATCAACCCAGAGCCCAGTTTTCTGATTGGCTTATGGTTAACGTCAGTGATAATATAGTTAACCAAGGTAGATGGTATTAGAACGAGCAGTCCCTTCGCCCCACAGTGTCTGTCCCAAACACAATGCTGAATTTTACCAGCTATCTTCTGCCTGTGCATGATCCATATCCTCCATTCCCTGTACATTCATCTGTCTATCCAACACCAATTTCTCTAACTTCCGGTGACCACTCCTCTCTGTTTCCCCCCCTTTGTTTTCCCCAATCCCTCTAGCCCTTTTTACTATTCTCTTTCTGCCTTCTCACTCTCATGATCTGTCTATCACCTATACCTTCCTGTCACTCTTCCCTTTGTTTGATGATCTACTGCCCTCTCCTATCAGATTCCTCCTCCTTCAGTCCTTCACTTCTACCTATCATGTCCCAGTTTCTCACATCATTCCCTCCACCTTCATCCCTTCCCCTCTCACCTGGGTTCACCAATCACCCGCTTGCTCATGCTCCTTCCCCTTCCCCGCCCCCACACTTGTATTCTGGCCTTTGCCCTCCATCCTTCCAGTCCTGTCAAAGTGTCTCAGCCTAAGACGTTGACTGTTCATTTCCCTCTATAGATGCTGCGTAGACTTGCTGAGATCCCCCAGCATTTTGCATTGCTCTTAAATGCCATGGTCATATTTGTTCCACTGTTCCCCCCAACCCCTTCCCCCCAACAATCTGCTCCAGACACCTTCCACTCCCTGTGTAAAAGATTTGCCCCGGTTTTATCCTTTTAACTTCTCCACCACAACCCCAACCCCAACCCCCATCTTAAATGCATGTCCTTCAGTAGTTGACACTTTCACCCTGGGGAAAATGATTCTGAACATTTAACCTCACTGCGCCTCTCATAATCTTATAAATCTCTCTCTTATCTGGCCTTAGCTTTTGCCACTCCACAGAAGACAAGCCAAGATTGTCCAACATCTCCTAATAGCAAATAAGGAGGAGGAGGAGAAGATGGCGACTCAAAGCAGCGCGCGCGGCCGCTCCGGAATGATATCTGTATTTGTTAAGTAGGGGACCGTGCACAATTCTGATTTGATGGAGACAGACGTGAGAGCAAGGAGGAACATCTGGAGAAATTTCTGAAATGCCCGCTTCACTACACTGGTACTATGTGGTCTGGAATCTCCGGAGGAGTAGGCCCCTGAGTCCTCGGCTTTGCTTGTTTTGGCAGCCGGGACGAGGTCGAAGGCACTCGGCAGAGGACGGCGCTCAGAAGGCTGTATCAGAGGGGCTGGTCGGAGGCTCGAACTCTCCAGATGGACTCAGTCGGCTGTGGTCGGGTGCTTCCAATGCGTCGGCAGTTGTCAGATGTCGGTGCCTGGAGGTTTACGGCAGGGGAGTTTCTCCCTTTTTGTTGCCTGCTATCAGGGACTATAGGAGTCGATTGGGACTTAAGACCTTTTTTTTTACTGTGCCCATGGTCTGCTCTTTATCAAATTATGGTATTGCACTGCAGTAACTATATGTTATAATTATGTGGTTCTGTCAGTGTTAATCTTTGGTTTGTCCTGTTTTTGTGTGATATCACTCTGGAGGAACATTGTATCATTTCTTAATGCATGCACGCATTTCTAAATGACAATAAACAGGGACTGAGTGTTCTCATAATCTAATCTAATCTAGCTCATGTTCTAATCCACACAGAAACCTGCTACAGCTCTTCTGCCCTCTTGCCAAAGCTTCCACATTCTTCCAGTAATGGGGCAACCAGAAATGCACACAATACTCTCAAGTGTGGTCTATCCAAACCATTATATAGAACGAATAGCAGAAGGAATATGCCATAAACTCCACAGATTTTCAGAATAGAGAGATGTCCCTATAGAACAGAGATGATGAATTTATTTTATCAGAGAGTAGGGCTTCTATGCCACAGACAGGCTGTGGAGACCATGTTATTGGGTACATTTAAGATGGAGGTTGATAGGTTCTTGATTAATCAGGGCTTCAAAGGAGAAAGGAGGAGAATGGGGTTGAGAAGGACAATAAATCAGTCATGATGGAATGGTGGACAGACTCAATGAATCGAATGGCCTAATTCTGCTGCTAGTTCTTATTGTCTTATAGTTTCTTCCTGCTGTTCCAACTTCCTCCCACATCGCTAAAATATGTAGGTCAGTAATTTAACTGCTGGCTGTAAATTACGCCCAGTGTGTAGGTGGGGGCCGGGGGTAGAACAGGTGGCAGGTGGGGTGTTGATGGAAATGTAGAAAAAATAAAAAAATGGGTGTAGACGTGGAGAGGATGTTTTGTGGGGTGGGGGGGGGGCAGTCTAGAGCAGAGGGCATTGCCTCAGAACTGAGGACCGTCAATTTAGAACAGAGATTTCTGGACATAAGGGATATGGTGATAGTGCAGAAAAATAACACTGGAGAAAAAAGGCTCAAATCTCGATGAATGGCAGAGTGAGCTTGAAGGCTAGATGATCTGCTCCTGGTTTTATTTCTTGTATAACTTCTAATAATCTGGTTTACTGTACGGAGATGAGATGGAACTTTGCTCTACATTAGCTCTGCTCTTCATGACCTGGGAGTATTTGACATTGACACCATGTGTTTGAAATGTTAAGTACTGCTTCCTAAGTGTTAACAGCACATACCTCATAAGACTACTGTTGTAAAAATACAGCTTTTTTATGGGACTCACACAGAGTAAACAGGCAATGTAGTTACCTTCAGAATGGAAGGTCAGCATCCTAATAAGCCTGGAAAATTGAGAGCTGCTGACAGGTTGTAAAGTTATAACCTGCTGTCCATTGACATCATTTACTTTGTTATTCTGAGGTCATTGGATATCACCTAAATACATGCCATTTCATATGAGTGTAAAGAGGTTCCCAAGTCCTCACATCCACTCAAATAACTGATGTGCTTCATTCTGCAGGCGTAAGAGCCACTCAAACGTGTAGTGTAGTGTGGAGACTGGGTCGTAAGTGCCACACTGAAGGAAATGGAGCCACTCTGGCTGAAAAGATTTCCTAGACATTTTTCATATTATATTGTAAGTCAGCTGGAAAAAGAAAAGGAAGCAAATGGCTAAGGTGCTGTGAAGGGAAGCAACTTCATTTCCCTGGCATGTTTAACAATTAGAAGGTTCACTCTCCCAAATGTTCTTGTTCAGAAAACCTCTCTATTTATAGTAGATAGAACAGTACAGCATATTACAGGCTCTTCTTCCCTCCATGTTGTGCTGACCTTTTTAACCTACTCCAAGATCAATCTAACCCTTCCTTCCCACATAGCCCCCCATTTTCCTTTCATCCACGTGCCTGTCTAAATGTATCTCTACCACCGCACCCCAACAACAACAGCGAGTCCAAGAAGCTGAATACTGACTTCAGGAGGAGGAAACCAGATGTCCATGAGCCAGCCCTCATCAGGGGATCAGAGATGGAGATAGCCAACAACTTTGAATTCCTCTGTGTTACCATTTCAGAGGATCTGTCCTGGGCCCAGCACGTAAGTGCCATTACAGAGAAAACACAGCAGCTCCTCTACTTCCTGGAGTTTGTGAAAGTTCAGCATGATGTCTAAAATCTTTCACAAACTCCTATAGATGTGTGCTAGAGAGTATACTGACTGGCTGCATCACAGACTGCTACGGATACAACAATGCCCTGGAATAGAAAATCCTACAAAAAGTAGTGGATATGGCCCGGTCCATCACAGGTAAAGTCCTCCCCACCATTGAGCACATCTACACAAAGCATTGTTGCAGGAAAGCAGCATCCATCAGGGACCTCCACCACCCAGGACGTGCTCTCTTCTCCTTGCTGCCGTCAGGAAGAAGGTACAGGAGCCTCAGGGCTCATAGTACCAGGTTCAGGAATAGTTATTACCCCTCAACAATCAGGACCTTGAACCAATGGGTTAACTTCACTCAACTTCACTTGCCCCATCATTGAAATGTTCCCACAACCTATGGACTCACTTTCAAGGACTCTTCATCTCATGTTCTCAAAATTCATTGCTTATTTGTTTATTTTGTGTTTGCTTAGTTTGCACCATCAAGAGTGTCCTAATCAGCTGCATCACCATCGGTATGGGAATCGCAAGGCACCTGACTGCCTAAGTTGGTGTAGCCTTCCATTGATTCCATTATGGTTGTTATTCTATTATGGATTTATTGAGTCTGCCTGTCAGAAATTCAATCTCAGGTTTGTACATGGTGGCATTAAATGTACTTTGATAATAAATTCACTAAACAGCTGGCAGGGCATTCCATGCAGCCACCACTTTCTGTGTAAATAAAATCTAGCTCTAACATTCCCCCCATACTTTCCTCCAATCATCTTACATTTATTCCCCCTCATATTAGTTATTTCTACCCTGGAAAATGTCTCTGGCTCCTACCATCTTGTACACCTCTACCAAGTCATCTCCTTCACTCCAAAGTGAAAAGCCCTAGCTCGTTCAGCCTGTCAGAAGAACATGGGAACATAAGAAATAGGAGCAGGAGTAGGCCATCTGGCCCATCGAGCCTGCCCCACCATTCAATAAGATCATGGCTGATCTGTCCAGAAACTCAGCTCCATCTACCTGCCTTTTCTCCATAACCTTTAATTGCCTTACTATGTAAAAACCTGTTTCTTAAATATATTCAGTGACAAAGCCTCAACTGCTTCATTGAGCAGAGAATTTCACAGATTCACCACTCTCTGGAAAAAAATAGTTTCTCCTCATCTCCGTCCTAAATATTCTCCCTTGAATTTTGAGGCAATGTCCCCTAGTTCTAGTCTCACCTACCAATGGAAGCAACTTTCCTACTTCAATCTTATCTATCCCTTTCAAAATTTTGTATGTTTCTATAAGATCCCCTCTCATTCTTCTGAACTCGAGAGAGTATAGTCCCAGGCGACTCAATCTCAACTCATAGGTTAACATCTTCATCCCTGGAATCAACCTGATGAACCTCCTCTGCACTGCCTCCAAAGCCAGTATATCCTTCCTCAAGTATGGAGACCAGAACAGCACACAGTACTCCAGGTGTGGCCTCACCAGTACCCTGTATAGCAGCAGCATGACCTCCCTGCTCTTGAATTCAATCCCTCTAGCAATAAAGGCCAACGTTCCGTTTGCCTTAATAACCTGTTGTACCTGCAAGCCAACTTTTTGCGATTCATGAACAAGCACTCCCAAGTCCCTCTGCACAACAGCATGCTGCAATCTTTCACCATTTAAATAGTAATCTGCTCTTCTATTATTCCCTCCAAAGTGGATGATCTCGCATTTACCAATGCTGTATTCCATCTGCGAGACCTGGGCCCACTCACTTAACCTATCTGTATCCCTCTGCGGACTCTCCACATCCTCTGTAGAATTTGCTTTTCCACTCAGTTTCGTGTCATCAGCAATTTTTGCTACACTACACTCAGGCTACGTCCACACTAGACCGGATAAATCCGTAACCGAAGCTTTTTCTCTTCGTTTTGACCCTCCGTCCACACTGAAACAATGTTTTCCTCCCCCGAAAATGGAGCTTTTATAAAACACTCTCCAGAGTGTTTAAATCTGAAGACGCCGGTTGGGAATTGTAGTGTGTATGGGGTAAGCAGAGGTTTTCAAAAACATGTCGTCCCTTTCATCGGTGAAGAGATTATGGCTGTAAGAAATGTTTCCAGGGTGACCCCCCTGTGGGAGTGGGGAAGATGTTGGTGGGGCCACCCGGGGGTCTGTGTGTCCATATGTGTAGCTATTGTAGTGGCTGTGAGGCTGGTATTGTGGCAGTTTTTCAATGTTCGTCGTCAGCCAGGTCATACTGTCCGTGAACTCCCTGTCGGTTGCCTCCATACGCTCCAGTATTTGTTTTTTTAGTTTTAAGTCCTCCTGTGCTAGAGCCAACAGCTGTCCATCATTTGGCAATTTCCTGTTAAGTTTTTCTAGTCTGTAACTGGACAAACGTGCACCAAGTATACCATTTCCTCTTCGCTTGTTTTCTGTAGATGTGTCCTGCGCATGCCCAGTAGGAGGAGATTCACCCAAATACCCGTTTTAATGTCAACAGAGGTATTTTCAAAAATGCCTGCTGTGGACGCCTATCGTTTTTACACGAAACCGGTGTTTTCAAAGTTATATGGTCTGGTGTGGACGTAGCCTCAGTCCCCTCTTCCAAATCATCAATGTAAATGGTAAACAGCTGTAGGCCCAGCACCCCACTCACCACCGACTGCCAACCAGAAAAACACCCAATTATACCGGAGGTGGGAGGAGAAGATGGCGGTGCGCCTGCATGTGCGCAGCCCTCCGGTGAAAAATGATATCGTATCTGTTAAATAGGGGCCGTGGACAATTCTGATTTGATGGAGAATGGACATGAAAGCACAAAGGAACATCTGGAGAAATTTCTGAAAAGCCCGTTCGCTACTGTCGTTACTGTGTGGTCTGGAATCTTTCAGAGAGTAGGCCTCCTTGCCTGCTTTTGGCGACCAAGAAGGAGGTCGAATCGTTCGAACATAGATGGCACTCAATACTCGGTGTCAGACAGCTGATCGGAGCTCGATGTTTTCGGATGACTCAGAGTCGGACTGTGGTCGGGCATGGCAGGGAGAGTTTTTCTTCCTTCTCCCGTCTGCGTGAGATGTGGGACATTTGAGAGACTTTGAACTTTTACTGTGCTCATGGACTTCTTCATCAAGTTATGGTATTGTTACACTGTTTGTGACTATAATGTTATAATTATGTGGTTTTGTCAGTTTTTTCAGTCTTGGTTTGTCCTGTGTTTTGTGATATCACACCGGAGGAAATAATGTATCATTTCTTAATGCATACATTACTAAACGACAATAAAAGAGGACTACGTGTCTTCATAATCATATACCAACTCTCTGTCTTCTATTGGTTAACTAATGCACTATCCATGCCAATATACTTCCTCTGACTCCATGCATCCGTATCTTATTTGTAAGTCTCTTGTGCAGCACCTTATCGAACGCCTTCTGGAAATCCAATTACATGACATCCACCTGTTCCCCTCTATCCACTGCGCTCATTATGTCCTCAAAAAACTCCAGTAAGTTTGTCAAATAGGACCTGCCCTTTCTGAATCTATGCTGCGTCTGTCTAATGGAACCACTCCTTTATAAATGTTTCGCTATTTCTTCCTTAACGACAGCATCAAGCATTCTTCCGACTACAGGTATGAAGCTAACTGCCTATAGTTGCCCGTCTTTTGCCTACATCCTTTTTTAAAAAGTGGCGTGACACTTGCTGTCTTCGAATCTGTCAGGACCTGCCCAGAGTCTAGACAGTTTTGATAAATGATTACCAACACATCTACTATAACCTCCACCAATTCCTTCAGCACCCTGGGATGCATCCCATCAGGACCAGGGGACTTATCTACCTCTAATTTTCTCATCACTCTCTCTTTAGTGAGAGTGATTTTATCAAGGTCCTCACCTCCTATTTTGTCCATAACATCCTTCTTTGGCATATTAGATGTGTCCTCCACTGTGAAGATGGACACAGAATAGTGGTTCAATGCCTCAGCCATTTCCTTATCACCCAATATCAATTTCCCCTTCTCGTCTTCCAAGGGACCTACGTTGACTTTAGCCACCTTCTTCCGCTTTATATATTTATAAAAACTTTTGCTATCCGTTTTTATATTTTGTGCTAATTTACTTTCATACTCTATCTTTCCTTTTCTTATTTCTTGTTTAGTTGTTCACTGTTGCTTTTTCAAGTTTTCCCAATCCTCCAGTCTCCCACTACTCTTCTCGACTTTGTACACATGAGCTTTTAATTTAATACTATCTTTTATTTCCTTAGTTATCCAAGGCTGGCTCTCCCCACAGTTACTATCCTTACTTTTAACTGGAATATACTTTTGTTGAGCACTGTGAAAAATCTCTTTGAAAGTATTCCACTGTTCCTCCACTGTCCTACCAAATAGCCTGTGCTCCCAATCCACATTAGCCAACTCCTCTCTCATCCCGTTGTAGTCTCCCTTGTTCAACCATAATACACTAGTTTTAGATCTAACTGTCTCATCCTCCATCTGAATGCAAAATTCAATCATACTATGATCACTCTTTCCAAGAGGATCCCTGACTACAAGGTCATTAATCTTACCTGTCTCATTGCACAGGACTAGATCTAAGATAGTATTTTCCCTTGTAGGTTCACTAACATGCTGCTTAAGAAAGCCATCACGGATGCATTCTATGAAGTCCTCCTCAAGACTTCCATGACCAACCTGATTCACTCAATCTATGTGGAAGTTAAAATCCCCCATGACAACTGCTGTTCCGTTCTTACAAGCCTGTTATTTCTTGGTTAATCACCTCTGCCACTGCAATATTTTTATTGCCGTGGCAGAGACCCTGCAGCAGATAGTGAGGTCAGCTGAGAAGATCATCGGGGTCTCTCTTTCTGCCATTACAGACATTTACTCCACACACTGCATCCATAAAGCAAACAGCATTATGAAGGACCCTATGCACCCCTCACACAAACTCTTCTCCCTCCTGCCATCTGGCAAAAGGCACCGAAGTATTCGGGCTCTCACAAGCAAACTGTGCAACAGTTTCTTCCCCCAAGCCATCAGACTCCTCAATACCCGGAGCCTGGACTGACACCAACCTACTGCCCTCTACTGTGCCTATTGTCTTGTTTATTATTTATTGTAATGCCTGCACTGTTTTGTGCACTTTATGCAGTCCTGGGTAGGTCTGTAGTCTAGTGTAGTTTTGTGTTGTTTCACGTAGTTCAGTGTAGTTTTTGTATTGTTCATGTAGCACCATGGTCCTGAAAAACGTTGTCTCATTTTTACTATGTACTGTACCAGTAGTTATGGTTGAAATGACAATAAATGTGACTTGACTTGACTTTATTAGGTGGCCTATAGACAACACCCACCAGTGATTTTTTCCCTTTACTATTCTTAATCTCTACCCAGATGGACTCAATATTCTGTTCTGTAGATCTTATATCGTCTCTCACAATCGCCCTGATCTCATCCCAATCAAGAGTGCAACCCCACCTCCTCTGCCTTCCTCCCTATCTTTCCGTATTACCTGATACCCTTGTATATTTAATTCCCAGTCATCTCCACCTTACAACCAGATTTCTGTAATGGCCACTAAATCATATGCCTTAGTACTGATCTGTGCCACAAGTTCACTAACCTTGCTTCTAATACTATGGGCATTTAGATAAAGTACCCTTATACTCATTGTCCTTTTAGAATCTAGAGACCTATGCGATTTTTGCTTTTTACTTTTATGCACTCTATTCTTACTTTTTTCTTCACTAACTCTAGCTTTGGTCTCTGCATCACTTCCCTTTTCTTTTCTGTGTGGGTTCCCATCCTGCTGCCATATTAGTTTAAAGCCTCCCCAACAGCACTAGCAAACTATCTCCTGAGGACATTGATCCCAACTCTGTTCAGATGTAGACCGTCCGGACGGTACTGGTCCCACCTCTCCCAGAAGCGGTTCCAATGCCCCAAGAATCTGAAACCCTCCCTCCTGCACCACCGCTCAAGCTACATATTCATTCTAGCTATCCTGCTATTCCAACTCTGGCTAGCATCTGGCTAGCTTTGTCCTCATAAGACAAGCTTTCTAATCCAGGCAGCATTTGGATTTGTCTTAATGCTCCTTTCTGCTTTAAGTTCACCAGCACTGGGTGCTTGCTCCTGATATAAACCTCTAATCACTGGTCAAAAACTTCTTGCAGAGAAGTGTTTGAGAGAAAAAAATTTTCAGGGTTTATGGACAGAAGGTAATAGTCACTGAACTGATTCTGTGATTCCCAGCAAATACTATGTAGAGACCCCAGCTCCACTCACTTCACACCAATGATTGTGTGGCTAAGTACAACTCCAATGGTGTATTTTAAATTTGCTGATGACACCACTGTTGCTGGTTGAATCAAAGGTGATGACAAATAACCAGATAGGAGGGAGATTGACAAGAGATTGAATGGTGCCACAACAACAATGTCATTATCAGCAGAACCAAAGAACCGATTATTGACTACAGGCGGTCTGAGAGCCAGCTCTCGTCAGGGAATCGGAGTTAGAGAGGGTCAGTAATTTTACATTCCTTGGCATTATCCAAGGATCTGCCTAGGACGAGTACATGATTGCCATCACAAAGAAAGCATGACAGTGTCTCTACTTTCTTAGAAGTTTGCTTAGATTCAGCCTGTCACTTATTTTGACAAACTTCTATAGATGCAGAGGAGTGAGTATCCTAACTAGTTCAAGTTTATTGTCATTCAACCATATAAAAGTATACTGCCAACTGACACAACATTGCTCCAGACCAACTTACACAGCACAGTGCATATAACTCACACGCATAACACATGAAGTAATATTACCATAATAAATTAACAAATAATAAGGTGCATATATGATACAAGTTAAAAAATAAACAGCATAACGTTACTGGTGCTTCATACGTGATGAGACCTGGGTGGTAGCAAGGAGTTCAGTAGTCTTATGGCCTGTGAGTAGAAGCTATTCTGATCCTAACAGTTCTTGTCTTAATGCTCTGGTACCACCTGCCTAATGGTTGGGGGTCAAAGAGATTGTTGGACGGATGAAAAGTGTCATTGACAATGCTAAGGGCCCTGCGTACACAGTACGCCTGATAATTATCTCTGACGGGTGGAAGAGAGACCCCAATGATCCTTGCAACCCTTTGTAGGGACCTGTGGTCAGATGCCTTGCAATCCCCGTACCAGATGGTGATGCAGCTGGTCAGGATACTCTTGATGGTGCTGCTGTAAAAACTGGTTACAGGAGCCTTGCTTGCCTCCATCTCCTCAGGAGATGGAGATACTGCTCTGCTTTCTTGACCAAAGAGGTGGTGTTGAGGGACCAGGTGAGGTATTTACCACCTTCCAGGTCATTGCTTGTTCTCATTGCTACCATCAGGAAGGAGGTATACACTTAACGATTCAGGAACAGTTCTTCCCCTCTAATTAGACATTGAACCCATGAGCGCTACCTCACTGCCTTTTTATTTCTATTTTTGCACAACTTATTTAATTGTGCTATTTAATATATATACATTTATTGTGATTCACAGTTTTTTCCTGTTATGTATTGTGTTGTACTGCTGCTGCAAAGACAACAGATTTCATGACACGTACTGGTGATATTAAACCTGATTCTGATGTGCACTCCCAGAAATTCGGTGCACCTGGATCTCTACACGTAGGTACCGACTGGGTGCAGTGAGAAGTGACTCCTGAACCAGCATGGATAACTTTACTCACCACAACACTGAACTGATTCCACAAACTACAAGTCCTTCAAGGACTCTACAACTCATGTTTTCAGTATTTTTAAAAATTCCACAATTTGTCCTCTTTTGTACATTAGTAGTTTGTCGGTCTTTGTTTACATACAGTTTTTAAATAAATTATCCTGTATTTCTTCATTTTCCTCTAATGCCTTCAAGAAAATGGACCTGAAGGTAGTACCAGGTAACATATAGGTACTTTGATAATAGTTTTATTTGGACTTTGACTATGGGAAATCTACCAACTGACAGGCAGCTAATTAAATTCAGTGCCCACTCAGAGCCTCCATTTAGTCATTTGAAGGAAGGCAGGTAAGAGGCAAGTAATTTTTTTTCCAGTTAGTTTTGTCTCCTAAAGCTTTTAAGCATTTTAATCCTGTAATTTTTAATGCAAAACTATTGACTGTAATTCTGGGCCACAGAATCCATTTGCAGCTTAAGTGTTGTTTTGCTGTTGGATCTACACTGGAATATAAAGGAGGTGTGTTTAACAGCAACAAACTGTGTGTGAACCAATATAGAACCTACAGTAACACACAGAATGCTGGAGAAACTCAACAGGTCAGATAGCATTTATGGAAGAGAATATAGCCTCACTCAGCTTTCTACTCTCATACTCACTTGTGCACCTCCTGCACTTAATATCTGAGTGTAAGTTTGTCGTCTTCTGCTGCTGTGACCCTCCCAGTTCAACGTTTAACCAGAGATGCTCTTCTGGTCACCACTGCTGTAACACGTGGTTATTTGAGTTATTGTCGCCTTCCTGTCAGTTTGAAACTGTTGGGCCAGTCTCCTCTGACCTCTCTCGTTAACGAGGGATTTTCAGGCACAGGGCAGCCGCTCAGTGGATGTCTTGCTGTTTTTCACACTATTCTCCGTAAACTCCAGAGACCGTTGCGTGTGAAAATCACAGGAGACCAGCAGTATCTGAAATACTCAATCCACCCTATCTGGCACTAACAATCATTCCACAGTCAAAGTTATTTAGATCACATCGCTTCCCAATTCTGATGTTTGCTTGGAACTACAACTGAACCTCTTGACCATGTCTGCATGCTTTTATGCTTTCAGTTGTTGCCACACGATCGGCTGGTCATTTGCATTAAGTAGGTGTACAGGTGTACCTAATAAAGTGATCATGGAGTGTAGGCCAGACTAGGGTGAAATGGCTGATTTGTCTGTTAGCAAGACATTTGTGAACTAGATAAAGTGACTGAGGTACAGGTACAATGAAAACCTGCTTGCAGCTGCATCAATCTGAATTGATAACGGTTTGGTTTGGCAGCTGCTCTGTATGTGACTGTAAGAAACTGCAGAGAGTTCTGGACACAGCTCAGAATATTACTGTAACCACCCCCACCCCCCACCACTGTCTCAGTACAGCAGCCCAGCATAGCAGGCTCTTCCTAAACCAATATATTCTACTGTCGTGAAATAAAAGTTCTTAGCCTTCCTGATCACTTGAAGCATTTTGCTTGCATCATACACTGGGATGTTGTCTTCAGTTACCCAATGAGGCAACCATAACCTTTGGCCATGGGCAGATGACCAGGTGGTGCTCAACCTTCACAGAGTGTTTCAACCCTTAACCACTACACTCTCTAGTTGGTGGGTCAGCAGTGATGGTTAAGTCACTTCCCGTCTGCTCCTGACTTCCAGCTTAACTCTTTTCGCCTGCTCCATCTCCAGCAAGAGGCTCTTCCTCCTTCCTCCCCCATCCTCCAAGCTGCTTGGTTCTTGATCTTTTCATCGAGGCCCAGCACAGACAGCAACCTCCATGCTGACCTTCTCGGGAACTCTTTACAACCAACCTCCACGGGGAATAGCCACGTCTGCCATCCCTTGTCGCTGCACTCCTGGACTAAACACTGATACTTCAGGGCCTTTCTCTCATGAATCTCCCTGCATCCTTCCTCCCATGGTACTGTGAGCTCCACCAGGATGGTTTTCTTGTCTTCACTAGACCACAAAATGATGTCTGGTCGTGGTGTGGTTTGCACCACCTCTGGGAGCTGCTGCTTCCTTCCCACATCGACCCTCATCTCCCATGATTTGCAGCAGATTGGATTTAGGCCTCTTTAATATGACTGGTGTGGCCCTCTCTTTGATGAACCTGTTTGTCTCTCTGCCAGCTGGTCTCTGTTTACACCTCTCTCACTCCAGTGTGTCAGCAAGGGACAGCAGGACCTTGTTGTGGTGCCACCTATACCGTCCTCTGTTAGAGCTGTTTTGCATCCTGACAGTATGTGTGCCAGAGAATATGCTTGCTTTACTTTTCAGGTAGGAAACTCCAATCCCTTTATTCTGCAGCTTTCTGTAGTTATCCCCCATTTAAGTATGAATTCACTTTCTCATTCATCACTGTAATGTGAAGAATTGCACATTTCCTCACGTTATACTCCATTTGATAGCTTGTATCCACCCACTCTACCTATCTACATCTCTCTGTAAACTGTGCCTTCTTCACTGAATTGCTTCAACCTACTTTCAGATCAACAGTAAATTTGTCTACAGTCCATTTAGTCCCTGCGTCAAATTCACTCACATGTTGTTAGCAAGAGCAGTCCAAGCACTGATCCCTGTAACAGTGTGACCTCTTTGCAAGTGATAGGAGATTGAATTTCAGCACGAGAAGTAAAAGGATTGGTGATATAAACATCTAAATCCATCCTTTTCATAAGATAAATTGATCATAATGTAATTATTAATATTACAATCGGACACAACATGGGACATTTTAAGAAAAATATGTCTGCAGGGTATATATGGAGATGAAAAGCATTCCTATCCTTCCCTGGTTTCCCTTCAACCTGTTCAGAAAGCCTACATAGTCTTCTCAGTCTTATTTTAATTACAAAAAGCTATTTCCCTGACTTAGTTGCTATTTTTATCATATCCTTCTCACACTGAATTTATACGTTTAATTGGTCTAAAGTTTTACGGTTATTGGGGTCTTGCCTGACGCCGGCCCCCTAGGCCTGAGTCGACGTAGTAGTAGTAGTTTACGGTTATGGGATCATAGAACACTGCAACACAGAAACAGACCCTTTGGCCCATCTTGCCTCTGCCAGCTTGGTCATTTGTCTCCTCCCATCTACCTGCATGGACCAGAACCCTCAATATCTTTCTCATCTATCTACCAAACTGAACCTCTCTTCTATGTTACAATTGAACATGATCTAAATCCACATCTAGCGCTTCCACTGACAGCTCGTTCCACACTCACACCACCCTCTGAGTGAAGACTCTCCCTAAATATTTCACCCTAAATCTCTGATCTCCTGTTCTGATACCTTTTTTAATGAACCACTTTATTAGGTACACCTGCTCGTTAATGCAAATATCTAACCAGCCAATCATGTGGCAGCAACCCAATGCATAAAGCATGCAGACGTGGTCAAGAGATTCAGTTGTTGCTCAGACCAAACATGAGAATGGGGAAGAAATGTGATAATTTGACCATGGAATGATTATTGGTACCAGACGGGGTGGTTTGTGTATCTCAGAAACTCTGATCTCCTGAGATTTTTATGCACAACAATCTCTAGAGTTTACAGAGAATGGCGTGAGAAACAAACACCATCTAGTGAGTGGAAGCTCTGTGGGTGAAATGCCTTGTTAATATGGAAGTTCAAAGTTCAAAATACATTTACGATCAAAATATGTATACATTATACAAACTTGTGATTTATCTTCTGACAGATTTCCATAGTTCAATGCAGAGACTCAGGCCTTCACACCCTGACCTTTTCAATCAGACCTGGTGCTTAACTCCTTGTCGGAACAACAGGTTTTGCCTCTTCAAGCAGCAATCTGAACCGGCCCCTCGCCTTGGGCCTTCACACCCTGACCTTTTCAATCTGACCTGGTGCTTAAATCTCTGTCTGAACAAAGGAGTCTGCTGCATGGATACGGTAGACTTTGTCCCCTCAATTTGGCCCGTAAATCTCCATCCACACATTGTGTACAGTCGAGTCAATACACTCTGGGGCTTGGACCCTGTGGCTTCGATTCAGCCTGTGTCTGACCTTTCAGGCTTTGCCCCACTCTCAGCTGCTTCTCCTTGCCTCGGTTCTGCCACATCGAATTGCCTCCAAGTCCAAAGGGAAGCTGCAGACTATTACTTGCCAGGAAAAGTGTGGTTAACAAAGTATTTAGTTGCTATCCTTGCTTCATAGCCACCGACCAGAAATCGCTGAGGTTTCCCAGCGCCATCTTAAACTCATCAGAGGAGAATGGCCGGACTGTTCAGGAAGGCAACAATAACTCTAACATGTGTTACAACAGTGGTGTGCAGAAGAGCATCTCCAAATGCACAACACATTGAACCTTGAAGTGCATGGGCTACAGCAGCAGAAGACCATGAACATACACTCAGTGGCCACTTTATTAGCTAGAGGAAGTGGCCAGTGAGTGTACGTTGCCATTCACTTTGTGACAATGATGTACACTAAAGATCCTGAACCACATGCCAAGAGCACATAAACAAAATATGTTGGCAAATCTGTTGAAGACCTAGATCAGAGTTATTCAATCAGACATCCCACCCTCTCCTGGAAGTTCCGGGAGTCTCCCACATATTGATAGCGGCTCCCTGATGCTGGGAAATTATATACAATATCCCAGAAATTAATTTTTTGAGAGGGAGAGGGAGAGCGAGCATCCTGATTGGTCTCTCTTCGTGCTAAGCAGACCTATCAATTTTCTCTGTGGGCGGGCTTTACAGTCAGCCTCAAAAATAATGACAGTGTTGCTCGCCGCACTGTTTGCAACAGTGACTTTTCTATTGCCCATAGCGGATAAAAATATGAAAGACATGTTGAGGTGAATTTAACGGGTGTCATTCGTTCATTAGCATAGCTAACATTATTTAAACTAGTTGGCTAGCTGCTAAGGAGCTACTCTGTTGATGTCCTACATGATGAGGCCAAACTCCCTGTAGACTTGCTTAAAGTTGTTATAGAATAAACATGATAATATAAGTACATATTTTAATGTCCCATTTTCTGCATATACCCAACTTGCTTTACAGATTAGATAAAATCACTAATACAAAGTATTACATACACCCTTGGAGGTTGACTGGGGTGGGGGGGGCGGGGAGTGATATGGGGTTGCAGGGGGCGGAGGTGCTACCTCCCTGAAATGAGTTTTTGCAGGGTGGGATGTCTGTTCAATGCAAATGTGTGCAGTATCCTTGTCACTCGGGCGGGGGGCGGGGGGGCGCGGTATCATTGACTGGAGACAGAGACTGAATTAACAGTGTTAATCTTTGTGCGTTAGTTCACCTCCTGAAGCAGTCTGTCAGCTTGGAACAGTTGTCGGTGTGCAATCTGAAAGGGTAAGGCTTTCAGTAAGGAAGTGGGCTGCCTGTAGCTCACCACATCTGTTTTCCAGGATTATGATAACCAAGGCTGAATGAGGGTTTTAGTGGGCCCCCTTAACATGAAAGGGGTGTTCACATGTTTTGTACAATATACATCAGAACAGGAATGAGAATCATTGTCACTGACATGGGATGTTAAGTTTAGTTGTCGCATTAAGCGAGCCCTGCCAAGATGGTGCTAGTCTTATTCATGTTTCTGCCTTCTTACACTCTGCACAGATTTGAACAGAAGGACTGCAATTTTGCAATGACCTGCATATTATTTACTGTACAGCTTTATAATATCTGCTGGAGGGTGTAGATCTCAACAACGATATTGTCATAGAGTCAAACAGCAGAGAAGGAGGCTCCGGGCACGATGGGCCAAATTCTAACCACCAAGTATCCACCAATTCCAATCTCAATTTCCAGCATTTGGTCCATATCCCTTTATGCCTTGGTGGTTCAAGTGCTGGTTTAGATATGTCTGAAATGTTGTGTGAGTACTTTCTTCTATTCTTCCTCAGATTCCCTCTGAACCTCTTACCCTTAATGTATGCCCTCTAGTTTTAACATCCCTGCTACCTACCTGTCATTTATATCTGTCAAAATATTGTAAATTTTTTTTCAGGTTCCCCCTCAGCATCCTTCTCACCAAGGAAAACAAACATTGTCTATTCCAGTCACTGCCCAGAAACAAAGCTTTCCATCCCAGGCAGCAATGTTGTAAATGACCTTTATCCCCTCTCCAATGCAATCTCATCTTCCTGTAATGTGGCCATCAGAAATGCACACCAAACACTAGCTGTGACATCACCGGACTGTGATCTTTATATAGTTGTACCACAGCCTCTCTGATCTTACATTTTATGACTTGGCCAATGAACTTAAATATTCCATATAACTTCCTTACCACCTAATCCATCTGTGCTACATGCTTCAGGTGTTGTTGGACCAGGACTCTATCATTCTGTGTGCATTGCTTATTCTTCTTGGTGCTTCCAAAATGATTCATCTCATGTTTATCAGGATTAAATTCTATTTGCCATTGTCCTGCCCACTTTACCAACTGATCGTTATCTTTATGAATCCCAAAAGCAGCATGGCAGCAGCACCACCAATGTCTGTGTCAACTGTGAATTCATAAATCAAGCCTCCTATATTCATTAATGTATAACTAGAATGATGAGGTTCTCCACACTAGTCTCTGTGGTAAACTATTGGTCACACATTTCTGATCACTCAGGCTACCTTTTACCATTATCCTTTGTCTTCTCTAACCAAGCCAATTTTGGATCCATTTCCCCAACCTACCCCAAAACTCTCAAGCTCTAACCTTATGGATCAATCTCTCATGTAGGAATTTGTCAAAAACTTTACTGAAGTACATGTAGACAACAAATTGTGGATAACATTGTTGTAATTCTGTTGCTGAGATGCTGAGGCATTTCGAGCATAAGATACATAACAGTGGTTGCAAATTTGACTGCACAGGCACACAATTTCAGTTTTCAGTGTAGACAAATATGCAATTCCAAGTATATTATACCTGGATATTGCCTTATCTTCCATTTCTATACAGGTTTATAGTTGGAAACTAAGAAAAAATAATTAAATGTAGAAAAAAATCATCATAGCAAAATAAACATATTAATACAATATAACCACAAGATGGCATTCTTTGAGTCCATGAAACATTCGCTCAATTAAATGCTAGTGCAATAACATTATGCATGTTCTTTAGCCAAACTCTACTCTAACACTTTTGCTGTAGATGACACTCAAATGAATTCCTCTTTAGCTGTGTCATTATAAACTTTTGCAGAGTTTTTTTAATGTGAAGAGACTGAATGGAAGTGAATATTATTTAAATTACACAGAGTACTTCCAGTGAAATGTAATGAGGCTTGTTAAGTGACTTAGTAATTAGCTTGTCTTGATAAGGATACACACAGGCAGACACAAAGATAGAGAGAACAGTATGATGTTAAAATCTTAGCCAGATATATATATAGCAAGGAAACCTAAGACTTTTGTAGAGTACTGTAGTAATTTTATGTATTGCACGCTACTGTTACTGGAAAAAAAAACAAATTTCATGACATATGTGAGTGATGATTAACCTGATTATTGATTAACCTTGCACTCAATGTCAGCTAGCCCAAAGGGCTGATTGTGAACTTCAGGAAGGGTAAGACGAGGAAGCACAAACCAATCCTCATAGAGCCATCAAAAGTGGAGAGTGAGCAATTTCAAGTTCCTGGGTGTTAATATTTCTGAGGACCCAACCTGGAAGCAACATATTGATACAGCTATAAAGAAGGCAAGACAGCTGCATATCTCATTAGGAGTCTGAGGAGATTTGATTTGTCAATTAAAACTCTCAAACTTTCTCATATGTACCATGGAGAGCATTCTGACTGGCTGCATCACAGTCTGGTATGGGGTGAGGGAGCGGGGGGGGGGGGGCGGGGTTCTACTGCACAAGATTGAAGGAAATTGGAGAAACTTAGAAAATAAGTCAGCTCCATCATGGGTACAAGAGTATCCAGGACATCTTCAAGGAGTGGTCCTTCAGGAAGGCAGCCTCCATCATTAAGGATCCCCCGCACCCTCTTCACATTGTTACCATTGGGAAGGAGAATACAGGATCCTGAAGGCACACACTCAGTGATTCACGAACAGCTTCTTCCCCTCTGCCAAACAATATCTGAATGGATATTGAATCCATGAACACTACCTCAAAACTTTTTTTTAATTTCTGTTTATTTTTTGCACTGCTTAATTTAACTGCACTACTGAATAGACAATTATACTTGTAATTCAGTTTTTTCTCTATATTTATTTATCTTGTATTTCATCATACTGCTGCCGTAAAGTTACCAAATTTCATGACATATGCTGGTGATGTTAATTCTGATTCTGATATGGGTTTCTATTGTGGACTGAGAGTGGGAAGGGGGCAGGGAGAGGGAAATCATGGTTGGGAAAAGAGGAATAGAGGGGGGAGGGAGAGGAAAGCACCAGAGAGACATTCTGTAATGATCAATAAACCAATTGTTTGGAATCAAATGACCTTGTTTGGTATCTGAGGGCTGGGTGTGTCTGCACCTGCACCACCACCCCTGTCCCAGGCACTCCTGCTCTACCACTCATCCCAAACTTCCCACGGCACTCCATCCTCATCATTCCCAATATCCTTTGCTCCTGCCAGATCTACAAGCTCGTTCTCCCCAGTACAGTACTGTGCAAAAGTCTTCAGCACCAGAGCCATATATATGTGCCAAACTTTTGCATTTTCAATACATTTCTGGAATTGTTCGAGATTTTAAGGTTTTATTATTCTTTTAACTCTTTCAAGCTGGATATTTGTTGCCTAGTTCCATCAAGTTATGTGTAAACCTGCTGGTGCAGAGTTTGAATAAAGCGGCACCCTACTAAATGACTGCCTCAAAGTGACAAACTTTGACCCAGTTTAGTCATCTTTCATCTGGGTCACAATGTACAAGAAGGAAGAATCTAAAATGCTATTCTGTCATTGCAACAGCAGTATCAGTCGGTATTCATTTAGGACCCTTAACATAGCAAAACAACCCAAGGGAAGTTAGAGAAAAATGATCCAACACAACCTGGCACAGTTCCAAGGACAGGCAAGGACAACTGGAATGGCAGATAGAATATACCGTAGGGCAGTGTATGGTCATGCACCTTAGTAGAACAAATAATGTCAGAGACTGTTTTCTAAGCAGGAAGCAAATTCAGAAATCAGAGGTGCAAATGGACTTGGGCATCTTGGTGCCAGATTCCCTAATGGCTAACTTGCTGGTTCAGTCAGTGGTAAGGAAGGCAAATGCAATGTTAGCGTTCATTTCCAGAGGACTGGGATAATTTATATGGGATTGGTCAGACCATATTTGGAGTATTGTGAGCAGTTTTGGGCCCTATATCTAAGATAGGATGTGCTGGCTTTGGAGAGAGTCCAGAAGAGTTTTACAAGAATAATTCTGGGAATGAAAGAGTTAATGTATGGTTCTAGGCCTGTACTCACTAGACTTTAGAAGAATGGGAATGGGGAGAGAATCTCATTGAAATCTAGCAAATATTGAAAGGCCCAGAATGAAAGTCTAAGTCCAGAGGACACGGCCTCAGAACAGAGGGACATCCCTTAGAACAAAGATGAGGAGGAATTTATTTAGCCATAGGGTGGTGAATCTGTGGAATGCATTGCCACAAGTGGCTGTGGAGGTTGATGGGTTCTTGATTAGTCAGGGTGTCGAAGGTTACGGGGAGTAGGCAGGAGAACCAGGTAGGTAGGGATAATCAGCCAGCCATGATTGTTGATGGAGTAGACTCGATAGAGTGAATAGCCCAATTCTGTGACTACTTCTAGTGGTCTGATGGACAAATGACCAAAGGCTGCAGTGAAAAGGTGGGCTTTCAGGAGAATCTCAAATGAGGACAGAAAGGTAGAAGGGTTACAGGAGGGAATTCTGAGCTCTGGGGAGCAACTGGAGGCCTGGTGATGAATAATGAAGAAATTAATTTCAGGTTTGTCCAAGAAAGCAAAATTAAAGTGTACAAAACGTTGTTAGACTTGAAGTAAATATTGAGATAGGGAGTTCCTCAGGATAAGATTTAAAATATGCCTTTTTATGTTTGGGATTGTTGTTCTTCAGCAAGTTCCAACAGGAATTAATTAAAAAAATATGATTACTTTGTAAAGAAGTAATCATCAAGATATAGAACTCTGATGTAGCAATAGAATATTCATGATATTTCCCTTTGCCTTCCACTGTAATATCTTGCCCAAGTCTTAAGGTGCCTTACAAGATCATAAAATTCACTTTGGAATGATACATCAAAACTCTGCCACACAATCAACGCACATCAAAGTTGCTGGTGAACGCAGCAGGCCAGGCAGCATCTCTAGTTCTGAGGTACAGTCGACGTTTCAGGCCGAGACCCTTCGAAGGATCTTGGCCCGAAACGTCGACTGTACCTCTTCCTAGAGATGCTGCCCGGCCTGCTGCGTTCACCAGCAACTTTGATGTGTGTTGCTTGAATTTCCAGCATCTGCAGAATTCCTCGTGTCTGCCACACAATATTATCTTTGAAACTACAGAATATGAATGGAACCAACTCTTCTTGCACGCAAGCATATGAATTCCTAAGCTCAAATCTTCCACATGAAGGTGGAAATTTGATTGTCTGGTGATTATAACTCACATCAGGAACAAAGTACCTGCGAGTAAATGACAATAAAGGTGCCAGAGTTTTTCACAACCATGACATGACCAGAATTTGGATTGTGCCGCCTTCTCACTGCTGCCATCAGGTAGGATGTACCTAAATCTGAACACCCACACTACCAGTTCAAACAGCTACCTTCCTACAAGCATTGGGTTCATGAAATAACCCGCCCACCCTAACCCTTCCTTAGCAATGGAGTAAGTTGGACCAGTTCTTACCTTACCATGGATTTGTCTCTGATTATGACTTTTTTTTTGCACTAAGGTCTTATTTTTACACAGTGCTCCCTCTCTTCAGTCTTGTAGAATCTATATTCTGTGTGTTGTCTGCTCCTATATGTCTGTGATTGGTATTGGAATTGTTTTATTATTGTCACATGGACCAAGTTAAGTAAAAAGCGTGTCTTGTGTACTGTTGATTCAGATCAAACCATTGCACAATGTATTGAGCTAGAATAAGATAAACCAATAACAATGCAGAATAAAGTATAAAATCTACCAAGAAAGTACAGTGCAGTAATAAACTACAAGATCATAACAAGGTGGATTATGGGGCCAAGAGTCCATCTTATTGTATGAGGGCTATTCAAGACAACAGTGGATAGAAACTGTCATTGAGCCTGGTTGTTTTCAGAATTTTGTATCTTCTGTCTGATGGGAGGGGCGAGAAGAGGGAATGTCTGGGCTGGATGGGGACTTTGATTATGCTGGGCTGCTGTACTGAGACAGTGAGACATGTGGACAGTCTCAGTGGAAGCGAAGCTGGTTTCCATGATGTGCTGAGCTATGTCCAGAACTCTGCAGTTTCTTACAGCAGCTGCCAAACCAAACCGTTATCAATTCAGATTGATGCAGCTGCAAGCAGGTTTTCATTGTACCTGTACCTCACTCACTTCACCTAGTTCACAAATGTCTTGCTGACAGACAAATCAGCCATTCCACCCTAGTCTGGCCTACACTCCATGGCCACTTTATTAGGTACACCTGTACACCTACTTAATGCAAATGATCAGCCAATCATGGGGCAGCAACTCAATGCATAAAAGCATGCAGACATGGTCAAGAGGTTCAGTTGTTGTTCAGATCAAATATCAGAATGGGGCAGAAATATGAACTAAGTGACTCAGACTGTGGAATGCTTGTTGACGTTAGGTAGGGTGGTTTGAATATTTCAGAAACTGCTAATCTCCTGGGATTTTTTTCTTGCGCACAACAATCTAGAGTTTGGAAATAATGGTGAGAAAGACAAAAAAAATCTAGTAAACAGCAGTTCTGTGGGTTAATGCCAGTCAGAGGAGAAAGGTCAGACTGATTCAAGCTGACAGGAAGGTGACAGTAACTCAAATAACACGAGTTACAACAGTGGTGTGGAGAAGAGCGTCTCTGAAAGTAGAATACATCGAACTCTGAAAGTAAAATACATCGAACCCTGAAGTGGATGGGCTACAGCAGCGGAAAACCATGAACATACACTCCGTTGCCTCTTTATTAGGTACAGGAGTTACCTAATAAAGCGGCCACTGAGTGTACGCCATTCTAGAACACAGCCATGTGATTGGTTCTTTAAGATTTAAAGTAAATCTATTAAAGTATATGTTACCATATATTACCTTGTGATTCATTTTTCTTGCAGTTAAAGGACAAAATAAATATAATAGAAAACTACAGAAACAAAGACTAACGAACAACCACTGTGTAAAAGAAGATAAACTGCAAACAAAAATAACACTGAGAATATAAGGTAAGAATCGTTGAAAGTGAGTCTGCAGGTTGTAGAATCAGTGCAGAGTGGTTATCTACACCGGTTCAGGAGACTAATGATTGTAGAGTGATAATTCTTCCTAAACCTGGTGGTGTGGAGCCGAAGGCCTCTGATGGTAGTCACAAGAAGTGCTGGATGGTAGGGGTCCTTGATGATGGATACTGATTTTTTGTGACAGCGCTCCATGTAAATGTGCTCAATGGGGGGGGGGGTGCTTTGCCTGGATTGGACTGGGCTATGTCTATCTCTTTCTGCAGACTTTTATATTCCTAAGCATTAGTTTTTCCAAACTAAGCTAGGATACAACCAGTTAGGATAATCTCCACCGTACGTGTATAGGAACTTGTCAACGTTTTTGCTGAAATGCCATATCTATGCAACCCTCTAGGAAAGTGGAGGTGTCGCAGAGTCAGAGAAGTACAGCACAGAATCAAGCCCTTCAGCCCGTCTAGTCCATGCTGGAACTATTTAAACTGCCTAGTCCCATCGATCTACACTGGGACCATACTGTCCATGTGCCTGTCTAAATTTCTCCTAAAAGTTAAAATTGAACTCACATGCTCCATTTGTGCTGGCATCTCGTTCCACACTCTCATGACCCTCTGTGTGAAGAAGTTTCCCCTCATATTCCCTTAAACTTTTTATGTTTCACCCTTAAACCATGACCTCACTGGAAAAAGACTTCCTTTTGCCCTATCGATACCACTCATTATTTTGTACACCTCTGTCAAATTTCCTTTCGATCTTTATGTTCTATGGAATAAAGTCCTAACCTATTGTCTTTCCTTATAGCTCAGGTCCTTCAGACCCAGCAAAATCCTCGTAAATTTTCTCTGCACTCTTTCAACCTTATTTACATCTTTCCTATAGGTAGGTGACCAAAATTTCACACAATACTCCAAATTAGGCCTCACCAACTTCTTATATGATTTCAACCATAACACCCCATCTCCTGCACTCCATACATTGATTTATGAAGGGGAATGTGCCAAAAGCTTTCTTTATGACCCTGTCTACCTGTGACACCGTTTTCAATGAATTATGTACCTGTAATCCCAGACCCTTTTGTTCCACCACAATCCTCAGTGCCCTACCATTCACTGCGTAAGACCGACCCTGGCTGGTCATACTAAAGTGCAATACCCCACAGGCGACTGCATTAAAATTCATCTGCCATTTTTCCAGTGAATGCAGATCCTCCTGCAAGCCACGATAGCCTTCCTCACTCACCACTACTCCCCCAGTCTTGGAGTCATGAACTATTTTGTTAACGTGGTTAACCACATCATCACACAGATCATTGATATACCCCTTGAAAGTTTTCATGTTTTATTGTTTTACAACATTGAATCAGTGTGGATTTAATTTGGCTTTTTGACAATGATCAACAGTAAAAGACTCTTTTGTGTCAAAGTGAAAACAGATCTCTACAAAGTGATCTAAATTAATTACAAATATAAAACACAAAATAATTGATTGCATAGATATTCACTCCCTTCTATTCAGTTTTTAGTAGATATACCTTTGGGAGCAATTACAGCTTTGAGTCTGTGTGGATAGGTCTCTATCAGCTTTGCACATCTGGACACTGCAATCTTTCCCCATTCCGCATCTCCAGTTCTCAGTTGGATTGAGGTCTGGGCTGTGACTTGGCCACTCTAGGACATTATCTTTATTGTTTTGAAAGCCATTCCTGTGTAGCTTTGGCTTTATGCTTGGGGTCATTGTCTTGCTGGAAAACGAATCTTCCCCAATGTGCAAGTTCTGTTGCAGACTGCATGAGTTTTCCTCCAGGATTTCCCTGTATGTTGCTACATTCATTTTACCCTCTATCTTCACAAGCCTTCCAGGGCCTGCTGCAGTGCTGCATGCTTCACGGTAGGGATGGTGTGTTTTTGATGATGTGCAGTGTTAAACATAGTGTTTAGTCTGATGGCCAAACAGCTCAATTTTGGATTTATCAGACCATAGAGCTTTCTTCCAGCTGACTCCAGAGTCTCGCACATGCCTTCTGGCCAACTCTAGCTGAGATTTCATGTGAGTTTTTTCAGCAGTGGTTTTCTCTTTGCCACTCTCCCGTAAAACTGTGACCCAGACAACAGTTGTATGCAGAGACTCTCCCATCACAGCCACTGAAGCTTGTAACTTCCCCAGAGTTGTCATAGGTCTCTTAGTGGCCTCTCTCACTAGTCCCCTTCTTGCACAGTCACTCAGTTTTTGAGGACGGCCTACTCTCGGCAGATTTACAGCTGTGCCATATTCTTTCCATTTCTTGATGACTGACTGAACTGTACTCCAAGGGATATTCAGTGACTTCAAAATTTACTTTTATCCATCTCCTGACTTGTGCTTTTCAATAACCTTTTTGAAAAATTGCTTGGAGTGTTCTTTTGTCTTATTGGTGTAGTTGCCAGGATACTGACTCCCCAGCAGTTGGAACTTCCAGATACGGGTGTATTTTTACTACAATCAATTGAAACACCTTGACTGCACACCGTGATCTCCATTTAACTAATTATGTGACTTCTAAAACCAATTGGCTGCACTGGTAATGATTTGATGTGTCATATTAAAGAGGGAGGAGGAAAGTGAATACTTACAGTATGCAATCAATTAGCCTTTTTCTGTTGATCAGCATCAAAAAAGCCAAGTTAAATCCACCGTGATTTAATGTTGTAAAACAATAAAACATGAAAACTTCCAAGGGGGGGGCGCTGAATACTTTTTATAGGCACTGTAGATCAGTGGTCCCCAACCTCCGGGCCGCGGGCCAATACATTGCCGCGAAGAATGCAGGGGTGCAGTGGTAGTTGGAACGCACCCAGCACATCTTTAAGTAAAAAGCCGAAATGAACAAGCTAATTAATTAGGTGTCGCCTAGCACGTAGATGTCGGCCCAGATCAGAGGCGATACTTGCAACAGTCTGTGATATCTACATATGTGTTCCTCTAAATTCCCTAGGACAGTTAGGTGATCTGTAATATAGCCCCATCAACATGATCATACCTTTCTTTTTTCTCAGTTACACCCCATAACACCTCACTAGTCAAGTTCTCCAGTCTGTCATGATGGAGCACTGCCGTGACATTTTCCCTGTAGGAGCACCACCCTTCCTCCTTTAATTCCTCCCGCTCTGTCACGTCGAAAACAACGGTGCCCCAGGATACTGAGCTGCTAGTTGTGCCCCTCCTGCAACAAAGTCTCACTAATGGCTACAGTATTGTAATTCCTGGTGTTGTTCCCTGAGCTCATCTGCCTTTTCTGCGGTACTTGTTGCGTTGAAATATACACAGTTCAGTACACTAATCGCACCATGCTCAACCTTTTGATTCCTGACTTTGTCTGGGGTCTTAGCAACATGTGTCTCCACAACTTCTCCACTAATTGTTCTGGCACACTGGTTCCCATCCCCCAGCAACTCTGGTTTAAAGCCCATCATACAGCATTAACAAACCTTCCTGCTAGAACATTAGTGCCCCTCCAGTTCAGGTGCAAACCATCTCTTCTGTACAGGTCCCACATACCATGGAAGAGAGCCCAATGATCCAAAAATCTGATGCCCTCCTAGCTGCACCAACTCATAGTCACATGTTAAACTGTATAATCTTCCTAGTTCAGGTTTTCTTTTTTGCATTCTCTGACTGAAATGAGGCACTCTCAGCTTTATTGACCTACAGGAACTTCTTGACATGTCTACTATGTCAACAGAGGGTCAAGTGTCCACCTTCAAGTGGAAGACATGAACTTAGAAATTCCCATGCTTGCATGCAAGGAGATTTGACTCCATTCAGATTCTGTAATTTCATAGATAATAGAGTACTTGTTGTTCCTTTTTGCGCCTTGTGGCGCATCAGGAGGAATTTTTTTTGCTGCACCTTTAATACTTGACTATTTTTTATGAGGTCTGAGTTGCTAACTTGATGCTCAACAGAGCATAGATGAAAGCATGCAAGTCAGAACGCAAGACCATTGGTCACAAAGTCTGGTGCTGATGGCACTACACCACTGGCCAGTGATATTGTAGAACAGTACAGTTTTACCACTGGCCGGTGATATTGTATAATGGTACAGTTTTACGGCAGGCCGGTGATATTGTATAACGGTAGTTTTACTGCCGGGTGATGATATTGCAGTATGGTACAGTTTTACCGCTGGCCTGTGATATTGAAGTATGGTACAGTTTTACCGCCAGCATGTGATATTGTAGTACAGTACAGTTTTACCGCCGGCCTGTGATATTGTGGTATGGTACAGTTTTATCACTGGCCTGTGATAATGTAGTATGGTACAGTTTTATCACTGGCCTGTGATATTGTAGTATGGTACAGTTTTATCACTGGCCTGTGATAATGTAGTATGGTACAGTTTTATCACTGGCCTGTGATAATGTAGTATGGTACTGTGATATTGTAGGCCTGGAGGAACACGGCTTTAGCTTTAGCTTTAACCACATGCGCAGTTGAATGTCAATTGCACATCAACTCGAATGTGAACTTGTAATTGCCACCAGTTAACATAATATCACCTCAGTCCAGCATGAGAAGATGATGCAAATGATTGTTGATAACATGGACAATGTTGAACTGTTGGAGATAACTGCAGATTAAATGGGGGATATTGAACTGTTGGAGATGAGATGACATGGGGAATGTTGAACTGTTGGAGATGACTATCAATAACATGCGGAATATTGAACTGTTGGAGATGACTGTAGATGACGTGGGGAATGTTGAACAGTTGGAGATGAAATGACACGGGGAATGTTGAACTGTTGGAGATGACTGTACATGATGTGAGGAATGTTGAACTGTTGGAAATGACTGTCGATGACGTGGGGAATGTTGAACTGTTGGAGATGACTGTCGATAACATGGGGAATGTTGAACTGTTGGAGATGACTGTCGATAACATGGGGAATGTTGAACTGTTGGAGATGACTGTAGATGACATGGGGAATGTTGAACTGTTGGAGATTACTGTAGATGATGTGGGGAATGTTGAACTGTTGGAGATGACTGTAGATGACGTGGGGAATATTGAACTGTTGGATGACTTTAGATGATGTGGGGAATGTTGAACAGTTGGAGATGACTGTCGATAATGTGAGGAACGTTGAGTTGTTGGAGATGACTGTCGATAACGTTATCTAACATTGATGACTGTCGATAACATGGGGAATGTTGAACAGTTGGAGATGACTGTCGATAATGTGGGGAACGTTGAGTTGTTGGAGATGACTGTCGATAACGTTATCTAACATTGATCACTGTCGATAACATGGGGAATGTTGAACTGTTGGAGATGACCGTCGATAACGTGGGGAATGTCGAACTATTGGAGATGACCGTCGATAACGTGGGTAATGTTGAACTGTTGGAGATGACTGTAGATGACGTGGGGATTGTCAAGCTGTTGGAGATCAGATGCATGGGGAATGCTGAGTTCTTGCAGATGACTCTCGATAACATGGGGATTATTGAACTGTTGGAGATGACCGTCGATAACGTGGGGAATGTCGAACTATTGGAGATGACCGTCGATAACGTGGGTAATGTTGAACTGTTGGAGATGACTGTAGATGACGTGGGGATTGTCAAGCTGTTGGAGATCAGATGCATGGGGAATGCTGAGTTCTTGCAGATGACTCTCGATAACATGGGGATTATTGAACTGTTGGAGATGACCGTCGATGATGTGGGGATTGTTGAACTGTTGGAGATGAGATGACACAGGGAAAGTTGAACTGTTGGAGATCAGATATATGGGGAATGCTGAGCTGTTGAAGATGACTGTAGATGATGTGGGGAATTCTTGCATGCTGTTGTATATGACCAAATTACGAGGGGTGTAGATAGGGTAAATGCAAGTATGTTTTTTCCACTGAGGTTGGGTGAGATTAGTACTAGAGGACTTAGGTTAAGGGTGAAAGTTTGTACTGTTTCCTTCAACAGTGGCTACACAGCAAATCCTCAGGTTATAGCAGGATTCTATTCCTGAGGACTGTTCATCAGCTGAACTGTTAAAAATGGGAAACAGATGGAGACAGCTGCGATGGGAGAACAGCAGCCAGCCCATCTCAGTGTGTGAGTGAGTCTGCTCAAAGCTCCCTGCTCTGTTTGTCACTATCCAGACCTCAGAGGTTTTGGGAGGGAAAGCACGCAGAATTCCCCCATTTCCACCTGGCAGAAAATGCCTGCAGGCCCACAGCAGTTGGAAAATCCATCCCCGTCCGTCCTGCAGGTCTTCTAAATGCTTGGTTATAAGTACAGACTGTCTATCAGCTGGGTGTTTAAAAACCAAGGCAGACCTGCACTGGGGTTTCTTAAACGGAAGGCCTGCTTGGGGTGTGGTGATGCCGTGAAAGGTGCTATGCAAGTGCAAGTTTTTCTTTCATTTTGAGCATTTGCTTTTCAAAGTTGTTTTAAGCTAAAACCCCAGTTGAAGCATCAGCTCACACTGTAGGGACAGTGAAATTTCCCTGTCCTTCACAGATCTGATTTCCAACAGACTGCATTGTCTTTCAAGGTGCAGAAATATGCATCAAGCATGAGGAAAAGATTCATTTTCTAATTTGGGTTTCTATCTGTCTCATCAGCTAAAACTATTAAAAGTAACATTAATGATAAAGTATATGTCACTATTACAAGAAGATAAAATTTATGGCTTGAGTAACACAAAGAAGATCTCTGTTTTACATGAACCTTGATATAATTTTGCTCTTGAAAGCACTGGTAGCTGAAAGCTATTTGAACAAAAAATCAGGCTGGACGTTCCAAACCCATCCAGGATATTCTCTCTTCCCCCATTGGGCAGAAGATACAAAAGCCAGAAAGCATATACCACCAGGCTCAAGGACAGCTCTTACCCCTCTTTTATAAGACTATTGAATAGTCCTCAGGACAAGAAGATTGACTCTTGACCTCATTATGACCTTACACTTTATTGTCTGCCTGCACTGCACTCTGTTAGTTTAACACTTTCTGCTGCATTCTGTTATTTTTTTCAAAGTTTGATGTAAATTTATTATCAAAGTATGTATATGTTACTATATTCTGCCTTGAGATTCATTTTTGCAGGCATTTACATGAAAAAGGAATCAAAATCAGGTTTAATATCACATCTATATGTCATGGAATTTGTTGCTTTGTGCCAGCAATGCATTGCAATACATAATCGAAACATAGAAACATAGAAACCCTACAGCACAATACAGCCCCTTCGGCCCACAAAGTTGTGCCGAACATGCCCCTACCTTAGAACTATCTAGGTTTTACCCATAGCCCTCTATTTTTCTAAGCTCCATGTAGCCATCCAGGAGTCTCTTAAAAGCCCCTATCATATCCGCCTCCACCACCGTCGACGGCAGCCCATTCCACGCACTCACCACTCTCTGCGTAAAAAACTTACCCCTGACATCTCCTTTGTACCTACTTCCACGCACCTTAAAACTATGCCCTCTCGTGCTAGCCATTTCAACCCTGGGGAAAAGCCTCTGACTATCCACACAATCAATGCCTCTCATTATCTTGTACACCTCTATCAGGTCACCTCTCATCCTTCATCGGTCCAAGGAGAAAAGGCTGAGTTCACCCAACCTATTCTCATAAGTCATGCTCCCCAATCCAGACAACATCCTTGTAAATCTCCTCTGTACTCTTCCTATGGTTTCCACATCCTTCCTGTAGTGTGGTGACCAGAATTGACTATGAGGGAGGTGATGTGAAATAGGGATAAAGGAAGGGAGGGGGAGGGAATTACCAGAAGTTGGAGAATTCTATCTTCATACCAAGGGGCTGGAGACTACTTAGACGGTATATGAGGTGTTGTTCCTCCAACCTGGACTCCATTTTGTCACCCATAGTTCAGTCTCTCCCCACCTACATTCACGATACATCCCATGCCCTCCACCTTTTCAATAACTTCCAGTTCCCTGGTCCCAACCGCTTCATTTTTACTATGGATGTCCAATCCTTATACACCTCCATTCCCCATCAAGAAGACCTCAAAGCCCTCCGCTACTTCCTGGATAATAGACCTCACCAGTTCCCCACCACCACTACCCTCCTCCGGTTGGTGGAACTGGTTCTCATACTTAATAACTTCTCTTTTGGCTCTTCCCACTTTCTTCAGACTAAGGGTGTAGCTATGGGAACTCGCATGGGACCCAGCTACACCTGCCTCTTCGTTGGTTATGTGGAACAGTCTGTGCTCCAAACCTATTCTGGTACTGCTCCACAACTTTTCCTTCCATACATTGACGACTACATTGGTGCTGCTTCCTGCGCCAATGCTGAGCTCGTCAATTTCATCGACTTTACTTCAAACTTCCACCCAGCCCTCAAATTCACTTGGTCTATCTCTGACACTTCTCTCCCCTTTCTCGATGTCTCGGTCTCCATCTCTGGAGACAGACTGTCCACTGACATCTTCTACAAGCCCACTAACTCTCATAACTACCTCAACTATACCTCTTCCCACCCCGCTACATGCAAAAATGCCATTCCCTATTCCCAGTTCCTCCGTCTCCGCCGCATCTGCTCCCAGGATGAGGCTTTCCATTCCAGGACATCTCAAATGTCCTCTTTCTTTAAGGATCGTGGTTTCCCTTCTGCCATCATCAATGATGCCGTCACCCGCATCTCCTCCATTTCCTGCACTTCCGCCCTCACCCCATCCTCCCGCAACCACAACAAAGACAGAGTTTCCCTTGTCCTTACCTACCACCCCACCAGCGTCCGGATCCAGCACATTGTCCTCCACAACTTCCGCCACCTTCAACAGGACCCCACCACTAAGCACATCTTTCCCCCTCCACCCCTCTCTGCTTTCTGTAGGGATCAGTCCCTCCACGACTCCCTGATCCACACGTCCTTCCCCTATGGATCTCCCACCCAGCACTTATCCCTGTAAGCATAGGTGCTACACCTGTCCCTACACCTCCTCTCTTGCCACCATTCAGGGCCCCTAACAGTCCTTCCAGGTGAGGCAACACTTCACTTGCGAAACTGTTGAGGTCATCTATTGCATCCGGTGCTCCCGGTGCGGCCTCCTCTACATCGGTGAAACCCGATGCAGATTGGGGGACCGCTTCGTCGAGCACCTCCACTCCGTCCGCCACAACAGACAGGATCTCCCGATAGCCACCCACTTCAACTCTGCTTCCCATTCCCATTCAGATATGTCCATACATGGCCTCCTCTACTGCCATGATGAGGCTAAACTCAGGTTGGAGGAGCAACACCTCATATACCGTCTAGGTAGTCTCCAGCCCCTTGAACATAGAATTTTCCAACTTCCGGTAATTCCCTCCTCCTCCTTTCCTCTATCCCTATTTCACATCACCTCCCTCATAGTTCTGCCTCCTTCTACTACTTCGCATTGTTCTCCGGCCAATAACCTCCCTGCTTCCCCTCCCCCACCCCTTTGTCTTTCAAATTACTGTTTTTTTCAACTACCAGCATTCTTCAAACCCTCCCCAAAGTTCTTCCTTCAGTCCTGACGAAGGGTTTTGTCCCGAAACGTCGACTGATCTTTTCAACTGATGCTGACTGACCTGCTGAGCTCCTTTAGCACATTGTGAGTGTTCCTTTGACAACAGCATCTGCAGATTATTTTGTGTTTATGAACTGCATCAATATGTTGGACCCAGGATAGATCTTCAGAGATGCTGACAACCAGGAAGATGAAACTGCTCACTGCTGATCCCTTGATGAGGACTGGTGTGTGTTACCTCAACCTTCCCATTCCTGAAGTCCACAGCCAGTTCTGTGGTGTTAATGGCATTGAGTGCAGCATTGTTTTTGCAACACGACTCAAGCAGCTGATCTATCCCACTCTTGTACGCTTCATCATTACCATCTGAAATTCTGCCAAAATTATTGTGTCATAAAAAAATTTTACAGATGACATACGAGCTGTCCCTATTCATATGATCATGGGTCGGGAGAGTAGAGCAGAGGGCAAAGGGCATATCCTTCAGGAGTGCCAGTGTTGATTGCCAGCAAGGAGGAGATGTTATTTCCGACCCACACTAACTACGTTCTCCCAATGAGGAAGTCCAACATCCATCTCCTCTGCAGAGGAGGTACAGATGCTCATGGTTTAGAGCTTGTTGCTTTGAACTGAGGGAATGATTGTGTTGGACACGGAGCTGTAATCAATATAAACAACAGCCTGATGAAGGTATTTCTATCGTCCAGGTGAACCAAGGCCGAGTGGAGAGCCAGTGAGATTGCATCCACTGTAGACCAATTGTAGCGTAAGGCAGATTGCAGTTGGAGAATTCAACTGTTTCTAACTAGTGTCAATAGTGTACACTTGTGTGGATGTTCAACACTACACAGTTGTTAGAGCGAACATTTTAAAAATAGGATCAGCTGTGTATGCTCGTGTTATGTTATTCATTTAGGTCGACTGATGCTGAATTAAAAAGCAGTGATTTTTGACTCTACTTCATGCAGGCAGGCCATGAAGGCAGTGAATTATCTGCACTCGATGATTTGGTTCATTTACAGTTAATCGAAAGAATACGGCAACGTACACCAGATGAATTTCTTTATCGATAGCTATTAGGTTTTATAGTTCTGCAATAGTATTGGTAGTTTGTCTTTTCTCGACTATTTCCATGAAACTTCAGCTGATTGGAGCAAATGCTTAATTGGGCCAAAATGAACTGGTCCTGATGAGTCCTAATTATCTGGAATCCACTGTAATAATCATAGATAAATAAATAATAAATAATTGAGAACATGATTTGTCAAGCCCTTGAAAGTCAGTCCATTGGTTGTGGAATCAGTTCAGTGTGAGGAGGATGAAGTTATCCCCGCTGGTTGTAAAGTAATAACTGTTCCTGAACCTGGTGGTGTGGGACCTAAGGCTCATATACCTTCTTCCTTATGGCAGCAGCAAGAAGAGAGCATGATCTGGATTGTGGGGATCCCTGACTATAGATGCTGCTTTCCTGTGACATAGCTCCATTAGATGTGTTCAATGGTGGGGAGGTTTTACCCATGATGGACTGGGTTGAATCCACTACCTTTTGTAGGCTTTTCTGTTCAAGGACATTGATGTTTCCATACCAGATTGTGATGCAACCAGTCGGTATATTCTCCACCGCACACCTATAAAAGTTTCTCAGAGTTTAGATGACATGCAAATCTTTGCAAACCTCTAAGAAAGTGGAGGCAATGCTGTGCTTTTTTTTTGTAATGACACTTGCATGCTGGGCACAGGACAGATCCTTGGAAATGATAGCACCAAGGAATTTAAAGTTGATGACTCTCTCCACACTGATCCCCATGAGGAGGACTGGCTCATGGACCTTCAGTTTCCTATTCCTGTAGTCAATAGTTAGCTTCCTGGCTTTCCTGACATTGAGTATGAGGTTGTTGTTATGCTCCCACTTAGCCAGATTTTCCCCTTCCTCTGCTATGCTGACTCATCACCTTTGATTTGGCCAGTGGCAGTGATATCATCAGCAAATGTAAATACAACATTGGTTCCGTGCTTGGCCACACAATCAGGAGTGTAAAGTGAGTAGAGCAGGAACTGATCACACAGTGTTGTGGGGCCCCTGTGCTAATGGAGACTTTTGAGGAAATGTTGCCGATCCAAACTGACTCCACATATTCTCCCACCTATGTCCGTATAAACAATTTTCCCACAGACGTCCATCTACTTCCCCCAATTCTCCAGTCACCCATTTACAGGAGTAATTTACAGGGGCCAATTAATTCATAAGCACATTGGATAGGAATCAGTTTATCATTATCAAGTGGAAAGCTTGTTCATGCAGATCAGTGTACTGCAGCAGTACAAGGTCAAATAATAATGGAATATAGTGTAACAACTGCAGAGAAAATGCAGTACAGGGAGACAACAAGTAGTTTGTGCTGCAGATAACGGCAAAGCACTGGTAATGTTAGAATTCCTTTCCCAAAAGGAACCTGAGAAGGTGTAGAAAATATTGACAGTGTAACATATAACAGTGTAAGATCAAACATCAGTTGGCTGACAGAAAACCGGGAGATTGGTAGGATGTTCCATGTGTGTCTCAACCTCTTTCAACTGATATAAGTGACTGAGGTGGGAGAAGCAAAGATAACTTGCTGAGTTTGTTCTTGATATTAGAATTGGAATTGGTTTATTATTGTTATATGTACAGAGGTACAGTGAAAAGTTTGTCTTGCATATTGTTCATGCAGGTCAAATTGTTACACAGTGTATCGAGGTAATACACAGTAAAACAATTCATCGAAATATAGAAGACCTACAGCACAATACAGGCCCTTCGGCCCACAAAGCTGTGCCAAACATGTCCTTATCTTAGAAATTACCTAGGGTTGCCCATAGCCGTCTATATTTTCCAAGCTCCATGTACCTATCCAGGAGTCTCTTAAAAGACCCTATCGTATCCACCTCCATCACCATTGCCGGCAGCCCATTCCATGCACACACCACTCTCTGAGTAAAAAACTTACCCCTGACATCTCCTCTGTACTACTTCCAAGAACCTTAAAACTGTTTCCTCTCGTGCTAGCTATTTCAGCCCTGGGAAAAAGCCTCCGACTATCCACACAATCAATGCCTCTCATCATCTTGTACACCTCTATCAGGTCACCTCTCATGCTCCGTCGCTCCAAGGAAAAAAGGCTGAGTTCACTCAACCTATTCTCATAAGGCATGCTCCCCAAACCAGGCAACATCCTTGTAAATCTCCTCTGCACCCTTTCTATGGTTTCCATATCCTTCCTATAGTGAGGTGACCAGAACTGAGCACAGTACTCCAAGTGGGGTCTGACCAGGGTTCTATATAGCTGCAACATTACCTTTCAGCTCCTAAACTCAATCCCATGATTGATGAAGGTCAATGAACCGCATGCCTTCTTAACCACAGAGTCAACCTGCACAGCTGCTTTGAGTGTCCTGTGGACTTAGACCCAATGATCCCTCTGATCCTTTACACTGTCAAGAGTCTTACCATTAATACTATATTCTGCCATTATATTTGACCTACCAAAATGAATCACTTCACACTTATCTGGGTTGAAATCCATCTGCTACTTCTCAGCCCAGTTTTATATCCTATCGATGTTCCACTGTCACCTCTGACAGCCCTCCACACTATCCACAACACTCCCAACCTTTGTGTCATCAGCAGATTTACTAACCCATCCCTCCACTTCCTCATCCAGGCATTTATAAAAATCACAAAGAGAAGGGGTCCCAGAACAGATCCCTGGGGCATAACACTGGTGACTGACCTCCATGCAGAATAAAGTGTAACAACTACATGAAACGACAAGGTGCAAGATCAAAGCGAGGTAGATTGTGAGGTCAAGAGTCCATCTTATCGCACTAGGGAAACATTCAGTAGTTTTGTAGTCGTGAGATAGAAACTGTTCTTGAAGGTGGAAGCATGTGTGGTCAAGCTTTTGCATCTTCTGTCCAGTGGGGAGGGGCAAATGTCCAGGGTGAGGAGGTTAGCTGTTTTACTGCAGGTGCAGCACTAACACTGCACTATGTGGCTGCACGACCTCTATAAGCTCCTCCAAACTCTGCGGTACCTGCTCTCCTCCAAACTCTGCGGTATCTGCTCTCCTGCAAACTCTGCGGTATCTGCACTCCTCCAAACTCTGCGGTATCTGCTCTCCTCCAAACTGTGAGGTATCTGCTCTCCTCCAAACTCTGCGGTATCTGCTCTCCTCCAAACTCTGTGGTACCTGCTCTCCTGCAAACTCTGCGGTACCTGCTGTCCTCCAAACTGTGAGGTATCTGCCCTCCTGCAAACTCTGCGGTATCTGCCCTTCTGCAAACTCTGCGGTATCTGCTCTCCTCCAAACTCTGCGGTATCTGCCCTCCTGCAAACTCTGCGGTATCTGCCCTCCTGCAAACTCTGCGGTATCTGCTCTCCTCCAAACTCTGTGGTATCTGCCCTCCTGCAAACTCTGCGGTATCTGCTCTCCTGCAAACTCTGCGGTATCTGCTCTCCTCCAAACTCTGCGGTATCTGCCCTCCTGCAAACTCTGCGGTATCTGCTCTCCTGCAAACTCTGAGGTACCTGCTCTCCTCCAAACTGTGAGGTACCTGCTCTCCTCCAGTTCTGGGTTCCTGAGCATCCCCAAATACAATTACATTTTGTAATTATCGGGGGACTACTTTCTTGAGTGCCTTCACTTTGTCTGCCAACAAGCGGGATTTCCCAGCGGCCAACTATTTCAATCCCGATTCCCATTCTGACAAGTCGGTCCATAGCCACCTCAGCTGCCATGATCAGGTTGGAGGGCCAATACTTGAAATTCTGTCTGGGTAATTGTCAAAATGATGGCATGAACATTGATTTCTCCAATTTCCAGTAATTTCTCCCCCATCCTCTTCTCTCTTTTCCCAATCCCTATTCTGGCTCCCCTCTTACACCTTCTCTTCATCGTGCCTGAACACTGTGCCCCCTCCTCCTTCCCTTTCTCATATGGTCCACTCTTCTCTCTGATCAGGTTCCTCCGTCTGCAGCCCTTGAACTTTCTACTCATCTCACCTCCCAGCTGCTTACAGCCTCTCCAGCACCATCTGGCTTCACCTTCCAATTTCAACTTCTTCCCCACCCTCCATCTTATTCTTGCTTCTTCCCCATTCCTTTCCTGGTCTTGTCCCAAAACATCACCATTTTATTCCCTCCATTGATGGTGCCTGAGTTGCTGAGTTCCTCCTGCATTTTAGACCATAAGACCATAAGATATATGAGCAGAATTAAGCCATTTGGCCCATCGAGTCTGCTCTACCAATGCATCCAATTTTCTTCTCAGCCTCAATCTCCTGCCTTCCTGCTGTGTCCCTTCATGCCCTGACCTATCAAGAATCTATCAGCCTCTGCCTTAAATATACATAAAGATTTACCCTCCATCACTGCCTGTGGCAAAGAATTTCACAGGTTCATCACTCTCTGGCTAAAGAAATTCCTCCTCATCTCCATTCTAAAGGGACCCCCCCCCCCCCCATTCTGAGGCTGTGTCCTCTGGTTTTAGACTCTCCCATCAAAGGATACATCCTTTCCACATCCACTCTATCACGGTCTTTCACCATTCGATAGGTTTCAATGAGGTCACCCCTCATTCCTCTGAATCCTAGTGAATACAGGCTAAGAGCGATCAAATGCTCTTCATACGACAAGTTGTTTAATCCTGGAATCATTTTTGTGAAACTCCTTTGAACCCTCTCCAGGTTCAGCACATCCTTTCTAAGATAAGGGGCCCAAACCTGCTCACAATACTCCAAGTGAGGCCTCACCAGTGCTTTATAAAGCTTCCACATTACATCCTTGCTTTTATATTCTAGTCCTCTTGAAATGAATGCTAACATTGCATTTGCCTTCCTCGCCACAGACTCAATGTGCAAATTAACTTTTAGGGAATCCTGCACAGGGACTCCCAAGTCCCTTTGCACCTCAGTTTTTTATGTATTTTCTCTCCAGTTAGAAAATAGTCAACCTTTCATTTCTCCTACCAAAATGCATGACCGTACACTTTCTGACACTGTATTCCATCTGCCAGTTCTTTGCCCATTCTCCTAATCTGTCTAAGTCCTTCTGTAGCCTCTCTACTTCCTCAAAACTACTGCTCCCCCACCTATCTTCATATCATTTGCAAACTTTGAAACAAAGCCATTATTCTATCATCTAAATCATTAAAATATAATGTGAAAAGAAGTAGACCCAACACAGACCACTGTGGCACACCACTAGTCACTGGCAGCCAACCAGAAAAGGCTCCTTTTATTCCTAGTCTTTGCCTCCTGCCAATCAGCCACTGCTTTATCCATGCTAGAATCTTTCCTGTAATACCATGAGTTTGCAGTTTGTTAAGCAGCTTCATGTGACACTTTGTCAAAGGCCTGAAAATCCAACTACACATCAACCGGTTCTCCTTTGTCTCTCCTGCTTGTTATTTCTGCAAAGAATTCCAACAGATTTGTCAGGCAAGAACTTCCCTTGAGGAAACCATGCTGACTACGTCCTATTTTATCATGTGCCTCCAAGTACCTTCAGGCCTCAGCCTTAATAATTGACTCAAACTTCTTCACAACCACTGAGGTCAGACTAACTTGCTTATAATTTCCCTTCTTCTGCCTCTCTCCTTTCTGGAAAAGTAGAGTCACATTTGTAATTTTCCAGTCTTTCAGAACCATTCCAGAATCGAGTGACTCTTGAAAGATCATTACTAATACCTTCACAATCTCTTCAGCCATCTTTCACCATCATATCCAGTTGATTTATCTACTTTCAGGCCTTTCAGTTTTCTAAGAACCTTCTCCCTAGTACTGGTAACGTCACACACTTCTTGACTCCTGTCACCTGGCACATCCACCAAATGGCTAGTGTCTTCCACAGTGAAGACTGATGCTTATCACTTTGTCCACCATTTCCTTGTCCCCTATTACTACCTCTGCAGCATCTTTTTGCAGCAGTCTGATAACCATTCTCCTCTCTCTTTTACACTTTATGTATCTGAAGAAACTTTTGAAATCATCTTTAATATTACTGGTTAGTTTACTTTTGTATTCTATCTTTACCTTCTTAATGACTATTTAGTTGCCTTCTGTTGGTTTTTAAAAGCTTCCCAATTCTCTAACTTCCCATGAATTTTTCTCTATTATATGCACTCTCATTGGTTTTTATGTTGGCTTTGACTCTCTTGTTAGCCACGGTTCTGTCATCTTTCCTTTAGAATACTGTTTCTTCTTTGGGATGTATATATTCTGTTCCTTTCAAATTGCTTCCAGAAATTCCATCCATTACTACTCTGCCATCATCCCTGTCAGTGTTCTTTACCAAGCAATTCTGGCCAGCTCCTTTCTCATGCCTCTGTAATTCCCTTTACTCCATTTTGAGTGTATACTCTGGATTACCACCATCTGCAGCATCTCTTGTGTTAATAATTATTCATGATTGATGGCTATGTTTTCAGCAGATTCCATGACAGGATCCAAAGTTTCCTGCCTCTGACTTCCCATCTCTCCTCCTAAAAATCTTGCACTAACATCTCCTCAGATGGCTTGGTGTCAGAATATTCATGATCACATGAAGTGCCTTAAGGTGTTTTGCTGCAGGAAGTGATACAAATACCACCTGATTCAGTAATTGTATTGAAATGTGTTACAAAATGTTTGAAAAGTGTTTATTACTGTAATACTGAAGCAATATCAGATCAGTGATTAGTAAAAGTCTAAACTCATTCACTCAAACACACACATATCCTAAAACACTGACACTCAGTGGCCACTTTATTAGGTACACCTGTACACTTGCTCGTTAATGCTAATATCTAATCAGCCAATCATGTGGCAGCAACTCAATGAATAAAAGCATGCAGACAAGGTTAAGAGGTTCAGTTGTTATTCAGACCAAACATCAGAATGGGGAAGCGATGTGATGTGAGCAACTTTGAACAATAAAATGATTGTTGATGCCAGATGGGGTGGCTTGAATATCTCAGAGCCACTGATCTCCTGGGATTTTCTCACACGACTGTCTCCAGAGTTTACAGAGAATGGTGCAAAAAAAAACAAAAAAAAAATCCAATGAGTAGCAGTTCTGGGAACAAACATGCCTTGTTAATGAGAGAGGTCACAGAAGAATGGCCAGACTGGTTTAAGCTAACAGGAAGGTGACAGTAACTCAAATAACCACATGTTACAACAGTGGTGTACTGAAGAGCATCTCTGAACACACAACATGTCGCAGTTTGAAGTGGATGGGCTACAGCAGCAGAAGACCATGAACATACAATGATACAGGAGGTACCAAATAAAATGGCCACTGAGTGGTACATTTGCACATACACGACCAAGATAGAAACAAAATTCAAACTCATCATTTGAAGGGATTCTTTCATGAGTAAAAGTAATGGGCACCATGGTAGCATAACGGTTAGCATGATGCTATTACACCTCGGGGAGTTCCAGAGATCAGGCGCCGTTCTGTAAGCAGTCCCTGTACATCCTCCCGCGGAATGCGTGGGTTTTCTCTAGGTCCTCCGGTTTCCTCCCACAGTCCAAAGGCCTACTGGCTAGGTTAATTGATCATTGTAAATTGTCCTGTGATTCGGTTAGGGTTAATTGTGTTTATTGGAGGTTGTTGGGGTGGCTCTGTGCTGTAGCGCTAAATAAATAAATAACAAAGATTGAAAATAATAAAACTAAACTCAAAGAATATTAAATAAAAGTAAGCAAGTCTCTCCCCAGTTTTGACAAAAGTTCCCTGACCTAGAACATTTTCTGGTTTCTCTTTCCACAGATACTGCTGGGCTAGACGAGTTCATCCAATGTTCCTGTTTTTCATTGAATATTGCATAGTGTCTTTTTTGGAGCACAGACATATCACTTCCATAAAACAAAAGTTTTGCCGGTAGTAGGACATCGTAGTGAGAGAGCAGTTGGTCAGGTTAAGTAGAGTTTAATGTTATATCGTCACCTTGCTGTGGTGGAGAGGCTTGTGAGTTCTTGTGATCCACTTGGAGTTTCGTCACCTGGTGCTTAGCTCCTGGTAGGGTCACCCATACCAGTAAAATCAAAGGGGAGGTTCCAGACAAACAGCAGCCCAACCAAGGCCTCTACAGTGGAGTAGCTGAAGATGATGACACATCACAATGGCAATGAAGGTGGAGGAAAGCAGCAGCAGGAAAGGGTCCCCATTCGTCTTGCATTCCATACCATTGGACCCTGATCCCGATCTCCCAAGGACCGTGTGTTGACTGCCCACGCGTCGACCTCCCCACATTAAACAAAGTCACACCCAAGCATTTCCCTAATGAGGGAATCCACCCTAATATTTCAGGTGTGGATCCCAGATTGGCCTCTACAGCTAACCAAACACCCACCAACAGACAACCCCTTTGGAGAACTTCAAACACAACTTGAGTGATCGCAATACTATTGTCATATGTATGTACAGACTCAATGACAAACTTACCTGGTGTTGCTGCCTCACCAGCTCTGGCCTTTGTTGTGTGTGGAGTCTGTACATTCTCCTTGTGACTGCTTTGGTTTTCCCAGGGTGCTTCACTCTTCTCCCATGTCCTAAACTCAGTTAATTTACCACTGAAAATTACTCCTTGTTTATGTAGTTGACAAGTGAAAATGAGCATGTTGCAGGGTTATGGGGAAATTAGGAAGGAAATGGACTGGTGAAGTTATTCTGATGGACACGATGTGCTGAATATTCCATTTGTGTTGGTAGCATGGGAGTCAACTGCACACATCAGCAAAGCAATGCCTCCTTTCACACTAATTGTGCCACCCTCCCAAGTGTGTATTTCTTTTCTGGAAATATTTATTTTGTGAAACTGCAGATTAAACCATAAACCTGCCGAGGTAAACCAATATTTTAAAGATTTGGGGTAAAATGGTACCAGAGAAGCTTCATCTTTTAGATCAGGGGTTCCCAACCTTTTTATGAATTGGACCCCCACCATTAACCAAGGGGTCTGTGGACCCAAGGTTGGGAACCTCTGTTTTAGAAAAAGATTACCTTGGGTCAGACAGAAGATAGTAAATCATGGAAACATACATTAATTTCATGCCAGTAGATTATCTGAGCTACAGTCCATTCTACACAGTTTAATGAGAGGTACCTGTTCTGGATGCATTTCTGAGAACATACTGTACTGTGCAAAAGTCTTAGGCACATGTAAATAAAATCTGTAAAGTGAAGATGCTTTCAAAATAATGAAATGAAAAGTTTCTAAATATCAAAAAGATACTATAAAGAGCAGTAAACAGTAAAAAACTAAATCAAATTAATAATTGGTGTGACAACCCTTTAAATCAAAACTGCGTCAGTTCTCTTGGGTTACACTGGAATGCAATAAGAAAATTGGCTGATAGGTTGTTCCAAGCATCTTGGAGAATTTGCCACAGTTCTTCTGCAGACCTTGGCTGTTTCACTTTCTTCTGTCCCTCCAGGTAATCCTGGAGATCGACAGGTTTACTATACACCATCAGGAGAGATCTATAGAGTCTCTCAAAAACCGAGGTGGAGGAGTATGCCTCAGGATCAACTCTTTTTGGGCAACAAATATATCAGTGCTGTCCCAATTCTGCTCACCAGACCTGAAATATCTAGCAGTAAAGTACCGTCCTTTTTACCTAACACAGGAGTTCTCTGGGGTTACTTTGCTAGCAGTTTACATTCCACCTCAGACCAATGTCAAGAAGCTTTAGAGATCTGAGCAATGGGATCAGCATGCACGAAACAGCGCACTCTAACGCCTTCACCATTGTTTTGGGAGATTTTAACCAGGCCAGCCTGAAAAAAATCACTGAGTAATGACCATCAACACAGATCACTTGCAATACCAGAGGAAACAATACACTGGACCATTGTTACACCACCATCAAGAATGCCTACCGTGCTATTCCACGCCCTCACTTCGGGATGTCTGATCACCTAGCTGTACTTGTATTCCCTCAGTACAGGCAGAGACTGAAGACTGCAGCACCAATAGTGACGACCAAGGAGGTATGGGCAAGGGAAGCACAGGACCGCCTACAGAACTGCTTTGAATCAGTGGACTAGACTGTATTCAGGGATTCATCTTCGAACCTGGATGAGTATGCTGCAGTTGTTACCAACTTCATTGAAACCTTTGTGGATGAATATGTGCCCACAAAGACTTACTGTACATTCCCAAACCAAAACCAGGATGAACCAGGAGGTACGTCGTCAGCTGAAGGCTAGATCTGTGGCATTCAAGTCTGGCAACCCAGGCCTGTACCAGAAAACCAGGTATGATTTGCGGAGGGCTATTTCAAGGGTGAAGAGACAATTTCGAATGAGGTTGGAGGTGACATCGGATGCACGGCAACTCTGGCAGGGACTACAAGACATTACTTCCTACAAAGTGAAACCCAATAGCATGAGTGGCAGCGATGCTTCACTACCAGATGAGCTCAATGCCTTCTATGCCCGCTTTGAAAGGGAGAACACAACTACAGCTGTGAAGATCCCTACTGCACCTGATGACCCTGTGATCTCCGTCTCAGAGGCCGATGCTAGACTGTCTTTAAAGAGAGTGAACCCTCGCAAGGCAGAAGGTGCCAATGGAGTACCTGGTAAGGCTCTGAAAACCTGTGCCAACCAACTAGCGGGAGTATTCAAGGGCATTTTCAACCTCTCACTGCTACGGGCGGAAGTTCCCACTTGCTTTAAAGAGGCAACAATTATACAAGTGCCTAAGAAGAATAATGTGAGCTGCCTTAATGACTATTGCCCAGTAGCACTCACAGCTACAGTATTTGCTTTACTGCCTGATTTAAATGAACATATGTTGATAATGGGCAGGGATTTTAACTGTTGTTTAAATTCTATGATTGACAAGAGCTCAACCAATCAGCGAATTCCAAATCATTCCGCGTCACTTATTAATTCCTTTTTGATCGATTTCGGATTGATCAAATTATGGAGGCATCTGAATCCCGATAACAGAGAATATTCCTTCTTTTTACGTCTATAGAAAATATTTGAGGATTGATTATATTATCTCTGTCTCAGAGGCCGACGTTAGACTGTCTTTAAAGAGAGTGAACCCTCACAATAACCCTATATTATAATCAATCCTTGCTTCTTGCCTACTGTTAAAAATTGTGAATATGACGCTATTACTAAATCTGATCATGTGCCTCGGAGTTTGTCCTTTGAAGTTGATGATGTCATTGTTGGCCGTCCACCATTGCACTTGTCTCAAACATTATTGCAAAACTCTGACTTTGTTAGTTTTATTGAAAACCAGATAAAAGAATTTTTTCTTTTTAATGATATAGGTGGTACGTCTAAATTAATTATATAGGATACATTTAAAGCATTTTTACATGGTCAGATCATGTCTTATTCAGCTAAACCTAAAAAACAGACTAAAACAGAATTAGATAAAATTTCAAAACCAATTAAAGATTTAGATAATATTTATGCAATTTCCCCTAATATTGATTTATTCAAACAAAGGGTGGAACTTCAATCACGATATAACCTATTATTAACTCATCCCATTGAAGGCTATTTGCTTAAGTTAAAGAGCCAATTTTATATGTTTGGAGATAAAAATAACAAACTGCTCGCATCTCAATTAAAAACAGTGATGAAATGCTTTGAGAGGTTGGTCATGACTAGACTAAACTCCTGCCTCAGCAAGGAACTGGACCCATTGCAATTTGCCTATTACCACAGTAGGTCAATGGCAGAGGCAATCTCAGTGGCTCTCCCCACGACTTTAGATCCCCTGGACAACACAAACACCACGTCCAGATGTTACTTATCGACTAAAGCTCAGCATTTAATACTGTCATTCCCACAATCCTGATTGAGAAATTGCAGAAGCTGGGCCTCTGTACCTTCCTCTGCAGTTGGATCCTCGACTTCCTAACCGGAAGACCACAGTCTGTGTGGATTGGTGATAACATCTCTTCCTTGCTGACGATCAACACTGGGGCACCTCAGGGGTGAGTACTTAGCCCACTGCTCTACTCTCTATATACACATGAATGTGTGGCTAGGCATAGCTCAAATGCCATCTATAAATTTACTGTCAATACGACCATTGTTGGTAGAATCTCAGGTGGTGACGAGAGGGTGTACAGGAGTGAGATATGCCAACTAGTGGAGTGGTGCTGCAGCAACAACCTGGCACTCAACGTCAGTAAGATGAAAAAGCTGATTGTGGACTTCAGGGAGGGTAAGATAAAGGAACACATACCAATCCTCATAGAGGGATCAGAAGTGGAGAGAGTGAGCAGTTTCAAGTTCCTTGGTGTCAAGGTCTCTGAGGATCTAACCTGGTCCCAACATTTTAATGTAGCTATAAAGAAGGCAAGACAGCAGCTATACTTTATTGGGAGTTTGAAGAGATTTCACATGTCAACAAATACACTCAAAAACTTCTATAGTTGTACCATGGAGAGCATTCTGACAGGCCGCATCACTGTCTGGTATGGAAGGGCCGCTGCACAGGACCGAAAGAAGCTGCAGAAGATTGTAAATCTAGTCAGCTCCATCTTGGGCACTAGCCTACAAAGTACCCAGCACATCTTCAAGGAGCAGTGTCTCAGAAAGGCAGCGTCCATTATTAAGGACCTCCAGCACCCAAGGCATGCCCTTTTCTCACTGTTACCATCAGGTTGGAGGTACCGAAGCCTTAAGGCATACACTCAGCGATTCAGGAACAGCTTCTTCCTCTCTGCCATCTGATCCCTAAATGGACATTGAAGATTTTGACACTACCTCACTTTTTTTAAATATACAGTATTTCTGTTTTTGCACATTTTTAAAAATCTATTCGATATGTATATATGTATAGGTATCCATTAGTCTCATGAGACCATGGATTTGCACCTTGGAAGGTTTCCAGGGCACAGGCCTGGGCAAGGTTGTACGGAAGACCAGCAGTTGCCCATGCTGCAGGTCTCCCCTCTCCACGCCACTGATGTTGTGCAAGGGAAGGGCATTAGGACCCATACAGCTTAGCACCGGTGTCGTCGCAGAGCAATGTGTGGTTAAGTGCCTTGCTCAAGGACTCACACGCTGCCTCAGCCAAGGCTCGAACTAGCAACCTTATGAACACCTTAACCACTTGGCCATGCGCCAACACCTATATACGTAATTGATTTACTTGTTTATTTATTATTATTTTTTTCTCTGCTATATTATGTATCGCACTGAACAGCTGCTGCTTTCACGTCACATGATAATAAACCTGATTCTGACAGCCTCGATTATGTTGAGATCAGGGCTCTGTGGAGACCATACCATCTGAAATCATATAAAAATCTATGGTGCCCAAGGCTTTTGCATAGTACTGTACCTTACTGGTGTTATATTTCCGTGAGGTCTGAATGAAAATGCACCCTGAAAGCTTTATTAAATTTACAAGATTTCAATATTGTGCTATACTCTAAGATTTCCTTCGCAATCTTGATAAAACCCCAGACTAAAAGGTAAAAACAACCTTTTGATAAATGCTGCCTACTGATTACTTCCAAAATTAAAGTTAAATTCAAGTTGAGTTTATTGTCATCTGCGCTAGTACGTTGACAGTATGCACAGGTGCAATGAAAAACTTACTTGCAACTGCATCAGAGGGTCATAGCATCAGAGAAGCAACATTCACAAGAAAATCCGAAATTCAGCATACCCTTTACATCATTTTACACCATTTCTTTCAGATTTCTGGTTTTCAGAATCTTCAGGTTTTTGATTTTCATTTGGAATTAGATAATTAGATAATACCTTGTACTTATTAACATTTGAATAACAGAAAAAACAGTTAACATTTTGGGTTGAGGTCATTCATCAGGACTGGAAAGGGAGGGAGAAAACAGAAAAAGAAGGAGTGTGTGGGGGGTGTTGGGGGCAAGGAGTACAAACTGATTTCCTCAAGTATTTTGTGAGTTGCTCTGGATTTCCAGCATCTGCAGAAACTCTTGCGTTAAGAGACTATCTTCACACCTTTGTGGATGCCTAGAATAAAACTGCTCAACAGTCTTTGGATATTTACCCACTAAGCTGAATTAACAGAATAAGAAAGAAATATGATATCCATTTGTTCCCATTTTCCTTTTGCCTGTTCTCTGAACCTTGATTTCTATAACTTATGCCCTGTATTCTGATTCTTCACACCATTACTCCCTTTGGTTTCTTTTTTCCTAAAAAATACTAGGAATAAGTAATTGTTGAAATTACTGTACAAACCTGGCATACTCAATGGACTGCAGTGACTTTTTAGAAAACTTCACAGTATAAGATTCCTACCTCCAAGTGGTGGTCCCAGAAGAACAGGACAGCACTCGACGATGGTGACCAGTCCCACTGCACTAGAGAACCTCTTGGCACCAACCAGGTCCATCAGAGTTTCGAAAAGAACAGCACTCACCATTCCAAAGGCAAAACCAAAGAATATTGCATAGATCACAAGGCCTGTATAGTTGCTTGCCAACGGGCACATGATGTGACAGAAGCCATTGTAGAAGACAGCAAAACTGAAAAAATACTGTATCTTTGGTCTAATCCATTTAGAGTTTGCAAGCAGTCCCATGCTGGGTCTTGCAAACATGTCTACAAAAGCTAGTATAGAAAGCAGGAATGCTGCAGAATACTCATCTATTCCCATGTGTTTGGCATAAGAAGCCAAAAATACAATAGGGGCAAAAAAGCCAAAAAACATTATGACATTGCCGGAGAGATAGATTAGAAATCCCCGATGTTTGAAGAGGCTGAGATCTAGCTGCTTATGAATTATGTCAAAGACACTTTGCTTTTCCTTCTTTCCCTGCAACACTCCATCAGCCACACCTTTGTTATCATCCTTCTTTAGAGCATCTTTCACAGCAACGGACTTTGTCGGCTGTAGGGGTCTCATTAAGGATCCAGCTACACAGCAGTTTAGCAGAATTCCACCAAGGATAAGGAAACTGCCTCTCCAGCTGAAGATATTGACCAAGTACTGATTTAGAGGTGCGAATGTGCTCAGGAACACTGGGCTACCAGCCATGGCGATTCCGTTAGCAATGGGACGTTTCTTGTAAAAATACTTCCCAATCATTGTTAAAGCAGGCTGAAGGTTGAAAGCCAATCCAAGACCTAGGAAAAATAAGGAATATGCACTCAGTGGTCACTTTATTAGAAGCACCTGTACACCTGCTCATTAATGCAAATATCTAATCAGCCAATCATGTGGCAGAAACTCAATGCATAAAAGCATGCAGACATGGTCAAGAGGTTCAGACCAAACATCAGAATGGGGAAGAAATGTGATCTAAGTTACTTTTACCATGGAACAATAGTTGGTGTCAGATGGGATGTTTTGAGTATTTCAGAAACTGCTGAACTCCTGGGATTTTCACGCATAACATTCTCTGGAGTTTACAGAGAATGGTGTGAAAAAACAAAAAAAAAAACATCCAGTGAGTGGCAGTTCTGTAAGTGAAAATACTTTGTTAATGAGAGAGGTCAGAGGAGAACAGCCAGACTGGTTCAAGCTGACGGGAAGACAACAGTAACTCAAATAGCCACATGTTACAACAGTGGTGTGCAGAAGAGCATCTCTGAACGCACAACATGTTGAACTTTGAAGATGATGTGCTACAGCAGCAGAAGACCATGAACATACACTCCATGGCCATTCTCTTAGGTGCAGGAGGTACCGAATAAAGTGGGCACTGAGTGTAGGTTTTACTCTTTAATGGATAGGGTTTTTACAGTATCTTTGGAGCAAAAGAGGATGAGAGGTGACTTGACAGAAGTGTACAAGTTAATAAAAAGCATAGGTTGAGTGGACAGCCAGAGATTTTTCCCCAGGGTGGAAATGGCTCATACACAAGGGCAAATTTTAAGGTAATTGGAGGAAAATATAAGGAGGACATCATGGAGAATGGTGGGTGTGTGGAACGCCTTGCCAAGGCTGGTGCTAGAGGCAGATGCATTAGAGGGATTTATGAACTTCTTTCATAGGTACAAGGCTGATAGAAAAATGGAGGACTATGTGGCGGGGGGAAGGATTAGATTGATCTTATAGTAGGTTTAAAATTCAGCACAATATTGTGGGCTGAAAGTCCTGAAGTGTGCTGTAATGTTTTGTGTAATATGGCAGGGGTCCCCAACCGTTTTTGCACCGTGGACCGGTTTAATATTGACAATATTCTTACGGACCGGCTGACCTGCGGGGTGGGGGGGGAGTGGCTTAGGGTTGCCAACAGGCAAGAGTAGCAGTCAAATACGTTGTGTTTACCCCGAGAAAGACTACCATGACCATGAAGCCTTGCACGGACACCTGTGTGCGCATGCGTGTACGTGGCGATTTTTTTTCTACAAATCGTTTTTGGCGATTCTGTTCAGTGAAATTACACTGTACATACATTATTTCTACTTTATATAGGCTGTGTATTTATCATATCCTTCCTGCTTTTACTATATGTTAGTGTTAGTTTAGGTTTTATGTAACACAGAGCATGAATATACTGATAAGTCAATTATAAGTCAGTTATAAGTCAATAGCATCATAACATTTTAAGTAACATTTGGATATTAAACACACAGCACATATTTTCCCCGTATGAACATATAAAATTATTGCAACACACCAATATCGCTGAATCAGTGGGAGCCCTGGGCTTGTTTTCCTGCAACAAGACAGTCCCATCGAGGGGTGATGGGAGACAGCGATACTCGAAGGGGGTTCCTTATGTCCAACCTATTCCGCAATTTAGTTTTCATTGCATTCATTGTAGAAAACCCCACTTTGCAGAGGAATGTTGGAAATGGAAGCAACATTTTCTGTGGTTTCGTGGCTATCTCAGGACATTTAGCCTTGACTTTGATCCAGAATGCCAGCAGAGGTGTTATGTCAAACATACTTTTCAGCCCACCGTCATTTGCAAGCAGGAGTTAGCTGACATGGATGACGCGTGCGTAATGACCTCACGTGCGTTCAACTTCAACAGCAGGTGTGACAGGGAATGAGGAAAGGTGCAGCTGACTCACATCGCCAAATCATATCGTTTCCTCGCAGCCAGTAGCACATGCTTTGTGGCCCAGTGGTTGGGGAGCGTTGTAATATGGGATTGGAATGGATAAAAGGGTGCAATAACGAAGTAGTTGCAATGGTGTGAGATCAAGATGTGGAAGTTGATTCTCAGTGGCTTGTGCTGAATAAGACTGAGGAGGGAGGTTAAGTTATATTTCTGGATCTATGTGCATGCAGCTTCAGGCTGACCTGTATTCTTTCTGACTGGCTTTTGGTGAAATGTTCCAGGAATACTATTGCTTCAATATGTCAATATGACCTTTATTTCAACATTAGCAAACATTTCAACATTCTACCCCATAATGACTTGCTCTTTTTATCATGTGCCTTTCCCTCGTTAATCAGCTGCTAGCATGCCGCAATTCCATGACGAACTAAAAACAGAGATTGTAACCTTCTTCAACAAGATCTGAATGGCACTGAGCGATGCAAATGATGTAAGAAAAGGTAACAGTAAGAAAAGTAAGAGGTAAAAGTTATAGGATCATATAATCATTTAACTGTCGTCACCAATCTACCCTATTCCATAACCTTTTTCCATGGCCCTACAAATTATTCTCTCTCAAATATCATTCCCCCTTCTCTCTCTAATTTACTGCCTAGCAGAAAACACAGGAGCATGAAAACTCAGATGATCAGACTCGAACAGTTTCTTTCCCACTGACGTCCGAGTTCTGAACCAACCACCTCTACCACATCCCTTTCCCGGTGCTGCTGTCACTGAATCACTAATTCAATCACTTCCATTATCTCAGTTCAGCTTTTCTTTTGCACTGTTGCAGTTTGTATTACTCTGCTTGTTTAGCGATGAAGTGCTTTGAGAGGCTGGTGATGAAACATATCAGCTACTGCCTCAGAAACAACTTGCTCCTCTCCAATTTACCAACCATTATAAGAGATCAAGAACAGATGCCATCTTATTGGCTCTTCACCTGGAACATCTGGACAATGAAGATGCTCTTCGTCAACTACAGCGTAGCATTTAAAATTATCATCTGCATAAAAGCTAATCTACAGGCTTCAAGACCTTGGCCTCAAAACCTCCTCGTGCAACTGGATCCCCGATTTCCTCACTTGCAAACTGCTGTCAGTTCAGATTAGCAACACCATCTCCTCCATGATCTCCATTAGCACAGGTGCACCACAAGGCTTTGTGCTTCACTGGCTTAAACTTTTGACTGTGTGGCTAAGCACAGTTTCAATGCCATATTTAAGTTTGGTGACGACGCCACTGCCATTGCCCAAATCAAAGTTGGTGACAAATCAGCATATAGGAGGGATATTGAAAATCTAGCTGAGTGGCGCCACAACAGCCTCTCACTCAGTCAGAAAAACGAAGAGCTGATTATTGACATTTGGAGGAGGAAACCAGGGGTCCATGAGCCAGTCCTCATTGGTGGGTCAGAAGTGGAGAGGGTCAACTTTAAATTCCTGAGTGTTATCATGTCAGAGGATCTGCTCTGGATCCTGCAAGTAGGTGCCATTGTGAAGAAAGCTCTGCACCACCTCTACTTTCTTAGAAGTTTGTAAAGATTTTGCATGTCATCCAAAACTTTGACAAACTTTTATAGATGTGTGGTGGAGCGTATACTGACAGGTTGTATCATGGCTTGGTATGGAAACACCAATGCCCTTGAGCAGAGAAGCTTACAGAACGTAGTGGATATGGCCCAGTCCATCACTGGAAAGCCCTCTCCACCACTGAGCACATCACACGGAGTGCTGTTGCAGGAAAGAAGCATCCATCATCAGAATCGACCACCACCATGCCCTCTTCTTGCTGCTGCCATCAGGAAGAAAGTAGAGGAGTCCCAGGACCCACGTCACCAAGTTCAGAAACCGTTATTACCTCTCGACCTTCAGGCTCCTGAATCAATGACTCTTCATCTCATTTTCTCACCGTTTATTGGTTATTTATTTATTGTTCTTCTTTTGTATTTGCACAGTCTGTTGTCTTTTGCAGGTTGGTTGTTTGTCCATCCTGTTAGGTGCAGTCTTTCATTGATTCTATTGTGTTTCTTGGATTTACTGGAATATGCCCGAAGAAACAGAGTGTTGTATATCGTGACATAACATGTATTTTAGTAATAAATTTACTTTGAACTTTGTGCTTTGTGCTGTATTTACAATTGTATTTTCATACCATGTGCATTTCTTCCTGTGTGAACTTCAATCAAACAAGGTATTTCATTGCATCCTTGTGTATGACAAGAAATTATACTAGCTAAATAACTTCTCTATTAACTAACTAACTTCTAATTCTGTTTTGATTGAGTGAAGGAGCAGTCCAATGGGGGCTTTTCTCCTTTTCCCAACTTCAATAGAAACAATATTAAAAAAAGGAAGCAGGTGGAGGCAGCTGGGACTTGCTGTACGGCACAGTTCCTGAGGAGACAATGGATTGTACATAATGAGGCACTTGGCAAGGACCAATAAAAAGAAGTTAGGTTGAGGTGGAGCAGCCATATTGTGGGTGGGCTGATGTTATAGTGGGGAGTTCAGGCTTTGGCTCATTGAGGCTTCAGTAAGAAGAGGCAAAGACTGTAGGTAGATTTTTTTTGGTATAATTTTTCTTTTTATCTTATTGCACAGTTAGAGACAGTAGAGATGCCAGGCAGGATAGTGGAATGCTCCTCTTGCAGGTTGTGGGAGGGCATGGAGACCCTCAGAGTCCTTGATGACTACATTTTCAGAAGCGCACCCAGCTGTAGCTTCTTTCAGACCATGTTCAAGAACTGGATGAACTTTGGATCATTTGGGAAGCTGAGGGATTAAGATACAGGACATATAGGGAGGTAGTTACACCGGACGTGCAAGACACAAATAATTGGGTGACTGTCAGGTGGGGGAAAGGGGTAGATGGCCAGTGCAGAGTACTCCTGTGGCCATTCCTCACAACATCAGGTATACTGCTTTGATACTGTTGGGGGGCTAACTTAACAGAGGAAAGCCACAGTGGTCAGGTCTCTGGCACTGTGGCTCAGAAGGAAATGGGGGAGAAGAGGAGTACTATAGTGACAGGGGATTCCATTTTTAGAGGAGCAGACTGGAGATTCTGTGGAGGTGAAAGAGATGGTATGTTGCCTCCCAGATGCCAGGATTAGGCAGGTCTTGAATTGGGTCCACAGCATTCTAAAGGGGGAGGGTGAACAGCTGGAAGTTGTGGTACATAAAGGTACCAACAACACAGGTAGGGAAAAGGAGGAGGTCATGAAGAGAGATATAGGGAGTTAGGTGAAAAGCTGAAAAGCAGAACCTCCAAGGTAGTAATTTCTGGATTGCCACATGCCAGCGAGGGTAAAAATAGGATAATTTGGCAGATGAATGCACAACTGAACAATTGGTGCAGGGGTCAGTGGTTCAGATGTCTGGATCAATGGGATCTCTTCTGGAGAAGGTACGACCAGTACAAAAGGAACAGGTTACACCTGAACTAAAGAAGGACCAATTAGCTGTGGGCAAGTTTGCTATAGCTGTTGGGGAATGTTTAAACTAATTTGGCAGAGGGATTTGATAGAGCTGAGGATGGGTCAGTTGGTTTACGACTAGATGCATTGTGTAGTAAGACTGTGAGGAAGGGCAAGCAGATGATAGGGCATAATTGCAGTCTGTGGGATGAGTTCAAATATAACATGGGAGAAAAATTGAAAAACGGTGATGAATACAGGACTGAAGGTGTTAGATTTGAATGCAGTAGTATACCTTAAGATATAGGGACAGAATTAGGCCATTTGGCTCATCGAGACTGATCCTAAATACAGAAAAAGCAAGATGATCTTGTAGTGCCGTTAGAGAATGGCAGGTAGGATGTTATGGGCATCACTGACCTGTGGCTGAAAGAAGATTAAAGTTGGAAACTTAACATCCAAGTATACAAATTAGATGGTCAGGTAGAATGGCTCTGTTGAAAAAAAAATAAATCAAATCCTTAGAACAAGGTGATGTAGGATCTGAGGCTACAAAAGCCTTGTGGGTAGAGTTAAGAAACTGAAAGGGTGAAAAAAGCAATAGCCTGGATGGGGGATACAAAAATTACAAAGGGAGTTAGAAAAAGAATGTTAAAATGGCAATGTTACGATAGTCATGGGGGATTTCAATAATCAGCTAGATCGGGTGAGTAGGTGTTGGATCCCAAGAGATGAAATGCGTAGAATGCCTATGAAATGGCTTTTCAGAGCGGCATGTGGTTGAGCACACTAGCGAAAAGGGAATACTGGATTGAGTGTTGCATAATGAACTAGATTTGATTGTTCTTAAGGTTAAGCTTAAGGTTAAGCAACCCTTAGGAGCCAGTGATCATAATATGACAGAATTCACCCTGCGGTTTGAAAGGGATAAGCTAAAGTCAAATGTATCAGTATTACAGTGGAGTAAAGGGAATTACAGAGGCATACAGAGGAGGTGGCCAAAGTTGATTGGAAGGGGGCACTAGCAGGGATGATGGCAGAACAATAATAGCTGGGGTTTATTTTTTTCAAATTAATTTTCTTATGAGTTTCTACAATACAACAAAAAAACACCAACAAAAAGGAGATTTATACAGTGCAAAACCAACGTGTTTGGTGTACAATTCATAACAGTAAAGAAAAAGCGCCCAAAATAAAATCATGTCAAGTTAATTTCCTCCCCATCCTCCTACTACGCAACTCCAAGCCAACCATTATGATATAAAGAAAAGTTAATCAGAACTTTTGTCACCACAGAGCTGTGAATATAAAAAAAGTGTATTGCTTACCACCTAAACTATAATATATTTCACATCATAAAAAAACCCATAAAAGTTAACCAGAAAAGAAAGCTGGATGTAAGGGATTAAAGTACTGAAAGAAAAAGGAAGATAATCCTTTAATCTAAAGAAGAGTTATGAAAATAATCGAAAAGTTCCTCACACCTTATGGAACCTTATGTCTGAATTAAGAAGTGAATAATGAATCTTTTCAAAGTCTAAGCAGGACATAATGTCTCTAAGCCATTGAGCATGAGTGGGTGGGGCAGCACCTTCCCACCTAAGAAGAACTAAATGTCTAGCCAAAAGAGAGGCAAAAGACAATGTTCGACGTTTAGTCGGACTCAAACGCGTGTCAACTTCACCCAAAATGCCAAAAAGAGCAATCAAAGGGTTAGGTTCTAAGTGGCAATTACGAGTATGGGATAAAGATAAAAAGACATCTCTCCAAAATTTCTCCAAACTAGAGCAGGACAAATACATATGGACAAGAGAAGCCTCACCCACTTTACACTTGTCACAAGAGGGACTAATATCGGAATAGAACCGCGATGATTTAGTTTTAGACATATGAGCCCTATATACAACCTTGAACTGCAAAAGGCAGTGGCGAGCACATAAAGGGGTTGAGTAAACTGGCTTAAGAATTGAATCTCAAACCTCGTCGGACAGAGAAATATTTAAGTCGTGCTCCCAGGCAGCTCTAACTTTATCAAAGAGGGCACACCTCAAAGTCGCTAACTTATCACGAATAGTAGATATTAAACTTTTACCCAGTGGGTATATACAAAGAAACAAGTCCACAACATTTTTTCTGGGCATCTCAGGAAAATTTGGTAATAAAGGGTTAATAAAATATCTAATTTGAAGATATCTAAAGAAATGGGTATTAGGTAGGTTAAACTTTGCAGACAGTTGTTCAAAAGTTGCAAAACAATTATGTATGAAAAGATCTTCAAAACACCTGATGCCTTTTCTGAACCAATCATGAAATGTTTAGTCTTGCATAGAAGGTCAGAAAAGATGATTATGAAAGATAGGACTAGAGAGGGAGAAACCATGAAGACCCTAATGTTTTCTGAACTGAGCCCATATTCTCAGAGCATGTCTAATGAGAGGATTAACAATTAGTTTAGCCAAATAACAAAGAAGTGTGGAAATGGAGAAATCCTTATGAGAGTTCAACTCCATTGCCACCAATTTTGGGCAGTCAGACTGATTATGAAAGAAAGGCCAAAAAGTAAGGCAACGTATATTGGATGCCCAGTAATAAAAACAAAAATTGGGCAAGGCCATACCACCTTCCCTTTTAGGTTTTTGAAGGTGAACTTCATTAACTCAGGGACCTTTGTCCTTCCATAAATAGGATGAAATAATAGAATCTAATGAATCAAAAAAAGCTTTAGAAATAAAAATTGGTAAAGATTGAAATAGTTATAAAAATTTAGGAAGAATATACATTTTAACAACATTAATTTGACCTTCCAGAGACATGGACAGGGATGACCAGTGTGCCAAACTCTGTTTTGTATGATTTAAAAGATTTGTAAAATTTTCTCAAAAAAATACTTAAAGTTCTTTGTTACAGTAATACTGAGGTAAGTGGACTGATTATATACTACTTTAAAAGGGAGGCTATGAAATTCTAATATTTGTGTTTCTCTGTTAAGTGGGAAGAGTTTGCTCTTGTGTAAGTTAAGTTTATATCCGGAAAGGGGGCTAAATTTATTAAGAAGTGAAAACATTGGGGGTAAAGAGGTAGTCGGATTTGATATAAAAAGTAATAGATTATCGGCATAAACAGAAACTTTATGCTCAACACCCGTCCTCCAAATCCCCATCAATTCAGCGCAGCTACGGAACGCAATCACCAATGGCTCTATGGCCTTAAAGGGACTTAAAGGGCACCCTTGCCGGGTGCCATGTTTAAGGTTAAAAGGTTGGGATTACAGTGAGTTGGTCAAAACAGAAGCAGTGGGACATGAATATAGCAATTTAATCCATGTAATAAAACTTTGTCCAAAGTCAAATTTTTCTAAAACCGCAAGATAATCCCACTCCACACAATCAAACGTTTTCTCCGCATCAAGAGAGATAACACACTCAGGAGTCCCAGTTGAAGGTGCTTACAAGATATTAAATAAATGCTGTATATTAAAAAAGGGAAGCGATTTTTAATAAAACTGGTTTGATCTTCAGAAATAATTGAGGGTACAATGTTCTCTATCTACGAGCCAAAACTTTAGCTAAAATTTTAACATCGACATTTAACAAAGAAATCGGCTTATACAAGGAACACTCTGTTGGGTCTTTGCCTTTATTCACTAAAAGAATGATACTTGCCTCATTAAATGATGCTGGCAATTGACCATATTTAAATGAATTGGGTAAAACTAAGGTTAATTGAGGCAAAAACAGTGATGAAAATGATTTATAGATTTCTGCAGAGAACCCATCACATCCAGGAGATTTACCAGACTGCAGTGCAGAAATGGCTAAAGATATTTCCTCTAATGATAATGGTTCATTGAGTTTTGCTTTGAGATCAGGCGAAGCAAACGAATATTTAAACTATTTGAGAAATGCTCGACAGAAATGCTATCATTTAAAGATTCAGAGGAATAGAGTCGAGAATAATAATTCTTGAATGTATCAATGATTTCAGAATGATTCAAGGTAATGTTTCATTTCCCATTCGAATTTTAGTAATTTGTTGTTTAGCTTTAGAGCATCTTAGTTGATTGACTAAAAATTTACTGGATTTATCACCATGAATATAAAACCAGCTCTTACTTTCAAGAAGTTGGCATTCAATTGGTTGAGTGGAAATAAGGTCAAACTTATTTTGAACTCTGAAGTTCCACTCGCCTCTTGTCCAGTTCCGGATTTTTGGTCTGGGCATATAGTTGGTCTGTTGCTTTAGTTTGATTAACCAGATCTGATCACTCTGTATAGGTCTTTCTTTTCAAATTCACAGTATATGAAATTATTTGACCCATTAGACATGCTTTCATGGCATCCCAGACAACCTGAATTGAGGTTTCAGATGATATGTTAGTATCTTTAAAAAAAGAGTTATCTGGTCCTTCATAAACTTTACAAAATCATTATCCAACAACAGGGTCAGATTAAAATGCCAGTGTTTATTCATTTGGGGGGAGACAAGGAAGAAATATAGACCTGGTAACTGGGGCATGACCTGAAATCAAAGTACTCTGATAATCACAAGAGCGAACAGATGGAATCGGCAGGTTATCGATTAAAAAATAATCAATTCTAGTAAAAGTATGATGGATATGTGGAAAAAAAAGAATAATCTCTTTCAGTTGGATGGAAAAAACGCCAAACATCAGAGATACCAAAATTAGAAAGGGAAGACTGAATTGATAAAGCAGATTTACTTGGTAGTCTAGGAACAGAGGACGATCGATCCATAACTGGATCTAACCAACAGTTAAAATCACCTCCCAATATAAGATAATATAAGCTCAGGTCAGGCAATAAAGAGAAAAAACAATCAAAAAAATTCCACATCATCCGAATTGGAAGCGTACAGGTTAACCAAGACTACCCTAGTGTTATATAATTTCCCAGAGACAATAATAAAATGACCATTTGTATCAGATACTTTGTTGTGAAGCTCAGAAGGAGCTTGGCTTTAACCGGAAAAGTAGAATGGAAATGCTGCCCCACCCACCTTGACATCAGACCGGAATTATCAGAACAATGAATGTGTGTTTCTTGCAAAACAGCAATTGCAGCTTTGAGCCGCTTAAAATGTGAAAACACCTTCCTTCTTTTAACAGGATGGTTCAATCCCTTAACATTCCAGTTTATAAAATTCAATAGACTAATCATTGTCATTTAAAAAACCACGGAGAGTAGTAGGCATGAGCAAAATCAAACAATCAAATAACAGCTCTGGGGCAAAAAAATAAAACAGGGGAATCAGGACAGAAATATGTCCTGAATAACAAAGAATAACTAAAGATTCTATAAATGCTATTGGCAATAGAGATCCCTCCCCCCCACAAATCCCACAATAAGAAAGCTAACAAAAATCAGCAGCAAGCTCTTCAGAAAAATAACCACCCCAAAAACCAACGTCCAGATTCTTAACATCATCATAATTTTGTTAACAATTCAAAACCAGAAAACTTATGCACTACGAATTAGAATTATACATAGAGAAAAGAAAAAGAATTCTACCAAGATGTATTAAGCTTAACTCAAAGTAATAATCCAAAAGAAAAGATATGAACTAAGAAACACATAAACAAACTTTACCCAGTAACCTACCCGCAAGAAACTATGAAAAAAATTCACTGACTTAAAAAGGAAAGATCTGGAAAAAAAAAACAAAGAAAAGTAGTACTTGTCCACCATTTTTAAAAATCAAACCGAATCTAAGGAAATGGAAGTAACAGGGAGACTTTCGATAAATTTCTGAGCTACTGTAACTGAGTTAAACTACTTTTTTTCTCCAGTAGCAAGAGTTATTCGGGGACAAGCTGGAAATCCCAGAGAGGGCCTGATTCCGTAATTATAAAACTCTTTCATGACTTCTTTGTATTTGGTTCGTAGACTCAGAACTTGGGGAGCATAATCCTCGACAATACGGATAGATTGACCCTTATATTCCAACTTTCCTCTCCGACGTGTTTCCATAATCAAGAGGTTCTTCACCTTATAGCGATGAAAACAGAGAATTACTGGGCGTGGCCTATGGCCCGACTCCAGCTTAAGCACAAAGGTACGGTGAGCTCCATCTAACTCGGGTGGGGTCGTAAAAATATCATTTCCAAAAATCTCACAAAGTAAAGTACAGAAAAATTCAACTGGAGATCCACTTTCGATAGGCTCCGGCAAGCCGAGAATTTGTAAATTTTGACGTCTGCTCCAACCTTCCAGGTCAGTAACTTTGGACATTAATTTGTTGTTGTGATTTCTCAAGCTGGAGCAAACGGTTTCCGAATCGTGAAAGCGATGTTCTAAATCATCGGTAGCAGACTCAAGAAGAGAAAGACGTTCAGCATGAGCCTCCACGTTGGAATTAATTTGATCTAATTCAGATTCCAACAAACTGAAAGAAGACTTAAATTCAGACTTAAATTTGGATATTATATCCTGTCAGTACTGTTCCAAAATGGAAACTATCTCGACAGAGGAACCAGCCACAGGAACTTCTTTTTTCCCCGATTTGGTGAACTTTGAAGCCATTGTAAGACCGGTGTAGTTGCAGGCAGTAGGGAAAATAAGAATTTTAACAATCTGGAGTAAAAAGAAGGAAAGAAGAAGTGCGGAGATAAAAAATAAAACGGAGCGACAGTGTTAAGCGACTAAACCATCGCCATCTTGACTGGAAGTCATAGCTGGAGTCTCTGGGAGCAATTTGGAAGGTGCAGGATTGATAATGTCCCAAGGATGAAAAAGTATTCTAAAGGCAGGATGACATAACCATGGCTGACAAGAGAAGTCCAAGGCAGCACAAAAGCAATATAATGTAGCAAAAATTGGTGAGAATTTAGAGGATTGGGAAGCATTTAAAAACCAACAGAAGGCAACTAAAAAGGGCTATAAAGAAAGAAAAAATGAATATGAAGGTAAACTAGCCAATAATATAAAGAAAGATACCAATTTTTCCAGATATATAGAGAGTAAAAGAGAGGAGAGAGTGGATGTTGGACCACTTGAAAATAACACTGGAGTGGTAGTAATGGTAGACAAATAAATTGCAGATGAACATACTAAGTTTTTTGGGTCAGTCTTCACTGTGTTAGACACAAGCAGTATACCAGATGCTTGAATGTCAGGGAAAGAATTAAGTGTAGGTGCTAATAATGAGGAGGTGTTTGGAAGCTGAAAGGTTGGAAGGTAGATAAGTCACCTTGATCAGATGAGGGTTCTGGAAGAGGTAGCTGAAAAGATTGTGGAGACATCAGTAATGATCTTTCAAGAACCACTAGATTCTGGAATTGCAGATGACAATCCATTCTTTCAGAAGGGAGGGAGGCAGAAGAAAGGAAATTATAGGCCAGTTACCCTGATTTCAATAGTTAGGAAGGTGTTGGAGACCACTATGAAGCGTGGGGTTTCGGTCTACTTGGAGGCACATAATAAAATAAGCCAAAATCAACATGGTTTCCTCAATGGGAAATCTTGCCTGGCAAATCTGTTGAAATTCTTTGAGGAAATAACAGGCAGGTTAAACAAAGGAGAATTGGTGGATGTTGTTCATTTGGAATTTCAGAAGGCCTTTGACAAAATGTTGCTCATGAGGTTGCTTAACAAGTTAAGAGCCTATGGTATTACAGGAAAGATACTAGCCATGGATCGAAGATTGGCTGACTGACAGGTGGCAAAAATTGGGAATAAAGACAGCCTTTTCTGGTTGCTGGCCAGTTACAAGTGGTGTTCTGCAGGGTTTGGTGTAGGGACTGATTCTTTTCACAATGATTTGGATGACGGAATTGATGGCTTTGTAGCCAGGTTTGTAGATGATACAACAATAGGTGGAGGGGCAGGTAGTGTTGAGGAAGCAGAGAGTCTTCAGAAGGATATGGACAGATTGGGAGAATGGGCAAAGAACTGAGTGATGGAATATAATACAGGGAAGTGCATGGTCATGCACTTGGGTAGAAGGAATAAAGCTGAGGACTATTATCTAAATGGGGAGAAAATTCAAAAATCAGAGGTGCAAAGGGACTTGGGAGTCCTCATGCAGGATTCCCTAAAGGCTAAGTTGCAGGTTGAGTCAGTTGTGAGGAAGACAAATGAGAACTAGAATACAAAAGTAAGTATGTAATGCTGAGGCTTTATAAGACGTTGGTCAGAGCACACTTGGAGTATTGTAAGCTGTTTTGGGCCCCTTATCTAAGAAAAGATCTGGCAACACACATCAAAGTTGCTGGTGAACGCAGCAGGCCAGGCAGCATCTGTAGGAAGAGGTGCAGTCGACGTTTCAGGCTGAGACCCTTCGTCAGGACTAACTGAAGTAAGAGTTAGTAAGAGATTTGAAAGTGGGAGGGGGAGGGGGAGATCCATAATGATAGGAGAAGACAGGAGGGGGAGGGATGGAGCCAAGAGCTGGACAGGTGATTGGCCAAGGGGATATGAGAGGATCATGGGACGGGAGGTCCGGGGAGAAAGGCAAGGGGGAGGGGGAACCCAGAGGATGGGCAAGTGGTATAGTCAGAGGAACAGAGGGAGAAAAAGGAGAGTAAGAGAAAGAATGTGTGTCTAAAAATAAATAACGGATGGGGTATGAGGGGGAGGTGGGGCATTAGCGGAAGTTAGAGAAGTCGATGTTCATGCCATCAGGTTGGAGGCTACCCAGACGGAATATAAGGTGTTGTTCCTCCAACCTGAGTGTGGCTTCATCTTTACAGTAGAGGAGGCCGTGGATAGACATGTCAGAATGGGAATGGGAAGTGGGATTAAAATGTGTGGCCACTGGGAGATCCTGCTTACTCTGGCGGACAGAGCGTAGGCGCTCAGCAAAGCAGTCTCCCAGTCTGCGTCGGGTCTCGCCAATATATAGAAGGCCTCATCGGGAGCACCGGACGCAGTATATCACCCCAGCCGACTCACAGGTGAAGTGTCGCCTCACCTGGCCTTCTATACATTGGCGAGACCCGACGCAGACTGGGAGACCGCTTTGCTGATCACCTACGCTCTGTCCGCCAGAGAAAGCAGGATCTCCCAGTGGCCACACATTTTAATTCCACATCCCATTTCCATTCTGACATGTCTGTCCACGGCCTCCTCTACTGTAAAGATGAAGCCACACTCAGGTTGGAGGAACAACACCTTATATTCCGCCTGGGTAGCCTCCAACCTGATGGCATGAACATCGACTTCTCTAACTTCCATTAATGCCCCACCTCCCCCTCATACCCCATCCGTTATTTATTTTTATACACATATTCTTTCTCTCACTCTCCTTTTTCTCCCTCTGTCCCTCTGACTATACCTCTTGCCCATCCTCTGGGTTCTCCCCCCCCGTCTTTCTCCCTGGGCCTCCTGTCCCATGATCCTCTCATATCCCTTTTGCCAATCACCTGTCCAGCTCTCGGCTCCATCCCTCCCCCTCCTGTCTTCTCCTATCATTTTGGATCTCCCCCTCCCCCTCCAACTTTCAAATCCCTTACTCACTCTTCCTTCAGTTAGTCCTGACGAAGGGTCTCGGCCTGAAACGTCGACTGCATCTCTTCCTACAGATGCTGCCTGGCCTGCTGCGTTCACCAGCAACTTTGATGTGTGTTGCTTGAATTTCCAGCATCTGCAGAATTCCTGTTGTTTGTGTTTTTAAGAGAAGATCTGTGGTATTGGAGAAAGCCCAGAGTAGGTTCACAAGAATTATTCCAGAAATGGAAGGATTAATGCTGTGGATCTATACTTGCTAGAGTTTAGATAGATAAATGAGGGAGGATCTGATTGAAATCCATCGGATATTGAAAGGCCTCACGTGAGTGAATGTTTCATATAGTGGGTGAGTCTAGGACCAGTGGGCACAGCCTCAGAACAGAGGAATGCCCATCAGCTGCCTGCATGCAGACACTTCTCAAGGTCGTAAATGGTATATATACTTTGGTAGTAGATGTACTTGGAACTTTTGAATATTAAAACAGATAGTACTAATTGTTTGTCAGAAGCCCTAGCAATCATGTAGAGAAATTTACCAGCAATCATTCAATCAAAGTCAGAGTAAATTTATTATCAAAATATATTTATGCCAGCATTCCTTTTCTTGCGGGCATTCACAGTAGATACAGAGAAGTGCAATAGAATCAGTGAATAACTGGTGGGTATCTGGAATGCTTTGCTCAGGGTGGTGGGAGAGTCAGGGCTTTCGGGGCTTTTAGGAGATGTTGAGATAGACACATGAATGTGAGGAAAATGGAAGGATATGGACGTCGTGTAAGCAAAAGGGATTAACTTAGTTGGCCATTGAATTACTAACAGCCTGTTCCTGTGCTGTACTCTTCTATGTTCTATGATAACCTGCACATAAACAAAAATGGACAACAACCAATGTTCCCTCTAACATTTTTTACAGCTGCAGGACCAGCCATTGCTGTGAGCTGGAAATTTTTACATGGCCTGAAAACTGTGAGGCACTTTAAATTTGTTTTGTAAAATGCATACTATGAATATTTAGAATAACATTTGAGAAATGCCATATTTTTGATTTTATTTTTTAATTAAAGGGTCTAATGAAATAGAACAAAAAAAAAATCTTTGGCATTTAGTAAACTTTTTCTAGCTAAATGAACTCTTCTCAGGCTTCCAGTCGGGTATAGGTATCAATTATAACCGACATTTTGATGACCAACTCTGCTGTCTTCTGGAGGTAGTACCTGTACCTGGCTGGAAGCCCGGGAAGAGTTTATTCGTCATATATGCCAGGAAAGCACTAGATCCTTTTTCTAGCTGTGTCAGATTTCACCTGCATGGCAACAAAGGCTATGTGTGTGGGAGCATTTCAGTTTCAGTGTGGCCGCGCACCCATCCAGCTTAGAGGGAACATTGACAACAACCAATGTGCAAAACAAGACAAACTGTATAAATAAAAAATATATATATTAGAAAGTAATAAATCACTTTGAGGATATTAGTGGTAGAGTCTTTGAAAGTGAGTCCATAGGCTGTGGAACCAGTTCAGTGTCGAGTTGAGTGAAGTTGCTTAAGCTGGTTCAGGAGCCTGATGGTTGAAAGGTAATTACCATTCCTGAACCTGGTGGGACCAAAGGCTCCTGTACCTTCTTCCTGATGGCAGCAGTGAGAAGAACATCTCTTTGTTAAGCATCCCTGTTAACTAACGTGGCCAGATACTGTACTCACCTGTAATACAGCCCACGCACAAGAAAAGCGGGAAAACATTATTGCAAAACGACGCAGCTATCATTCCAATGGAGCACAATATTCCTCCCCCCATCATCACTGGACGGGATCCATACTTGTTTACCAGGATACTGCTTATCGGCCCTGCAGAGAAACAATGAAATGGGAAAATACATCATACTCTTTTACAGGAAAGAAAGATTGCTGTTCAAGTTATTCATAGTCTTGATGAATATTCAAGAAAATACAAAATTATACATCAAACCAAATGTCTCCAATTATTTTGCACTATGTTCAGTGTGAAATTGAGCTGATTGAGCAGCTTTTGAAGCACCAACAGGGGATATATTTAATGCAATCTTCTACGTGGAAACTATTTCACTCATATTATTTGAAGAATTATCCCACTGAAATCAAACCAGCTGGATTAATATCCAAAGGCCTAGAGCAGTGATCCAGTGGAACATGTTTGAAATCCTGTAGCAACAGGCATTACCTTCACCGCACAGTTCAATTATGCACAGATTCTCACTGACTGCCCAATTGTCAACAATGAACAAGACCCTCGCCAATTCCCTGCATTAGATTCCCAATATTCCACACACCTCGACTTAACAGAGGTCTGAATAAATACGTGGAGGGGAGTTTGGAGCACTATGATCGACGAGCAGCTCATGCTAGGAATTTTGACTGCTTTTGGGTTGACAGATCAAGCCAGACCTTCACAATTCTGTGTGAGTTGTGTGTGAATCCATAGCCTTAAACTTTTTTTGTGTTGGCACGTGGCCAAGTGGTTAAGGCGTTCGTCTAGTGATCTGAAGGTTGCTAGTTCGAGCCTTGGCTGAGGCAGCATGTGTGTCCTTGAGCAAGGCACTTAACCATACATTGCTTTGCGATGATATCGGTGCCAAGCTGTATGGGTCCTAATGTCCTTCCCTTGGACAACATTGGTGGCATGGAGAGGGGAGACTTGCAGCATGGGCAACTGCTGGTCTTCCATACAACCTTGCCCAGGCCTGTGCCCTGGAAACCTTCAAAGGCGCAAATCCATGGTCTCATGAGACTAACAGATGCCTATAAAAAAACTTTTTTTTATTAAAGAGGCAAGAGCAGCACTGGGGCATACTCCCATACACCTGCTTACTCAGCTTTGCACAACACCCTGACATTCATAATTAGTATTCTAATGATGCAATTATTTACATTACCAAAGTCTAGATACAACTGTTTAAGATTCTATCCAAATTATTGGAATAAATGACCATAAGGCCATATGACATATGAGCAGAATTAAACCATTCACCCCATCAAGTCTGCTGCTCTATTCCATTTTGGCTGATTTATTATTCCACTTAATCCCATTCTCCTGCCTTCTCCCCTAATATCTGACACCCTTATTAATCAAGAGCCTATCAACCTCCACAACCTTCTGTGGGAATGAATTCCACAGGTTCACCATGCTCTGGCTGAAGAAATTCCCCCTCATCTCTGTCCGAAAGGAACATCCTTCTATTTTGAGAGTGTACCCTCTGGTCCTAGACTCCCCCACCATGGGAAACATCATTTCCATGTCCACTCCATATTCAATAAGTTTCAGTGAGATTCTCCCTTTATTCTTCTAAACTGCCCAGTGCCATCCTTCACTCCTCATATGTTAACCCTTTCATTCCTTGAACTTTCGTGAACTTTTTCTGGACACTTTCCAACATCAGCACATTCTTTGTTAGATGAGGGGCCCCAAAACTGCTAACAATACTCCAAGTGTGGTCTGACCAGTGCCTTATACAGCCTTCAAATTTTAATAGTTCCTTTTGTATTGCCTTTAAATGGTTTGAGACTAAGTGTGATTGCACCTTTAATGGAAAGTCAGAGAGTTTAGTAACCTGCTTTTTCTGATGCTGTCTTAAGTTTTTTCACACAGTCTGCTGAACTAGCTGAACTGTGACTACATAAACCCTGTTACAGGAGAGTTGCAAGGGAGTTATTTGTGAAATCTGCTTACACCATCACAAAGTTACTGGTCCCATTATTGCCGTATGTTGTAACATGGGTGAATGTGAACCGGTTAAGTTGTGGGCACACTCATTCAGCTGAGTGGAAGCCAAAGATTAAATAATCAAGTATTAGAAATCTGAAATAAAACTGAATACTCAGCAGGTCAGGCTGCATCTGTGGAGAGAGAAAACGGGCTCACGCTTCATCTTTCATCAGAATTGGGAAGAGTTAGATCAAAAAAGATTCAAGAGGCTGGGATGGGGGGATGGACAGAATGGAAGGGAAGGTGTGTGGAGTTGGGAGGACAGAGCTGAGAGCAGAACGATACAAGTGGTGGTGTTGCTGGCTGAAAGAGAGAGGTGAAGGCTAGTGTACAGGGTGGATGTGAAAGCAGGTGATCGACACATCTGAAGTTAGCAAAGGATTTTCAAAGTTCAAAGCGAATTTGTTATCAATGTACATATAGTCACCATATACAACCCTGAGATTCATTTGCTTCAGGCTTACCCAATAATCCATAACAGAAATAGAATCAATGAAAGTCTGCAACAACCTGGAGGTTCAACCAGTGTGTAAAAAAACAACAAACTGTGCAAATACAACAATAAATAAATAAATAAGCAATAAATATCAAGAACATGAGATGAAGAGTCTTGAAAGTGAGTCTACAAGTTGTTGGAACTTTTCAATGATGGGGCAAGTGATGTTGAGTGAAGCTATCCCCTCTGGTTCAAGAGCCTGATGTTTGAGGGGTAATCACTGTTCCAGAACCTGGTGGTGTGAGTCCTGAGGCTCCTGTATTTCTTCCTGATGGCAGCGGCGAGAAGCAAGAAGGAGAGGGGAGAAAATGAATGCTGGAAATGCACAACACAAGGCTGAAACATCAATCTATCCATGAAATTGGGCATTTTGCTCTTTGCTGTCAATTCTGGATGTCTGTAATATTTCCTTTAAATGCTTCCTTAATCGATGTTTAACTTCACAGCATCAGCACAAAGACAGAGAAGTCAGTCTGGAGAGATGGTTGGAAAATCAAAGTTACAGGCAAATGGAAGCCCCGAGCCATACAGCATCCTAAAAAAATTGCTGCTCACCCTGCTCCTCGCACTCCAGTATAGAAGGAGCCAGCAAATTGTCTTCTTGGAAACAACTCTGCATTGAAAATCTTCCAGATATTCTTCCACTCAGTTTCATCAACCTTACTTAATCCACAGAGCGAATGGAATTGGAATCTTGCTAACCAACCTTGTGTTTTTTACTGTATGTCTACAATGTAAATCATGATATATTTATAGAGTATATGTCAGGCCTGTACACACAGCCTCCTCCCAGTCTCCACCAGCTAACAGGAGTTACCTACCACTCATTTCCGACCCATTACCTGCAGCCTATTTAAACCCAATTCTTATCCACAGTCCTTGTTCACTCATTCAAACCAGCCAGCCTCAACCAGTTGCTCCCAGCCCTCAGCTACCTTGTTACCTTGTCATGTTAAGTATCTGTTCTTTCTTGTTTTGTGTCCCCTTGTGGTTTGTTATTTTGCAGTTTATTATTAAAGTTATGGCTGACTGCTAAGTTGTCTCCACTGCTTTACGTCTGGGTCAAGCCTCCTCCACATTTCCTGACAGAATGAGAAACACAGCAGAGTTTCCTCGCTTAAAGGAAGTCATCCATCTTGGCGAGTACACAATCCAGGAGCAGCAGAAAACCATTGACCATCTGCTCACCATTGTCAACCAGCTCTCCATCTCATATCAGCAACCCACACCCGTTAACCTCCTCCCTCAGAACCTCAGGTTCCAATTACCAAACACTTCAAAAGATCCCCAACTTCCTGTCCCAGTGCATCTTACAATTAAGCAGCAGCCGGCCCTGTATTCTATGGACCGAGCCAAGATTGCCTTCATCACCTTTCTTAACTGGAACTGTTCTGACCTGGGCTGCTGTTAACTGGGACAATAAAACCACCATCAGCGCTGAGATATGCCAGGTTTTCGACCAACCGGGAAATGGAAGGGAGGCAGCTGATATGATACAACTAGGCTCACGCTTACTGTTGGATCACATTGGAATTCAGGAACCTCGGGGTAGAGTGCAGCTGGAATGTGGAAGCTCATTACCATCATGGCCTCTCAGAGCGCTTGAAAGATCAGCGGTGTACTGGGAGGTGACCACCAACATCGAAAGCCACATCTCTCCGACCCTCTGTATTGTCAAGCATATTATGGAAAGACCTTCCAGATCACATACTGGAACCCTAGTTCCATTCCCAGAAACATTTCCAGCTGCAGGACCGTCATCAGTAACGCCTCTAGAATCTATGCAGTTAAGGAGGGCTTCCTCAATCCCCCAAGATCATTAGCATCAATGGATAAGCAACTTGTGTGCTTATTGTGTGATCATCCATACATCAAATGCCTATTGCATTGGGGAAATAGCATCCAGGTGCAGATGAGGGACCTTCTATCTGCAAAGCTCCCTCCGGCCCCTCATTCCAGCACGGTAGTCTGACTCACTCTCTCTATCCTCCACACTCTGACAGCTTTATGTGTAAGGGAGGCTCTGATGGATTCTGGGGCAGCAGGCAGCTTTCAGGACCAGACTGTGTGTGTGCAGCCTGGACTCCCTACTGAGCCCATCTGTCACTACGTCTGCCCCATGGCCTTTGATGGACATCCCTTGGGGTCTGGGGCTGTGTACATGAGCATCAGCGAGCACTGTGACTCCATCCAATTCCTCCTTATCGACTCAACCAACACTCCTCTCACCTGGTCATCCAGATCACTGCTGCATGGAGATACACCAGCCTCACAGACTGTCACCTTCGGTAAGAGGGAAGTCAGAACCCTGCAAACTCACAGACTGTCACCTTCGGTAAGAGAGAAGTCAGAACCCTGCAAACTCACAGACTGTCACCTTCGGTAAGAGGGAAGTTAGCACCCTGCAAACTCACAGACCACATGACTGCATGATTAATATCCTCCTGGAAACAACCCATGTCCAAGGTCATCTCTTCTCCCTCTCCCCTCCTGACACCCAAGCCATGAATTACTGCATTGCTGACGTTCTAAAGCACGGCTTCATTCGACATTCCTTGTCCCCAGCTAGTGCAGGATTCTGCTTACTCAGGAAGGAAAATGGAGCTCTGTGTCACTACATTGACTCCTGTGGGCCCAATAAAATCACCATTAGGAATCACCAGCCTCTCCCCTTGATGGACAGCACATCGAAACACTTTGCAGAGCCCAGACCTACAGAGTGTGTACAACCTGATCTGCATGGCACCCACTGGTCAATTTGAATACCTGGTGATACCTTTCAGACTTTCCAACAGTCCAGCCCTTTTCCAAGCTTTTATTCACAAGATCCTCTGAGAAACACTACACAGGTATAAGTTTTTCTACCTCGATGACATCCTCATCTTCTCCAAGATCACACCACTGTTGTAATGTGTAGTTACTGTCGCCTTCCTATCAGCTTAACCCAGTCTGGCGATTCTCCTCTGACCTCTTTCATCAACTAGCCATTTTCAGCCACTGACCTATTACTCACTGGATGCTACTTTGTTTTCTGCACCATCCTCTGTGAACTCCAGAGAGTATTCTGTGTGAAAATCCTTAGATCAGCATTTTCTGAGGTACTCAAACCACCCCATCTGGTACAAATTATTAATCCACAGTCAAAGTCATTTAGATCATATTTCTTCCCCATTCTGATGCTTGGTCTGAACAACAACTGAATCTCTTGAACATGTCTGCTTGTTTTATGCATTGAGTTGCTGCCACATGATTGGCTAATTCAATATTTGCATCAATGAGCAGCTGTACCTAATGAAGTGGCCACTGGGTGTATAAAGCACAACAGAGGAAGCAGTAGAAAGTGGAAAATGACCCTTTCTGGTACATCGCAGCAGCAGTTGACCTATGATGGGTACTGTCTTTATTTAAAGAACAGGGATGGTGCTATCCCACATCATTGTCCTTCATTAGGAGGCCCATTGTCTTTGTTTAATGCACATTATAAAACACATTAAGAACTTCAGATAGAGATAACTGAATTGACAGTCATGAGCTTCTAATTTTAATTGGGTTAAGTTAGTCAGTAAACACAAATACTTGTTAGCAATTCGTAGACCCAAGTGTAGGTCACTCCCATCATAACAGTTTCAAACATGCAACTGAAAGCAGTGACTTCCCCCCATTCTGGTACATACTGATTAACAGCTCAAAACTTAGCTCTTTCTCAGAAAAGTAAAACACCATCTTAGAAAAAAGGGTCTCAGCCCAATATGTCAACAGTTTACTCTTCTCCATAGATGCTGCCTGACCTGCTGAGTTCCTCCAGTATGTTGTGTGTGTTGTTTTGGATTTCCAGCATCTGCAGGCTTTCTCATGTTCTCAGAAAGAAGATTTATAGGTTGATTTCTGGAGCATAATATTCTCTACCATTGCACTCGCTGAAGGAAAACTTGGCAAATATTAGATATGGTTGAAAAGCAAAGTGCTGCAGATCTAAAATGAAAATGAAAAATGCTGGAAGTAGCTGGTAGGTCAGCCTGCATCTGTGGGAAGAGGAAGGACGTTAATATTTCAAGTCAAAGGCTTGTTATAACTGGGAAGAAGAGAAATGAACCTTGTTAAACTGAAGGGAAGGTGTGAAAGGGTCTTTAAGTTTAGTTACAGTATTTTGCTATAAAAATATTTTAGGATGTCCTGATGTTATCCACTTTATGACAGTAATCTTCAATCTTTGACATGTGATTGTTTGGGAATCCTGATATAATCATGTTAGTGCCTTTGGGAGATTGAGGAGATTTGGCCTGTCACCAAAGACTTGCCAATTTCTACAGAGTGCATTCTGACTGATTGCATATCGGCCTGGTATGGAGGCTGCAACCACAGGATCCAAAGAGGCTGCAGAAGGTTCTAGACTCAGCCAGCTCCATCATGGACACATTCCTCCCAACCATCAAAGACATCTTCAAGAGTTGGTGTCTCAGGGTGGTTGCATCCATTACCAAGGACCTTACCACCCTGGACAAACCCTCTTCTCGGAACTAGCATCAGGGAGGAAGTCTGGGAGCCGCATTTAATGCTTTAGGAATGGCTCCTTCCCTCCACTACCATATGCCTGAATGGTCCGTGAATACCACCTCCTATTGCCCTTTTGCACATTTTACTGTATAGCACAGGAATTTTTAAGTCTTGCACAGTACTACTGCCACAGATTTCACATCAGATAAGTAGTGATAATAAAACTTATTCTGATCCTGGTCCTGTATTTGGCACAGTCACTAGCCAAAAATGTGAGCTCGTAGCCCAGAGTTTCAGCATCTTTTAAATTTATATCCAATCTATAATTCCAATAGGCTTCCCACTTGGAACTAAATGGTGTAATTTATCAATTCTAAAACCGAAGACAACTTCCATCAAATTCAACGAACTCAGTGCCAGGCTTTCTGTTGGCTGCAAAAAACAAATTCATAAATGATCAAGGTTCATGAGTGGAAGTCCTGCAAAGCTGGCAGGTGCATGGTCAGTACGAGATCTGACTCGCAGTGACTCCTGCAGCCTTGGCTTATGATTAGTATCTCATGATACCACATCTACACTCATTGGCCTCTTTATTCGGTACCTCCTGCACCTAATAAAGTGGCCACTGAGTGTACGTTCATAGTTTTCTGCTGCTGTAGCCCATCCACTTCAAGGTTTGGTGTGTTTTATGCATTCACAGATGTCCTTCTGCACACCACTGTTGTAACGAGTGGTTATTGAGTTATTGACATCTTCCTGTCAACTTGAACCAGCCTGGCCATTTCCCTCTGACCTCTCTCATTAATAAATTATTTTAATCCACAGACCGCTCATTGGATGATTTTTGGTTTTTGCATCACATTCTCTGTCAACTTTAGAGACTGTTATGCATGAAAATCCTAGGAGACTAGCAGTTTTTGAGATGCTTAAACTACCCCATATGGCACCAACACTCATTCCATAGTAAAACTCATTTTGCTCACAATTCTTCCCCATTCTGATTTTTAAAAATATATTTTATTTAATTTTTAAAGAAGAAATATGAGGACTCAATTAATACAACAATTAATACATATTGAAAAAAAAAATTCAAATACAATAATAAGTCCAAGAAAAAAAAACACCTATCTCAACACCATCTCCCCTCATTAGAAAAAAGGAGGGAGGAAATAACATAAAAGACAGAGGAAAGAAAGGAGAGAAGAAAAAAAAGAGAATAAAAGAAAAAGAAGAGTAGGCATCCAGCTCTCAGAGTCAGTTTAAAATACAAATTAAAGAAACTAGCTTATAATAAAGGATGTATTAAGTTTTAAAAATTAGAATAAATAAATTAAACAATCTCAGCATTTAAGTAATCCAAATATGGTTGCCAAATCTCAGTGAACATAGTGTATCCATTCCTAAGGGAATAAGTAATCTTCTCAAGGGGTATACAACTTTGCATTTCTTTATTCCAGCAATCAATATGTACAAGGGAATCGGATTTCCATGTTACCACTATGCATTTCCTGGCCACTGACAATGCAATTTTAATAAATTTGGATTTATTCCTGGGGAGGTTAACTTTCAAAGCTGCTAAGTTCCCCAGGAGAAACAGTTCTGGGTCTAGAGGGAAATCCATCCCCAGAATCTTTCCCAGTACCTCCCCCAGATCTATCCAAAAAAGATCACAGTTTCACGCATAGCCAGGTGGCATGCAAAAAGGTACCAACATCTATGCCACTCCTGAAACACTTGTCAGGAATTTCTGGTTTATTTTTATGCATTTGTTCAGGTGTGAGATACAACTGATGTAAAAAATTAAAATGCATCATTCTGTATCTAGAGATGATAAGAGTGGTAACACTATCCAAACATAGATGTGACCAACATTGATGATCAATTACAATGCCCAAATCCAACTCCCATCTCTCCCTCGATCTGTATATACCAAGCTTTGGGCATTGGTCCCGGAATAAAGAATACATATTAGAAAAAAATTTAGTTGTATTCCCCTTTCGAATTAGAACCTCCATGTCTGGGCACCTTGGTAGGACCAGTGATGGACCCGAACAGTCCCTCAAAAAAGATTGTAATTGGAGATAGCAGAAGAATGTGTTATTAGATAAATTATATTTATTTTTAAGTCCCTCAAAAGACATAAATTGCTTCTGCTGATTATAACAATCTTCAATGCGCCTGATACCATGTTGATACCAGGTGACTAGAAATTTATTACCCAGAGTCATGGGTATTAATCTGTTCTGAGATAGAGGCGTCTTTGAGGATATTCCTTTTTTTAGACCCATAAATTGTTTAATTTTTTCCCAGATATAAATTATGTGTCTCAGTAGAGGAGTATTTGTTTTCTTTTTAATTAATTTAGAGTCCCATTTATATATAAATTCTTCTGCCATCTCTTATCCTACCATATGTAAGCCAACTGGAACCCAAGAAGGAATAGTTGTCTCATCAAAAAAAGAAGCAATAAAATGTGCTTGGGCAGCTAAATAATATTTTTTAAAATCTGGTAATTTTAACCCTCCAAAATTTATAGTCCCAGGTCAATTTTTCCATGGAGATTCTAGATATTTTACACGACCATAAAAATAAATGAATATGTCCATTGAGAATCTTAAAATAATTATTGGGTAATAGGATAGGCAAAGACTGAAAAAAATACAGAAGTCTTGGCATTATCTTCATTTTTATACAGTTTACCCTGCCCATCAGTGTGATGGGAAGGCTTATCCACCTACGTAGGTCCTCCTCGACATTCTGCAGCAAGGGGAGATGCTGTGTACATACATCTATTGATGCTTCTGGACACATCTTCAGTGATGTTCCTGGAATCATCGGGTGTTTCGGGTCTTTCAACATCATACAACCTCCTCCAGGTGACCCAGCCGGGGCTGATCAGACCCCAGCTTGTGTCCAGATGGCTAGCTACTTATGACTCCATGGCTCCCCTCTTTTGAGCCACAGCCATCTTGAGGCCCTCTCTGCTGCATCGGTGGTACTGTGGATGGCTCTCCTCTTCCTCTCTCCCTCGATGCCCAAAGTGCTGAAGGCCCTAACTAAAGAACGGGCTACGAATCCCCTACAACCGACCTCCACTGGGAGACACCTCGCTCTCCATCCAGCCTGCTGACAGTTGCTGACCAGTCCTGCGTACTTGGAGAGCTTCCTTTCAAAGACCTCTTCCAAGCTATCTTCCCATGGGACTGTCAGCTCCAGCAGCACCACTTGCTTAGTCGACTCAGACACTAGGACAATGTAATTAAGTTTATAAAGATCATCCAATTTACGATTAAACTTAATCCCCAGATATTTCATGTTGAATTTAACCCATCTAAACTGAGTGCCATATTGATATTGGGCATAGTCCCCTTTACCTAAAGGTAAAATTTCACTTTTATTTCAATTTATTTTATATCCCGAGACTATACCATAATTGTCCAGCAAGGCCCTAAGAGCTGGTCGGTTCAGCCAAATATACTAAAATGTCATCAGCAAATAAATTAATTTTATATTCTTCCTGGGCCACTTTAAACCCCTTTATGTCCCTTTTTGATTTTTGCATCACATTCTCTGTCAACTTTAGAGACTGTTATGCATGAAAATTCTAGGAGACCAGCAGTTTTTGAGGTACTTAAACTACCCCATAAGGCACCAACAGTAATTCCATAGTAAAAGTCATTTTGCTCACAATTCTTCCCCATTCTGATGTTTGCTAAAAACAGCAACTGAACGTCTTGACCATGTGCATTGCACTCTCTTCCCAGGAAGATGCACAGAAGAGATGGTTTGCACCTGAACTAGAGGGAGACTAATATCCTAGCCGAAAGGTTTGTTCGTACTGCACAAGGGTGGGGGAGAGGTGGAGGTGGTTAATCTAGAGTTGCAGGGGAATGGGAGCCAGAGTGCCAGAATAGATAGTGGAGTGACTGTGGAGATAGATGTTGCTAAGACATCTGACAAAGATTTGAGTGTGGTAGGACGAATGTTTTGAGATGCAAGTATCGTAGGAAAGGCGGATGAACTCAGGACATGGATCAACACATGGAATTATGATACTGTAGCCATTAGTGAGACTTGTTGGCAGCTCAATATTTTGGGGTTCCATTGAGAGTACAAAGCTTGCATGTGCTTGTCAGAATAAAAGGCAAGAATAACATGTTCAGGGAACCTTGTTTTTTGCAAGATATTAGACCATAAGATATAGAAGAAGAATTAGGCAATTCAGCCCATTGTGTCTGCTCTGATATTTCATCATAGCTGATCCTGGATCTCACTCAACCCTGTACAACTGCCTTTTCAACACATCCTATAAGACCATAAACTTGAGACTCTGGTGAAAAAAAATGGAAGTGGACAAGTAGGAACAAATAAGACCACTAGATCATAAGATAGAGCAGAATAAAGCCATTTGGCCCATTAAGTCTGCTCTGCCATTTCATTATGGCTGATCCAATTTTTCATTCAGCCACAATCTCCTGCCTTCTGCCCGTATCCCTTTATACCCTGACCAATCATAAATCTATCAACCTCTGCCTTAAATACACATAATGACTTGGCCTCCAGAGCTGCCTGTGGCAAAGAATTCCACAGATTCACCACTCTCTGACAAAGAAATTCCTCTTCATCTCCATTCTAAAAGGACACTCCTCTATTCTGAGGCTGTGTCGTCTGATCTTATGGAAGCATCATAGGAAACATCCTCTCCACATCCACTCTGTCACGGCCTTTCATCATTTGATAGGCTTCAATGAGGTCACCCTCCCCCCATTCTTCTAAGTTCTAGTGAATACAGGCCCAGAGTCATCAAACGCTCTTCATATAACAAGCCATTCAATTCTTGAATCATTTTGTGAGCACTTTGAACCCTCTCTATTTTCAGCACATCTCTTCTAAGATAAGGGGCCCAAAACTGCTCACAATACTCCAAGTGAGGCTTCACTAGTGCATTATAAAGTCTCAACATTACATCTTTGCTTTTATACGTTAGTCCTCTTGAAATGAATGCTAATATTCCATTTGCCTTCCTCACCACAGACTCAACCTGCAAATGAACCTTCAGGAAATCCTGCCCAAGGACTCCCAAGTCCCTTTGCACCTCAGTTTTTTGTATTTTCTCTCCATTTAGAAAATAGTTTACCCTTTCATTTCTTCTACCAGGGTGCATATTTATACACTTCCTGACACTGTATTCCATCTGCTATTTCTTTGCCCATTCTCCTAATCTGTCTAAGTCTTTCTGTAGCTCTCCACTTCCCTCAAAGCTACCTGCCCTTCTACCTATCTTCATATCATCAGCAAAATTTGCAACAAAACCATCAATTCCATCATCCAAATCATTGACATATAACATAAAAAGAATTGGAACCAACACAGACGCCTGTGGAAGTCCACTAGTCACCGGCATCCAGTCAGAAAAGGCTCCCTTTATTCCCAATCTTTGCCTCCTTATATTCAGCCACTGCTTTATCCATTCTAGAATCTTCCCTGTAATACCATGGGCTTGTAGCTTGTTAAGCAGCCTTGTTAAAGGCCTACAAATGCAAGTACATAACATCAACCAATTCTCCTTTGTTCATCCTGCATGCTACTTCTTCAAAGAATTCCAACAGATTTGTCAGGCAAGATTTTCCCTTGAGGAAACCATGCTGACTATGGCCTATTTTATCAAGTGCCTCCAAGTACCCTGAGACCTCATCCTTAATAATTGACTCCAATATCTTCTCAACCACTGAGGTCAGACAAACTGACCTTATAGTTTCCTTTCTTGTACCTCTCTCCCTTCTTTAAGAGTGGAGTGACATTTGCAATTTTCCAGTCTTCCGGAACCATTACAGAATCCGGTGACCTGTGAAAGATAGTTACTAATGCCTCCACGATCTCTTCAGCCACCTCTTTCAGAACTCTGGGGTGTTCACCATCTGGTCCAAGTGACTTATCTACCTTCAGGCCTTTCAATTTCCCAAGAACATCTCTCTAGTTATGGTAACTTCACACACTACATGCACCCTGACATCTGGCACTTACACCATACTGCTAACGTCTTCCACTGTGAATGCTGATGGAAATCACTTATTCAGTTCATCCCCCACTTCCTTGTCCCCATTATCACCTCTCCAGCATCCTTTTCCACTCTCACCTCTGTTTTACACATTATGTAACTGAAGAAACTTTTGGTCTCCTTTTTAATATTATTGGTTACCATACTTTTATATTCCATCCTTACCTTCGTAATGACTTTTTTAGTTGCGTTCTGTTTGCTTGTAAAATCTTCCCAATCCACTAACTTCCTACTAATTTTTACTCTATCATATGCCATTTCTTTGGCTACAGTTGTGTCATCTTTCCTTTACAATACCTAATAGGAATGTAAGTCCTGTGCCTTCCAAATTGTTTCCACAAATTCCAGCCACTGCTGCTCTGCCGTCATCCCTGCCAGTGTTCTTTTCCAATCAATTCTGGCCAACCCATCTCTCATGCCTTTGTAATACTGTTACGTCTGACTTTAACTTCTCATTCTTAAATTTCAGGATGAATAAATCACTTTCTCCTAAGGGTTCTTTCACCTTGAGCTCTCAAATCAGTTCTGGTCATTGCACAATATCCAAGAATTGCAGATCCTTCAGTGGACCCAACCACGAGTTGCTCTAAAAAGCCATCTTATAGGCACTCTAGAAATTGCCCCTCCTGTAATCCTGCACCAACCTGATTTTCCCAATCCACCTGCATATTGAAGTCCCCCATGACTATTGTAACATTGCCATTTTGGCGTGCAATTTCTTTCTCCTGGTGTAATTTGTAGGCCACATCCTTATGACTGTTTTGGGGTCGATGTACAACTCCCATCAGGATCTTTTCACCTTTACAGTTCCTCAGCTCTATCCGTTGATCGTGGCATTGATCAATCCATTGGCATTGATCGTGTGGATAGTCTGAGGATTTTTCCCAGGGCTGAAATGGCTGCCACAAGAGGGCACAGGTTTAAGATGCTGGGGAGTAGGTACAGAGGAGATGTCAGGGGTAAGTTTTTTATGCAGAGAGTGGTGAGTGCATGGAATGGGCTGCCAGCAACAGTGGTGGAGGCGGATACGGTAGGGTATTTTAAGAGGCTTTTGGATAGGTACATGGAGCTTAGAAAATAGAGGGCTATGGGTAACCCTAGTAATTTCTAAGGTAGGGACATTTTCGGCACAACTTTGTGGGCCGAACGGTCTGTATTGTGCTGAGGGTTTTCTATGTTTCTCTGTTTCTATCAACAAAGATTTAACATCTTCCAACCCTATGTCACTTCTTTCTAATGATCTGATTTCATTTTTTGCCAACAGAGCAACACCACCACCTCTGCCTTTCTGTCTATACTTTCAATCCAATGTGTATGATTGAACATTAAGCTCCCAGCTATGATCTTTCAGCCATAATTCAGTGATGCCTAAAACATCACTCCTGCCAACCTGCAACTGTGCTGTGGATTAGCATGAGGTACAAGTGCTCTGTGGCAAATGAGGGAAATATGGAGGAGAAGAAATGCAAGAGAACACTTATGAAATAAATCAGGAGGGCTAAAAGAAGGCATGAGGTTGTCCTAGCAGACAAGGTGCAGGAGAATCCTAAGGGCTTTGACGGATATGTTAAGAGCAATGGGACTGCAAGAGACAAAATTGGTCCTCTGGAAGATCAGAATGGTAACCTATGCATACAGCCAGAAGAGATGGGGAGGTCTCAAATGGATCTTTTGCACCTGTATTTACTTGGGAGATGGACACAGAGTCTATAGAAGTGAGATAAAGGAGCATCGACTTAATGCACCTTATACAGAATAAGAGGTGTTTGCTTTCTTAAAGCAGATCAGGGTGGATAAATCCACAGAGCCTGTCAAGGTGTTCCCTCAACCCTATGGGAGGAAGTGCATAAATTGCTGGGTCCTAGAAGAGATACTTAAATCATCCTTAGCGACAGATGAGGTACCAGAGGATTGGAGGAGAGCTAATGTTGTTCCGCTGTTCAAGGAAGACTCTAAGAACAAGCCAGAAAATTATAGGCCAGTGAGCCTTTCATCAGTATTTGGAAAGTTATTTGGAATCATTCTAAGAGACTGGATATATGAATTTGAATAGACAGGGATTGATTAGCGATAGACAGTAAGGGTATGTGCATGGTAGGTCATGCCTAACCAATCTTATAGAGTTTTTCAATGAAGTTACAAGGAAACTTGATGAAGGCAAGGCAGTGGATGTTGTCTGCATGGACTTTAGCAAGACATTTGACAAGATCCTGCATGGGAAGTTGGTCGAAAAGGTTCGGTCACTTGACATTCAAGGTGAAGTAGTAAATTGAATCAGACACTGGCTTTGCATGAGAAGCCAGAGAGTGGTAGTAGAGGGTTGCCTCTTTTACTCAAGGCCTGTGACTAGTGGTGTGCCGCAGAATCAGTGCTGTGTCCATTGTTGTTTGTCATCTATATCAATGATCTGGATGATAATAAGGTTAACTAGCTCAGCAGATTTGTGGGTGACACCAAGATGGGGGTGATGGGGGTGTAGTGGACAGTGAAGAAGACTATCAAAGCTTGCACCAGCTGGAAAAATAGGCTGAAAAATGCCAGATGGACTTTAATGCACACATTCGGGGTGTTGCGCTTTGGTAAGACCAACTAGGATAGGTCTTTCACAGTAAACAGTAGGGCACTGAGGAGTGTGGTAGAACAAAGGGATCTGGGAATACAAGCACATAACACATTGAATGTGGCATCACAAGTAGACAGCGTCACAAAGGAAGTTTTTGCCACATTGGCCTTCATTGATCAAAATATTCAGTACAGGAGATTAGATGTTATGTTGAAACTATATAGACGTTGGTGAGGCCTAATTTGGAGTATTGAGTGCAGTTTTGGTCACCGACCTACAGGAAAGAAGTAAATAAGATTGCAAGAATACAGAGAAAATTTACAAGGATGCTGCGGGGACTGAAGGACCTGAGTTATAAGGAAAGATTGAACAGGTTAGATCTTTATTCCCTGGAACACAGAAGAATGAGGGGAGATTTGATGGAGGTATACAAAATTCTGATGAGTATAGATAGGGTAAATGCAGGCAGGCTTTTCCACTGAGGTTGAGTCGAGGTCATGGGTTAATGGTAAAAGGTGAAATGTTTAAGGGGAACATGAGGGGAAACCTATTCAGAAAGAGGGTGCTGAGAGTGTGGAATGAGCTGCCAGTGCAAGTGGTAGGTGCAATTTTGATTTCAAAGTTTAAGAGAAGTTTGGGTAGGCACATGGATGGGAGAGGCTATGATCCGGGTGCAGGTCAATAGAATTAGGCAGTTTAAATGGTTGGCATGAACTAGATGGGCTCAAGGGACTGTTTTTGTGCTGTAGTTTTCTCTAACTATGTCTGCATGCTTTGATGCATTGAGTTGCTGTCACGTGATTGGCTGATTAGATATTTGCGTTGACAAGCAGGTGTGCAGGTGTACCTAATAAAGTGGCCTGACTGCACATTAAAAGTCCTCTGAGTTGTGCAAAAGTTTCCTGTGAGACTGCAAACAGACTAACCAAGTTCATAATATGGAAGTGAAGAGAAAACCCTTAAATGCAAAACCTAATCATAAATCTTCTCAAAGGTTATCTTTTACCTTGATGGTATTAGATATGTTGGAATGGGAATGGGAAGTTGAATTGAAATGGGGGACCACCGGGAGATGTTGCCCTTTGTAGTGGCTGGAGCAAAGGTGCTCACTGATGAAGTGATTCTCAATCTACGCCAGGTCTCACTGACGAAGAGGAAGCTGTGCCAGGGCACCGGATGCAGTCAGTAACTCACTGGTGTAGTGTCTAATTGGAGGTGGCGCAGTGATAAACCAGTTGAGCTGCTGCCTCAAATCTTCAGCAACCAGGTTCATTTCTGTTGTTTGATGCTGTCTCTGTGGAGTTTGCATGTTTTTTCTTGTGTACACATGAAATTCCTCCAGAAGCTCAGTTTTCCATCCACATTCCAAAGCTGTGTGGGCTGATTGGTTAACTGGTGTCTGTAAATTACCCCTAACTTGTAGTTGAATGGTTAAAATCTAGGGGAGTGGAAGGGAAAATGTGAAAAATAAAAAGGGGTTAGTGTAAGATCTGGCTCCACTGGCTGGTGGCACTTGATGAGCTGAAGGGGCTGTTTTGGTGCTACGTGATTCTATGAAATCAGGAAATTGCAGGCCGGTTAGATTAACACCTGTCATCAGGATTATGTTATGTTATAATAGATGTTATAGGAGGATGGGTTGGTGGAGTGGAGATACGGCTCTACCGAAGGAGATTTAATGCATTCCTTCTCTCTGCTAGCCTGCAGGTCACCCTTGGGCAAGGTGTAGCCTCTACCCCCCGATCAGGGTTATGTGAGGCCATGGGAGCAGGTGGTGGATGGTTGTGCGAGCAGTCAGTGCATATCACAATTCCTGGTTATGTGACCACTGATGCCAGGCAGGCAATCTCTGAAGAGTATTGATAATGGCCGGGGTCACCCGTTTTTAGAGACATTGCCCTGAAGAAGGCAATGGCAAACCACTTTTGTAGACAAATTTGTCAAGGACAATATTGGCCATGTGACCATGATTGCTCGTGTCATAAGATACAGCACGTGATGATGATGATAGCAAGGCACTTAAAAAATCAAGCTTATTAGACAAAGTCAACATTTTCTTGTGAAAGTGAAATCATGTTTGATCATTTTATCAGGCTTCTTTGAGGAAGGAATTTGTGCTGTAGATAACGCAAAGCACTGGTCAAGTTAGCATTCCTTTCCCAAAAGGAACCCGAGAAAGTGTAGAAAATATTGACAGTATAACAGATAACAGTGTAGGATAGAATATTAGTTGGCTGACCGAAAAGTGGGAGATTGCTGGGATGTTCCATGTGCCTCTCAACCTCTTTCAACTGATCTACGTGACTGAGATAGAAGAAGCAAAGATAACTTGCTGAGTTTGTTCTTGATATTAGAATCGGAACTGGTTTATTATTGTTATGTGTACCGAGGTACAGTGAAACGTTTGTCTTGCGTACTGTTCATACAAATCATATCATTACACAGAGCACTATGGTAGTAAAAGATAGAGCAAATACAGAAGGCAGAATGAAGTGTAAAAGCTGCAGAGAAAGTGCTGTACAGGTAAACAACAAGGTGCACGATTATAGCGATGTGAGGTCAGGAGTCCACCTTATTGTACTAGGGAACCATTCAATAGTCTATAACATTGGGCTAGAAGCTATCCTGGTGGTGTGTGCTTTCAGGCTTTTGTATCTTTTGCTTAATGATGGAAGGGAGAAGAAAGAATGTCCAAGGTAGTTGGGGTCTTTGATTATCTTGGCTGCTTTACTGAGGCAGTGGGAAGTATAAACCAACCCCATAGAGAGGAAGTTGGTTTCCCTGAAATGCTGAACTGTGTCCACAACTCTACAATTCCCTCTGATCACAGGCAGAGCTGCTACCACAACAAGCTGTGATGCTTCAAGATAGGATTCTTTCCATGGAGGGTTGATAAAAAGTAGTTAGGGTTGACGAGACATGCTAGATTTCTTTGGCCTCCTGAGGATACAGATGCATTGGAGAGACTTCTTGGCTATGGTGTCTACAGTCCTAGACCTGGACAGGCAATTAGTAATGTTTATTCCTCTGAACTTGAAGCTCAGTACCTTCTCAGCTTCAGCACCATGGATGAAAACAGGAGTGTGCACCACACCCTCCCTTCCTGAAGTCAATGAACAGTGCTTTTGTTTGGTGGACATTGAGGGAAAGGTGGTCATGACACCAAGTTACTAAGCTCCCTATCTTGTTCTTACACTTTGACTCATTGGTGCTTGAGATACAGCCCACTACGGTGGTATCAACTGCAAACATGTTGATGGAATTACAGTGTTAGGTGGAAAAAATAAGTAGGGAAGCATTTTTAAGGAGATCGCAAAAGGAATTAATATGTGGATAAAAATTTGAAAAATGGCATGGGAAAATATGAATTGTCCTTTTCACAGCAAAAATAACTATTTTCTGAATGGTGAGAGATTGGAAAGCTCTGGGATGGGGAGGAGTCAGGCGTTCCAGTGAGACTGGAAATCTCTGGGATGGGAAGGAATCAGGTTTCCTGGTGAGACCGGAAAGCTCTGGGATGGGGAGGAGTCAGGCATCCCAGTGCGATTGGAAAGCTCTGGGATGGGAAGGAGTCGGGTATCCCAGTGGGACTGGAAGGCTCTGGGATGGGAAGGAGTCAGGTATCCCAGTGGGACTGGAAAGCTCTGGGATGGGAAGGATTCAGGCATCCCAGTGATGCTTCACAAGAGACATAAATGCAGGTAGAGCAAAAGATTAGGCAAACCACTAAAAATGTTATAGTTTATTTCTGGGAAGCTGAATACAACAGTAGGAAGTTAAGTTGTAAAGAGTACCGAAGAAAACACAAGAGAATCTACAGATGCTGGAAACCCAGAGTAACACAAACAAAATGCTGGAGGAACTCAGCAGGTCAGGCAGCATCTACAGAGAGGAATATATGTTTCAGCCCAAGACCTTTCTTCAGGATTAGAAAGGAAGGGGCAAAGCCAGAATAAGAAGGTTGGGGGAGGTGAAGAAGTACTTGCTAGAAGGTGTTCAGTGAAGGGGGAAAGTGGGTGAGTGGGAAAGGGGAAAGAAGTGAGAAGCTAGGAGGTGATAGGTGGAAAAGATAAAGGGCTAACGAAGAAGAAATCTAATAGGAGAAGACAATAGACAATAGGTGTCATTCGGCCCTTCGAGCCAGCACCGCCATTCACTGTGATCATGGCTGATGATCCACAATCAGTACCCTGTTCCTGCCTTCTCCCCATGTCCCTTGAGTCCACTATCTTTAAGAGCTCTATCTAACTCTTTCTTGAAAGAATCCAGAGAATTGGCCTCCACTGCCTTCTGAGGCAGAGCATTCCACAGATCCACAACCCTCTGTGTGAAAAAGTTTTTCCTCAACTCCGTTCTAAATGGTCTACCCCTTATTCTTAAACTGTGGCCTTTGGTTCTGGACTCCCCAACATCGGGAACATGTTTCCTGCCTCTAGCGTGTCCAATCCCTTAATAATCTTACATGTTTCAATCAAATCCCCTCTCATCCTTCTAAATTCCAATGTATACAAGCCCTGTTGCTTCTATTTTTCAAAATATGACATTCCCGCCATCCCTGGAATTAACCCAGTGAACCTACGCTGCACGCTCTCCATAGCAAGAATGTCCTTCCTCAAATTTGGAGACCAAAACTGCACACAATACTCCAGGTGGGGTCGCACCAGAGCCTTGTACAACTGCAGAAGGACCTCTTTGCTCTTATACTCAACTCCACTTGTTATAAAGGCCCACATGCCATTAGCTTTCTTCACTGCCTGCTGTACCTGTATGCTTACTTTCAGTGACTGATGAACAAGGACACCCAGATCTTGTTGTACTTCCCCTTCTCCTAACTTGACACCATTCAGATAGTAACCTGCCTTCTTGTTCTTGCCACCAAAGTGGATAACCTCACATTTATCCACATTAAGCTGCATCTGCCCATTCACCCAACCTGTCCAAGTCATCCTGCATTATCTCAACATCCTCCGCACATTTCACACTGCCACCCAGCTTTGTGTCATCTACAAATTTGCTCATGTTACTTTTAATCTCTTCATCTAAATCATTAATGTATATTGTAAATAGCTGCGGTCCCAACACCCAGCCTTGCAGTACCCCATTAGTCACTGCCTGCCATTCTGAAAAGGACCCGTTAATCCCAACTCTTTGTTTCCTGTCTGCCAACCAATTTTCTATCCATGTCAGTACCCTACCTCCAATACCATGTGCTCTAATTTTGCCCACTAATCTCCTATGTGGGACCTTATCAAAGCCTTTCTGAAAGTCCAGGTACACTACATCCACTGGCTCTCCCTTGTCCATTTTCATTAGAGAGGAGAATTAACCTTGAGAGAAAGGGAAGGAGAGTGAGTCCTTGGGAGTAGGTGATCAAATCAGTTCAGAATTATGGTGAATGAAGTTACTCCTGCCGATTCAGGAGTCTACTGGTTATAAGGTAATAACTGTTTCTGAACCTGCTGATTGTAGCAGTAAGAAGAGGGCATGGCCTGTACTATTTAAAGCAGAGGACTCCCAATTGAGCAGAAATGAGTTTCTCTTTTCTCTCAGACGGTCGCTGAACTTTGGATCTCTTCCAAGGACAATGGAAATAGAGTCAGTAAATATTTTAAATGCAGAATGATACATAGGAAACAGGGGGATGACTGGCTACTAGTGTCATGGTCCAGATCGGGGTCTCTTTAAATTTACTTTGTTTATATTACGATCCGGACCGTTGATTCCCTGTTTCCCCGTGTCCCTTGGCCTTGATGATTAGAGACAATTTACACTTGGCTGAACTGGTAGTTTATATTCTCCGGCTTTCAACTGTTCGGCGCTAGAGCATCTGCAAAGTCACCAAAGGTACGGTGTGCCGATGTCATCTGGCCGGAGCAAGCCTAGTCTCCGCCCGAAGCGAGTGCCGGTAATTCACCTTTCCTCACTGGAGCAACCCTGTCAAGTTACCTCATCAAAGCGAGCCTGCAAAGTTTCCTCACCCAGGTGGGTCCGTCAGTTAACCCGCCGGAGGGAATCAAGAACCGCTGTCTACTGTTCCCCGGCCGAGTCGAGATCTCACCACTACCCAGAGGCTCGAAGTCAAGTCCTGGATCCGGGGGGCATTCAAGTACCAAGTCAAGTCCAGTCCCTGGCGGCATCCAAGTACCGAGTCAAGTCCCAACCCTGGCGGCTTCCAAGTTCTGAGTCAAGTCCTGGCCCTGGTGGTCTGTAATTCCGGTCCTACCCCCCTGTCTGAATCCCTTCTCTGATCCTCTTGCCTCTAGCCCTCGTCTGCAGCCCTCGCCTGTACTTCAGTCTACTTCTATCGCCGGAGCTAGATAGGTACTGTCTGGTGTTTTTTCGTGTTGGTCTTGTCTTGTCCTCGCCTCCGTGGGGTAAGTCAGGCCATCTTGCTGTTGCCCCGCGGGGGTTCATGAGTCCCGGCCCTATGTCCTGTACCCAAGGAGGGGTCCCAGCTCACTGTTCTGTGTGTGAGTCCTGGCCCTATGTCCTGTACCCAAGGAAGGGTCCCGACTCTGTTCTGTGTATGTGTTCATGGTTCCATGTACCTGCGCTCCCGAGACCGAGGCTCTGTTTTTCCATGTTCCTCCTCTCCCTAGCCCATGTCATGTCCATGCCTGGTTCTGGGGTCCAAGCCCGAGGCAAGACCCAGGTACTGGGTTCTTGCCCAGTCCCTGGCTCGGAGTCCATACCGTAGCCTCTTCATGTCGCCTCTAGTTTTGGGATCCGTTTCCGAGTCCAAGGCCAGACCCTTAGTCCCAGCCTGGTCGTAGTCCTGAGTCCTGTCCAGTTCGCCATCCCTGCTCCTGCCTTGCTCTCCTGGTATCAAACAATAAACTAAATTTAATTAACCTCACAAGATGTGTCTTGCATTTGGGTCCACCCTTGCTCCCAAGGCCCCCCCCATTGTGACAACTAGAGGTATGGAGGTTCCTTGAGGTTGTTAAGCCAGGGGAGGGGGGATAATGAGGACAAGATTCCACTACTGATTAAATGCTCCCAATGGCATGCATTTCAAATAGCCTTTGCAATCAAGTCCAACTCCTGGCCACATGTGGCTCAGCTACTAAGCCACCGGAACCATTTCTACTGACAGGAGAAGGGGCAAAGGAGGGTTACTGGTGCCTTAGAACCTGTCGCTTCAGGCAGATGGGGCTCGTCGATCGTGGTTGGGAGCTCATCTAGAGAAAGGAAAACTCTGATCTAAAATCTCTGTTGCATTGCAGCTGTATCCACTCATGGGGAAGTCTTTGGGAGTAAACTCCAAAGAAAAATCTGGAGTTAGACTTCCTTAGGCAGTACAACATAGAGATCAACGCTGACTGGCAATTCCTGCAATGCCGCTGGTACCACACTGTATCGGTCTCTGCCGTTCCTTTGGGTTCATCAGCTGTGTGGAGAGAGGGACCCTGCTACATGGGCAACAGCTCACTCTCCATATTGTCCACTCCTGTCTTGCAATACACGTGAACAGCTAGGGTGCAATATCCATTGTCGATCAAACCAATGGAGGGCCACAAGAGGAATGCAATGTTGATGTTATAATTAGATCAGCTATGACCTTACAAATGCTGAAGAGGGTTGAAGAGCCAGTTGGCTTGCTCCTGCGCTGATACGTTTGCACATGAAGTTTGTTAACATTTATTTATATTAGTATTTATTTAGAGATATAGAGCAGAGCAGGCCCTTCTGGCCCTTTGAGCCACGCTACCCAGCAACCCTGATTTAACCACAACCTAATCGTGGGACAATTAACCTACTAATCGGTACATCTTTGGGGTGTAGGAGGAAACAGAAGGACTTGGGAAATCCACACTTTCCATGGGGGGGACGTACAGACTCCTTACAGATGACACTGGAACTGAACTCGGAACTCTGATGCCCCGAACTGTAATAGTGTTACGCTTACCACCCCGTTACTCTGGTGTCCTGGATCATGAGGGCAGAGTGGATGTAATGTATATAGACCACTAAATAGAATTTGACAATCTCATCAAACAATTTAGATAGATGATAGAACCCAGGAGAACTCTACTGCCTCCAAACAAACTTCCCCGTGAGCCCCTTTTTCTAAGTCATTGGGGAACTGCAGAGAGGAGGTCAGTATTGTCTCCAGAATGTATACGTACATACAGAAACTAAAATGGCTTCCATCTACACACAGCTTCTTTATCCAGAGAGGTCAAATATTACAGCCTGGAGCTGCCCACGTGGGGCAACCAGGAGCCAAAGAAAACTTCCAATGTAAGTGTCTATGTGCTTGAGTTACGGCCATACGCACAAGTTCATCCTCCCATGTGCATGACCTCATTTAAATTCTTGCATTGAACTGCTGGAGGCTCCTGCACTCTGCCATCAGAGCAGCAGATTAACACACATTTTTATTTCTTAGCACTGGTGGATTGTGACCTTGAGGTTTCCTGTAACTCTGCACATTCTTTCCTTCTGCAGCTTTCAGGTTTCAGGTACTTTCCTATCATCCCGTATCAACAAGCAATTATTTCTATACACGTGCCTAAACCTAAGTAGCACCAAAGATTATAAAAGAGTATTGATTCTGTGCCTGGTATCTTCGTAGAACTGTGGTGGAAGCACTTAATAATGTGATGAAAGTTTAATGCCAAAGAATTTTCATGCTATGCATCCTTGTATGAATTACAGTTAGGACCGCATGCATTTTAAATCCAATTTAAAAGTAGGAGCATTTCTGGGAAAACAAATTGTAGTGCCGTGATATAGTGCTTTCAACAGTTAGCTTCTGCATGTTATGAGCTCATGATTCTTTGACAATGTGTGCGTGTGACTGTGGAAAGAATCTGACCTCATTAACACTGAGTATATGCCAAAGGACAGAGGCTCTTGACAACGATCCAGGCTTAAAGCAATTTGCTACGGTTGAAACTGGTGACAAGTAAGAGTGGATGGGAGGCTATAGAAGATCCGGGCATTGACAGGGGCCTGGAAATGAAAGGTATGACAGAGGTTGCAACTTCTCCAGTTTGAAACAATATTGGTATCAATAAACAAAGCTGGTATAGTGATAAACGGCTGGCATTACTCCAGTGCCCCCGATTTGCAGGCAATCACTCACTTTGCACCTCTATTGTAGCCACGAGAGCTGGCAGTGAGTGAACTGTAAGACCAGTTTCATTACTCATTGTAGGCTGAACAGTGAAGGAGTTTCCACAATGGCAGCAATGGAACCCTTCTGTGAGTGAGGAGCCCCTCCATCCTGTCCCACTGGTGACAGTGCACCTCCTAGTCCTGGGGTTCCCAACTATTTTTAAGCCATGGACTTCTACCATTATCTTTGGGGAGAAGACAGAAGATTGGGGCTGAGAGGAAAATGGATCAGCCATGATGGAATGGCGGAGCAGACTTGATGGGCCAAATGGCCTAATTCTGCTCCTATATCTTGTGGTCATTAACCAAGCGGTCCATGGACCCTAGACGGACTGGTGGATGATTGGGAGGTGAGATGGAGGCAGTGTCTCATGTCCTCCTACTGCCGTTATCCGGATTGGCACTCTAAGAGGGTGTGTGGCATTGTCAGGGGAGCCAGCTGAGTTTCACCTGCTTTCTCAGGTGTGTGCCTGAGAACCATTCACATCACTTGATAAGCAGCAAGGGAATTTTCCCAGTACCCTGAATAAAACTTAACATTTAACTAACGTAATTAAAGGTACTATCACGCACAGTGAGTATGCTTGGTAGTGTATTTTATTGGCTGTAAAATACTTTGCTTCCCTCTGAAGTGATGAAAGGGGCTCCAAAGCAGTTATATAAGTGCAAACTAACATGTCTATGTGCATGTATATATGTCTGTGCATGGCTGTGTGTGTTTGTTGTGCATGTATATGTGTATATCAACGTGCCTATGTATTGTCTACATACACGCAGTGGCTATTTTACTGGGGACCTCCCACACCTAATAAAGTGGCCACTGAGTGTATGTTCCTGCTCTTCTGCTGCTGTAGCCCATCAGCTTCAAGGTTAGACGTGTTTTGTGTTCAGAGATGCTCTTCTGCACACCACTGTTGTAGCGTGTGGTTATTTGAGTTACTGTCCACTTCCTGTCAGCTTGAACCAGTCTGGCCATTTTCCACTGACCTCTCTCACTTAACAAGGCATTTTTGCCCAAGGAACTGCTGCTCACTGGATTTTAAAAAAATATATTTTTGTACTGTTCTCTGTAAACTCTATAGACTGTTGTATGTGAAAATCCTACAAGATCAGCAGTTCATGAGATACTCAAACCACCCTGTCTGGCACCAACTATCATTCTGCAAAGTCACTTATATCGCATTCTTCCCCCTTCTGATGTTATATCTGAACAACAACTGAACCTCTTGACTGTGCCTGCATGCTTTTATGCTTTAAGTTGCCACCACATGATTGTTTTATTAGATACAATGGATTTCACTTAATTGGGCCATTGGTTAATTGGGACAGCCGCTTATTCGGGACAACTCTTACAGAACAACAATGAATCAAGAAAATAGCCAGTTTTCCCTTTGTTTATTTGGGACACTGTGCTGAACATTTTCTAGTTAGTGCCAGTTGCATGCACATCGTGTGGCCATTAGACACTACACCACACTAGAACAAACTTTTTTAAATATTGTCAGTTGCATGCGTTTGTATTCAAAAAGCAATGATTTTTGTCACTGATAGTTGGCAAGAAATAAGCAATAAGACAATTTCGAACTGTTTTGCACACTGCGATTTCACCCATTCTGGGTTGGAGATGCCAGAAACAGCCAGGAATGAAAATAAAACAATCACTACTTCAACAAGTTAGGAACTACAAAGAAATTGAGGGTATCGACAATCATTTTGAATGTTACCTTTGATCCCCATTAGACACTCAGCTCTCAGCTGTACTCCAAGTAGCCCACTGCATGAGACAGTAGCCACACCTTGGTACATCACCTTGACAGATGGGCTAAGTCAGGTGAGGGTGGCTGGTGGATCTCATGCCCCAGTAAGATAGGGACATGCCCATCCTAGCCTGTGAAATCAGCTCTGGCAGATGGCATCTACAGTGAGATCTGATGGCCAGGAAGGCGTTTCATGCAACGGCTACGTGGAGAGCAAATGGTGTGACAAGACACAGACCAAGTCATGATTATCCACTGCAACCAGAAAAACTCCAATTGTGATGTCTACTTGTCCCACCGGACGCAGACTTCCAAGGTCAAGTGAGTAGAACTACCCTGTGCAATGGCTTTTCCACTTTAAAAACTCTTCCATGGCTGATCAGATTTTCCCATCCACTCCTCCGCTCTATTGTCATAATGCTCAATTCCCTTCTGGGTTCATCGGAACAAGAAATTCCAAAGATTCGCAAGAAGAAAATATTTCCTCATCTAATCTTAAATCTTCAGTCTTATTGTAGCCCTTAGATTCCTGAACAGTCCCTGAGCACCACCTCACTATTCCTCTTTGGCCCTATTTATTTATTTGTTTCTATTTTAACTGGAAGTAATTTTAATATATGTCCTAGTTAAGTTTCATGTTTAATTCCGTTCAACCATTCATAAAAGGGATGAAGGGGTGGAGCTATAATGACTCTGGAGAGCAGCTTCTTCAAGCTCATCTGCAGAAACAGCCTAATTTCTACTCTTAATGTCCCTGTCTTTCTTTTTCAAGGTGGATGGGGTTCTGTCAGTGCTCTTGACCTGCAGCAGCATTCAAACTGCGTTTTTTGGCGGTGATGCAACCCGCTCCCAATGCCCAACCCCTTTCCCTCTCTCATCTTATCTCCTTACCTGCCCATCATATCCCTCTGGTGCTCCTTCCCCCCCTTTTCTTTCTTCCATGGCCTTCTGTCCTCTCCTATCAGATTCCCCCTTCTTCAGCCCTGTATCTCCTTCACCAAACAACTTCCCAGCTCTTTACTTCACCCCTCCCCCTCCGGGTTTTGCCCATCACCTTATGTTTCTCTCTCCCCTCCCCCACCTTTTAAATCTACTCCTCATCTTTTCTTCCTCCAGTCCTGCCGAAGGGTCTCAGCCTGAAACATCGACTGTACTTTTTTCCATAGATACTGCCTAGCCTGCTGAGTTCCTACAGTGTTATATAACCACAAAATATTCTGCAGATGCTGGCGTAAAAGCAACACTCACAATACGCTGGAGGAACTCAACAGGTTGGGCAGCATCCGTGGAAACGATCAGTCGATGTTTCGGGCCGGAACCCTTTGTCAGGACTGTAGGGGGAAGGGGCAGAGGCCCTATAAAGAAGGTGGGGGGCGGGTGGGAAGGAGAAGGCTGGTAGGTGCCAGGTGAAAAACCAGTAAGGGTTAAGATAAAGGGGTGAGGGAAGGGAGGCAGGGAGGTGATAGACAGGAAAGGTGAAGAAGGAATAGGGGAAAGCACAATGGGTAGTAGAAGGAGGCGGAACCATGAGGTAGGTGATAGGCAGCTGGGGGAGGGGGCAGAGTGAAACTGGGATGAGGGCAGGAGGGGGAGGGAATTGAGGGGTTCCACCTCAAGTACAGGGTGAGGGTTCCAGCCCGAAACGTTGACTGATCATTTCCACGGATGCTGCCCAACCTGCTGAGTTCCTCCAGCGTGTTGTGAGTGTTCCAGTGTTATATATGTGTCGCTTGGATTTCAGTATTTGCAGATTCTCTCTTGTTTGTGACTGTTGGCAAATGTACAGCTGCTGGAGAACAATGCTGAGGAACTTAGGGCAAGATTGCTGTATCGGAGCGAAATGAGGAATTGCTGCATTCTGTGTTTCAAGGAGACATGGCTCGCTCCAGACATGCCGGATATGTTGGTAAGAACTGATACTTCTCAATACTTCTCAATACTGCTCAATACTTCAGATGGACCAGACTGCTGACTCGAAGAAGATGGCTGTGTTTTGTGATAAACTCTTCGTCGTGCTCAGAAGTAGTGGTCTTGTTGCACTCTTGTTACCCCCAACCTGGAATATCGACTGATTAAAGGCCGACCACCATTCTACTTACCAAGAGATGTCTCCTCCACGGTCATGACCGCAATTTATATATCACCCAAGGCCAATGATAAGCAGGTACTGGAGGTATTGTGTGTCACCATCAGCAAACAAGAAACAGCCCACCCCAATGCCTTTGTTGGGTTGTTTGAAGAAATCTCTGCCAAATTATCATCAACATATCACTCACAGACCAGGGGTCCCAGCACACTTGACCACTGTTATACTACGATCAGGAATCCCTACCATTCCATGCCAAGATGGCATTTCAGGAAATCTGATCACCTAGCTGTCCTCCTATCAGCATACAAGGAGAGGCTAAAGAGCAAGGCTCTGGAGATTAGGACAACAAATTGGTTGTTGCAGGAGGCAGAGGTGCCGCTATGGGGTTGCTTCATCAGTGGACTGGGCCATGTTCAAGGAGTCATCAGAGGATCTGATACACCACACTTGTCACGGACTTTGTAAAAACAGTAGGAGACAAGTATGCCCCCATAAAATCATTCAACCCTCCCCAATGAGAAGCCTTGAATAAAGCATGAGGTCAGCAGTCTGCTGAGGGCCAGGTCAGTGGCATTCAGGTCTGCTAACCAAGTTAAATTTAAACGGTCCAGGTATGACCTCCAGAAAGCCATCTCATGTGTGAAGTAGCAATTCTGGACCAAACTTGAATCACTGACAGGGCTTTGCTCCCAGATGAGCTCAAAGCCTTTAATGCTCGCTTTAACTGGCAAAACATGGACGCACCTTCACAAACTCCCACATCACACGATGACCATATCATTGCAGTCTCTGAGGCCAAAGTGCGAGCATCCTTCTGGAGAGTGAATCAGTGGAAAGCAAAAGATTCAGAGTAGCTTTATCAAAGAATGTATAAATTGCACAACCTTGAGAATTGTCTGCTTACAGGCAGCCACAAAGCAAGAAACCTAAAAGAACCCAATTTAAGAAAAAATAAAGACCAACCACCGATGAACTGAGAAACAGAACAAAGTAAACACAAATCATGCCCACCTTTTAGCCGAGTCCTAAAGACCTGTGCTGATCAACTGGCTGGAGCGTTCACCAATATCTTTACCTCTCACTTCGGCAGTGTGAGGTACCCACCTACTTCAAGCAGGCTTCCATTATACTGGTGACAGAGAAGAAGATGGTAACTGACTCCATGCCATCATCCAGAGGCACTTACATCCACTGCAATGCAATAATTTGAGAATGATGAGCAAACATATCAACTTATGCCTGAGAAGTGACTGGTATCTGCTCCAACTTGCCTACCGGCATTACAGGGCAACAGCAGATGCCATTCCATTGGCTCTTCCCTCAATCTTGGAACATCTGGACAGCAAAGTTGCATGCATCAGGATACTCTTCATTGACTACAACTTGGTATTGAAAACTATCATCCCCTCAAAACTAATCAATCAATTCTAAGACCTGGGCTTCAATACTTGTGCAATTGGATCCTCGATTTCGTCACTTGCAGACCCCAGTCAGTTTGGATTGGCAACAACATCTCCTCCACGATCTCCATCAGAACAGATGCACCACAAGGCTGTGAGCTTCACCCCCTGCTCTACTCACTTTACACTTATGACTGCGTGGCGAAGCACAGCTCCAGTGCCATATTCAAGTTTGCTGATGACACCACTGACATTATTCGAATCAAACATATCAGTATAGTAAAGGGAGACTGAAAATCTGGCTGAGTGGAACCGGGACAACCACTTTTCACTCAGAGTCAGCAAGGCTAGGGAGCTGACTATTGACTACAAGAGGAGGAAACTAGAAGGCCATGAGGCCTCATTGTTAGCACAGAGCTGGAGTGGGTCAGCATCTTCAAATTCCTCAATGTTATCATTTCAAAGGATCTGTCCTGGGTCTGGCACATTAGTGCTGTTATAAAGAAAGAACAGCATCAACCCTACTTTCTAAGTTTGTGAAAATTTAGCATGTCATCTAGAACTTCACTTCACTTGCCCCATCATTGAAAAGTTCCAATCTGTAGACTCACTTTCAAGGACTTTTCATCTCATGTTCTTGATATTTATTACTTATTTATTAATTATTTATTTTTGTGTTTCCACAGTTTGTTGTTTGTTACACACTGGTTGAAAACCCAAGTTGATTCTATTTCGCCTGAAGCAAATGAATCTCAGGGTTGTATATGGTGACTATATGTACATTGATAACACATTTACTTTGAACTTTGAAAATCCTTTGCTAACTTCAGATGTGTCGATCACCTGCTTTCACATCCACCCTGTACACTAGCCTTCACCTCTCTCTTTCAGCCAGCAGCACCACTACGTGTATCGTTCTGCTCTCAGCCCTGTCCTCCCAACTCCACACACCTTCCCTTCCATTCGGTCCACTCCCCCCGACCCCGGCCTCTTCCCTGCCACTTGAATCTTTTCTGATCTAACTCTTCCCAATTCTGATGAAAGATGAAGCGTGAGCCTGTTTTCTCTCTCCACAGATGCAGCCTGACCTGCTGAGTATTCAGTTTTATTTCAGATTTCTAAAACTTGATTATTTAATCTTTGGCTTCCACTCAGCTGAGTGAGTGTGCCCACAACTTAACCGGTTCACATTCACCCATGTTACAACATACGGCAAAAATGGGACCAGTAACTTTGTGATGGTGTAAGCAGGTTTCACAAATAACTCCCTTGCAACTCTCCTGTAACAGGGTTTATGTAGTCACAGTTCAGCTAGTTCAGCAGACTGTGTGAAAAAACTTAAGACAGCATCAGAAAAAGCAGGTTACTAAACTCTCTGGCTTTCCATTAAAGGTGCAATCACACTTAGTCTCAAACCATTTAAAGGCAATACAAAAGGAACTATTAAAATTTGAAGGCTGTATAAGGCACTGGTCAGACCACACTTGGAGTATTGTTAGCAGTTTTGGGGCCCCTCATCTAACAAAGAATGTGCTGATGTTGGAAAGTGTCCAGAAAAGGTTCACGAAAGTTCAAGGAATGAAAGGGTTAACATATGAGGAGTGAAGGATGGCACTGGGCAGTTTAGAAGAATAAAGGGAGAATCTCACTGAAACTTATTGAATATAGAGTGGACATGGAAATGATGATTCCTATGGTGGGGGAGTCTAGGACCACAGGGTACACCCTCAGAATAGAAGGATGTTCCTTGAGGACAGAGATGAGGAGTAATATCGTTAGCCAGAGAATTCCGTACCTTGCAATATTGATTTTTTAATCTTTACCCAAATGAGGTCCACATCTCCTGGCTCTGGATCCTTCTCATTTCTTATGAAGGTAAAGATTAGCTACATTTTTCATATGCACATTGAAACATCAAATTACACAGTGAAATATGTTGCTTGCATCAACGACCAACACAATCTGAAGATTGTGCTGGGGGCAGCCCACAAGTGTTGCTACACTTCCAGTGCACGCAAAACGTCCACACTCACTAACCCTAACTGTAGACCTTTAGGACATCCCACCCTCACTGACCCTAACGATATGCCTTTGGAAAGTGTCCCACCTTCACTAACTCCAACTGTACACCTTGAGAACATCCCACCCTCACTACCACTAACTGTACACCTTGAGAACATCCCACACTCACTAACCCTAACTGTAAACCTTTGAAACATCCCACACTCACTAACCACAACTGTACACCTTGAGAACATCCCACACTCACTAACCCTAATTGTACACCTTTGGAACATCCCACACTCACTAACCACAACTGTACACCTTGAGAACATCCCACACTCACTAACCACAACTGTACACCTTTGGAACATGGGAGAAAACCGTAGCACCCAGAAGAAACCCACACCGTCACAGGAAGAAGTACAAACTCCTTACAGTTAGCAAATTATAAATTACAAAGTAAGTAAGAATCTTTACTGACTTATCCAGATACAGTCCTGTGCAAATGTCTTCGGCACAAATATATAGCTAGGGGGCCTAAAAGTTTTGCACAGCACTGTAGCAATTTTATTTTATTGCACAGTATTGCTGCCGCAAAAAAATCATGACATATGCTCTTACTCCATCCTCCCGCCACTCTACCAGGGATAGGGTTACATAATTCTTCGAAACTTCCACTACCTCCAACTGGATCCCGCCACCAAACACATATTCCCTCCCCCCACTTTCTGTTTTCCACAGGGATCGCTCCCTACGTGATTCCCTTGTCCATTTGTCCCTCCTGACACCTATCCTTGCAAGCAGAACAAGTCTACACCTGCCTTTACACCTTCTCCCTAACCACCATTCAGGGCCCCAAACAGTCCTTCCAGGTGAGGTGAAACTTCATCTGTGAGTCTGTTGTGGTCATATACTCTGTTCGGTGCTCCCGGTGTGGCCTCCTGTATATCGGTGAGACCCGACGTAGATTGGGAGACCGCTTCACCGAGCATCTATGCTTCGTCTGCCAGAAAAAATAGGATCTCCCAGTAGCCACCCATTTTAATTCCACTTCCCATTCCCATTCCCATATGTCCATCCATGGCCTCCTCTACTGTCATGATGAGGCCACACTCAGGTTGGAGGAGCTACACCTTATATTCCGTTTGCGTATCGTTCAGCCTGATGGCATGAACATCGATTTCTCTAACTTCTGGTAATGCCCCCCAACTCCCACCCCTTCTCCATTTCCCATCCAACTTTCCCTCTCTCACCTGTTCTCCTTGCCCGCCCATTGCCTCCCTCTGGTTCTCCTTTTCTTCCTTCCATGGCCTTCTGTCTCTTTCACCAATCAACTTCCCAGCTATTTACTTCATCCCTCCCCCTCCAAGTTTCACCTATCACCTGGCGGTTCTCTCTCCCCTCCCTTCCCCCTACCTATTAAATCTACTCCTCAGCTTTTTCCCTCCAGTCCTGCCGAAGGGCTTTGGCCCAAAACATCGACTGCACTTTTTTCCATAGATGCTGCCTGACCTGCTGAGTTCCTCCAGAATTTTGTGTGTGTTGCTTGGATTTCCAGCATCTGCAGATTTTCTCTTGTTCATGACATATGTCCTCTTCTCTTTGTTTCCATCAGGAAGGAGGTACAGAAGCCTGAAGGCACACACTTGGAAACAGCTTCTTCCCCTCTGCTATCGGATTTCTAAATGCACATTGACTCAAGAACACCACCTCACTACTTTTTAAATTCTTTTTTGCAATTCTTATTTTAACTTCACTATTTAATAGACAGATACAGAGGCATGCAAAAGTTTGGGCACCCCGGTCAAAATTTCTGTTACTGTGAATAGCTAAGCGAGTAAAAGATGACCTGATTTCCAAAAGGCATAAAGTTAAAGATGACACATTTCTTTAATATTTTAAGCAAAATTACTTTTTTATTTCCATCTTTTACAGTTTCAAAATAACAAAAAAGGAGAAGGGCTCGATGCAAAAGTTTGGGCACCTTTCATGGTCAGTACTTAGTAACACCCCCTTTGGCAAGTATCACAGCTTGTAAACGCTTTCTGTAGCCAGCTAAGAGTCTTTCAATTCTTGTTTGGAGGATTTTCGCCCATTCTTCCTTGCAAAAGGCTTCTAGTTCTGTGAGATTCTTGGGCTGTCTTGCATGCATTGCTCTTTTGAGATCTATCCACAGATTTTCGATGATGTTTAGGTCGGGGGACTGTGAGGGCCATGGCAAAACCTTCAGCCTGCATCTCTTGAGGTAGTCCATTGTGGATTTTGAGGTGTGTTTCGGATCATTTTCCTATTGTAGAAGCCATCCTCTTTTCATCTTCAGCTTTTTTACAGACGGTGTGATGTTTGCTTCCAGAATTTGCTGGTATTTAATTGAATTCATTCTTCCCTCTACCAGTGAAATGTTCCCCGTGCCACTGGCTGCAACACAAGCCCAAAGCATGATCAATCCACCCCCGTGCTTAACAGTTGGAGAGGTGTTCTTTTCATGAAATTCTGCACCCTTTTTTCTCCAAACATACCATTGCTCATTGCGGCCAAAAAGTTCTATTTTAACTTCATCAGTCCACAGGACTTGTTTCCAAAATGCATCAGGCTTGTTTAGATGTTCCTTTGCAAACATCTGATGCTGAATTTTGTGGTGAGGATGCAGGAAAGGTTTTCTTGTGACGACTCTTCCATGAAGATCATATTTGTGCAGGTGTCGCTGCACAGTAGAATAGTGCACCACCACTCCAGAGTCTGCTAAATCTTCCTGAAGGTCTTTTGCAGTTAAACAGGGGTTTTGATTTGCCTTTCTAGCAATCCTACGAGCAGTTCTCTCAGAAAGTTTTCTTGGTCTTCCAGACCTCAATTTGACCTCCACTGTTCCTGTTAACTGCCATTTCTTAATTACATTACAAACTGAGGAAACGACTACCTGAAAACACTTTGCTATCTTCTTATAGCCTTCTCCTGCTTTGTGGGCATCATTTATTTTAATTTTCAGAGTGCTAGGCAGCTGCTTAGAGGAGCCCATGGCTGCTGATTGTTGGGACAAGGATTGAGGAGTCAGGATATTTATAAAGCTTTGAAATTTGTATCACCTGGCCTTTCCTAACAATGACTGTGAACAAGCCATAGCCCTAACAAGCTAATTGAGGTGTGAGACCTTGGTAAAAGTTATCTGAGAGCTCAAATCTCTTGGGGTGCCCAAACTTTTGCATGGTTCTCCTCTCCTTTTTTTCACTCTAAAATTGTACAAAACAAAACTAATACACTAATCTTGCTTAAAATGTTGAAAATAATGTTTCATCTTTAATGTTATGACTTTTGGAGATCAGTTCATCTTCTACTCACTTAACTATTCACAGTAACAGAAATTTTGACTTGGGGTGCCCAAACTTTTGCATGCCACTGTATATACTTAATGTAATTCAGTTTTTTTCCTCTATATTTATTTATCATGCATTCCTTTGTACTGTTGGTGTAAAGTTAACAAATTTCATGACACAATAAACAAATTATTTGGAATCAAGTCACATTGCCTGGTGTCTCAGGGCTTGGTGTGCTTGCACCTGTGCCTTCACACCGCCTCTCCCCACCATGCCCCAGCTCTGCTTCTCTGCCAATTCGCCCACATCCCTCCCAGGGCACTCCACCCTTGCCATTCCCTACATTCACTGCTCTCACCAGGTTTACAAGCACGATCTCTGCTCCACATTGACAAAACAGTACTGTACAAAGGCCTTAGACACACTAGCCATATCTATGTACTCAAGACTTTTCCAGAGTACTGTATATACCAATAATCAACTGAATTGTTCTATTTTAGAATCAGAAGTGTGACTGTCCCATTCTGTGTGATTTAGTAAATGTTTGATAAATGCACTCTTTATATCATATGTCTGATGAGACTTGCCCCTAAATGGTTATCTACCAATTTACCTCAAATGTGATAGGAAGTTTTGCATTCTCTGACAAAAAGGTTCTGTTTCTGATACACTGAACTGGACCTTCTCATGTGAAGAGATAAGCACCTTAAATCAACTATGAAGAAGTTTCCACTCAGCTAACCTACAGATAGTCACTGCATCGGACATGATTCTTTGCATGAGTGGCCAGTATCCAGACCGAACATATGGTGCAACTAGAATTAATCAAACATAACTGACTGGAAATGGACCAAGGTTACCACAGATGAAGATTTATCCCTCAATCAACATTGCTGAAACAATTATCTAGTCAATATCTCAATGCTGTTTTTATGAGTTTACTTCGTTGATGTTCCCTCTATTACAGTAAAAGCACATTTCGGAAGTAGTTCACCGATTGTAACATGTTTCTTGATGTATTGTGATTGTCCAAAGTGGTAGACAAAGCCAAATGTTTCTTTTAAAACCAGTGGAGTACATCATAATTCCCTCTTTTTAAGAGATATGTGATTCAAAATGCTCTGCCCAGTTTGTGTACTGGCAGGATGGATAGATCATGATTAATCTGCTATCAGGACACTGCAGAGTTGGCAGTCAAAAGCTCAGCAACTCTGGAAGGGAACCATCGAGGGAAAGTTGGCAATGCTGTGAAGTGAAGAGATACTATAATTCATTGACGCCACTGCAATATTTCACCATATTACAGGCGATCCACTATTTGCAGAACTTGAATGATGCCATCCACGCCTCCTGACCCCACTTCCCCACCCTCCAGCACTAAGCCTTGCTCTACATTATCCTGCGAAGTACCTTGTGGTTTCTTTGGCCCATGGCAAAGAGCTGACATCCGATGATTTAACCCTTTCCACAATATAATATTGATATCTTTCTCCTTGCTGTGATACATTTACAACTTTTGGAGTATGTCTACTGGCCACGGCTTTAGATTGTCAAAACCAATGCAGTGCCCTGAAATGCTATAATTAGTAGTGATAACATAGAAGTAAAGGATCTGGCCCAACATCTTCATGTTGGTGCTTGCACTCCAGGTGAGGCTCCTCCTACCCCTCATCTAAATCCATCAACATGTCTTTCTGTACCTTTACATGTACGTACAATCAGTGACCACTTTATTGGAGTCAGGACATGCCTGTTTTGTATACACCTTGTGTATTTCTGTATGTTCATGTTCTGCTGCTGTAGCCCATCCACTTCAAGGTTTTGAAAAGTTGTGAGTTCAGAGGTTACAACGCGTGATTATCTGAGTGACTGTCGGTCTGAACCAGTCTGGCCATTCTCCTCGACCTCCTTCATTAACAAGGAGTTTCCACCCCCACAGAACTGCCGCTCACTGGATTTTTTGTTTGTTTGTTTCTCGCATCATTCTCTGCAAACTGTGGAGACTTGCCCATGAAAATCCCAGGAGACAGCAGTTTCTGAGATACCCAAACCACCCCATCTGGCACCAACAATCATTCCTGGTCAAAATCACTTAAATCACATTTCTTTCCCATTCTGATGTTTGGTCTGAACAACAATTGAACCTCTTGACCATGTCGGCCTGCCTTTATGCAGTGAGTTGCTACCACATGATTGGCTGATTAGAAATTTGTATTAATGAGCAAGTTTACCTGATAAAGTGGCCACTGGGTTTATAGCTACATCTCTGTCAATTAGCTCAGCTGTTGCTTGCATATCAAGTTTCATATTCTAATTAAATATGTTGAATATTTAAGTTGAATATGAATTCAATTTGTATTCTCTGGATAAAGGCTTTGCTCTCAAATTCACTTTTGCATTTGTGACTGATCATCTTATATTTATAGTCTGCTCCATAACAGAAACTCTTTCTGACACTTGCTATTTCAAAGTTTTCATAATCTTAAAGATTTCTATTAGAGCACTCCTCACCCTTATTAAATTCTATGTAGAGAACACTGCCCTTTTATCATTCTGGGCAGGTAGGAGGGAGGAGTCTGTTCTGATTTCATTTCAGAAAATCTCTTTCCAATCATCTCCCTTGCGTCCATATCCTTTTCTCCTACTTGTTTTCAAAGTTCAAAGTAAATTTATTATCAAAATACATATACGTCACCATATACAACCCTGAGATTCATTTTCCTGTGGTCATATTTAATAAATCAATAATAGAATTAATGAAAGACTGCACCAACCTAGGTGTGCAAAAAAACTGTGCAAATACAAAAAGGGAGAAATAATAATAAGAAACAAATAAGCAATAAATATTGAGAGCATGAGATGAAGAGTCCTTGAAGCTGAGTTCATAGGTTGTGGGATCATTTCAATGATGGGGTAAGTGAAGTGAATCCCTTTGGTTCAGGGGTCTGATTTTGAGAGGTAATGACATCTGGCACAGTTTTTCTTTTAATAATCAGGAGTTATACCGATAATTGCCCCTGAATGAACTTATGAGAGCAGGGAGTGTAACATGCTTGTAAGACATGATGCTGTTTTCCCCTCTACGTCTCTCTTTAGGGCTTGATGGAATACAGTGCTGTCAGTCTCCACAACTGAATCCAAGTGTACAGGATCCTCAATCAAAGCCATAGAGAATTGAAGATCATTGACTGGAAAGCTGTTGCCTAGACTATGTAGGATTGGGCTACAGAATTGTTATTTTTCTTGTGGTTTAATATCCCAATGCTTAATAACACACACAAAATGCTGGAAGAACTTAACAAGTCAGGCAGCATCTATGGTAAATGAATAAACAGTCAATATTTCAGGCCAAGATCCTTCATCAGTCCTGTTGAAGGGTTGACTGTTTATTCTTTTCCATAGATGCTGCCTGGCCTGCTGAGTTCCTCCAGCATTTTGTGTATGTTGCTTTGGATTTTCAGCATCTGCAGATTTTCTCGTTTCCATTGTTTGCGTGTGTTTTTATATAATAATCTATATACTGTACATGGACTTGTTCAGTGAGTTTATCAGTGGTTACATTGCCACTGTATCTTCCCAGAAAATCCAGAATCTGGCTATATAATTGGTTAACCATTACCATTTAGTGGAAGGTACTGTAATCACCTTTGCTCTTTCACCTTCTTTGTCCTCTCTCTTCTTGCTTTTTCTTTTCTGTTCTTTGCTCTAGTAACACTTCATAAAATGATTGTAAGCCCCACATTTTAGCCCTTATTTTTAACTTCCAACAAATCTTTGGATCGCAATATCATCAGGATGCAACAACTGTGAATTTCATAGAAAAAAAGTTATTCAAATATTTCTTAAGCTTTATAGGTGTGCCTATTTATTCTGCAGTGGAATATGATTCTTGTCACAGCATTCTTGACCTTGGCAGTTCTGATTACTTCAACAGTCCTCTTGCTCTTGTCTTGAGAAATGAGAACAAACGAAGTGGAAAAGATTGACAGCAGCTTTGCCGAATGTTCACAGAAAATCGACAGCCTATCTACACCATGTCTGGTTTCCTTCGGCAGAATTTATAATGTATAGTTTAACCCCTTTTTTCCCAGGGTGGCAATGGCTAAGGTGATAAAGAAAAGTATAGGGCCAATGTCAGAGGTAGGACTTTTTGGTTTACACAGAGAGTGGAAGACGTGTGGAACACACTGCCAGGGGTGGTGGTAGAAGCTGATACATTAGTAATGTTTAAGAGACTGTTAGATAGGAACAGGGATGAAAGAAAACTGGAGGGTATGTAGGAGGGAAGGGTTAATTGATCTTGAAGAAGGTTAAAAGGTCAGCACAACATCATGGGCTGAATGGCCTGTACTGTACTGTTCAGTGTTCAGAAAACAGCAGGAGTGCTACATAAACTGTTTTAGGATTTAGTCCCTTCTCAGCCAAGTCAAAGTACAAAAGCAAAGTCAGGAATAACATTTCTATTGAGATTCACAGCTCACAATTGCCATGATAAAACACACCTTCACAGAATTAAGACCAACAAAATAGCAGAGTTCAAGCTTGTTCAATTAGTTCTGTTAACTATCGTTGCTCTGCAGAATCAAGTCATGAGAGAACATTTGATAGCTGCCACATTTCATTTGGTCAGTTTGCATGAAAATGCAAGCTCACTTGGGCTGTTGTAATGTAACAACTCACAAATCAATGATTGCTATTATTGAAATACAATTCAATTACAGCCCCCTTTATAAAGTCCTACACATCAGTCCTGTGGTGCAGCAACTAATTAAACACCAACACTGCAATTTCAGCTAAAGCAGTCCAATTTAAACAGAGATGTATCGTTTAGCCCCTGTTATGGCCTATTTAAAAACATTCATCTGCGTAACTGGTAAGTCCACAAAGTCAATTCTTCTCTCCAATTCTCTTAGGGATGCACTGAAAAGACAAAACAACTGCCTAAAGTTGGTCACAGAGTCAAAGAAACATCCAGCATAAAATAGGCCCTTTGGCCCATCTTATCCATGTGGGCCATCAAACAACTTTCTGCAGTAATCCCATTCACTAGTAATTGAGTAATCAAGGACACAACCCTCCCAGCCAACACACTTTTCGTCCCTCTTCCCTCCGGGAGAAGGCTCAGGAGCTTGAAGACTCGTACGGCCAGATTTGGGAACAGCTTCTTTCCAACTGTGATAAGACTGCTGAACGGATCCTGACCCGGATCTGGGCCGTACTCTCCAAATATCCGGACCTGCCTCTCGGTTTTTTTGCACTACCTTATTTCCCATTTTTCTGTTTTCTATTTATGATTTATAATTTAAATCTTTAATATTTACTATTGATTTGTAATCCAGGGAGTGGGAAGCACAGAATCAACTATTGCTATGATGATTGTACTTTCTAGTATCAATTGTTTGGCGACGATAAAGTATAAAGTATAGTACTTGACCTCTGGCCAACAGTGTCTTGGTGAATCAAATATACATCCAAATGATTCTTAAATCTTGTCAGTGTACCTCCCTTCACCACTTTAATAGGTGGTGGCTTCCAGACTGCACCCACCCTCACAGAGGAATGAAAAATCGTCCTCAGATCATTTCTAAGACTCTTACTCCTCAACACAAAAATGAAAGCGTTCTGCTTTTGGAGCCTCCGCCACAGAAAAAGGCTTCTTATTATCTCCCCTTTCTTTGCATCTCAAATTGTTATAAACCTCTATCTGGTCTAAGGCTAAAAAACCCAGCCAAGGCATTCTCTCATTGTACATGAAATGTTCCATCTCAGGCAGCATCGTGGCCAATGTTTTGTACATCATCTTCACTGTAATCACAATCAGGCTTATTATCACTGACAAACCGAGAGTATTTTATGGCAGCAGTTCATTGCAATACATACAATTTACCCTCCAATACTGTGCAAAAGTCTTAGGCACATATATATAGCTAAATTGCCTAAGACCGTAACACGACCTTATTTGTCAAAGTGGCTTGGGGAGCGAGTTTGTAAATCCTGCAGGAGCAAAGGATGAGAATAGTGAGGGAGGAGTGCTGAGGGAAGGTGTGGGAAAGAGTGCCAGGGCGAGGGGAGTGGGGAGTGGGGGTGGGGGGTTGGTGTGGCTGCTGACACACCCGTACCTAGGACACCAGGCAAGGTCATTTGATTCCAAACAACTGGTTTATTGATCATTATAGAATGTCTCTCTAGTGATTCCTGCTCCCTCCCCTCTCACTTCCCCTTTTCCTAACCATGACTCTCCTCTCCCTGCTCCCTTCCCACTCTCAGTTCACAATAGAGACCCATATCAGAATCAGGTTTATCATCACTCACGCGTCATGAAATTTGTTTTGAAATAAGCAGTGCGATAAGAAAGCAGGAATTCTTCCTATGGTGCGGCAACCAGATCTGCATAAGGGTGGTTTAAACAATTTTTTAGGGAGTTGTACCAAGTCCTCCCTGCCCCTTTAAATGAAGCCAAACATCCTATACACATCTGTCATTGCCCTATCTACCTGTGCTGGCACTCCGGGGGTCTTTGGACATGTACACCAAGGTCATTTTGTTCCTCTGTGCACCCTAGTGCCCCACTATCATAGTATATAACTAGCTTTATTAGATCTTGCAAACTGAAGTCACCCCACTCTGATTACACCTGCTCTACCTAGTGTGTGTGAAGATGACTCTCTCCAGCACCCCACAAAAAAGAAAAAGATGTACAGGCGATCCAGAGTTTGAATTTAATAGAAGCATTCCTCACCTTGATGATGGAGCCCATTCCTGTTCTGAAGGTAGGAAGGTAGGAAACTAATTTGTTGAGAAAACAATCATTCTATTTTTGCTTTGTATCGACTGCGATTAAATGTTCCAAGATTTAAGAGGGGATTCCATTAGGATTATCAATTTAGACAGGGTTTGTACGGTCAGTCAATTAATAAGTAGAGGGCAAAATAAATGTTTTAAGCACCATCATGAAAGAGGTGAGGAGAATTTGCTGTTTGCAGAGGAATTTGTTAGTGTGCATGAAATGGGCACCACGGTAGTGTAGCCGTTAGCATGATGCTACAGCAGCTCAGGGTGTCGGATTTCAGAGCTTAATTCTAATTTCATCTGTAAGGCAATCTGAAATTTCATCTCTGCACCCTCCCTGTGGAATGTATGGGTTTTCACGGGTGTTCTGGTTTTCTCCTACAGCTAAAGGCTTCCCAGTAAGTAAGTTAATTGGTCATTCTACATTATCACATGATTAGGCTAGGTTGAATTGGGGGTTACTAGATGGCATGACTCAAAGGGCCAGAAGGGCCTATTCCACACTGTATCTCAATAAATAAATAAATATATGTAAAGTCTCTGCTGGATTTTGAAAGGAAATCAGATAAGTGTACATAAAAAAATAAAGAATATGGAAAAGGACAGAGAAATTGAATATTTGGATGCATGTTTTAAGAATTAGTGCAGGTACAATGTGCCAATGACATAGATTTAGGTTAATTGGCGACTATAAATTGGCCCTCATGTAGGTAGGTGACAGGAGAATTGAAACAGAGAGGAAAAATGGGTCTCGCAAAGAAAGGTACCTTACAATTGACATGGAGTTGTCCTGAAGAAGGGTCTTGGCCCAAAACATTAACTCCTTATTCATTTCTATAGGTGCTGCTTGACTTGCTGAGTTCCTCCAGCATTTTCTGTCTGTTGCCTTGCATTTCCAACACCTGCAGAACAACTTCTGCTTGTGATATGCTGTTCCGAGTTTATCACAAATTATCAGACACGACCTTAATAAATGCCCAGTCTAACTCAGCCTTACTCACAAAAATTAGCTCCACAGCTATGTTCAGTTTAACCTTACTATGCATTTGCTGGCCAATTCCATATGTTAGGAACATCAAAATGGCAGATGTTTGAAATCTCACATTAAAACAGAAAATGCGTTGGACACTCAGGGGGCAGGCAGTGTCGTGAAAAGAGAAGCAAGTAACGTCTCAAGCCAAAGACTTTTGATTGGAAATGGGAAAGAGAGAAGACAAGTAGTTTTAAAGATGTAAAGAAGGGAAGTATGGATGGAGTATAAGGTGAGACCAGGGTCGTCAGTTGCATAAGCTGCAGAGGTCACCCGATTGCTCAGTTAAAAGATGCTGTTTTATTTTAAGAGATACAACAAGCCAACACCACCCAATTACTCCCGTGTGAGCAGTTAAACGATTAACCTGTACGTGTTTGGAATGTGGAAGGAAACCAGAGCATCCATGTGACCACAGGAAGAACAGACTGTACAAACTCCTAACAGACAACAAGACAATTGAATCCGGGTCGCGGGCACTGCCATAGCGTTACACTAACTGCCATGCTACCGCGTCGCCAAAGTTGGAATGAATGCGAACAAAGGGATTTAAAATCTGTTGAATGAGGATTATTAGATAGTGAGAACACAAAAAAAAGCAAACAGAACAGTTGCAAAGTGCAAAGCTGCAAGACAGCTTGTGCAAATACAAGATAAAAACCGACCTTGCCTAATTCTGACCCGGACAGGGTGACTTACTTGTAATTATAGTGCGTTAATGGCTCTATAAGAAATTATAATGCTCCAAGTTGTAGATTTGACACGTTGCCTTGTTTGTGCTTGCTCCATTTTTTATATGGATCTCCACTGGGCCGTCATCATCCCCTGATTTCACTATCATATGATGAAGCCCTTTTGCTCTGTGTACTACCAATGTCCAGGTTGGACATGAGCAAGTAATTCCACATGGGGGAGGACTTGCTGACTTGACAGGGACACATATGCACATTGTTAATGTCGCTGAAAGAGTCATAGACCACAGCAACATGCCACTTGGCCCGTTGAGACAATGCTGACCATCAAGTCTGCAATCTCACTTTTGCCATTTAAAGCTTTTAACATTCCCTTCAAATTTCCCTGTTCCCCCCAATCACCCACATACTGTAGACAATTCCCCAGTTCCCACTGTCCATCAACACACAATGGACAATTCCCCAGTTCCCACCATTCACCAACACACTATGAACAATTCCCATTTCCCGCCATTCACCCACACACAATGGACAATTCCTAATTCCCACCATACCCCAACACACGATGAACAATTCCCCATTTCCCACAATTCCCCAATTCCCATCATTCCCCCACGCACAATCAACAATTCCCCAGTTCCCACCATTCCCTAACACACTATGGACAACTCTCCCAGTTCCCGCCATTCATCACAGTATACTGCTCGTTGATGCAATTATCTAATAAGCCAATCATGTGACAGCAACTCATGCAGACATAGTCAAGAAATTCAGTTATTGTTCAGAATGGAAAAGAAATGTGATCTCAGTGATTTTGACTGTGAAATGATTGTTGGTGCCAGATGGGGTGGCTTGAGTATCTTAGGAACTATGAGCATACGAGCATACACTCAGTGGCCATTTTATTATGTACTGCAGGTAGCTAATAAAGTGGCCACTTGAGGTATATGTAGAACATCTCCCATTAGCCACATCTACAACCGGCCAGAAAACATATACGGTATGGTGGTGTGGCAGTTAGTGCAATCGCTTTACAATGAACCTGCAGGCTGCCCATCACAATCCTTGCTGATTTAATCTGATCCAAACAAAGCATTTCACTGTATGTTTTAATGTACATGTGACAAATGCAACTAATCCATATCTTTATCTCTTTATCAATCCTACAGTGTCCAAAATATTTAAAAACTGTTTGAACTAGGCAGTAAATACAGTCACCTTCATTTTTAAAAGAAATTAGCACCTGGAACGCAGCAGAAAATTGGAGCAGTTTTGATCAAACGACTGTCGTTTCTATATTATAGAGTGTCTCAGCTGAACTTTGTTTCAAGGGCATTCTAATTTAGGTTAACAGGACTCAGCATTTGCTGAAACATCAAGTGAGAAAAACTCTGGTCTTGTGATCAGCAGTTGGTGATATGGGAGTCTGCTCTATTTCTGCATAGTTGGCAAAGTGGTGAAACTCTTCATGGTGCCGTTGTTAACTGTGTACAAGCATGAGTTAGTTTCCATAAATAAAACTTGCATCAGGGCTCAGCACTCATGACGCTGACACTTGGTCTTTTAAACTGGTACATTAAAATTACTTTTGCTATGTTAACATGATGTATTCAAATAGCAGATCCAGAAAGTGTGAATTACTACAAAAGATCACCTTGCCATTATTTTCAAAGCCTTTCATTATAAACTCATACACGAGGAAATCTGCAGATGCTGGAAATTCAAACAACACACACAAAAAATGCTGGTGAACGCAGCAGGCCAGCAGCATCTATAGGAAAAGGTACAGTCGACATTACAGGCCGAGATGTGTGTGTTTATTATAAACTCATGTTTTGGCAATTTCTTTAGCTGAGAGAAGGTTTCCTGGCATTACTTTGAAACTAGTAGAATTATTATTGGCTTAAAACTGATGTCTTTACTGCTTTCATTATAAAAAGACTGCCTAGCCCATATCTCAGGATATGGTTGTTTCCGCCATAATGACAGGTACGTTGCAACACTTCCCAAGTACTATATTAACTTTGGGGGCATTTTGAGAGGAAGATGAAAGATATTATAGAAATACATGTTTTTTCTTATAAACGCAAACAACAGGAATTCTGCAGATGCTGGAAATTCAAGCAACATACATCAAAGTTGCTGGTGAACGCAGCAGGCCAGGCAGCATCTATAGGAAGAGGTGCAGTCGACGTTTCAGGCCGACACCCTTCGTCAGTCCTCAGAACATCCTTAGACTGTACTGGTTGTTAATGCAAATGACACATTTCACGGTATGTTTCCATGACCAATTGGCCCGAGGCGCCATCATGGGAAAGCAGTGTGCCATTTAATTGTCTTCAGCTCTGAATCAGACCCACTTATACTAAAACAGTCACCCTTGAAAAATATCCATTAAATTAGCAGAGCATTCAACAAGTGTGTTGTAATACATATTGTATTTCATCTGGGAATTATGTCACTCCTTTAGTAAGTCTAATTATTGATGACTACTGGGTATCATAAAACGAAAAGATTGGTCCATACATTTTGTAAAGGGAGTACCAACACTTTGAAATCAATACTGCAGGCCTACAATTTTGATAATGGTCAATGAAATGGCTTCTAGTGTTTCAGCCCACATAAAGATCGATCGGGCTGCTCCCAATAAGTTCACAGTACACTCAGCAGTCACTTTATCAGGTACCCTCTGTAGCCCATCCACTTCAAAGTTCGATGTTGTGCATCCGGACTGTTGTAATGTGTGGTTATCTGAGTTACTGTCACCTTCCTATCAGCCTGAACCAGTCTGGCCATTCTCCTCTGACCTCTCTCATCAACAAGGTGTTTTTGCCCACAGAACTGCTGTTCACCGGATATGTTTTTTTTTTCTGTTTTTGCTCCATTCTCTGTAAACTCTACAGACTGTTGTGTTTGAAAATCCAGGAGATCAGCAGTTTCTGAGATACCCAAACCACCCCATTTGGCACCAACAATCATTCCACAGTCAAAGTCACTTAGATCACATTTCTTCCCCATCCTGATGTCTGGTCTGAACAACAACTGGACTTTGTGACCACGTCTGCATGTTTTTATGCACTGAGTTTCTGCCTCGTGACTGGCTGATTAGATATTTGCATTAATAAGCAGGCATACATTGAGTGTATTATTAAGGGTGGCCGAGGTTCTGGGATCGAGTAAAGAACCCATTCAAAGTCTGAAGTTTCAGAAGCTTCAAGCTCAGAGAAGAACAGATTGGTCTGAAAATCTTTGTTCAACTAGAAATCGCTACAGATTAGCAACACTGTGAGTACTTTGATCACCTTGCAGTAAAAATTGTCCTTGCACTAAAATTTTTTTTCCCTCTGATTGTGTTATTTCTTGTAATGTTTTGCATATTTTATATTTATGTTTTCTTGTGAAAGTTGCTTATATGATGCCATGTGCATTAGTTTCCATTGCATATATGGATTAATTTCCACTGCACCAGTGCATTACTTTTCACTGCAACAGTGCATTAGTCTTTCATTGCACCTATGCATTAGTCTTCCATTGCACCTGTGCATTAGTCTTTCATTGCACCTGTGCAGTAGTCTTCCATTGCACCTATGCATTAGTCTTCCATTGCACCTGTGCATTAGTCTTTCATTGCACCTGTGCAGTAGTCTTTCATTGCACATATGCATTAGTCTTCCATTGCACCTGTGCATTAGTCTTTCATTGCACCTGTGCAGTAGTCTTCCATTGCACCTATGCATTAGTCTTCCATTGCACCTGTGCATTAGTCTTTCATTGCACCTGTGCAGTAGTCTTTCATTGCACCTATGCATTAGTCTTCCATTGCACCTGTGCATTAGTTTCCATTGCACCTGTGCATTAGTCTACCATTGCACCTGCACATATGTGCACTTGTGCATTTAACATTAAACCCAACTTTCAAGTGTCTCAGGCCTCAAAGCAAAAGCTGAAAAACAGTTAAGGTTTCAGCTGCATTTGTGAGAGCAACTCTTTAAAGTTCCCAATTAGGATAGATTGCTTCCAACAACGTTCAAAGAGCCATGAAAATCTGATGATGACTTTAGGCAAATGTCTATCAGAAGCCACCAGGGACAACATGTCAACATCTCTTGCCACATTTTTTGCCGGGTTATAACAAGTTGCCTTAAGCACTTCCTACTGATCATTGAAATTCCTCTACCTGGAACTGCATGACACAGCTGTGAATCAATATCGCCTGATTAAGTTTCAGTCAAAGGTATCTAGTAATCAGAAAGTACATTGTATATCACTGGGGACTTCAGGCATTTATTCAAGGAGTTCTTCAAGGGCTATGAAGAACTTGATGATAATTCTATGGCTCTGGGTGTTTTTCACAAGGGTTGCCTTGGTGATATGCATATTTTGGAGAGCCCTCTGGTGACAAAACAAGATTTTCTCCCCCTACATTAAAACCAGAAAATGTTAGAAATGTTCTTCAGATCAGGCAGCATCTGTAGAGGAAGAATAAGAGTTAATGAACCTTTAGATCTGATTTAATTATTGCTCCTTTCTCTTAAAATGTTGCCTGTCCTGAGTAGTTTCAGCATTTTCTGTTATTGTTTCAGACATGCAATATCTGCAGCTTGGGTTTTCTTTGCTTATGTAAAAATACACCATAGAATTTAGGCATTTTTTTACAAATGGATTTAACCTGCAAAATATATATAACAGTACCTGGTGGAATTAATTTAACTGCCATGATAATGGGAGTTTCATTGGATGCCTTTGTCAGTGCATAGAATATAGCTGAACAAGTACTGGCAAGCTATATTTAAGTCTGATAGCTTTTCCATCACGCCAGCCAAGCCTTTGGAATGGCTGTCAATTGTAAGGGCACATTGAACAACAAAGCCTTGGTACACCAGAGTTTAGAAAAGTGATCTTTTGAATGGGCTGTAGTTCACGTTGATAGCATCAATCCACACTGTTTGTTAAATAAAGTTTAATTGACAAAAGAATGCTAATTAAGTGGGTTTCTGTATTTCCTTGTATAGTGGGACTTCCATGTACTTGCCAGATTGCAGTGCCAGAAGTAAGGATATTTATTTTTAACTAGTGACCAAATAAAATGAGCTCAAAACAAAAAGATTTACCTATGTGGAAATCCTTAAAAAAGTTACAAATACTGGAAATCTAAAAGTTAGGAATATGTTCCTGCTCTGTATTTCACAACTCCTACATTCTTACATTACTTTCCTTGGTATAAGTTCTCACTCTTCAAATGCTCCCATTTACTAGTTGACCAGATAGCCTTGTTTACATCTTATATTTATGGTTACCCTGGTTTCACTCTCAGATTATGAAGCTACCTCTGTCAAGTGATACTGAAAACAAATGAATAGATTTAAATGTTAGGCCATTAAAAATAAATTACTGAATATTAATGAAGGTTTTCTCTAATTTGTACAAACATTTCCAAACATGGTGCATTATTTGAGACAATTAGGTTATATTTTATCTGTTTAAGGTATTGTAGTTTTGATTACAGTATTACAGTTTAGAATTTAAATATGTGGAGGTTAACTATATCATGGCCATTATGAAAAGATGTGACTTTAATTACATCTGAAGCATAAAGGTAAGAACATGTTGGATTATCAGACCAAATGATACGTACTCAAGAAAATGTTCACTAGTTGCCTTTTAAACTGTACCTAATCCAATTAAGGAAGTAAGTACGTGCATTTATACAGGCATGCATCATTATATAGGCATTTATACAGGCATGTATCATTATATTGGCATGTATATTAACTTCAGGGCATTCCAATATGATGTTTTTAGTGACATTTATGCCACATTGTGGCGTATATTTCCAGTGAAGTCACAGTTGTAAAACAGGAATAAGACAAGCCCCACAAGCTGCCTCGAGTTTGAGACTGTCACCTTGGAATAGAGGATGACTTCCTGTTAGTCTTTGTGGGTTCTAAGGGCAATGTGGGAAGCAGCCACTCCCAGGAGGCAGCTGCTGGTAGGTGATCTGCTCCCCCCCCCATCTCCCCTTATGCAGGGCTTTTGTGTGTTCCCAGTATCATGTAGTTCTCTATACCATCCATTGCCATATAAAAGAACTGTTTCCAACACACGGGGCAATACAGCCAATGAAGCATGTTGAAATTTGGAAAATATCCTAACGTGGAAAGAATATGCACAGAGCACACTCAGACAAACACCAAAGTGATTTGTTTTAAGAATGTTCACTCTGGGTTGGAATTTGTCCCAGACAATGAGGGAAAATTGATTTTTCTTTTAAAAGTATTATGGGCTCTTTTAGATCAATCAGAGAAAGCCAAAGGGATATCGGTTTAACTTTTTAACTGAAGTTAACAAGGGAGTGTCAACCTGAAATTATTTTCAAATCTCTGAAGTGGGAATTGACCCCATTGCTCAAATTGTGAAGCAAGAGTGCTGTGCTACCCACAAAATCAAACCTGCCACTGCAACATAAACGTTTCTCTGTTTGTCTGCCTTCTTTCATTCACCCAACAATGAAAATTCACCCTTTATGCTCAAGGAGACATTGCCCCTTTAACAAATAGTTTAAGATGCGGACTCAGCCAAACAAGAGAATACAAAGTGTAAATTTACTGAAGGCATAATCTAGGCTGTGGGCATGAAGCAGATAAAATCAAATTTCTCATACAGGCATGTGGTGCATTTAAATTGTGCACAGAAAATCTATCCTAGGATCCCAATTCGCACTAAGAGCAATGAACAGAGCTTGTAACATTTCAAATCTTTGCCACTCCACGAGAGATTTTATGACCGAGAGGATCCAACTAAAAGTGTGCCAGTCATTTAAATACTTCACAAATTGAGTTTTTATTGTAGCTCCCAGTAGTTATAGACATGTACCAATTATGAAACTTCATTAGTAACCTCAATTAGTACTGTGACCTCTGTTACAACCTTCAGTAGTGGGAGGAGGTCAGGTTACATGAGACAATGAAATGGAAATGTGACAGTGAGTGGCCATTTGAGCAGTTTTGGCATCCACCCACAGCACAAATTAAATTGCTTTGAGACATAAAAACATTAGGGAAGCATAGGGCAGAGAAATATATTGCTCATGGATGGCACAATTTAAAAGTACTCCTCCCTCCCCAAGCCCAGGCTGCAATGAGTGGCCCACTCAGCAGAGCAGATCAGTAGCAGAGCGAAGAACAGAGCTGGAAAAATTACTGCTGACTCCACTCACCCCAGCAGTCACCTAGTCACTAAGTTGCCATCAGGGAGACGCTACCAGTCCATCTCCACCAGGACCACACATCGTCTTCGAAGCTTCTTTCCTGTAGCTATCAAATTTCTCAACAAAACTCACTCAGGTGTAAGACCCTGGCTGTCCCTGCACAACATCTGTTAAATGGTCTTTCCTGCTGACCTTGTCTGTTGATAATTATTGAGTCTGTTCATATGTTCACATTTATTTAAGTTTGATTATTGATGTTTGCATTAATTGTTGATTGCTCATGGCTGTTTGTTTTGTCTTGTAAACTGCTAATTGTTGTGGTGTTGCCTGTTCCGGTATTGTCCTGTGCCTTACGCTTGACACTGAACCACAATCAGTTCTGGTATGTTCCACATACTGGCATAAAAGTGATTCTGATTCTGCTTTTGGTTGTTTTGAGCATGAACTAAAGGACTCAACTTTTGAATTTAGTCCATTGTCCATAGATGATACATTTCGGTTCACCTTCTCTATACCCCATGTGGATGAGGTCCTAGCAGTGCAAAAGGTTGTGCTGAATGACCAACTTCTTGACCATGTCCACATGATTTCATGTATTGAGTTTCTGCCACATGATTGGTTAATTAGATGTTTGCATTAGTGAGCAGCAGTACAAGTGTACCTAATATAGTGGCCGCTGGCTATATATATTGCAGGGGTTCAAGAAGGCAGCACACCATCTCAAGAGTAATTAGGAATGGCTCTCACTACAAATCCCTTCAAATCAATTTTTTAAAAGCTATTTTCTGAGGTTTGCTTTTAGATAAATGAATACTGTTTCCATTTGAGAATCTGGTCAAGAAATGACCATTCATCCTGCCTGCAGGGACTAGTTTTATATTATATTTTTGTATGACTTGAATGGGTTTTATCAGAGCATTGGATCTATGTATGCTTGATCTCAGAATCTCATTCACATTTATTGTCATGGATGTAGGTTATGGAAATTGCTGCTTTGTGGCAACAGTTCAGTAAAAAAAATTACTGCAAATTACAAAAATAAAGTAAATTACGCAAAAGAGGAATATCAAGATAGTGTCCTTGGGTTCATGGATGGTTCAGGAATCAGATGCCGGAGGAAAAGAAGCTGTCTGAAAGAAATCCCATCCATCTCTTCATTTATTTCTCTGTAATTTATCCTTTCTCACCTGCTGATTAACAGCCTGCTGAATCTCCTGCAATTAGGGATCATGAATCTATAACCTATCAGCACATCCTTTGGATGTGGGAGGGAGATGAAGCTCCCATAAGAAATTAGCAGAATTTCAAGAAAAATGTGCAAATTTGACACAGACAGTGCAAAGGATTGGGACTGTTTGCAGGTCACAGAAAATGTGCAGTACAGGAGCAGCATTAAGTACAACATTCTGAATTTGTCCTTTAATCAACAGTTCTGTTTCATTTAATTGGTCATGGTGAGATACTCCTGGAGGTTTTGTTTCATTGCATTTCATTGGTCAAGATCTGTTATCTCCTGGAGGTTTTGTTTCATTGCATTTCATTGGTCAAGATCTGTTATCTCCTGGAGGTTTTGTTTCATTGCATTTCATTGGTCAAGATCTGTTATCTCCTGGAGGTTTTGTTTCATTGCATTTCATTGGTCAAGATCTGATATCTCCTGGAGGTTTCATTTCATTTCATTGGTCAGGGTGAGATATCTCCTGGATGTCTATTATCCAGATGCCTTGATTTTTTTAAAACTGTGATTATCTTTCCCACTGTGAACGTGAATAATGCATTATTACTACTTATATACTGTGGTGTCCATGCTTAAAGAATATTTAATGTTTTACCCAGCTTTGGGATTGAGTGGTGACACAGCTGGAAAAGTGCACCGTTCCAGTCACCAGGGGTGCACCCAATCTCAGGCATTCGCTGAAAGCATTTTCCATGTTTTCCTTGTTAACAGGTTTCCCTGTAATTCCTAGTTTCCTGGGTTTCTTAAAGTTGTCATTGCCAGTGGTGGTAGTGGGGATAATCTCCCATTAAATGCTCCCAATAATGTGCGTCTCAAATAGCCTCTGACAACCAAGTCCAGCTTCTGGCCTTCAAATGAGATTTAGATACGAAGCCCTCCTGAATCATTTCTACTGACAGGAGAAGGGTCAAAGGCCGGTTACTGGCGCCTCAAAGCCACCTTGAAGAGGATGGGCTACAGCAGCAGAAGACCATGAACGTACACTCAGTGGCCACTTTAATACATAAAGTATCTCAAAACAAGTTAGCTGAAGTAGAATTATACTCTCCAGTGCAGGCAAATCCAGACCACCCCTAGCAAAGAAAGGTCACCAGTCTCGAATAGTATCGGTTTGCTTCATTGACCAGACATATTTAGCAACAGCATGCATCCTCTGGCTGCTTACCCTATCCCATCTCTTCCATCTGTAAAATAAGATTAGCTTTATTTCTTACATGTACTTTGCAACAAATTGAAATGGCCTCAAATCAGATCAGTGAGTGTTGTGCTGGGCAGCCCAAAGAGACTCCACTCTTCCAGCAGTGACATCACATGCTCACAACTCTCTAAGCCTTTGGAATGTGGGAGGAAACCTAAGCAACTGGAGGAAACCACACCATCATGGGGAGAACATGCCCTTGCAGACAGGAGCCATCTTACAGCCGATACTCTGAAGTGTTGTACTAACCACTGAACTACCGTGTCACCCAGATCGATAAAAACAAAAGATTCCTTCAATTCCACAGCCTATTTTGGAAGTCACGTCCAGAATTCCTCAATGGCAATCAGGCACATTCTAGGAATGTCAGCTGTAGCTTTCCGATGCTACATCAAATATTATGCTAATAAGCCCAACCTCATGTTCTTGAGTGTACAATCTACCATCAGTGGCCTCTTCACTGAGTACATCCTGTACCTAATAAAGTAGCCACTCTGTGAATGTTTGTTTTCTTCTGCTGAGGTAGTTCATTCACTTCAACATTTCACATGTTATGCATTCAAAGATGCTCTTCTGCACACCACTGTTGAAACGTGTGGTTATTTGAGTTACTGTCACCTTCCTGTCAGCTTGAACCAGTCTGGTCATTTTCCTCTGACCCCTCTCACAGAACTGCTACTTGCTAGATTTTTTTTTCTGTTTTTCACATCATCTCTGTAGACTCTAGAGACTGTTGTGCTGAAAATCCTAGGAGATCTATAGCTTCTGAAATACTCAAATCACCCAGTCTGGCACCAATAATGATTCCATGGTCAAAGTCACTTAGATCACATTTCTTCCCCATTCTGGTGTTTGGAATGAATAACAGCTGAACCTCTTGATCATGTCAGCATTGAGTTGCTGCCACATGATTAGCCGATTAGGTATTTACATTAACTAACAGGTGCGCTGGTGTACCTAATAAAGTGGCCACTGAGTGTATAATTGTATGCATTTGTTGCTGACTTGTTTTTTTCAAAAAGGATTTGGTTGATATGCTTTGCTTATAATTTGTGTTTGCTCCTTATCAATGCCATTGATTCAGTCAATGCAGGCAAAGCAATTCCATTTGGGAAGAGCAGAGTACCAAGGACTAAACTTTGAGCAGAACCCTTGCCCCTCTCTAATAGAGGGCCTGGCTTCATCAACTGGTTTGTACCTTATGAGGTTAATTTCACCTGCTAATCTTCAGCTCCTGTTCATTCGAATGTGGCCTGTATCTTAGGCAATTTTTGTTTAATAAGATCTTGTTAATATTCTGAATATATTTTACTTTTTAAAACTTAAGATATTATTGGATGATGTATTTATTCAGACATATTGTATTATAGATTAAGAGCCCCCAACTCCGAGGTCCCCACATCAAATATTTTTATCTTGGTAAATGATATATTTAATTAACTAGATGGAGCACTATTGCCGAGGTACAGGGAAAAGCTTTGCTTTGCAAACCTTCCATCCACACCATTCCATTCCATCAGTGCGCTGGGGTAGTGCGAGCAAAAGCATGAAGAGAATGAGAATAAAGGGTTGCATTTAGACAGGAACTTCAGTGTTAGTAGTCAGTAAGGTGGAAGGCCATAGTAAGGTCAATTGGGAAGTCTAGAGTCCATCTTATCATAGAAACATAGAAACATAGAAAATAGGTGCAGGAGTAGGCCATTCGGCCCTTCGAGCCTGCACCGCCATTTATTATGATCATGGCTGATCATCTAACTCAGAACCCCGCCCCAGCCTTCCCTCCATACCCCCTGATTCCCGTAGCCACAAGGGCCATATCTAACTCCCTCTTAAATATAGCCAATGAACTGGCCTCAACTGTTTCCTGTGGCAGAGAATTCCACAGATTCACCATTCTCTCTGTGAAGAAGTTTTTCCTAATCTCAGTCCTAAAAGGCTTCCCCCTTATCCTCAAACTGTGACCCCTCGTTCTGGACTTCCCCAACATCGGGAACAATCTTCCTGCTTCTAACCTGTCCAATCCCTTTAGGATTTTATATGTTTCAATAAGATCCCCCCTCAATCTTCTAAATTCCAACGAGTACAAGCCTAGTTCATCCAGTCTTTCTTCATATGAAAGTCCTGCCATCCCAGGAATCAATCTGGTGAACCTTCTTTGTACTCCCTCTATGGCAAGGATGTCTTTCCTCAGATTAGGGGACCAAAACTGCACACAATACTCCAGGTGTGGTCTCACCAAGGTCTTGTACAACTGCAGTAGTACCTCCCTGCTCCTGAACTCGAATCCTCTCGCTATAAATGCCAGCATACCATTCGCCTTTTTCACCACCCGCTGTACCTGCATGCCCACTTTCAATGACTGGTGTATAATGACACCCAGGTCTCGTTGCACCTCCCCTTTTCCTAATCGGCCACCATTCAGATAATAATCGGTTTTCCTATTTTTGCCACCAAAGTGGATAACTTCACATTTATCCACATTAAATTGCATCTGCCATGAATTTGCCCACTCACCCAACCTATCCAAGTCACCCTGAATCCTCTTAGCATCCTCCTCACAGCTAACACTGCCGCCCAGCTTCGCGTCATCCGTAAACTTGGAGATGCTGCATTTAATTCCCTCATCCAAGTCATTAATATATATTGTAAACAACTGGGGTCCCAGCACTGAGCCTTGCGGTACCCCACTAGTCACTGCCTGCCATTCTGAAAAGGTCCCATTTATTCCCACTCTTTGCTTCCTGTCTGCTAACCAATTCTCTATCCACATCAATACCTTACCCCCAATACCGTGTGCTTTAAGTTTGCACACTAATCTCCTGTGTGGGACCTGGTCAAAAGCCTTTTGAAAATCCAAATATACCACATCCACTGGTTCTCCCCTATCCACTCTACTAGTTACATCCTCAAAAAATTCTATGAGATTCGTCAGACATGATTTTCCTTTCACAAATCCATGCTGACTTTGTCCGATGATTTCACCGCTTTCCAAATGTGCTGTTATCACATCCTTGATAACTGACTCCAGCAGTTTCCCCACGTTAGGCTAACCGGTCTATAATTCCCCGGTTTCTCTCTCCCTCCTTTTTTAAAAAGAGGGGTTACATTAGCCACTCTCCAATCCTCAGGAACTAGTCCAGAATCTAACGAGTTTTGAAAAATTATCACTAATGCATCCACTATTTCTTGGGCACTCTGGAATGCAGACCATCTGGCCCTGGGGATGTATCTGCCTTTAATCCCTTCAATTTACCTAACACCACTTCCCTACTAACATGTATTTCGCTCAGTTCCTCCATCTCACTGGACCCTCTGTCCCTTACTATTTCTGGAAGATTATTTATGTCCTCCTTAGTGAAGACAGAACCAAAGTAATTATTCAATTGGTCTGCCATGTCCTTGCTCCCCATAATCAATTCACCTGTTTCTGTCTGCAGGGGACCTACATTTGTCTTTATCAGTCTTTTCCTTTTTACATATCTATAAAAGCTTTTACAGTCTGTTTTTATGTTCTCTGCCAGTTTTCTCTCATAATCTTTTTTCCCCTTCCTAATTAAGCCCTTTGTCCTCCTCTGCTGAACTCTGAATTTCTCCCAGTCCTCAGGTGAGCCACTTTCTCTGGCTAATTTGTATGCTACTTCTTTGGAATTGATACTATCCCTAATTTCTCTTGTCAGCCACGGGTGCAATACCTTCCTTGATTTATTCATCCCAAAGGTCCACTCACATCAGTATTTCATTGATACCTATCGAATATTAAAAGGTCTTGGTAAAATGAATGCTGAGAGCATGTTTCCTGTAGCAAGAGAGTCTAAGACTAGAGGTCACAGTCTTAGAATATAAGGATGTCCCTTGAGCATGGAGATAAGGAGGAATTTCTTTAGCCAGAGGGTGGTGAATCTGTGGAATTCATTGTCATAGACGGCTGTGGAAGCCTAGTTATTGGGTATATTTAAAACGGTGGGTGATAGTTTCTTGATCAGAATGTGAATCAAAGGTTATGGAAACAGGGCAGGCGAATGGGATCAATGGGATCAAATGGCAGAGTGGTCTTGATGGGCTGAATGGCCTAATTCTGCTCCTGTGCCTTATGGTCTAATATGTTCAGGAGTATAAATCAACCATAGCTGACCATTTGCCGATAAAGGTATTTTTATTTGTTCCTTGGATGTGGCACCATCAATTTATTGCCCATCCCTAGGGTATTTGAAGGAGGGTTAAAGGTCAGCCACATTGATAGGCGTGCAGTCACATATAGGCCAGAATGGGTAACTGAATCAGATTATGTTCCCAAAAGGACATGAGCAAACTAGGTCAGCTTTTACAACAAACCAGTTGTTCCATGGTTACCGTGAATGGAATGTTATTTTTTAAATAAATGCTTTGTTTAATAAGTTGAATTTAAATTCACATTAAAATCCACACAGCTCTATGTTCTTTGAAGTTAATGCTCATCTGTTGAGGAATGAGACAGTATACTGATTAAAGAGTGTGCCGTTCACTTTGAGAGTGGATAAACAAACGCTGTTAACTTACACTGCTTGGGTTTTCAAGAGTGATATTGACATGTGATCAAGTGTTTAACAAGAAAGGAATGGCATATTGATGGAGCTTAGCTCCTTAGCCAACATGATCACAATGAATGGGCAACTTACTCTTTTGAATATTCCACTATATGTCGTTCTCTTGCTGTACGATTGGGCAATTTATTCATTTTGCCTTTACGTTCCTTTATTTGCCACAGGCCGTGAGTCTGCTCCACTTTCTGAAAGTAAAAGTAATCTCTGTGATTGAAATTATATCTATATTCCTTGCAGTATAGAAGAATGAGGGATGATGATCCTGTTGAAAAAGTTAAGATTATGAGGGGCATAGTTGATTTTTTAAAAATTACTTTTTATTTATTTAGAGATACAAAATGGCAACAGGCCCTTTAGCCAACGAGCCTGTGTTGCCCTAACACACCCATGTGACCAATTACCCTATTGTCTTTGAATTGCAGGAGGAAACTGGAGCACCTGGAGGAAACCCACTGGGTCTCAGGGAGGACGTACAGACAGCAGTGGGAATTGAACCCGGGTCACTGATACTGTAACACATTGCACTCGCTGTTACGCCACCGTACTACCCCAATGTTTCTACTGGTGGGAGAATCCTAAATGGGGAGACATTATACAAGATTGGGAGCCAGTTATTTAAACTTGCAATGCATAAGAACTTCTAGCAGAGGGTGCTGAATTCCTGGAGTTGTTTAGCACCCCTCCCCCCTGTGGAGGCAAGAACATTGGGGGTGTTTAAAGGGGAGGTTGATGAAGAAATTAAGGGGAATGGGGCAGAAGAGGAAGCCTGGGACAGATCAGCCGCAAACAATTTTAATGATGGGCTAGGCTTGAGGGGCCAAGTGGCCTACCTCCACTCCTATTCTTTTACATTTTTATTTTCTAAGTCGTGGTTTTGTGTGGCAAGACTTCTGAAGTGCTTTTAATAAGAATTCTCTTGCAAACTTAAGCATTTATCAATTCTTGCAAGAGAAATTGGCGACAGAAAGCCTGATTCGGCAGTATGGTAGCATACTGGTTAGCGCAATAGTTTGCAGCGCCTCAGTGAGCACTGAATGGCGTTGAGTTCTGCCACTGTCTATAGGGAGTTTGTATATTCTCCCCGTGACCATGTGAATTTCCTCTGGGAGCTCTTGTCTTCTCCCACATTCCAACAATGTACTGATTGTGCTTAGGGTTAGTAAGTTGTGGACATGCTGCATTGACTTCAGAAACATGGCAAAACTTGTGGGTTGTCCCTAGAACAATCCTCAGACTGAACGATACAGCTAATTAGTCGTACTTCCCTGATCTTCAAATCTTTTCAATCATTTTATTTCTCTAAGGTCATAAGAGAAAAGAATTCTACTAACTTCCCCAAATCCTACCTGGACTTTGCCAAATTTAGGACTGCTTTTCAGCTATAAAACCAGAGGGCCTTCATCAACCAGGGCACTTATAATAAAAGTCATGTTGGTGCTGTATAAACTTTAAGGAAGCCATTTCTGGATTAGAAGTGGACAGCAAGTCTCTGCTCTGTGAAGAGTAAGAATTTCAGGTTGTATACTCAAAATATTCTCTGATACTAAATTGATCCAATTAAACCATTTGAAAGGGTGAGTAGTTTCTAGTTCCCGGGTGTCAGCATTTCTGAGGATCTATCCTCGGCCCAACATATCGATGCAGTTCCAAAGACAGTGGTTATATTTCATTAGGAATTTGAGGAGATTTGGTATGTCCCCATAGATGTAACCACGGAGAGCACTCTAACTGGCTGCATCGCCTTTTGGTATGGGGGAGGTGGAGTGTTACTGCACAGGATTGAAATAAGCTGCAGAAGTTTGTGAACTCAGTCAGCTCTGTCATGGGCATGAGCTTCCCAGCACCCAGGACATCTTCACAGGCTCAAAAAAGTGGCATCCATCACTGCCCAGGACATGCCCTCTTCTCATTGCTACCATCAGCAAGGAGGTACAGAAGCCTGAAGGCACACACTCAGCGATTCAGGAACAGCTTCCTCCCCTCTGCCAAACAATTTCTGCATGAACATTGAACCCACTTTATTTTCTATTTTTGCACTACATATTTAATTTAACTTCTTAAATAAATATATATATACTTCTTCCTGTAATTTACAGTTTTTATTATTATGAATTGCATTGTACAGCTGCTGCATAACAACAAATTTCATGACATATGCCGGCGATATTAAACTTGATTCTGATTCTCATTCTGATACCTGGCATCACCTCCCTCTAGTGCTTCTCCTCCTTTTCTTTCTTCCAGGGCCTTCTATCCTCTCCTATCAGATTCTCCCTTGTCCAGCCTTGTATCTCTTTCACCAATCAACTTCCCAGCTCTTTACTTCACCTCTCCCAGTCTCACCAATCACCTTGTGTTTCTCCCTCCCCTTTCCCCAACTTCTTACTCTTACTTCTCATCTTCTTGTCTGGTCCGGATGAAGGGTCTTGGCCCAAGACGTCGACTTCACTCTTTCTCAGAGATGCTACCTGGCCTGCTGAGTTCCTCCAGCATTTTGTGTGTGTTGCTTGGATTTCCAGCACCTGCAGATTTTGTCTTGTTTCTGATTCTGATTTGGATCTGTCAGCAGCTCTGGTTGCCACATTAAAGGAAAGATGCGGAAGCTTTCAAGAGGGCGCTGAAGCGTTTCACCAAGATCTTGCTTGGATTAGAGAGTATTGGCTATAAGGAGATGTTAAACAAACCTGGATTGTTTGCTCTGAAGTGGTGGAGCCTGATACAAGTACATTAAATTATGTGAGGAATACAGAGGGTAGAGGTTGAAATGTTAAATCTGGAGGTCATCGCTTTAAGGCAAGATATGGAAAGTTTAAAGGCTATTTGTAAGGCAAGGTTTTTTTTAGGCAGGGTGGCAAGCGTCTGACACAGGTTGCCAGGGGAGTTGGTGGATGCAGACACAATGATAATATTTAAGATAGAATGGTAATATTTAACACACAGTGGTAATATTTAAGATACAATGGTAGTATTTAACATACAGTAGTAATATTTAAGACACAGTGGTAATATTTAGGATTCAATGGCAATATTTAAGATACAATGGTAATATTTAAGAGGCATTTGAACAGACACATGATCAGGCAAGGAATGGAAGGAAATAGAAAATGTGCAGACTAATGGAATTACTTTAAGAGGTAATTTCCATGAGCCAATAAAGCAACAAATCCACATGTAACTGGAACGTGGTTAATAAAGTAGAGGCCTCCATTGGTCAGGGATGACCATGGATGTTGTAGCCTAGTTGTCTACATGATACACAAACCAGTGCGCAAGCCAGGACAGTACAATATGGAGAGCAAGCTGTTGCCCATGTATCAGGCTCCCCCTCTCCACGGAGCTGATGAATCCAAAGGAAAGGCAGAGACAAATACAGTTTGGTACCAGCAGGAGTTGTCAGTCAGCGTTAAACTCAATGTAGGACTGCCGCTCTTCTGCGCATCACTGTTGTAACATGCGGTTATTTGAGTTACTGTCACCTTTCTGTCAGCTTGAACCAGACTGACCATTCCCCTCTGACCTCTGTCATTAACAAGGCTTTTTCACCCACGGAAATGCCACTCACTGGATTTTTTTTGTTTTCGCTCCATTCTCTGTAAACTTTAGAGACTGTTGTACGTGAAAATCCCAGGAGATCAGCAGTTTCTGACATACTCAAACCACCCTGTCTGGCACCGACACTCATTCCATGGTTAAAGTTGCTTACATCACATTTTTCCACCATTCTGGTGCTCAGTCTGAACAACCTCTTGACCATGTCTGCATGCTTTTATGCATTGATTTGCTGCAACATGATTGGCTGATTAGATATTTGCATTAACGAGCAGGTGTACAGGTGTACCTAATAAAGTGGCCACTGAGTGTATATAGATGCTTCAGTGACAGAGCTTCCAGAGAAGCTGGTCACACCATTTGCCAACCAACTCCTACCCCAGCTGGGTTTATGGGAAGAAATATTCCTCTAGACCAGGGCAACACTATAAACAGGTTATATTGTAATTATCAGATTGTTATTTGGAGAACAAGGTTTATATCTGGGATTACACTTGATTTTGACAGAATCCGAGCTTTGGAGGGGACCATGCAAATAGAAGTGATGATGTTATTTTGCCCATCGGCAGCGATGCTTGGTAAAAAATCAGAGGACTGCGCAGCCCTGTCATCTCCTGGCCAGCCACTTATACATGTCTGGAGACACATCTGTGCTTGGTAGATTGAATTCTGCAGTTCCCTCCAATGTTTGATTCATGCAGAACTCTAGGTAACTTCTGCTTCCCAATGGCTCACTGGAAAATACATGTTGAGGGAAAAGCAATTTGCAGAGCTCGATGGAAACATCAAAGAGTGTTTGTATTCTGTCACGCTTAGTGAAGGAAATGGTCTTCCCATCTGATCATTCCAGGAGAAAGTAAAGAGAAAATTGCATGAGAAATGTGTGCACTGAAATCCCTTCTAAAATGTCACAGGTGTGATTCATGTACAATTTAAAAAGGGATTAAAGTAATATCTTTAGATGAATCTGTTCTGTGGAAGAAAACATGTCGTTTTTTATAGCACTCGTGAAAAGAGGTGATAAAAAACTAAAGCTGGAAACCTGCAATCTACATTGCACAATGCTTTTCTGTTGACAGTTTTCAAACCTACCCTGGGAAATATACTTCGAGCAACAATTAGTATTCTGAGTGTAAAAGGAACAACAGATTATCCTTTTGCTTTGGGAGCTGCCACCATCCATTCCAGTGGCTACAAAGAAAATGCACCATTTTTGACAAGAGTAGAAAGGGTGCTAAGGTATATCATACATGCATAGAACAAAAGCTTGACTATAAAAAAACATTTACTTCCATTTCACAACCAATGTGTCTTATTAGTTGATTTTTTCAATTAAATTGATTTTGGAAAGATACAAATAAAGATGTTTTGGAAATTTTCTGGTTTTAGTTCAGGCAATACATCAGAGATTGTGTTTTCAAGATTAAAGTCATAGAGGCATACAGCATAGAAAGAGAATCTTCAGCTCATTTAGTCCATGCTGACCAAGCAAGTTGAAGCTAAACTAATCCCATTTTCACTGATAGGTTGCAAAACTGGACTGAGAAGTTGGCTGATGGAGTTCAATCCAGATAAGTGTGAGGTGGTTCATTTTGGTAGGTCAAATATGATGGCAGAATATAGTATTAATGGTTACACTCTTGGCAGTGTGGAAGATCAGAGGGATCTTGGGGTCCAAGTCCATAGGACACTCAAAGCTGCTACACATGTTGACTCTGTGATTATGAAGGCATTGGCCTTCATCAACCCTGGGATTGAGTATAAGAGCCGAGAGGTAATGTTGCAGCTATATAGGAGTCAGGCCCCACTTGGAGTACTGTGCTCAGTTCTGGTCACCTCACTACAGGAAGGATCTGGAAACCATAGTAAGGGTGCAGAGGAGATTTACAAGGATGTTGCCTGGATTGGGGAGCATGCCTTATGAGAATAGGTTGAGTGAACTCGGCCTTTTCTCCTTGGAGTGACAGAGGATGAGAGGTGACCTGATAGTGGTGTATAAGATGATGAGAGGCATTGATTGTGTGGACAGTCAGAGGCTTTTTCCCAGGGCTGAAATGACTAACATGAGACGGCACAGTTTTAAGATGCTTGGAAGTAGGTACAGAGGAGATGTCAGGGATAAGTTTTTTACGCAGAGAGTGGTGAGTGCGTGGAATGGTGATGGTGGTGGAGGTGGATACGATGGGATCTTTTAAGAGGCTCCTGGATAGGTAAATGGATATCAGAAAAATAGAGGACTCTGGGTAACCCTAGGTAATTTCTAAAGTAAGTACATGTTCAGCACAGCATCGTGGGCCAAAGGGCCTGTATTGTGCTGTAGCTTTTCCATGTTTCTATGCTGGAAATCCAGAGCAACACACACCAAATGCTGGAGGAACTCAGCAGGTCAAGCAGCATCTAGGGAAATGAATAAACAGTCAACATTTCAGACCAAGACCCCTTCAGGACTGGAAAGGAAGGGGGAAGATACCAGAATAAAAAGGTGAGGGGAGGGGAAGGACAGCAAGACTGGTGGTGAAGCTAGGTGGGTGGGAAAGGTAAAGGGCTAGAGAGGAAGTAATCTGACAAAAGAGGAGAGTGGACCAAGGGAGAAGTGTGCAGCTGGCACTTTATTGCATCTGTGAAGCCACTGAGAATGAATTTTCCCAACGTCACAATTCCTGTCACACATCAACAAGTCACAACAGGCTCTGAACAGTAGGACAGTCTGTCACTGACATCCAACACGTCCTCGGTCCTTCACTAAATTTGGCTCAAAAGGGATATGCTAAGATATATATTGCCTGCTTTGCAAAGCAATCAACATGCTGTGACACTCAGCAGGAGGGGGGAGACCAAACTATGTATGGAAAGCCCTCAGGCAACCAGTTTGTACAATTATATCACTAAATCTCAAGCATTTAGTTTCTGAAGTTCGACAAGCCATTTTTGTTGGCCCTTGACTTGAATCTGTTAGAAAACTGGCAAAAGATTTTGTTGACAGAAGAGCAAAAAAATTACAGATCTTGCAACTGAAAAAATTCTTTCATTCTCCTGAAACTTTCTCTCTCAATAGTTGCTGTCTGACCTGCTGAGTATTTCCCACATTCATTAATTTTTTTTTGCAGCATCTCAGGAAAAAAATAGAAGGGCTGTTTTCACCCCACAGTTGGAATTTCACCACTTATCTAAAGTATATTTGATTCCAAGATTGAATCAAACCTGCAGATATAGTGGTCTTTCTGGTTTCCAGTCCCCCAACTGTCTCCATTTTCACTCTGACTGCAAAGTACAAATAGCAATGAATTTAGCCCATAGGTTATTTTGGGAAATTCATTACTCAAAATGGACATTAACAGTGGCTCATTTCCAGCTTAAGTTTTAACATTCTAAAGTCAATTCCAGTCCTGCTAGTGATCCCAAATGAATTCAAATGCAGCCTGTTCTTGATATATCCCCTCAAACCATACTTTCTCCAACTAAAAACAAATATTTATTTATATACCTGGCCAATATTTGACCTTGATGGATAACCTTAGAGCCTAATTCTTGGAAAGTAACCAATTGAACTAGAGTTTTTCATAGACTTAAAGTTGACAGGGAAAAAATGGACAGAGTTGAAAGTTTAGGAATGGACATTAGACATTTAACAGTTAACGCATTCTTCACATAAACTGCCAACACACATCCCATAAATGAGCAATAGAGCCAGGCCTATCACTAACCAATTAAACCTTTCTGGTTGTGCACAGCCAGTAGCTGACAGAAAGCTTCCCCACTGTTTCTCAGTGTTCATTTTAAAAGATATTAAAATGCAATGAGCTCCTTTGTACAAGGTAGCTAATAGTAATGGGGAAAGGGCTTTACGTTTCCAGCAGATTCAATCAACATAGTTCAATATTTATATAGATTGGAATCAATGCCCAAGAAGTACACACTGTCTGAGAAAAAGATACTGTATTAAAACATGCTTCGTACCAGCAGGTATATTCTGAAAAGGGTAGTATGCATGGCACAGTGTTTCCATTTTCTGCCAATTACCCAAGGACACCCAATTCCATAGGCCAAAATGTGAAACTCAGTCCATGTGTCTAAACAGCCAGAGGGTCAGTTTGGGAGGTAATGGTCAATAAGGCAAGTATTGCAAAGAAAGGTACAACTTGGTGTCACTCTTCATACAAAGCTGCACCACAGATGGACAAGACCATTAGGAAGGCATGTTGAGTGTTTTTTCTGAAGAGATAGAATTGGACAAATATTTATTCTAAATGAAAATGAGAATGTTTTATTGATCTTCCCAGGGCAGTTTGGTTAGCCACAACTTGGGAGCGTAGCATACAGTTCAGGTCTCCATAGCCTACCACAGATAAACAGGAGCAACGGTCTGCTGGAGGAAATTAGCAGGTCAAGATTCATCTGTTGGTGTGCAGGGTGGGGGTGGGATGGTGGGGAAAGAGGAATTGTTTATTGTTTGTGCAAAGTTTTTCATTGATTCTATTGTATTTTTGTTCTAGTGTGAATGCCTGCAAGAAAAGGAAGCTCGAGGTAGTATATGATAACATCGAATAACGTTTATAATAAATTTATTTTGAACTTAGAATTGTCGCTGTTTGAAACCCTGCATCTGTCATGGTCCGGTCCGTGAAGACCGCATTCCGGTTCACAGTCCGGTCCGTTGATCCCTTATTCCGGGTTTTCCTGTTTTCTCTTGTTCCATTGCGTGCCCTAATTGAGGCACCTGATTCTTGTTTTGGGCTGGCACATAAATACCTCTGCAAACCTTCCCCTTCCTTCTGAATCCTCAGCTGCAACCTTCGCCTGCGACCTTGTCAGTATCTCCGTCAAGTTCAACCGTCGGAGTAAGACCAGATAAGGAACGATCTATTGTTGAGTTTGGAACCGTCTCTTTGTGTCCCTGTGTTAAGTGTCTGTATGTGTACGAGTCCCGGCCCTACATCTTGTTCCCAAAGAGGGTTCCTGGCTCTGTGTTCCATGTACGAGTCCCGGCCCTACGTCCTGTCCCCAAGGAAGGGTCCCAGCTCTGTCTTCCTGTGCTCAAGTCCAAGATTTTGTGTTCCTGTGCTCAAGTCCAAGGCTCTGTGTTCCTGTGTTCCAAGACCAAGTCCAGGCACCGGGTTCCAGCCCTGTGCAAGTCTGAGCTTCGTGTCCTTGCCCAGCCCAGGAGTTCCTCACCCAGCCCGGTACTGGAGATTCCTCGTCCTGTGCTGGAGAGTCCCCATCCGAATCCTCGGCAGTTTACCTCAGCAGTCATCCCGGCCCTGCATCCTAGGAAGGGTCCCGGCCCTGCACTCTAAGGAGGAGTCCCGGCTCCGTACCCAAGATCCTTACCAAGTCAAGTCCAAGAGCCGAGCCAAACCTAGTCCAAGATCCTCGTCCTGCCCTGGAGTCCCTCGTCTTGCCCTGGAGTCTCTCGTCTAGTCCATGCCTAGTCCTAGAACTTCTTCCAGTACCTGTCCAGGCTTCGTATTCCCAGTACTATCTAGTGTCTAGTCTGTTCCTAGTCCCAAGTCCTCACATGGATCCGGGTTCCGAACCCGATCAAGACCTATGTTCCGGGTCCCTGTCCAGTCTCTGGCTCGGAGTCCTAGTCCAGACTCCTAGTTCCAAGTTCCTCGTCCATGTCCCGCTTTCCTAGTCTTAATCCTAGCCCAGGCCTGGTGTCCTTGTCTCGTCCAGGGCCTGTGTCCATGTCCAGTGTCGTTTCTTCCCAACTTCCCTTGCATTCTTGATAATCTTAGTCCAGTTCCTAGTGCTTCGCTGTCTGTGTCTTGCAGTTGGGTCCGCTCCCAACGCCCCCCTTGTAACAGCGTCAGGACTGAGAGTGGAGTATATACTGGCCACCTCATGTCTCCATTCTCTATCCTGATGCAAGATTTTGACTTGAAATTTAGATAATTCCTTTCCTCACGCAGGGGATTTTGCTCCATCTTGCTGAGTTCCTTCAGCAGGCAGCTTGTTACTCTGGATTCCAACATCCCTGGTCTCTTGTGTCCCCAAAAATAGACACACTGAGAAGGTGCAGAGATTTACAAAGATGGTACCAAATATGTAAGGGAACACAAATTTGAGGGAGCCTGAGGAAGAGGATTAAGAATTAATTTCTGACTGGATTGCACTGCATTAGGCTCTGTTGTGTGTTTAATATTTCGGTAAAGTTTTAGTGATTTTATAAATATTGTTTGTTTAATTAATTTGCAAAAGCACGTGAGTTTCATATGTCATGATGCAACCATGTCATTCGTATGCACCTCGCTAAAGTAAAACCGAAGTACACGTTTACCTCCCAGCTCCTTGTTTTGCTTTCAATTGATTTTAATGTTTTGGAGTTACAAAACATAAGTGGTAGCAACAAAGTTTGAAACGAACCTGAGATGACTGGCTATATGTTGCAGTGCAACAAGATGTTTGAGTTTTTTTAAAGAGCAGAGTGAGAAACGGTCAAGTTACAAAAACTCACAGCACGTTTTTTACCTTTGGAGCAGCTCGTGTTTTCACAAAAGGAAAGATGATCAAGTTTTAAAAAAAAGTAGAAAATGGAAGGATTCACAGGTTCATAAATAGTGAGTACTGGGTCATAACACTGGAAAACAAAGATTCTGCTTCCTGAGTACTTTTAGGTGCATATAATGGATTTTGGGCTGCTGATCGTGAAGATTCCCTATCACACACTGGGCACAAAAATTTCTGTTTTTCACAGCTATCAAGAAGATTTGATGCAATTCTTTGGTCAGGTTGATAATCTTTGTTTGTGCACTGACATTAATGGGTTTTTTATTGCTTTGGGTTGCCAGCATGACCCACAACAATGGTGTCTTTTTATTGATTCTTCAGTGTTAAACCTGAAAGCTGTGCCATTACAGAATGACAATGTCCATTCTCAATACCAATCGGCAATGTCCATTCTCAATACCAGTCGGGTTTTCAGTACACATGAAAGAAAGCTACCAAAATTTGGACATCTTGTTGAAATACATGCAGTAGAGCAACTACAACTGGAACATCTGTGGTGATTGAAAGTAGTTGTGCTGCTACTTGGAATGCAGCTTGGATACAGCAAGTACCGTTGTTTCATCTGTAAATGGGACAGCCAAGCTAAAGAATCTCAGTACATTAAAAAGGGATTTGTCACTCCGTTAAGATTTGGTGGCACACAAGCCACTTGTAGACCCAGATGAGATATTTTTGCCTCCTCTTCATATAAAATTGGGGCTTATGAAAAATTTTGTGAAAGTGATGAACAAGGAAGGTGAAAGATTTCAATATTTGAGATAAATGTTTCCCAGAACAACTGATGCCAAGATTAAGGAAGGCATTTTTTGGTCCATAAATCAAACAGGTCATCAATGACAGGCAATTCGAAGAACTTCTAGTGGGACTGGAGGAAACCACATGGAAGACATTCAGGGATGTTGTTGAAAGTTTTCTTGGCAACTACAGAGCACCAAACTACTTGCAGCTGGTTGAGAATATACTTCAAGCATACAAAACCATGAAGTGCAACATGTCACTAAAGATTCATTTCCTGCATTCCCAATTAGACTTCTTCCCTGCAAATCTTCGCACTGTCAGTGATGAGCATGGTGAAAGGTTTCACCAGGACATTTTGGTCATGGAGAAATATCAGGGCAACTGGAATCCATCAATACTGGCTGATTATTGTTTGATGCTTAAGCGAGGAAGCCTCAGGCACTGAGTACAGGTGAAAATCATCAACTGAACATTTTTAGCTCGGTCGAACTATGGCAGAGTGTCAGCACCATTATGCAACTAAACACATTATATTCAATAAAAATTGATTTTCTAGTTTCTCCAAATTCCTATGTGATACAAGGAGTCTGAAATTATATTTGTGCTCAGCTTCAAGTGGTCTATCGTAAACAAAAAAAAATTCTGAGGAAGCAACACTTTTGAAAAAATTTGTTGTCACAAGTTTTAAAAAAGAGCAGAAATGGCTGGCTACATCAGAAAGATACACATTACATTGCACAATGGATAACTGGCTCATGTATACTGAGCAAATTGAGCAGTATTTTGAAGAAAGTGGAATAGTCAATAAGATGAGAGTGCCAGTTTTGCTGAGTTATTGGGTGGAAATGCATACAGTTTGCTTAGTCTGACTGCTCGAACCAAACCAGCCAAAATGGTCTTTGCTGATATCTTGAGAGTAATGCAGGAACATTTAAAAGTGAAACCACTGTTAATTGTAGAATGATTTAGGTTTCACAAGTGGAATCAAAAAGAAGGAGAATCCATTTCAACTTTCATGACTGAATTTAAGAATAAGTCAAGTTGCAGTTTCAAAAAAAGCACTAATCTGCATGTTGTTGATAAAGTATCTGATAATGATGAGAGTGACACAGGACTGAGAAATTACAATGTGAAAACTAACAAGAGACAAGCAATATGACTTGCATCTGAGGTGAATGGGAAATTAATTAAAGTGGAATTGGACATGGGTTCAGTTGCATCAGTCATTCCACAAAATGAGTTTGAACGGCATTTCAAATATACTGTTCTGGAGCCTGCAGATATTCAACAAAGAAATTGTGCTAGAGAAAAGTTAACTGCTGTGGGAATTACATTTGTATCAATGAAATACACCAACCAATAAGCCAGGTTGGGTTTGTATGTGGCAAAAACAGGAGGGCCAGAATTGTGGGGATATGATTGGCTGAGAAAACTACAACTTGATTGGAGATCCATCCGCCGTTTGCATGCCACATCCCCCACAATAACATCATCTGAAAGCAAACTGGATGATGTCACAGCAGTGTTTAGTGATGGTACTGGAAAATTCAGACATATCAATGGTAAAATAATGTTAAATGAAAATGGTACACTCAAGTTTTACAAAGACCATCTGCTTCCCTATACCATCAGTGATAAAGTAGCCAGTGAGCTGGGTCACATGGAAACTGAATAAGTTATCTTCATGTTTGAGTGGAGCCCATGGGTAATGCCAGTTGTCTCAGTACCCAAAAAGAATGGGTGTGTTAGCATTGGTGGTGATTTTAAGGTCACCATCATCCCAGTACTGAAAGTAGATCAATACCCTCAGGCCAGGATAAAGGATATCTTTGCAAATCTTTCTGAAGGAAAACACTTCAGCAAAGTGGACTTAGCTGAGGCCTACCTACAGATGGAGATTGAAGAAGAGTCCAAAGTGTTTCTCACCATAAACACTTCATCACTATAATAGGCTTATTTTTGGAGTAGCATCTGCACCTGCGCTCTGGCAGAAACCTATGGACCAGGTGTTGCAAAGTTGTCCAGGTACTCAGTGTTACCTGGATAACATCATTGTTACTGGTGAGGATGACAAGGAACATCTCCAAAATCTCTAGATTGTGTTAAAAAGAGAAGATTATGGGCTCAGAGCACAAATGCACCAATTGTGAATTCTTTAAACCAAGCATTGCTGAATGTCGTAACATTATTGATGGACAAGGATTACACAAGTGTGCTGAGAAAAACAGTGATGGATGCCCCAAGGCCAAAGGATGTGTCACCATTGTGCCCCTTTTTAGGATCTGTCAATTACTACAACAGGCTCCTGCCAAACCTGGCTACTGTGCCCCACCCCTTGAGCTCATTACGACAGATCAGGAAGAAATGGCAATGGACAAAGCAGTGTGAGGTGGCTTTCCAAAAGGTAAAGGAAATGGTGATGGCAGATACTATACCACTCACAGATTATGACCGACATCGTCCAGTGGAGCTTGCTAAGCACTGTTCGGGATGCAACACGTCCAGAGGAAAGATATCCAGAGCTGCCAGACCCACTTTCTGCAGCCCCAGAGTCAACTCTTCAGGGAGGAGGTCCCAGAACCTGAGATTGTTTCACAGCCGTAAGTCACTCCTGTCTACCAGAGTGATGTCCCCCTCATCAGGAAAAACATTATCCCACAAGAGTATGAAATTTTCCACAGCGATTAAATCTTTAGGCCTGTATGGGACAATTTAAAATGCTATTAATATCTATATAGTAGTTTTATTTCAGTGTTGTGCAAAAGTCTTAGGTACTTGTATATAGCTATAGCTTGTCAACGTGGAGCAGAGAACGAGTTTGTAAATCTGGTGGGAGCAAAGGATGTTGGGAATGGTGAGAGTGGAGCGCTGCGGGAAGGGTGTGGGACAGGTGGCAGAGAGGAGAGCCAAGAGCTTACATGGCACAGGTAGAGTCACATCCAGCCCTGAGACATCAAGCAAAGTCATTTGATTCCAAATAACTAGTTTATTACAGAATGTCTCTCAGGTGCTTCCTGCTCCCTCCCCTCTCCCTTACCCTTTACCCAACTGTGATTCCCTCTCCCTGCCCCCTTCCCATTCTCACTCCACAATAGAGATCCATATCAGAATCAGGTTTATCATCACTCACATTTGTCATGAAATTTCTTTCTTTTTTAGCAGTGCGATACATAAAATTACTATTGCAGAAATATTAAATGCACATCTTGGGAAATACTAAAATCTTAGTAGGGTACAGGAACCGTGGTGTCCAAAGGCTGTTGTAAATCTAATCAAGAAGAAAAGAAGAGCTTATGAAAGATTAAAAAAAACTAGGTAATGATGGAGATCTAGAAGATGATAAGGCTAGCAGGAAGGAGCTTAAGAATGAAATTAAAAGAGCCAGAGGGGCCATGAGAAGGCCTTAGTCGACAAGATTAAGGAAAACCCCAAGGCATTCTACAAGTATGTGAAGAGCAAGAGGATAACAGGTGAGAGAATAGGACCAAATAAGTGTGACAGTGGAAAAGTGTGTATGGAACCGGAGGAGTTAGCAGAGGTACTTAATGAGTACTTTGCTTCAGTATTCACGATGAAAAAGGATCTTGGTGATTGTAGTGATGACTTGCAGCAGACTGAAAAGCTTCAGCATGTAGACATGTGATGTAGATAAGAGTGGTAAGTGCATGAAATGGGCTGCTAGCGATGGTGATGGAGGTGGATACGATCGGGTCTTTTAAGAGACTCCTGGATAGGTACATGGAGCTCAGAAAAATAGAGGCCTATGGCTAACCCTCAGTAATTTCTAAGGTAAGGACATGTTCAGAACAGCTTTGTGGGGTGAAGGGCCTGTATTGTGCTCTATGGTTTCTGTTTCTATGAGCCTTAAAGGTATGCGAAAGCACATCATTCTATAGGCTAAAGTCAGCATGGTTTCTTTACAGAAGGGGCTCCAAACCTGGCCTCCACAGTTCCCTCAGCTAATGGTAGGGTTCCATAGCATTAAGAAAGTTGGGAGATGCCTTAAAGGGAGCTGTTGCCTGGGAAATCTGTTGGAATTCCCAGAGGAAGTAACAAGCCGGAAAGGCAAAGGAGAGTCAGTGATGTTGTTTCCTTGGATTTTCAGAAGGCCTTTGACAAGGTGCCACAGACAAAGCTGCTAAATGATATAGGAACCCTGATATCATAGGAAAGTTACTAGCACAGATAGAAGATTGGTTGTCCTGAAAGGTCGGAATGAAGGGGTCCTTTTCTGGTTGGTTTTTAGCTACTAGTGGTGTTCCCCAGTGATTCGTGTTCAGGACTGCTTTTCTGATAAAATGTAAATGATCTGGATGACAGAATTGATGGCTTTGTGGCCAAGATCGTGGCTGCTACAAAGACAGGTGGAGGGGCAGGTAGAGATGAGGAATCAGATAGTCTGCAGATGGTCTTGGACAAACTAGGAGAATGGGCAAAGAAGTGGTAAATGGAATCCAGCATTGGGAAATATATGGGCATTCACTTTGCCTGAAAGAATAAAGGTGAAGACTACTTTCTAAATGGGGAGAGAATGCAGAAACAGAAGATGCAAAGAGACTTGCAAGTCCAAGGCTAGAATTCCCTAAAGGTTAACTAGCCGGTTGAGTTGGTAATAAGGAAAGTAACTGCATTCATGTTGAGGGCCAAAAATGTAAAACCAAGGATGTAACGCTAAGGTATTGGTCAGAAAACATGTGGAATATGGCATAATAGTGTAGCGGTTAGCACAACGCTTTACAGTACCAGTGACCCGGGTTCAATTCCCATCGCACGGTAGCGTAGCGGTTAGCACAACGCTTTACAGTACCAGTGACCCGGGTTCAATTCCCATCGCACGGTAGCGTAGCGGTTAGCACAACGCTTTACAGTACCAGCGACCCGGGTTCAATTCCCATCGCACGGTAGCGTAGCGGTTAGCACAACGCTTTACAGTACCAGCGACCCGGGTTCAATTCCCATCGCACGGTAGCGTAGCGGTTAGCACAACGCTTTACAGTACCAGCGACCCGGGTTCTTCCCATAACCACATGGGTTCCTTCATGTGCTCCAGTTTTCTCCCACATTCCAGAGACATACTGTTTGTAGGTTAATTGATGATTGTAAATTGTCCTGTGAGTAGACTAAGGTTAAATAGGGAGTTGCTGGACAGTGCAGCTTGAAGAACCAGAAAGGCCTATTCTGCATTGCATCTCAATCAACCAATAAATAAACAAACATCATGAACAGTGTTGGGCCTCATACCTGAGGAAGCATTGGAGAGGGTTCAAAAGACATTTGAGAATGATTCTGGGAATGAAAGGATTAACATATGAGGAAGCATTTGATGGCTCTGGTCCTGTGCTGGCAGGAGGTTAGAAGGACAGGGGATGTCATTGAAACCTCCAAAATATTGAAGGGCACAGACAAGAGTAGATGTGGAGAGGCTGTTTCCAGTCGCTGGTGAATCTGGGACCAGAGGGTACAGCTCAGAATAAAAGGACATCCCTTTAGAGGAGAAGTTCCTTTCACCGGAGGGTGGTGAAACTGTACAATTCATTGTACATACGGCTCTCGAGGGCAAGTCATTGGGTATGCTTAAAGGAGAGGTTATTAGGTTCTTGATTGGTAAGGGTATCAAAGGTTACAGGGAGTGGCAGGAGAATGGGAATGAGAAGGAATAATAAATTAACCATGATCGGATGGTAGAACAAACTTAATGATTCTAAAATAAAAGTCTTAGGACCTTACACCTTAATACAAAAAACATCCGTACCTTCACAGGCAATTAAAGAATATTCTAACACATTGTCACTCATGTAATACTGGATACAATCAGACAGAATGTCTCAGTAAACAAGAACTATAAAAAAAAATCTGCAGATACCAGAAACTTAAAATGAAGACATACGTGTCCTCCCACAAAAGCAACATGATAATGTCTGGATTGTACTGTAGGCTTTGATAATGTGACACCATCCATAACTTCTTTGTTCTTCTTTGAGACAATGCCAGGAGATTATGGTTTATTTATTAGACAGTGCAGACAGGATTTTAACCTCCCAGGGTGCACCATTTCCTCTCACTGGAAAGTTAGAAGACATTTTTGTGTTTAATTCACCTGTGGGATTTGAACACACAATGTCTGAACTCAAAGAGAGGAACCTATCACCTGAGCAATTGTTAACATAATGTGATGAGCTGTGGGTGAGGGTACTGCACACTCACCTTACAGCTGTTACTGGCTAAGATAATATTTCATCTCTTGGCATTGTGTTCCACACTTATTCACCTAATATAACTCAGCATCCAATACCTGGTTGCCGACAACACAGTAAAGTGAAACCAGAATTATATCAGCTGATTGAGATTAAACAATATTATTCATTACTGGTACAGCATCAAAACAAAAATCGCCCAACAAAAAAAAGAGCTGTGCAATTTGAGAAGTCATAGAAATGTGTGAATCATGAACTATCAACTTGAAGCAAGACATCGTAAACTTATTTTAGTTATCCTCACTCTTTACAGCACAGGGCGCAGCTTAAAAGCAATATTGATAATGCAGGAAGGAGTAACCTCACAGAGGTAAAATTCAGTAATCATTAACTCCAAATATGCTCAAAATCTAAAATTATACTCTACGTAACTACAAATGCTCTCAGTAACTTGCAACTATGAGTGTTGTATCATTCTAATTTTCTCAGTACATTCCAGGTTTCTTGGTGTAGTTTTCAATGAATATTCTACTAAATATGTGCAAGTGTACCAATGAATATACCAAACATCCTTCACATAATCTCCATATATGCACCGATGTATTTGTGTCAAGCTGGCATTGGAAAGGGTTGGTGAGAGCCAGCTGCAAAGTTCCAGGGAACAAAAGTTTGTTATCCTACCTCCAGCATACATGACTGCAAGTGTCAGTGAAGAGATCCACGCAATTTCACTGTAGGAGGCATTAAAGATCGTCTGGATTTCTTTGAAGTACACAGTGATGGCTTTAGGAAATGCGTATGAAAACCCAATAGCGATGAAAGATCCGATGACCACAGCCCATCCCCAGCCACCATCTGGAGGGACGAATTCCTGGGATGCCATCTTCAACTTCCTCTTCTTCTTTCTTAACTGGAAAAAGCAAATAAAGTCCTTTTTTTGTTACAAAAGACAATAACCTTTTGTCTTTAGGTCAAGTTGCATGCACCTTTCTGCAAGTTAAAGAGACGCGTGTTAGATGTTACGACTATACCTGATATAATGTTTCTTTAATGGAGGGAGTGTATCATAACATCAGGAAAAATAGACTGATCTTTTCTGCTCTGCATTGATCAATATAAACACACACACTGTAGGAGGAGTTGTACCACGTCACACAACAGATTGTATCACTGCACACACTGTTATTTAATTCATTTAAGTTATTGCATTCTCAACATATCAGCCCATTCACAAAATTATTGCTAAAAAAAAATAAAATTCAAACGACCACAGCCTGAGGAGATGAAAAAGCAAGATAAACTACAGGTCAATTTAAACCAGCTCCTTACAGCTTATTAGTGGTCTGGGCACACTAGTTAGATTCTCTTTCTAACTTCTGCTAAATTAGGACACGCCTGGAGAAAAGACCCTTAGATACATGTGACTTTTGCATGATAGTTCAATAAAAAATATGATTGAGTCACAAGGACTGGAGTTTCTCTATAAATGGTGATCCAAGACTCAGCAGAACAGTAACTTTGTCTGAAGGTCAGCTATGAGGCAGCACAAAGCACAAAAAGACAACATATACTTTCACTTCAACAGCATATTCATTTCCATGAGATTCCAATCAATACCACTCTGGCTCATCTCATTACCCACACACACTTATGAATATTCTGCAGTCAACAGCTGTTGTGCACATTCTTATTAACAAAATTGCATCTTACCAAATGAATCAAGCCTGCTCAAGGTGACCTTCCTCAGTAATATTCAAGGACTCAATGTAGTTCATTGCCTGGTAATTTGACAACAGTCAGAATTCACCTTGGAGTCAAACGTGCCACAGAGCAGAGTTGATAAAATTATTTATTTGGCTCATGTTAGTGCCGCACTCAAATCTTAAAATATTATACACTTTGGAGGTACTTTTCATTTCTCTTCACTTTTCCTGAGGTGGTGACTCTTGCTGAATTAAATCTTCCTGAATGGTTGGGATGAGGCTCATTACCATTGACATATATCGTGAAATTTAAGCAGTCTCCGCATCCAGCATATAACTCTCCAAAACCCCTGCCACCTCCAACTGGATCCCAGCACCAAGCACATTTTTCCCTCCCTGCCACTTTCTGCTTTACGCAGGGGTTGCTCCCTACGTGATTCCCTTGTCCAGTCGTCCCTCCCCACTGATCTCCCTCCTGGCACTTATCCTTGCAAGTGGAACAAGTGCTATACCTGCCCCTACACCTCCTCCCTCACTACCATTCAGAGACCCAAACAGTCCGTCCAGGTGAGGTGACACTTCACCTGTGAGTCTGTTGGGGTCATATACTGCGTTCGGTGCTCCAGGTGTGGCCTCCTGTATGTTGGTGAGACCTGATGTTGACTGGGAGACTGCTTCGCCCAGCATTTGTACTCCATCCGCCAGAAAAAGCAGAATATCCCAGTGGCCACCTATTTTAATTCCACTTCCCATTCCCATATGTCCATCCATGGCCTCCTCTACTGTCATGATGAGGCCACACTTAGGTTGGAGGAACAACACCTTAAATTCTGTCTGGGTAGTCTCCAACCTGATGCCATGAACATCGATTTCTCAAACTTCCGGTAATGCCCGCCACAACCCCTCCCCACCACTTCCCATCCATTTTCCCTCTCTCACCTCATCTCACCAATCAACTTCCCAGCTCTTTACTTCATCCCTCTTCCTCCAAGTTTCACCTATCACCTGGTGGTTCAATCTCCCCTCTCCCACCTTTAAAATCTACTCCTCAGCTTTTTTTCTCCAGCCCTGCTGAAGGTTTTTAGCCTGAACATTGACTTTACTCTTTTCCACAGATGCTGCCTGGCCTGCTGAGTTCTTCCAGCATTTTGTGTGTATTTATCGTGAAATTTGTTGCTTTGTGCCAGCAGTACAAATCAAGACAAAACATCACTGTAAGTTACAAAATAAAAAAACGGTGGAAGAGACAAATGATGAGGTAGTGTTCATAGACTGTTCAGAAACCTGATGGCGGAGGGAAAGAAGCTGTCTTAAAGCTTTGAATGTGGGTCCACAGAATCAGAATCAGGTTTCATATCACTGGCCTATGTCATGAAACTTGTTGTTTTGCAACAGCAGTACAGTGCAACATATAATAATAAAAGCACTAAATTATAAGCAATATTTTTTAAATTAAGTACGTAGTGCAAAAAGGAAGCAAAACAATATTGAGGAAGTGTCCACGGGTTCAGTGTCCATTCAGAATTCTGATGGCGGAGGGGAAGAAGCTCTTCATGAAACATTGAGTGTGTGTCTTCAGGCTCCTGCACCTCCTCCCTGATGCTAGCAATGAGAAGAGGACATGTCCTGGGTGATGAGGGTCCTTTGTGATGGATGCCGCCTCTCTGAGGCATCTCCTTTTGAAGATCTCCTCAATGCTGGGGAGGCTGATGTCCATGAAGGAGCTGACTGAGTTTGCAACTTCCTGCAGCTTTTTCCAATCCTGTGCAGTGGCCCCTCCGTACCAGATGGTGATGCAACCAGTTAGAATGCTCTCCATGGTACATCTATTGAGTGTCTAATCTAAGTACAGTAGATTGTGAGGCCAAGAGTCTATCTTATCATGCAAGAGGTTCATACAAGAGTCTGATATCAGTGGGGTAGAAGGTATCCTTGAGCCTGGTGATACATGCTTTCAGGATTTTGTATCTTCTGCTCCTTGGGAGAGGGGAGAAAAGAAAATGTCAGGGTAGGTGGGGTCTTTGATTATGCTGGCTGCTTTAAGACATATAGACAGAGCCCATGGGTGAAATCTTTATGAATCTGAATAGAAAAGAGATACCACAGGCACCTACATGAATTCAGGAACATCTGCAGATGCTGAAAATCTAAAGCAACACACACAAAATTTTTGTGAAACTCAGCAGGTCTGGCAGCATCTATGGAAAAGAGTAGTCAATGTTTCGGACCCTTCTTCAGGACGGGGGTGGGGGGGAAGATGCCAGAATAAAAAGGTGGGGGGAGGGGAAAGTGGCCAACTGGAAGGTGATAGGTGAAGCCACGTGGGTGGGAAAGGTAAAGGACAGGAGAAGAAGGAATTGATTGGTGAGGAGAGTGGACCATAGAAGAAGAAGGAGAAAGGGAACCAGGGGAAGTAATAGGCAGATGAGAAGAAGTAAAAGAGCAGAGTGGGGAAAAAAGGAACGGCGGGGAGTGGAATTTGTACACTGGAAGGAGAAATTGATGTTTGTGCCATCATGTTGGAGGGTACCCAGATGAAATATAGTATTGCTCCTTGCCTCTCAGGGTGGCTTCTTCCTGGCACAAGAGGCAGCCATGGATCGACACGTCACACCAGACATGGAAATCAGAATTAAAACGTTTGGCCAGATCGTCCCACTTAAGACAGATGTTGTGGAGGTGCCCAATAAAGTGGTCCCCCTATTTACGACGGGCCTCACCAGTGTAGAGGAGGCTGCATCGGGAGCACCGTACACAATAGCTGACCTTAGTAGATTTGTAGGTGAAGGTTGCCTCACCTGGAAGGACAGTTTGGGGCCCTGAATGGAGGTGAATGGGCAGGTGTAGCACCTGGCCCACTTGCAGGGATAAGTGCCAGGAGGAGATTAGTGGGGAAGGATGATTGGATGAGGGAATGGGAGAGGATCCCTACAGAAAGTGGCAAGGGGAGGGAGATAAAGATATATGGTAGGGTCACTGTATACATTGCATTTTTCCAAAATGACTGAATTGATGACACCTATGAGCCCATCTACAGTACTGTGCAAAAGTCTTAGGCTTAGTTTGTAAACCTGGCAGGAGCAAGGTATGTTGGGAATGGTGAGGGTAGAGTGTTGCAGGAGGGGTGTGGGACAGGTGGCAGAGAAGAAGTGCCAGGGGCAGGGGGGTGGTGTGAGTGCAGGCAGGCACACCCAGCTTTGAGATAGCAGGTAAGGTCACTTGATTTCAAACAATTGGCTTGGGGCCAGTAGTTTTGAGGAAGTATAGAAGCTACAGAAGGACTTAGACAGATCAAGAAAATGAGCAATTAAGTTATTTCATCTAAACTACCTGCCCCTCCACCTATCTTCATATCGTCTGCAAACTTTGCAACAAAGTCATCAATTCTGTCATCCAAATTGTTCAGTCATCCAAAAAAATCGATCCCAACACAAACCCCTGTAGAACACCAGTAGTCACTGGCAGCCAGCCAGAAAAGGCTCCCTGTATTCCCACTCCTTGCCTCCTGCCAATCAGCCACTGCTTTATCCATGCTAGAATTTCTCCTGTACTCCCATGGGCTTGTAGCTTGTTAATCAGCCTCATGTGTGGCACCTTGTCAAGGGCCTTCTGAAAATCCAAATACACAACTTCAACTAATTCTCCTTTGTCTCTCTTGCTTGTTATTTCTTCAAAGAATTCCAACTGATTTGTCAGATGGAATACAATGTCAGGAAGTGTATGGTTATGCATGTTGGTAGAAGAAATGAAAGGTTGATTATTTTCTAAATGAGAAAAGATACAAAAAAACTGAGGTGCAGATGATCTTGGGTGCCCTTGTGCAGGATTCCTGAAAGGTTAATTTGCCAGCTGAGTCTGTAGTGAAGAAGGCAAGTGCAATGTCAGCATTCATTGCAAGAGCACTAGCATATAAAAGTAAGGATGTAACGTTGAAACTTGAGAAAGCACTGGTGAACCTCACTTGGAGTACTGTGAGTAGTTTTAGGTTCCTTATCTTAGAAAGGATGTGCTGAAACTGGAGAGGGTTCAAAGGAGGTTCACAAAAATCATTCCAGCATTGAATGGTTTGTCATATGAAGAGCATCTGATAGCTCTGGGCCTATATTCACTAGAAGTCAGAATGACAGGTGACATCATTGAAACCTATTGAATGGTGAAAGACCTTGATAGAGTGGATGTGGAGAGGATGTTTCCTATGGTGGGAGAGTCTAAGACCAGAGGACACAGCCTCATAAAGGGGCGTTCTTTAGAACATAGATGAGGAAATTTATTAGCCAGAGAGTGGTGAATCTGGGGAACTCTTTGCCATAGGTAGCTGTGAAGGCCAAGTCTTTATGTATATTTAAGGTAGAGGTTGATAGATTCTTGATTGGTCAGGGTATGAAGGGATATGTGGAGAAGGTAGGAGACTGGGGCTGAGAGGAAAATTGATTCAGCCAGGATGAAATTTCAGAGCAAACATGAAGGGCCAAATGGCCTAATTCTGCTCCAATATCTTATGGTCGTGTGGTCTTAAGTATAAAGTGAGGGTAAATTGTGGGCATGTTATGTTGGCACCGGAAGCATGGTGACATTTGCGTGCTGCCCAGCAGAATCCTCACTGATTTGATTTGATTTGAAGCAAACAGTGCAAATCACTGTGCGTTTCGATGTACCTGTGACAAATAAAGCTAATCTTTTCTCATCTAAAATATTAAATTTCCAGTTTCTTGATAAGCAATATTAGTGGACTGGTGTCATAAAATAACCTCTGATGTATATCTTTTATATTAATTCAATAAATCTTATCTTAAAGTATCTTATCTTACAGTAAATCTCTTTTTCATAATAAATGGGGCAATTGAATAGTAATTAAATTACCTGTTCAATTCTGCAGACATTCAATGGAAGTTTTGAAAACAATTGTAACGTTTGACAGAATTTCATTACTCTTCAGTGAAACCACGGCTCTATCATGGCACCTCATTTGACTCACTTGTGAGACCGTTTATGGCGAGCCCTAAAAGTGGGGCAGGCAGTTGCTTAATGGCTGACTAAGAAAAATTCTGGCAATGTCGACTTTTCATCCCATGTTAATCTCTTTTTCTCAAATGAGATGCAGGACTGGAACAGCAGACATGACAGTTCCATCTCCTGCAATACATCTTCAGCCCTTGTTTCTAGATAGCCTCCTTTGAAGTGCTTTCAGCCAGTCGGCAGGTATAATGGGGCAAACATTATACAGTTCACATCACTGTTCAAAAAATTAATCAGGCCAAGAGATAGTTTCATGAAACTAAGTCATGGTATTCTTTAAGACTAGATTTTCAAAGCTTTATGTAGTAAATCTCTTACAATGTCTACATTTCATTGGATATTGTAACCAGGCCACAAAGCGACAAGTCACGTTTGCTGATCATACAAAAGATATCTTTGCCAGATTATTATGGAAAGACTCTGAAGGACTAACAAGGACAGCCAGCATTCTGTGGGAAAGAACTCTCACGCCTTACTTAGGATGAGCAATATACCTGCATGTTTACAATGAACGCAGCACAACACCAGAGAGAAATGTTTATGTATGGCAAGACTACCCTAATTGAAAGATTGTTTCAAATGGAGGAAAAATTCACTCTTGCAAAATTGAAAACTAAGGCAGAAAGTATCACCTATAACAGGGGTCGGCAACCTTTTTCCCTCTGTGGGCCAGATCATGTATTAATGAGCGGACAGTGGGCCAGATAAATGCCATTAAAACTTGAAATATGGGAATTATCCGTTTAAATACATCTAGTTATGTTTCGCCTCAAATTAATGAATTCACAACAATGTCCATAACATCCTTTACTTTCAAAGACTTGACACATAATGCCTCTTGATGGATAATGCAATGAATTTTAACCAGGTTTTAGGATTTTAACCAGGTTTTAACCAAGGTTTTCCATTTGTCCTTGCAGCAATATGATGATTTCTTTTTCCTGTCCCACCATTGCTGGTGCCCCATCAGTTGTGATGCCAATTAGATTCGACACATTAAGTTTCATTTTCAACAAAGCTTCAAAAATCTCTGCTCCAGTAACCGTGTCCTTCATAGGAATTAATTGAATAAACTCTTCAAAAATTTGAAAAGTTGAGGTCACTCCTCGCACAAACACTGCAAGTTGAGCAGTGTCTCTCAAGTCTGTGCTTTCATCAAGCGCAATTGAAAAAAATTGCAATTCGTTGCAGGCATCCCTTAAACAACTTTTAACATCTGCTGACATTTCTTCAACTCGCCGGGTGATCGTTCTTGAAGACAGGCTGATAGATGCAAATAAAAATTTCATTTCAGGACAAACAATATCCACTATTGCCAGTAAACACTCTTTGACAAACTCCCCATCTGTAAAAGGCTTCATCTTTTCTGCAATACGTTTTGAGACTTCATAGCTGGCACGGGTATTTCCTTCATTTTCACTGCTTTTCTTGGCAAAATATGACGTTTGTTTTCTGAAACTAGCCTTCATTCGCTCAACTTCATCTTTCCTTGCTTGCCCAGTAAACTTGTTAAAATTTCCACTATGGCGGGTCTCGTAATGTCGCCTGAATTTTGACACCTTCTTCACAGCAACATTTTTTAGGCAAATAAGACAAACTAGTTTCCCAGCTTGCTTGATGAAGAAGTAATCTAGTGTCCAAGTGTCTTAGAAATTTTGGCACTCAGTGTCTACCTTCCTGCGTTTTGCTTTCATTGCCATTGGAATTTTTTTCTTTGATTTTATTTCGAAACGCAAGTTATTCAACAAGTATCGTAGCACATGTAAATATTTGGATATTTAGCGTGGATTTGCCAAGGTGCAAAAACATACATGCGCTTTCAAAATAATGAGAAAGGGAAAAAGAACGTAGTCATGCAAAACCACATTTTTAGTCCAAGATCCTGAGAGACAGGTCCCGCAAATTGATGGTTCCTGGTAGTCCAACTTGTAATTCCATTTATCCAACACTGGAGGGAAGCATGGAGAGGCAAAGCCACCTATCAACAACGCACAGTTACCAGACTGCACTGCCTCCGGCATCTCCTCCTCGGCTGGACTGCAGCAACAGACAAGGCTGTGGCTTGAGGCCTATTCTTCACTACAACAGAGGTGACACTGCTCCCTTGCCTCCTGTATCACCAACAAACAAGGGAAACAGGCCTACTTAATCAATGTCCAACAGTGTCTTGCGATCGCAAAAGAAACATCCAAAACAATAGACTTGTCTAGCACCACAAGCGCACATTTATAGGGAAGGCTTTCCTTCACAGCACGTTCTAACTTCAGTGTCAGCTAGCTGAGCACTGATGTTTCCAGTCTGGCCAGACTGACACATTTGAACCTGTATCCAGTACCAAGTGGCTGCCTGAGTCCACCTTTTCCTCTCACTATCCTCTTGTGCCTCAGTTCCCTCACTATTCACTCTGTGTCGCTGCAGACACTGGGCACAGCTGGCCTCTTTCTGCACAGGATCATTGTAGGATCCAACAATATCCAAAGAGAGAGGGAGAGAGGAAGAGAACACCAGTGTCGTGGACTGCCTCTCAGTTTGTCTCCTTCTCCAATTTCACCTCCTTTCAGGGTAGACAAGGGATCTTGCTCATCTTGCCAATTGCTGGGCAGATGCAGTGTAGGTCACCAGTCCAAGTACAATCCTGCAATAGTTTGACGTAATATTTGCATTAATTATAAATTAGGGGTTTAATGAATCACAAATCTGCCTGGGAAACAGAAAGCTGAAAGAAACAACATATTTAAGGTGGGGGGGGGGTGTTATATGGGAGGCAGGGTTTAATGGTCGGCACAATATTGTGGGCCGAAGGGCCTGTACTGTGCTGTACTGTTCCATGTTCTATGATCTATGTTCTATTAACAGTTTTATTTCTAATTCCAAGTCAGAATCACAAAGAATAACTTACCAAGGAAAAGGAAAACTTCTGATTGTTTGTACTGCAGTTTTCTTTAAGATTCACGTAAGAGATCTCAGTGTTACCTGGTGAATAAAGATAAATTCTCAGATTTTTTAACTCCTGCTGCTCGAGGTGTGCCTCCAATGGGCCGTACCTCAGAAAAGAAGCAATGCTGAGTCAGACCTGAGCAGCTCTTTACATGGAAATCTCTGGAAGATCGTAATCTCAGTAATTAAGCTGATAGACGCCTATAAAAAGTATTCACCCTCCTTAGGGGTTTTCATGTTTTATTGTTTTACAACATTGAATCACAGTGGATTTAATTTGGCTTTTTTGACACTGATTAACAGAAAAAGACTCTTCTGTGTCAAAGTGGAAACAGTTCTTTACAATTCTAAATTAATTATAAATATAAAACACAAAATAATTGATTTTCATAAGTATTCACTTGGATGGCCCACATTCCTAAGCATTCCTTATCTCCAACCGTAACCCAAATACTGTGTCTTTTCATCCCCCAAGTGGCCAGAATCATCATAAAGTGACTTCAACACACTCCTCCAATTCTTCTCCGGCAGAACCAGTTGGGAACACCAAGGTTGGTCTGGGGGTGCCGTGATCCAGTACAGAGCCTGGTTCCTCAACTCCAGTTTGTTCCATTCTCTCAGCAATAGAGATACAGCAGGGTGTTTTGTCTTTTCAGCTTGGGCCATGCTCCCTTTTGCAACAGCTGACCAAACAGTACCTATACAAGGCTCATCTTTCCGAGCTGCTGCCACTTCCCCTGGACTCAACTTAGGCAACTGCTCCATATTCAGAGCAGTCAGGATCCAGTAGGCTTGTGGATTGGCACAACCAGAAGCTCCCAGATGACCCACTGCTCTATCTTGCCCTTGCCTTGCCTCTGCCTTCACCGTGATGGAAAACTAGCACATGGCTTTGACTTCAGGTGCAAGAATGTTCTCCCACTCTCCGTCCATTTCTGGCCCTCCATGAACATGTCAGGACAAAGTGTCTGCATCAATGCTCCTACTTCCAGCCGATACTTCAGGCTGAAATCATAGGCAGACAACACTGCCAACCACCGATGGCCTGTGGCATCCAATTTCACCAAGGTCAGGATATAAGTGAGAGGTTTGTTGTCTGTCCTCATCTGAAACTTGGCACCATAGAGGTAGTCACTCAACTTATCCACCACAGCCCATTTCAACGCCAGAAACTCCAACTTGTGCGTGAGATAGTTTTTCTCAGAGGGCGACAGACTTTGGCTGACAAATGCAACAGGTCTCAACCCAGTGCCCTGATCCTGATACAGGACACCTCCTAGGCCCTCTCTGCTGGCATCCATATGCAGTACATATGGCAATTGGGGGTCTGCAAAAGCCAGCACAGGCATCTGTGTCAGCAGCTCCTTCAGCAACTGAAAGGCCTCTTCACATTTTGCATCCCACCTTGGTCCAAAAGGCTCCAAAGGGCTAAGATACCCTTTACCCTCCTCTCCTTTCTTCCCCAAGGGAGGGTCACCACGCAGAAACTGATTTAAAGGGTGACTCTCTTTCGCGTAGCCCTTCACAGACCTCCGATAGTAACCACAGAACCCAAGGAATGAGCACAAAGCACTCACGGTCTGGGGCCTTGACCATGAGGTTACCACCTCTATCTTCGACGGATCTGTAGCTACACCAATCCATGAGATTATGTGCCTAACATAGCTGACAGACGTCTTGCAGAACTGGCACTTGTCCAGGGAAAGTTTTAACCCTTCAGCTTTCAGGCAGCCCAGCACCTTCAGTAGCCTCATCTCATGCCCTTTCAGTGTGGACCTGAACTCTATGAGGTCATCCAGGTACACCAGCACCTCAAACAAGTTCATATCCCCAGCATTTTCTCCATCACACACTGGAAAGTAGCTGGAGCTCTGGACATGTTCTGGGGCATCCTTTCAAAAAGAATCCAAGTAGACATATGAATGCTGTCTTCTCCTTGTCCGCCTCATGGGTATCTGATAATATCCACTCCTCAGATCCAGCACACTGAACCATTTCACTCCACTCAGACAGGACAATGCATCCTCGATCCTCGGAACAGTATACTGGTCGGGGACTGTGCAAAGGTTCAGAGTCCAATAGTCAACACACATTCATAACTTCCCATTCTTTTTACTCACCACCACTATGGGGGATTCATTGGCACTTCTGGACTCAGTGATAATCCCGGCTTCCTCCAGCTTCCACAGATGCTATTGAATACCCTCCACTTCAGCGGGTGCCAGTCGCTGAGACCCTTCTCTGAAGGGGGTGTCCTCTGTCACTCGGATGGTGTGGCGAATGCTCTTGGAATCAAACTCATCTGTAGAGAAGAAATCTTCAAACTTCAACATCTTCTCTTCCAACCTCCAGGTACGGGGGGATCGGGGTGGGGGGGGGGTCACCAAAGTTGAATGACTTGGCTGTCAACTTTCCCTTTCCCTTTCTAAACTGCTTGTCTCACCAGAAAACTAGACATCACAGTCACCAGAAAAAGTTGCTTATGAAGGTGAAGCCTCAATTCTTATGGGAACAAATACTCCTATTGTGAGGAAGTTTGTGGAAGCCTGCAAGGAGAGAGTTATTCCCCTACTGAGAGTTATTCCCCTACTGAGAGTGACCTCCCTCTCCATAGTGTTCCTGACAATCACTGTCATCCTGTTCACAGGAAATTTGGGGTTTCCTGTCACTCTAGCTACTTCCCCAGGCCATAATATGACTGGTTTTGAATGGGTGAACCACACAGTCCCTTGTTCATGCTCATCATCCAGCCCAGTGCAGCCACACACTTCCTCAAAAGCAGCTCAGAACACAGGGTGAATGGACAATGTTTTCAGAAAGCTCTCTCCAACTTTTTCATTGTAGGCTCCCACTAACCTCCTCACAATGGGAGTACTTGTCCCCACAAGAAGTGAAGTTTCACCCTTCTCGAACGGGTCTAGACAAATGGACACTAATATATCAAGGACCTCAGCTACTCCCACATCTGCCTCCGAAAACTGCAGCTTCAATAACAAGTAATCATCGTACGGGTAGTCATCTGTACAAAGACCACAGATCACTAGCGCCCTGAGTGGCGTCAATGGTAAACTTGTCAAGCACCGGTTATAAAACGAATGGTACAGCAGAGTGACCTGAGAGCTGGTGCCAGGCACGGCTGTAGCATAAATACCCTTGATCTGTGGAGCTTGGCCCCACTAAGCCTTCAGGAGTAGGATTTTTCACTTCAGTGTTTTCCTTGGTACATTGATTGGAATGTGTTCCCCCCGAGACGCCAGGCCTTTCCCTCACTGGGTCTCTGAAATTTCCCGACTTACCGTTCTGCTTAAGTACCCGGGAGCTCACTTTCCAAAGCTTTTTCCTATCCTTCACACGCCCGACTGGTGTCCCTCCTCACCACAGTTGTAACAGACAACATCGGTTGTTCCCCTTTTAATGGGACCCTGTTCAACAATGGCCCTTTGCATAGTCCATTCCCTCAGTGGGTCCGGCTCCCTAGCGGCTTTATCATGCTTGGTGGCCGCACCCGCCGATAAGAACCTGGACACCTCAGTTCTCAAATCTGCCATGAACACCTGTAACACCCCCATTTGTGGGACATCAGGGGTCACTTCGGCAATCGGAGGCTATTATCGAGGACTGTACCCTGCTGATGGAAGCCTCCGACTCCTCCATCGCATTTTCCTCCTCTCTTACTTCTCTGATCAGCTCACCAAATGAGGGATGGAGCGGGTCTTACGAGACATTCAGAGGCTGCAAGTGATCAGGCCCTGTGACTGGGTGCCCTTCACCACTTGGTCCATTCTTGACTGATTCACCTCAGCCATTTGAATGGTCCTTCTGCATCGCAAGCAACTTGGCTGTCTCTCTAGCCAAAAAATGTAGGCAAAAAGTTTTTCCCCCTTCTTCTGAAACATGTTCTGAAACCCCGTCATAAGCTCCATTGGGCTTCCTGTCGCACAAAAACATTTTCGAGCACTTGCAGGCAGCCCGCAGAAGCAGCAAAGGGTTCTGTGTCTTTAAGGATCTCACTACATCAGCAGCCGACCCTCTCAGTCTCTCTACCAGTCGCTGTCTTTTCCTAGTATCAGAGCACTGCCACTCATCGAACATCTGAGAAGTCAACCCAAGTCCCATATTCCTCCTTCTCCTTCGGGAGTTGGCTTCACTCCTGAGAACATTCTCACCCCACGATAACTTTGACTGTCTACCAGTGCACTTTGTCATTTATCTATCAGGGATGTAAGGGCAATACCAACTCAGAATTTTCACCTCTCACTGGAGGAGTTAATAGACTTTCCATATCAGACCACCCCTTCCCCTCGCTCCGCAGAAACGAGAGCAACTGTCTTTGAAGTCTCTGCTCTTGGCTACCGGAAACTCGGCTTCCAATTCGGCACTCTCGCTTACACTCCATTTGCTTGGAAAGAATGGATGGTCCGTGGCCGTGCCTCTCCGAAAACCCCAGTGGCAGCAGCCAGACCCACTCCCATTACCTCAGTGCTGGTCTCAACTAACACTATATCTTTCTCCTCCATTTGGTCAAATTGTCACTCCATACGTGTAACTTTTCCTAGTGATGTAACACTGCTTAAAACCCTCATTGACAATTCATCTAGCCTGTGGATATTCAGCCCGCTCAGAAGACAAGCGTTAGCTACAAGTAATCTTTTTGAATCGCACCAACACCTAACCCCTCCAAAATCATGTGAATTAATCACTTTCCCCGACAAAAGATCAACACAGACTTAACCACAAACCCACTTAACCAATTCTTAGGGCAATCACAGCCAGTCGTCATAAAATAACAAATTGCACACTATATACAATTGTAAAGAATTATATTTTTGAATGTTAACTTAACCAAACAGTTAGTAAAGAAAAGAAAGAAAAAAAACTAAAGGGCCATTATACTTAAACAGTCAAATCTGCACAGGTTGGAGCTCAAATCTTCCAAAGCCATATTCACCGATCCTTGGCAAACCTCCATGCCTGCCTCCATCAAATCGTGTTTCCCACTGGATCAAAACCTACAACCAGCTCCCTCCAGTGTCTTCTCTCCTCATCTCCCGCAGAACAACGACAAAGACCAACACCAGTGTCAGTCACAAAAATCATCCCTCAACCTTCTCCAGAATCTTCCTACCATTCCGGCTAACTGATAGGATGGCCCACATTGCTAAGCATTCCTCATCTTCAACAGTAACCCAAACACTGATTCTACACAATCACCATTACATCAATTACACTTCAACATTCACAGTGTGACTTCGCTGCCCGACATCGGTGTGACTCTCCCGACCGACATCGGTGTGACTCTCCTCACCGACATCGGTGTGACTCTCCCGACCGACATCGGTGTAACTCTCCCGATCGACATCAGTGTGACTCCTGACCGACATCAGTGTGACTCTCCCGACCGACATCGGTGTAACTCTCCCGATCGACATCAGTGAGACTCCTAACCGACATCGGTGTGACTCTCCCGACCGACATCAGTGTGACTCTCCTCACCGACATCGGTGTGACTCTCCCGATCGACATCGGTGTGACTCTCCTCACCGACATCGGTGTGACTCTCCCGACCGACATCGGTGTGACTCTCCTCACCGACATCGGTGTGACTCTCCTGACCGACATCGGTGCAACTCTCCCGATCGACATCAGTGTGACTCCTGACCGACATCGGTGTGACTCTCCCGACCGACATCGGTGTAACTCTCCCGATCGACATCAGTGTGACTCCTGACCGACATCAGTGTGACTCTCCCGACCGACATCGGTGTGACTCTCCCGATCGACATCAGTGAGACTCCTAACCGACATCGGTGTGACTCTCCTGACCGACATCGGTGTGAATCTCCCGACCGACATCGGTGTGACTCTCCCGATCGACATCGGTGTGACTCTCCCGATCGACATCAGTGTGACTCCCGACCGACATCGGTGTGACTCTCCTGACCGACATCGGTGTGACTCCTAACCGACATCGGTGTGACTCTCCTCACCGACATCGGTGTGACTCTCCTCACCGACATCGGTGTAACTCTCCCGATCGACATCAGTGTGACTCCTGACCGACATCGGTGTGACTCTCCCGACCGACATCGGTGTAACTCTCCCGATCGACATCAGTGTGACTCCTGACCGACATCAGTGTGACTCTCCCGACCGACATCGGTGTGACTCTCCCGATCGACATCAGTGAGACTCCTAACCGACATCGGTGTGACTCTCCTGACCGACATCGGTGTGACTCCTAACCGACATCGGTGTGACTCTCCCGACCGACATCGGTGTAACTCTCCCGATCGACATCAGTGAGACTCCTAACCGACATCGGTGTGACTCTCCCGACCGACATCGGTGAGACTCCTAACCGACATCGGTGTGACTCTCCTGACCGACATCGGTGTGACTCTCCCGACCGATATCGGTGTGACTCCCGACCGACATCAGTGAGACTCCTAACCGACATCGGTGTAACTCTCCCGATCGACATCAGTGAGACTCCTGACCGACATCGGTGTGACTCTCCCGACCGACATCAGTGAGACTCCTAACCGACATCGGTGTGACTCTCCCGACCGACATCGGTGTGACTCTCCCGATCGACATCAGTGAGACTCTCCCGACCGACATCGGTGTGACTCTCCCGACCGACATCGGTGTGACTCCTGTCCGACATCGGTGTGACTCCTGACCGACATCGGTGTGACTCTCCTGTCCGACATCGGTGTGACCCTACCGTCCGACATCGGTGTGACTCTCCTGACCGACATCGGTGTGACTCTCCCGACCGACAACGGTGTGACCCTACCGTCCGACATCGGTGTGACTCTCCTGACCGACATCGGTGTGACTCCCGACCGACATCGGTGTGACTCTCCCGACCGACATCGGTGTAACTCTCCCGATCGACATCAGTGAGACTCCCGACCGACATCGGTGTGACTCTCCCGACCGACATCGGTGTAACTCTCCCGATCGACATCAGTGAGACTCCTCACCGACATCGGTGTGACTCTCCCGATCGACATCGGTGTGTCTCTCCTCACCGACATCGGTGTGACTCTCCTGACCGACATCGGTGTAACTCTCCCGATCGACATCAGTGTGACTCCTGACCGACATCAGTGTGACTCTCCCGACCGACATCGGTGTGACTCTCCTCACCGACATCGGTGTGACTCTCCTGACCGACATCGGTGTAACTCTCCCGATCGACATCAGTGTGACTCCTGACCGACATCAGTGTGACTCTCCCGACCGACATCAGTGTGACTCCTGACCGACATCAGTGTGACTCTCCCGACCGACATCAGTGTGACTCTCCCGACCGACATCGGTGTGACTCTCCTGACCGACATCGGTGTAACTCTCCCGATCGACATCAGTGTGACTCCTGACCGACATCAGTGTGACTCTCCCGACCGACATCGGTGTGACTCTCCCGACCGACATCGGTGTAACTCTCCCGATCGACATCAGTGTGACTCCTGACCGACATCAGTGTGACTCTCCCGACCGACATCGGTGTGACTCTCCCGATCGACATCAGTGAGACTCCTAACCGACATCGGTGTAACTCTCCCGATCGACATCAGTGAGACTCCCGACCGACATCGGTGTGACTCTCCCGACCGACATCGGTGTGACTCCTGTCCGACATCGGTGTGACTCTCCCGACCGACATCGGTGTGACTCCTGTCCGACATCGGTGTGACTCCTGACCGACATCGGTGTGACTCTCCCGATCGACATCGGTGTGACTCTCCTGTCCGACATCGGTGTGACTCCTGACCAACATCGGTGTGATTCTCCCGATCGACATCGGTGTGACTCTCCTGTCCGACATCGGTGTGACTCCTGACCGACATCGGTGTGAATCTCCTGACCGACATCGGTGTGAATCTCCCGACCGACATCGGTGTGACTCCCCCGATCGACATCGGTGTGACTCCTGACCGACATCGGTGTGACTCCTGACTGACATCGGTGTGACTCCTGACCGACATCGGTGTGACTCCTGTCCGACATCGGTGTGACTCTCCCGATCGACATCAGTGTGACTCTCCTGTCCGACATCGGTGTGACTCTCCCGTCCGACATCGGTGTGACTCTCCCGACCGACATCGGTGAGACTCTTCTCACCGACATCGGTGTGACTCTCCCGTCCGACATCGGTGTGACTCTCCCGACCGACATCGGTGAGACTCTCCTCACCGACATCGGTGTGACTCCTGACCGACATCGGTATGACTCCTGACCGACATCGGTATGACTCTCCCGACCGACATCGGTGTGACTCTCCTGTCAGACATCGGTGTGACTCCTGACCGACATCAGTGTGACTCTCCTCACCGACATCGGTGTGACTCTCCTCACCGACATCGGTGTGACTCTCCTGACCGACATTGGTTTGGTTCTCCCGACCGACATCAGTGTGACTCTCCCGACCGACATCGGTGTGACTCCTGACCGACATCGGTGTGACTCTCCTGACCAACATCGGTGCGACTCCTACCCGACATCGGTGTGACTCTCCCGTCCGACATCGGTGTGACTCCGACCGACATCGATGTGACTCTCCCGACCCACATCGGTGTGACTCCTGCCCGACATCGGTGTGTCTCTCCCGACCGACATCGGTGTGACTCCCGACCGACATCGGTGTGACTCTCCCGTCCGACATCGGTGCGACTCTTACCCGACATCGGTGTGACTCTCCCGACCGACATCGGTGTGACTCTCCCGTCCGACATCGGTGTGACTCCTGACCGACATCGGTGTGTCTCTCCCGACCGACATCGGTGTGACTCCCGACCGACATCGGTGTGACCCCGTCCGACATCGGTGCGACTCTTACCCGACATCGGTGTGACTCTCCCGACCTACATCGGTGTGACTCTCCCGACCGACATCGGTGTGACTCTCCCGTCCGACATCGGTGTGACTCCTGACCGACATCGGTGTGACTCTCCCGTCCGACATCGGTGTGACTCCTGACCGACATCGGTGTGACTCTCCCGACCGACATCGGTGTGACTCTTACCCGACCGACATCAGTGTGACTCTCCCGATCGACATCGGTGTGACTCTCTCGACCGACATCGGTGTGACTCTCCCGACCGACATCGGTGTGACTCTCCTGACCGACATCGGTGTGACTCTCCCGATCGACATCGGTGTGACTCTCCGGACCGACATCGGTGTGACTCTCCTGTCCGACATCGGTGTGACTCCCGACCGACATCGGTGTGACTCTCCCGACCGACATCGGTGTGACTCTCCCGACCGACATCGGTGTGACTCTCCCGACCGACATCGGTTTGACTCCTGACCGACATCGGTGTGACTCTCCTGTCCGACATCGGTGTGACTCCGACCGACATCGGTGTGACTCTCCTGTCCGACATCGGTGTGACTCCCGACCGACATCGGTGTGACTCTCCCGACCGACATCGGTGTGACTCTCCTGTCCGACATCGGTGTGACTCTCCCGATCGTCATCAGTGTGACTCTCCGACCGACATCGGTGTGACTCTCCTGACCGACATCGGTGTGACTCCTGACCGACATCAGTGTGACTCCTGACCGACATCGGTGTGACCTCTGACCGACATCGGTGTGACTCCTGACCGACATCAGTGTGACTCCTGACCGACATCGGTGTGACCTTTGACTGACATCGGTGTGACTCCCGACCGACATCGGTTTGACTCCTGACTGACATTGGAGTGACTCTCCTGTCCAACATCGGTGTGACTCCTGACCGACATCGGTGTGACCCTCCTGTCAGACATCGGTGTGACTCCTGACCGACATCGGTGTGACTCTCCTGTCCGACATCGGTGTGACTCTCCTGACTGACATCGGTGTGACTCTCCTGTCCGACATCGGTGTGACTCCCGACCGACATCGGTGTGACTCTCCCGACCGACAACGGTGTGACTCCTGACCGACATCGGTGTGACTCTCCTGTCCGACATCGGTGTGACTCCTGACTGACATCGGTGTGACTCCCGACCGACATCGGTTTGACTCCTGACTGACATTGGAGTGACTCTCCTGTCCAACATCGGTGTGACTCCTGACCGACATCGGTGTGACCTCTGACCGACATCGGTGTGACTCCTGACCGACATCAGTGTGACTCCTGACCGACATCGGTGTGACCTTTGACTGACATCGGTGTGACTCCCGACCGACATCGGTTTGACTCCTGACTGACATTGGAGTGACTCTCCTGTCCAACATCGGTGTGACTCCTGACCGACATCGGTGTGACTCCTGACCGACATCGGTGTGACTCTCCTGTCAGACATCGGTGTGACTCCTGACCGACATCGGTGTGACTCTCCTGTCCGACATCGGTGTGACTCTCCTGACTGACATCGGTGTGACTCTCCTGTCCGACATCGGTGTGACTCCCGACCGACATCGGTGTGACTCTCCCGACCGACAACGGTGTGACTCCTGACCGACATCGGTGTGACTCTCCTGTCCGACATCGGTGTGACTCCTGACTGACATCGGTGTGACTCCCGACCGACATCGGTTTGACTCCTGACTGACATTGGAGTGACTCTCCTGTCCAACATCGGTGTGACTCCTGACCGACATCGGTGTGACTCTCCTGTCAGACATCGGTGTGACTCCTGACCGACATCGGTGTGACTCTCCTGTCCGACATCGGTGTGACTCCTGACCGACATCGGTGTGACTCTCCCAACCGACATCGGTGTGACTCTCCCGTCCGACATCGGTGTGATTCTCCCGATCGACATCGGTGTGACTCTCCCGTCCGACATCGGTGTGACTCTCCCGACCGACATCGGTGAGACTCTCCCGATCGACATCAGTGAGACTCCTGACCGACATCGGTATGACTCTCCCGACCGACATCGGTGTGACTCTCCCGACCGACATCGGTGTGACTCTCCCGACCGACATCGGTGAGACTCTCCCGATCGACATCAGTGAGACTCCTGTCCGACATCGGTGTGACTCTCCTGACTGACATCGGTGTGACTCTCCTGTCCGACATCGGTGTGACTCCCGACCGACATCGGTGTGACTCTCCCGACCGACAACGGTGTGACTCCTGACCGACATCGGTGTGACTCTCCTGTCCGACATCGGTGTGACTCCTGACTGACATCGGTGTGACTCCCGACCGACATCGGTTTGACTCCTGACTGACATTGGAGTGACTCTCCTGTCCAACATCGGTGTGACTCCTGACCGACATCGGTGTGACCTCTGACCGACATCGGTGTGACTCCTGACCGACATCAGTGTGACTCCTGACCGACATCGGTGTGACCTTTGACTGACATCGGTGTGACTCCCGACCGACATCGGTTTGACTCCTGACTGACATTGGAGTGACTCTCCTGTCCAACATCGGTGTGACTCCTGACCGACATCGGTGTGACTCCTGACCGACATCGGTGTGACTCTCCTGTCAGACATCGGTGTGACTCCTGACCGACATCGGTGTGACTCTCCTGTCCGACATCGGTGTGACTCTCCTGACTGACATCGGTGTGACTCTCCTGTCCGACATCGGTGTGACTCCCGACCGACATCGGTGTGACTCTCCCGACCGACAACGGTGTGACTCCTGACCGACATCGGTGTGACTCTCCTGTCCGACATCGGTGTGACTCCTGACTGACATCGGTGTGACTCCCGACCGACATCGGTTTGACTCCTGACTGACATTGGAGTGACTCTCCTGTCCAACATCGGTGTGACTCCTGACCGACATCGGTGTGACTCTCCTGTCAGACATCGGTGTGACTCCTGACCGACATCGGTGTGACTCTCCTGTCCGACATCGGTGTGACTCCTGACCGACATCGGTGTGACTCTCCCAACCGACATCGGTGTGACTCTCCCGTCCGACATCGGTGTGATTCTCCCGATCGACATCGGTGTGACTCTCCCGACCGACATCGGTGAGACTCTCCTCACCGACATCGGTGTGACTCTCCTGACCGACATCGGTGTGACTCCTGACCGACATCGGTGTGACTCCTGACCGACATCGGTGTGACTCTCCTGACCGACATCGGTGTGACTCCTGACCGACATCGGTATGACTCTCCCGACCGACATCGGTGTAACTCTCCTGTCAGACATCGGTGTGACTCCTGACCGACATCGGTGTGACTCTCCTGACCGACATCGGTGTGACTCTCCTGTCAGACATCGGTGTGAATCCTGACCGACATCGGTGTGACTCTCCTCACCGACATCGGTGTGACTCTCCTCACCGACATCGGTGTGACTCTCCCGACCGACATCGGTGTGACTCTCCCGACCGACATCGGTGTGACTCTCCTGACCAACATCGGTGTGACTCTCCTGACCGACATTGGTTTGGTTCTCCCGACCGACATCAGTGTGACTCTCCCGATCGACATCGGTGTGACTCTCCTGTCAGACATCGGTGTGACTCTCCCGACCGACATCGGTGTGACTCCTGACCGACATCGGTGTGACTCTCCCGATCGACATCGGTGTGACTCTCCTGTCAGACATCGGTGTGACTCTCCTGTCCGACATCGGTGTGACTCCTGACCGACATCGGTGTGACTCTCCCGTCCGACATCGGTGTGACTCTCCTGTCAGACATCGGTGTGACTCTCCCGTCCGACATCGGTGTGACTCCTGACCGACATCGGTGTAACTCTCCCGACCGACATCGGTGTGACTCTCCTGTCAGACATCGGTATGACTCTCCCGTCCGACATCGGTGTGATTCTCCCGATCGACATCGGTGTGACTCTCCCGTCCGACATCGGTGTGACTCCTGACCGACATCGGTGTGACTCTCCCGATCGACATCGGTGTGACTCCTGACCGACATCAGTGTGACTCTCCCGTCCGACATCGGTGTGACTCTCCTCACCGACATCGGTGTGTCTCTCCCGACCGACATCGGTGTGACTCCTGACCGACATCGGTGTGTCTCTCCCGACCGACATCGGTGTGACTCCCGACCGACATCGGTGTGACTCTCCCGTCCAACATCGGTGCGACTCTTACCCGACATCGGTGTGACTCTCCCGACCGACATCGGTCTGGTCTGGAAGGATTTGCCTAAGGTCAGTCCAGAGGATGCAGTGCGTCTGGATGCCCCCCTGACTCGGGAGGAGCTGTCCACTGCCCTTCGGCAACTCCGGAGGGGCAAGTCCCCTGGTTTGGATGGACTGAGTGTTGAGTTTTATCAGGCTTTTTGGGATGTCCTGGGGGATGATTACAGCCTTGTCCTAGGGGAGAGCCTAGCCACCGGAGAAATGCCCCTCTCATGGCGAAGAGCTGTTGTGGTCCTACTGCCCAAGAAGGGAGACCTCCGCCTGCTAAAGAACTGGCGGCCGGTCTCCCTCTTGTGCGCGGACTACAAGATCTTCGCCCGGGCAATGGCCAACCGTCTGGGTTCGGTAATTGGACAGGTGGTCCATCCTGACCAATCTTACACGGTCCCGGGCCGCTCCATCCAGGACAATGTCCACCTAGTACGGGACCTGATCCACCTGCTCCAGGAGACTGGGACCCCGGCAGCGTTTCTTTCTCTTGACCAGGATAAGGCGTTTGACCGGGTGGACCACAGTTTCCTGCTGGGCACCCTGCAGGCTTTTGGGCTCGGACCACACTTTGTGGCCCGAGTTCGGCTCCTGTACTCTGCCGCAGAGTGCCTAGTTAAGATCAACGGATCACTGACAGGACCTATCCACTTCCGAAGAGGAGTGCGTCAAGGGTGCCCCATGTCCGGTCAACTGTATGCGATCTGTGTCGAGCCATTCCTCGGCCTTCTTCGGCGAAGGCTGACAGGTCTGGTTCTGCGCGAACCGGACATGAGGGTCGTCCTCTCGGCCTACGCCGATGACGTACTCCTCATGATGACAGACCCCTGTGACCTGCGGAGGATGCGCGAGTGCCAAGATGTTTTCTCGGCGGCATCCTCCGCCAGGATCAACTGGGCGAAATGTTCCGGACTCTTAGTAGGCCAGTGGCAGGTGGACTCCCTGCCGGAGGAGATGAGAGCTTTTGAGTGGAGCACCAGACGTCTTCTCTATCTGGGAGTCTACCTGAGTCCTTCTGGGGAGACCTGGCTGGCGAACTGGCAGGACCTGGAGACAAAGGTCATGGCCCGGCTAGGGCGCTGGTCAGGCCTTCTCAGGGTGCTTTCCTATCGAGGCAGGGTGGTGGTCATAAACCAGCTGGTGGCCTCCATGTTGTGGTACCGGATGGTCACCTTGGCCCCCCCTGCCCCTTTTGTTGCGAGAATGCAGAGGAAGCTGGTGGACTTCTTCTGGGGAAACAGGAAACACTGGGTCTCTGCAGCGGTTCTGAGTCTCCCAGTAGGAAAGGGCGGACAGTCGCTGGTGTGTGTACGCACACGACTGGCGGCTCTCCGCCTCAGGACTCTGCAGAGATTCCTGTACGCCGAGCGCCCTCCCAGGTGGCACGTGTTGGCGACTTTCTTCCTCCGGAGGGGCTGCTGCCTTCACGAAGATATGCAGCTACCACCGGCAGGCGTCAGCCGTGCTGCTTTGCAGAGGCTGCCCGGCTTCTATCAGGACCTACTGAGAGTCTGGAACATGGTTGCCTCAGGCCGGGAATCCCCTCCTCTGGCAGAGGGCGGGGTCCTGGCCGACCCTTGCCCTGCCTCAGCGGATGTCGGTGCGGCTCAGGTGTGTGGATCGACTCAAGCTGAGCTGCTCGTCGGGCCCAGGCCCCGCAGCCTTACCCAAGAGACGAATCCACACAACTTGAGCCGTCTTTCATCGACACCCACAATCCCATTCAGGGATGCAGGCAGGAGGTACCTTTATGGGCTGCTGCTCCACACCCTCCACTTCCTAGCCTTTGTCCACCGTCCCGACACGCCATGGCGGTCGGTCTTTCCACCTGGAGGTGAGGGGGGTCCCCAATGGAAGTCCCTTTACAAGGGAGTCCTCCCCATGCACCTTGGGGATCTCGGCTGGAGGGTGCTGCATAAAGCGGTGCCCTGCAATAAGTTCTTTAGTCTGTACACGGATCTCCCAGCCGCGTGTCACTTCTGCGGGCTGGAGGAGACCGTGTACCACATGTACACGGAGTGTGTGAGGCTGCAGCCCCTTTTCGCGTTTTTGCGTGGGCTGCTTCTCGCCTTCTGGTTGCATTTCAGTCCCACCCTATTTATATATGGTCATCCAGTAAGGATGGGGGCACAGAGGGATGAGGATGTCCTTGTCAACTTGCTCCTGGGGCTGGCAAAAATTGCCATCCGTGGCTCCTGGAAAAGGGTGGCAGGAGGTTCTCCCCGGGCGGACTGCCTGGCTATGTTTAGGGGGTATGTTCGTGCCCGGGTGAACATTGAAAAGGAATACGCACAGTCCACGGCGACCGTAGAGGTGTTCCGGGACCGTTGGGCTCCGCGGGGTGTAAATGCCATCATTGATGAGGATGGCAATATATTGGTTTAAGATGTATTGTCTGTTTGTAGTGTAGTAAATATGTTAGTCACTGGGTTTGTAAATATTGTATAGCACCGACATTTGTAATAAAGAATTTTGTAAAAAAAAAGAGACATCGGTGTGACTCTCCCGTCCGACATCGGTGTGACTCCTGACCGACATCGGTGTGACTCCTGACCGACATCGGTGTGACTCTCCTGACTGACATCGGTGCGACTCTTACCCGACATCGGTGCGACTCTCCCGTCCGACGTCGGTGCGACTCTCCTGACCGACATCGGTGTGACTCTCCCGACCGACATCGGTGTGACACTCCCGACCGACATCGGCGTGACTCTCCTGACCGACATCGGCGTGACTCTCCTGACCGACATCGGCGTGACTCCTGACCGACATTGGCTTTCAATCTCAATGACATTTTTTTCTGGCACATGACAACACTTGTAATACCTTCTGTTGATCAGCACTACGATGCCAGACTCACCTTCAATGATCCTTTATAAAGGAAGGAGTGAGGCAATAAATCTGTTATCAGGTCATTTGATCCCCAACTGCTGCACTTTGTAAAATAAAAGCACAGAGCATTAAACAACAATGTAATAAACGATATTTGACCGTCACCCTACACAGACAGCAAAGTTTGCATAATTTCCTTATTACTATTTAATTATTTATGTTGTAACTGTAATGAAATCCAGTTTCCCCAGGGATCAATAAATTATGACTATGACTATGACTATGTTACAAATCCTGTGCTGGGCCATAATCGGGAAATATCCTGGAGTTAAGATGTTTGATGATCTCACACTTTTTATTATTCTGGGCACTCCGTTTCAGGTCTGTTTATCTCGTGTACATTGATAATTACAGTGAAAAACAATGTTTGCATTAACAACCAACACATTTAGGGAGTACTGGGGGGCAGTCTGCCAATGTTGTCGCACTCTCCATCTTCAACACTACATGCTCGCGATGCTTGGCAGAACAGGCAAGCAATGAAACAACCACAGCAAAACGAACAACTTTACTTCCTCCCTCCCCCACACCCACACACTCACATGGACAGTCCTCCAACTCCAGGCAGGCTGTCTTCAACCATCAGGCTTCCACTTTCGGACTTACGATTGACCTTTGCACTCCAACCCTCAGTATTTTTGACCAATGACGGGACCCCGAACTCCAGGTTCCAACTCTGGGCGTATGGGCCAACTGGCCCTCATCAGCACTTGTCACACAGAGAATTCATCCTTGCTGTTCCCTGACTGGACTCAGTGGTGACTTCGTGATCAATGTCCTCTCTTTGTCATGTGCATTAACACAGTGCTCGATCATCTCTAGTGGCAAGTACTGGGTTTAGTTAGATTACACTCAGTGAAGTCCTACTCTACCCCCTGGAGGGATGAGGCCAGAACTTGTCCCTTCCCGAAAGAGGAAGCAACGGGGAACAGTAACTGACATTTTCCGGCGTAGCAACGGAGACTTTGATCAGCAGAGATCACAGGGGTCCTTACCCCTGAAGAAGATAGAACTTGGTTCAAACCCCCAGCAAATGAGGGGGAGGAGAAGGAAATCATCAGAGTTTCAGAGGTACAGCTCAAGATCACTGCTGTAATACATTCATTGACTCAAACATGTGATCGTGTCAAAGAAAGCTTCTTCAAATGCCAAATGTTTCACTAGTCATGCCTTTCACTCATATGACAACAATCTCATACCAGCAGGAAGGGAGGATGAGATCCAATGTCCTTTGAGGGGGCGGTGGGTATTAGCTAATGGACTCAGGAATACAGCTCTCAAGTTTAAACTAGACACATCTTTTCAAAGAAACACAAATCACAGTAAGCATGCATCCTCTTGCCATTGTGAATCCTAGTTAGCAACCTTACTTCACTCTACCAAGCAACATGCACAAAATACTGGAGGAACTCAGCAGGCCAGGCAGCATTGAAAAGAGTACAGTCAACGTTTCGGGCAGAGACCCTTCATCAGGACTTCCATGATGCAGGATTTCCAGCATCTGCAGATTTTCTCTTGTTTGTGATTGGACTATTCTGAAACAATTTGTTTTCAGTCTGTTGATCTAGTTTGCATAAACAGTTCCTGCAATTGTTCTTTTTAATGTTGGGGTTATGCCATCAAATCTATAGTTGGAAATGGCAAAAAAAGAATATGAATAAATCAGTCATGCAAAAGGATGACATCAAATTTATTGGCACAACTTTACCCAAAATAACTTGTGGTTATGGAATTAAATATTGCTGTCAGTAAAGCTTGTTTACTAAAGAACTGTCAACCACTCCCTCAAACTTACGACTGAAACATCCTGAGGATACACCAGTGAGTACGCTGATAGAATGTACCCCCTTGCATTCAGACCTCGTAGCCCATGAATCTAAAGCTTATTTGAAAATCACAATGAAAGATGAAGTCATCTGTTCTATAAGACAGGAAAACCTAGGAGCAGTATTTGGCCATTTGGCCCATCAAGACTGCTGAGCCATTCCATCACAAATGATAAGAAATAAATCATTATTATCTCTCTCAACCCCATTTTCCCACCTTCTCCCCATAACCTTTAATGTCATGATTGATCAAGAACCTATCAACCTCCACCTTAAATATACTCAATGACGGCCTGCATAGGCATTTGTGGCAATGAATTCCACAGATTCAACACCCACCGGCTAAAATGTTTCTCAGCTCTGTTCTAAATGGACATCCCTCAATTCTGAGGCTGTGCTCTCTGGTCCTAGGTTCCCCCACCATAGGAAACATCCTCTCTATCCAAGCCTTTCCTCCCCCCCCCCATTCTTCTAAACTCCAGCGAGTACAGGCCCAGAGCCACAAATGAACCACAAGCTTTAACCCTTTCATTCCTGGGATAATTCTCATGAACTTCATCTGAACTCTCTACAATGCTAGCACATCCTTTCTTTGATAAGTATTCCAGAACTGCTCACAATACTCCAATGCAGTCTGACCAGTGCCTTACAAAGCTTCAGCATTAAATCTTTGCTTTTATATTCTAGTCCTTGCAAAATGAATGCTATCATTGCATTTGTCTTCCTTACCACCAACTTAAATTAAAGATTAGGGAATCCTGCACGAGGATTCCCAAGTCCCTTTGCACCTCAGATCATTGAATGTTCTCCCCGTTTATGAAATAGTTCATGCCCGTATTCCTTCTGCCAAAGTGCATGACCATGCTCTTTCTCACACTACATTCTATTTGCCCCATCTTTGACCATTCCCCCCAATCTAAGTCCTTCTGCAGACACCCTGGTTCTTCAGCGCCACCTGCTCTTCCACCTATCTTCGTATCATCCACAAACTTGACACAAAGCCATCACTTCCTCTATCCAAATCATTGACATACAACCTGAAAAGAAGCAGTCCCAACACCAACGCCTACAGCGCACCACTAGTCACTGGCAGCCAACCAAAAAAGGCCCTTTATTTCCACTCTTTGCCTCCCGCCAGTCAGCCAATCTTCCGTCCATGCTATTACCTTTCCTGGAATACCATAGGCCCTTATCTTGTTAGGCAGCCTCATGTGTGGCACCTTGACAAAGACCTTCTGAAAATCCAAGTACACAACATCAACTGATTCTCCTTTGTTTATCCTGCCTTATAGCTTTTTTAGTTGCCTTCTGTTGGTTTTTAAAAGCTTCCCAGTTCTCTACCTTCTCACTAACATTTGCTCTATATATGTCCTCTATTTTGCTTTTAGGCTGTATTTGATTTCCCTTGTCACCTATGGTTGCCTCATCCTCCCTTTGGAATTCTTCTTCATCTTTGTGATGTATCTTTCCTGCACCTTCCGAATTACCTCCAGAAACACCAGCTATTGCCGTTCTGCCATCACCCTTGCTAATGTCCCCCTCTAATGAGTTTTGGCCAGCTCCTTTCTCATGCCTTAGTAATTCCCTTTACTGTAATACTGATATATCTCATTTTAGCTTCTCACTCTCAAACTGCAGGGTGAAATCTATCACATTATAATCTCTGCCTCCTAAAGGTTCCTTTACCTTAAGCTTCCTAATCATATCTGGGATATTACATAACACCCAAACCAGAATTGTCATTACCCTAGTGGACTCAACTATGAGTTGCTCTAAAAAGCCATCACATAGGCATTCTACAAATTCCCTGTCTTGGGATCAATCTACTTGTATATTTAAATCCCACATGATTATCACAACTTAGCCCCTTTTGCATACACTTTCTGACTCCCATTGTAATTTGTAGCCCACATCCTGGCTCCCGTTCGGTGGCCTGTATATAACTCCCGAAAGAGGCTTTGTACCCTTCCAGTTTCTTAACTCTACCCAGAAGGATTCTACATCTTCCAATCCTATGCCATCTATTTCTAAGGATTTGATTTCACTTTTACCAGTACAGCCACCCCAACCTCAAGGCCCCCTGCCTGTCCTCTCGATACAATGTGTATCCTTGGATGTTAAGCTCCCACCTATGATCTTCTTTCAGCCACAACTCTGTGATGCCCACAGCTTTGTACTTGCCAATCTCTAATTGCACTATTAGATCATTTACCTTATTCCATATATTTGTGTGCATTCAAATATAACACCTTTGGTCCTGTACTCGTCAGCCTTTTAGATTTTGAACCCCTGTTACACTTTATGTCATCTAATTGACTGCAATTTTGCCCTGTTATCTGCCTGTCCTTCCTCACAGTCTCACTACACACTACATCTACTTGTATACCAACTGCCCCATCCACAGCCCTATCACTCCAGTTCCCATCCCCCGGCAAATTAGTTTAAACCCTCCCCAACAGCTGTAGCAAACCTGTCCCCAAGGATATTGGTTCCCCTCAAGTTCAGGTACAGGTCATACCTTCCCCCAGAAGACATCCCAATGATCCATAAATCTGAAACCCTGTCCCAATTCTTCAGTCAAGCATTCATCCACCAAATCATCCTATTCTTACCTTCACTGGCACATGACACAGGCAGCAATGCAGAGATTGCTACCCTGAAGGTCCTGCCCTTCAGCTTTCTGCCTTACTTCCCATATTCTCACTTCATGACCTCCTCTCTCTTTCCTACCTATGTCATTGGTAACCAATAAGTACTACAACTTTCGGCTGTTCGTTCTGGCCCTTTAGAATGCTGTGAACCCAATCTGAGACATCCCTGACCCTGGCATCCTGGGAGGCAACATTCCCTCCGGATGTCTCTTTCACATCCACAGTATCTGCTTTCTGTTCCTCTAATTATGGAATCCCTATCTCTACTGCGCTTCTCGTCTCCTCCCTTCCTTCCTGAGCCACAACGCCAGACTCAGTGCCAGAGCTTTGGTTGCTGAGGCTTCCCCCGGTAGGTTGCGCCATGCACAGTACCCAAAGCGGTATACTTATTACTGAAGGGAGAGGCCACAGGGGTACTCTGCAGTGGCTGCCTACTACGTCACCCATAACCTGTGTCCTACAACCTGGGTAAACTACCTCCCTGTAGCTCCTGTCCATTCTCCCCTATGAGCCAAAGGTCACTGACCTGCAGCTCCAGTTTCTTAACACGGTCTCTCAGAAGCTAAGCTTGATACACTTCATGCAGAAGTAGTAATCTAGAGGACTGGAGATCTCCCAAATTTCCCACATCTCACACACGGCACATAGCTCTACTTCCATATTGATTCTCAGCGCACTAGCAATGAAATAACAGAGAAAAACAAACTAGAAACTTTCTTACTTACAGAGAGAACAGGTTTTGTTCCCCAAGCCTGTTGAGCCAAAGCCGAACCACACCACTCTAACAATGTTCTAATTGTCCTTTCTCGGGTAGTCACAGGGAGCTTATGTTATTTTCAATGTTACCACCAATTCACTAAGCCATTGATTAACACTTTGGAATTTATATTAACAATAACTTTCATCATTAAAATGCACAAAATTAGAAAACAGCAAGTTATAAACTGTTCGAGCTTCCATTTTGTTTTCATCTGTGAACACGCACACCTCAAAAACCTTTTTTACATTGGTTTGAGTTGAGAAACAATCAGAGTTCTGTCTCTCCCTCCTAAAATATTTTTACTAAACCTCAAAGCTGTGTATTTGTAGATGTTCCGGGCAGACTGGATGCATCTGCTGTCAATCATGCAATGGAAGTTGGCGTAGGCGTTGAAGTCAGGCGCTCCACCGACTGCAGGCGGTGTGGTGCCGTAACCATACTGGAGCCAACATCATTGATTTTTATAAAGTGTCCTGGATGAGGAAGTGGAGGGATGGGTTAGTAAATTTGCTGACGACACAAAGATTGGACGTGTTGTGGATAGTGTGGAGGGCTGTCAGAGGTTACAGTGGGACATTGATAGGATGCAAAACTGGGCTGAGAAGTGGCAGATGGAGTTCAACCCAGATAAGTGTGAGGTGGTTCATTTTGGTAGGTCAAGTACGATGGCAGAATATAGTATTAATGGTAAGAGTCTTGGCAGTGTGGAGGATCAGAGGGATCTTGGGGTTCGAGTCCATAGGAACTCAAAGCTGCTGCACAGGTTGACACTGTGGTTAAGAAAACATACAGTGTATTGACCCTCATCAATCGTGGAATTGAGTTTAGGAGCCGATAGGTAATGTTGCAGCTATATAGGACCCTAGTCAGACCCCACTTGGAGTACTGTGCTCAGTTCTGGTCGCCTCACTACAGGAAGGATGTGGAAGCCATAGAAAGGGTGCAGAGGAGATTTACAAGGATGTTGCCTGGATTGGGGAGCATGCCTTATGAGAATAAGTTGAGTGAACTCAGCCTTTTCTCCTTGGAGCGACGAAGGATGAGAGGTGACCTGATAGAGGTGTATAAGATGATGAGAGACATTGATCGTGTGGATAGTCAGAGGCTTTTTCCCAGGGCTGAAATGATTGCCACAAGAGGACACAGTTTTAAGGTGCTTGGAAGTAGGTACAGAGGAGATGTCAGGGGTAAGTTTTTTTACACAGAGAGTAGTGAGTGCATGGGCTGAAGGACCTGTATTGTGCTGTAGGTTTTCTATGTCTCTATATTTCTATGATTGAAGAATTTGGAAAGGTAAGCATCTGCTTCAAAAGGTCGACAGTCATACCAGTGCCCATGAAGAGCAGGATGGGCTGCCTCAATGACTATTGCCCAGTGGCACTCACATCTACTGTGATGAAGTACTGACGGTCAACACTGGCACATCACAAGGATGTGTGCTCAGCCCACTGCTCTACTCTCTACTCCCAGGATCGTGTAGCTAGGCACAGCTCAAACACCATCTATGAATTTGGCGATGACACAACTACTGTCGGAAGAATTTCAGATCATAATGAGGAGGGATACAGGAGTGAGTGGTGTTACAGCAGCAACCTTGCACACAGCATTAGTAAGTCAGAGGAGTTGATTGTGGACTTCAGGAAGGTGAAATTGAAGGAACACACACCAGTCCTCATCGAGGGATCAGAAGTGGGAAGGGTGAGCAGTTTCAAGTTCCTGGTTTTTAACATCTCTGAAGATCTATCCTGGGCCCAACACATTGGTGTAATCACAAAGAAGGCACGACAGCAGCTGTATTTCATCTGGAGTTTGATGAGACTTGGTACATCACCAAAGACATTTGCAAATTTCTGCAGATTTACCGCAGAGAGCCTGCTAACTAGCGCATCACCATGTGGTTTGAAGGGGCCACTGCAGAGGATCAAAATAAGCTGCAGAGAGTTGTAAACTCAGCCAGCTCCATCATGGACACCAGCCTCCCCAGCGTCCAGGACATCTTCAAGGAGTGATGCCGCAAAAAAGTGGCGTCCATCATTAAGAACCCCCGTCACCCAAGGACATGCCCTCTTCTCATTGCTACCATCAGGAAGGAGGTACAGGAGATCGAATACACACACTCAACTTTACGGGAACAGCTTCTTCCTCACAGCCATCAGGTTTCTGAATGGACATTGAACCCATGAACACTTCCTCAGTATTTTTCCCTCTCTTTTAGCTCTACTTATTTAATTTACTTTTATATATTGTAAACTCCTAGTTACTATAAGTGTGTGTGTGTGTGTATATATATATATAAACACACACACAGAGATACTTATTGTAACTAGGAGTTTTTATTATTACATATTGCCACGTATTGCTGATGTTTCATGACATATGCCGGTGATGTTAAACCCGATTCTGATTAACAGTAAGCACAATATTTTTCTGGAACGATGCCAAAAAATGCATTCACAACCTTAAATTTGAGGGCTGTTTATCATTCCAGATGTGTTTCTTCACATAAAGAGTGAAATCTGCAGGTTCATCCATTTTCTGCACAGGCTGAGTGCAACTGAGAATTTCAGACTTCATATTGATGGAGTATTGATTACTGAAGAGATTAGGATCTTATGTGAATCATGATTAGCTATGATCTTATTAAGTAGTGGAACATGTTTGAAGGACAGAAGGACACATTCCTGGTCTAATGATCCTCAAAATAAACATATACCTGGTCAAAGATAGCAATTTTAATAAGTTACAAAGTTTTCTCATCGCCAATTAACACTGAACTGCCTTGACAGCCTGTGAATTCACTTTCAGTTCTCTACAGCTCATCTTCCAGGTAATATTTATAAACTTTTTTTACTATTTGCACAATTTGTCCTCTTTTAGAGGCTATAGAAACATAGAAAACCTACAGCACAATACAGGCCCTTCGGCCCACAAAGCTATGCTGAACATGTCCTTACCTTAGAAATTACCTAGGGTTATCCATAGCCCTCTATTTTGCTGAGCTCCATGTACCTATTCAGGAGTCTCATAAAAAAACCCTATCGTATCCGTCTCCACCACCATCGCCAGCAGCCCATTCCACGCTCTCACCAATTTCTATGTAAAAGCTTATCCCTGACATCTTCTCTGTACCTACTTCCAAGCACCTTAAAACTGTGCGCTCTCATGCTAGCCATTCCAGCCCTGGGAAAAAGCCTCTGGCTATCCACATGATCAATGTCTCTCATCATCTTATACACCTCTATCAGGTCACCTCTCATCCTCCGCCACTCCAAGGGAAAAAGGCCAAGTTCAGTCAAACTATTCTCATAAGGCATGTACCCCAATCCAGGCAACATCCTTGTAAATCTCCTCTGCACCTTTTCTATAGTTTCCACATCCATCCTTTAGTGAGGCGACCAGAACAGAGCACAGTACTTCATCCGGGGTCTGACCAGGGTCCTATATAGCTGCAACATTACCTCTCAGCCCTTAAACTCAATCCCACAATTGATGAAGACCAATGCACCGTATGCTTTCTTAACCACAGAGTCAACCTCCGCAGCTGCTTTGAGTGTCCTATGGACTCAGATCCCAAGATCCTTCCGATCTTCCACACTGCCAAGAGTATTACCATTAATACTATATTCTGCCATCATATTTGACCTACCAAAATGAACCACCTCACACTTATCTGGGTTGAACTCCATCTGCCACTTCTCAGCCCAGTTTTGCATCCTATCAATGTCCCGCTGTAACCTCTGACAGCTCTCAACACTATCCACAACACCTCCAACCTTTGTATCATCAGCGAATTTACTAACCCATCCCTCCACTACATCATCCAGGTCACTTATAAAAATCACAAAGAGCAGGAGTCCCAGAACAGATCCCTGAGGCACATCACTGGTGACCGACCTCCATGCAGAATATGACCCGTCTATAACCACGCTTTGCCTTCTGTGGGCAAGCCAGTTCTGGATCCACAAAGCAATGTCCTCTTGGATCCCATGCCTCCTTACTTTCTCAATAAGCCTTGCATGGGGTACCTTGTCAAATCCCTTGCTGAAATCCACATACACTACATCTACTGCTCTACCTGCATCAATGTGTTTAGTCACATTATCAAAAAATTCAATCAGGCTCGTAAGGCAGGACCTGCCTTTCACAAAGCCATGCTGACTATTCCTAATCATATTATGCCTCTGCAACTGTTCATAAATCCTGCCTCTCTGGATCTTCTCCATCAACTTACCAACCAGTGAAGTAAGACTCACTGGTCTATGATTTACTGGGCTATCTCTACGCCCTTTCTTGAATAATGGAACAACATCCGCAACCCTCCAATCCTCTGGAACCTCTCCCGTCCCCATTGATGATACAAAGACCATCGCCAGAGGCTAAGCAGTCTCCTCCCTCACCTCCCACAGTAGCCTGGGGTACATCCCGTCCGGTCCCGGTGACTTATCCAACTTGATACTTTCCAAAAGCTCCAGCATATACTCTTTCTTAACATGCTCAAGTTTTTCAGTCAGCTGTAAGTCATCCCTGCAATTGCCAAGGTCCTTTTCCATAGTGAATACAGAAGCAAAGTATTCATTAGGAACCTCTGCTATCTCCTCCGGTTCCATACACACTTTTCCACTGTCACACTTGATTGGTCCTATTCTCTCACGTCTTATCCTCTTGCTCTTCACATACTTGTAGAATGCCTTGGGGTTTTCCTTAATTCTGTCCGACAAGGCCTTTCCATGGCCCCTTCTGGCTCTCTTAATTTTTTTCTTAAGCTCCTTCCTGTTAGCCTTATAATCTTCTAGATCTCTATCATTACCTAGTTTTTTTAACCTTTCGTAAGCTCTTCTTTTCTTCTTGACTAGATTTACAACAGCCTTAGTACACCACGGTTCCTGTACCCTACCATCCTTTCCCATCTCATTGGAACGTACCTATGCAGAACTCCATGCAAATATCCCCTGAACATTCGTCACATTTCTTCCATACGTTTCCCTGAGAACTTCTGTTCACAGTTTATGCTTCCAAGTTCCTGCCTCTTAGCTTCATATTTCCTCTTACTCCAATTAAATGCTTTCCTAATTTGTCTGTTCCTATCCCTCTCCAATGGTATGGTAAAGGAGATAGAATTGTGATCACATGGGATGTTTGTCAGCCTTTGTTATGTGAGGCTTTTATGGAATCTATTGTATTTCTTTGTTTTCCTATAAATGCCTGCAAAAAAAGAATCTCAAGGTTGTATATGGTATATATACATTTATAATAAATCTGCTTTGAACTTTCAACATAAATAGTTCCAGGCTGTTTATTATCCATCCCCTGGCAGAGCCATAAGTGCATCGCTGTTTCTCGTAGCTGTCTAACCTGGGAAACACTTTTCCATTTTCTATTTCATTTCCTGTTTTTAATGTAAATTTTCAGCTGTTTTTTTTTGGAGCATATTCAGACTACCAATCAACAATTTTTAAACAACACAAGAATTCAGTCACAATCATTGCTCAGTGAGCTGCCCGACTCCTATTCTGGAGATATGAGCTAGTCCGTGATTCCACTGAAGGACTGAAGAAGTGGTGCCATGCCAGAAAAAAAGAGATTCCATTAAAGCATACGATATAGGACCAGAATTAGGCTATTTGGCCCATCAGGGCTGCTCCACCATTCAATCATGAATGATTTTCGTTTAGTCTACCTTTCTACCCTGCTATCCTTAACCACGCCCACCCTCACCAATCAAGAACCTATCGAACCTTTGCCTGAAATATACCCAGTACCTTGGCCTTTACAGGATTCTGTGCCAATGTATTCCTCAGATTCACCATCTTCTGGATAAGAAATTCCTCCTTGTTTCAGTTTTAAAGGAATGCTCCTTTATTCTAAGGCTGTGCCTTCAGATCCTAGACTTCCTACTAATGGAAACATCCTCTTTACATGTACTCTATCTGGGCAATTCCATATCTGGCAGGTTAAATTGAGATTCTCCTCTCATCCTTCTGAACTTCATTGCGTACAGGCTCAGAGACATCAAACACCGCTCATACATTAAACCTTGCCTTCCTGGATTCATTCAGTGCTCATACATTAAACTTTACACCCCTGGATCTGCTCTTGTCAAACTTTTCTGGACCTTCTCTAGGGCCAGCACATCCTTCCTTAGATAATGTACCCCAGTTCACCCTTTCAGGATAATACGGATCATACTATGACACTAATTGCTGTGTACAATTCATTACCATAACTGCAACAGAGCATCATTTCAGCGAACTCTCATTAATAACACACAAATACTGGAGGAACGTGGATTACAAATTACAGCAGGAGATAGAAAGGACATGTCAGAAAGGCAATGTCATGATAATTGTTGGGGATTTTAACATGAAAGTGGATTGGAAAAACCAGGTCAGTACTGGACCTCAAGAAAGATAATTTGTAGAATGTCTAAGGGATGGCTTTTTAGAACAGCTTGCTGTTGAGTCCACTAGGAGATCGGCTGTGCTGGATTGGATGTTCTGCAATGATCCAGAGGTGATAAGAGAGCTTAAGGTTAAGGAACCCTGAGGGAACAGTGATCACAATATGATCGAGTTTACTTTGAAATTTGAGAAGGAGAAGCTAAAATCCAATGCATTGGCATTTCAGAAGAAGAAAGGAAATTAAAATGGCATGAGAGGGGAACTAGCTAAAGTGGACTGGAAAAGGACACTAGCAGGAAGGACAGCAGAGCAGTAATGGCTGGAGTTTCTGCAAAAAATGAGGGAAGTGCAAGACAGATATATTCCAAATAAGAAGACATTTTTGAATGGAAGGAGGACACTACCGTGCTGACAAGGGAAATCAAAGTCAAAGTACGTAAAAGCAAAAGAGAGGGCATACAAGGAATCCAAAGCTAGTGGAAAGATAGAAGTTTGGGAAGATTTTAAAAACTTGCAGAAGGAAACTAAGAAGGTCATTAGGAAGGAAAAGATGAATTATGGAAAGAAGCTGGTGACTAATATCAAAGAAGATACTAAAAGCTTTTTTAAGTATATAAAGGGTAAAAGACATTTAAGGGTAGATATAGGACCAATAGAAAATGATGCTGGAGATATTGTAATGAGAAATGCAGAGATGGCAGAGGAACTGAATGCATATTTTGCATCAGTCTTCACAGTGGAAGACATCTGCAGTATACCGGGCATTCAAGAGTGTCAGGGAAGTGATGCGTGTGCAATTAAAATTACCACCTAGAAGGTGCTCAGGAAGCTTAATGGTCTGAGGGTGGATAAATCTCCTGGACCTGATGGAATGCACCCTTGGGTTCAGAAGGAAGTAGCTGGAGAGATTGTGGAGGTATTAACAATGATCTTTCAAGAATCAATAGAATCTGGCATTGTACCAGATGACTGGAAAACTGCAAATGTTACTCAGCTATTTAAGGGTGGGAGGCAGCAGAAAGGAAACTATAGACCTGTTAGCCTGACATCAGTGGTTGGTAAGTTGTTGGAAGCGATTGTTAAGGATGATATTACAGAATACTTGGAGGCACAGGACAAGATAGGCCAAAGCCAGCATGGTTTCCTGAAAGGAAAATCCTACCTGACTAACATCAAGCAGGGTAGACAAAGGAGATGTAGTAGATGTGGTGTACTTGGATTTTCAGAAAGCCTTTGAAAAGGTGCCACACATGAAGCTGCATAGTAAGATAAGAGCCCATGGAATTACAGGGGAGTTACTAGCGTGAGTGGAGCATTGGCTGATTGGCAGAAAACAGAGATTGGTAATAAAGGGATCCTATTCTGGCTGGCTGCCGGTTACCAGTGGAGTTCCACAGGGGTCAGTGTTTGGACCGCTGCTTTTCACAATGTATATCAATGATTTGGACTATGGGGTTAATGGATTTGTGGCTAAATTTGCGAACAATATAAAGATAGGAAGAGGAGCGGGTAGTGTTGAGGAAACAGAGAGCCTGCAGAGAGATTTAGATAGTTTAAGGGAATGGGCAAAGAAGTGGCAAATGAAATACAATGCTGGAAAGTGTATGGTCATGCACTTTGGTGGAAGAAATAAACGGGCAGACTATTATTTGGATGGGGAGAGAATTCAAAATGCAGAGATACAAAGGGACTTGGGAGTTCTTGTGCAGGATACCCGAAAGATTAACCTCCGGGTTGAGTTGGTGGTGAAGAAGGCGAATGCAATGTTGGTATTCATTTCTGGAGGTATTGAATATAAGAGCAGGGATGTGATGTTGAGGCTCGATAAGGCACTCAGGAGACCACACTTGGCTTCTTATTTTAGAAAGGGTATACTGACATTAGAGGGGGTTCAGAGAAGATTCATGAGAACGATTCCAGGAATTAAAAGGTTACCGTATGAGGAACGTCTGGCAGCTCTTGTGTTGTATTCCCTGGAGCTCAGAATGAGGCGGGGGGGGGGAATCTCATAGAAACATTCCAAATGTTAAAAGGCCTGTACAGATTAGATATTGCAAAGTTATTTCCCATGGTAGGGGAGTCTAGGACAAGAGGGCATGACTTCAGGATTGAAGGACGTTCATTTAGAACAGAGATGCAGAGAAATTACTTTAGTCAGAGGGTAATAAATCTGTGGAATTTGTTACCACAAGATGCTGTGGAGGCCAAGTCATTGGGTGTATTTAAGGCAGAGATGGACAGGTTCTTGATTCAAAGGTTATGGGGAAAAGGCAGGGGAGTGGGGATGACTAGAAGAATTGGATCAGCCCATGATTGAATGGTGAAGCAGAATCGACGGGCCAAATGGCCTACTTCTGTTCCGGACCCTTATGGAACTGAGTGAGTCAGGCAGCTTCTATGGAAGGAAGAAACAATTGATGCTTCAGGCTGAGACCCTTCGTCAGGACTGGAAAGGAGAGAAAGCCGGACGAAGCCAGAATAAGAAGGTGGGGGAGGGGAAGAAGCACATTCTGGCAGGTGGCAGGTGATAGGTGAAGCCAGGTGAGGTGGAAGGTGGGTGGGTGGGGGATGGGGATGAAGTGAGAAGCTCGGAGTTGGTAGGTGGAAAAGGTAAAAGGCTGTAAAGTATGAATATAGTAGGAGAGAAGCGTTGCCCACTGGAGAAAAAGAAGGAGGGGGGCACTAGAGGGAGGTGACGGGCAGGTGGAGGGAAGAGTTAAGAGGAGAGCCAGAATGGGGAATGGAAAAGAGAAGGGGGAGAGGAGAGAAAGTACTGGAAGTTAGAGACATTTGGAGGCTACTCGGGAATCTCCTTGCTCTCTACGATTTCAGGTTCGCCTGAGCTGATTCAGCTGCAGATCAGCACAAACACCTCTTCAACGCCACTTCTGTTTCCGTAAACAGTGAAAGCTAAATCCACACATTTTTCTTTAAATTATAGGCCAAGTGCATTTCAACAATCCACCTTCAATTAATAAGAAACAAAACTCTGCCCAGAGATCGAGTAAGGAGTCCCTTAATTTTTCACGGTGCAAGAGCCCTCATCTTGATATCAATATGAAGAGGCCCTTCTCGACCTGGTACCCTGGTCTTGTCAATTTGAACGGTGACAGAAACTGTTCAAAATGGAACTTACTCAGGACCCAATGACAGGACTCCCAGGATCCTTGAAGGACAAATTCCTGGGTCAATACCAAAAATACATGGAAGCTCAAATTGCAACAGCTTAAGGACACCATGAACGTGGAATAAGGATGTTTGCTTTATTGACTACTATCAGCTAAACAGAACTCAAGCTATAGAGTACTACAGTAGAGAAACATTTAGTTCATGCTGAACCAGTAATCTGCCTAGTCACATTGACGTGTACAAGGACCATAGTCCTCCATAGCCTCCCATCCATGTTCCCATCCAAATTTCTCTCCAATGTTAAAATCAACCCTGTACCCACCACTTGGGCTGGCAGCTCGTTCCATATTCCCACCAGCCTCTGAGCGAAGAAGTACTCCTTAAACATTTCACCTTTCACCCTTAACCCATGGCCTCCAGTTGTAGTCTAACCCAACGTCACTGAAAGAAGCCTGCCTGCACTTACCTTCAAAATTTTGTATACCTCTATCAAATCTTCCCTCAACTCAAATCTTGGGTAATGATGAGTTTGAGTGCAGAGAGGAAATTAAGAACCTGGTGGCATGGTGCGAAGACAATAACCTATCCCTCAACGTCAGCAAGACGAAGGAATTGGTTGTTGACTTCAGAAGGAGTAGCGGACCGCACAACCCAATTTACATCGGTGGTGCGCAAGTGGAACAGATCAAAAGCTTTAAGTTCCTCGGGGTCAATATCACGAATGACCTGACTTGATCCAACCAAGCAGAGTTCACTGCCAAGAAGGCCCACCAGCGCCTTTACTTCCTGAGAAAATTAAAGAAATTTGGCTTGTCCCCTAAAACCCCCACTAATTTTTATAGATGCACCATAGAAAGCATTCTTCTAGGGTGCATCACAACCTGGTATGGAAGTTGTCCTGTCCAAGACTGAAAGAAGCTGCAGAAGATCATGAACACGGCACAGCACATCACACAAACCAATCTTCCGTCCTTGGACTCACTTTACACCGCACACTGTCGGAGCAGTGCTGCCAGGATAATCAAGGGCACGACCCACCAGCCAACACACTTTCTGTTCCTCTTCCCTCCAGGAGAAGGTTCAGGAGCTTGAAGACTCATACAGCCAGATTTGGGAACAGCTTCGTTCCAACTGTGATAAGACTACTGAACGGATCCTGACCCGGATCTGGGCCATACTCTCCAAATATCCGGACCTGACTCTCGTTTATTTTTGCACTACCTCACTTTCCATTTCCCTATTTTCTATTTATGATTTATAATTTAAATTTTTAATATTTACTAATTTTTACTATTTTAATATTTTTAATATTTAGTATTTGTAATCTAGAGAGCAGGAAGCGCAGAATCAAATATCGCTGTGATGATTGTACATTCTAGTATCAATTGTTTGGCAACAATAAAGTATAAAGTATAACTGCAGGATATATGATGCTTAAATCAGATACACATACACATGATGATTTTCAACCCACACGACATATTTACAAACCATATATTGATAGGTTCCTTAAGGTTGTCATGGCCAGGGAGGTAGTGAAGGTAAGATCTCACCACCTATTAAATGCTCCCAACAGCATGCATCTCAATCACCTCTGACAATATCGTGTTGGACTTGGACGATTGCATCAGTGTCTCAGTTCTGTGCCTTGTTTTTGCTCACGGATGATTATACTTACAACTCTTTTACTTTGTGAATATGTTTACTTTAATTGCCTAATCTCTCTACGTGAAATTGGTTGGGCTTGGCTCTATCGCATGTAAGGGTGGCAATGTATTGACAAATCAACCTGGACAAAGCCTAAGATAGATTCTTAGGCGGAAGACAAATAAAAAGTGAAAACAAAAATGGAAATGCTGGAAGAAGTCAGCCAGCCAAGCAGCATTGGTGGAAAAAGCAATGAGCTATGTTTTGGATTATAGACCCTTCATCAGAATCGAGAGAATTGCGGCATGGGATGTTTTGACTGTCATCCATGACTACAGCTACGGCTGACTGAAATGAAATGGATTTAAGAAATTCTTTTTATTTATTTTTAGGGCAATGTCTCCACTGAAGTCCTACATCCTGCAATCCAAATGAAAAATAAAACCATTTGTGCCTGAATTGATAAATGTTTTTTTTGATCAATAGACCACAAATGATCAATTGAATGATACTGACCAACAATCTGTTGGAGGAATTAAATGGGTTGAGCATCATTGCTGTTGGGGAGAAGAAAGGAACTGTTGATGTTTCCGGTCATTTTCGCAATTCTTCATCCCCTCCTTCTCCCGCAAATCAATCCACAGACAATTTCCAGTAGATTGTTTCTTCCTCCGTAATAAAATATCTGCAATTCCAGGTGTTTTCATAAAAAATACTCTTGATAACTCTTCCAATTCAGCAATGTAATCTCTCATGATTTCAGACTGCACGTGCATATTTACTGGAACAGAATTCCAGTACATAGTTCCTGAAATGTTAAATTCCTCAAAGTTACTATTTCTGAGGACTGTCCTGGGCCCAGCACGTAAGTGCAATTATGAAGAAAGCACAGCATCACCTCTAATTCCTTTGGAGTTTGCAAAGATTCAGCATGATATCTAAAACTTTGACTAACTTCTACTCTATAGATGTGTTGTGGAGAGTATATTGACTAGCTGCATCACAGCTTGGTATGGAAACACCACTGACTTTGAATGGAAAATCCCACAAAAAGTAGTGGATACTGCCCATTCCATCACAGGTAAAGTCCTCCCAACCACTGAGCACACCGAAATGAAACGCTGTCGCAGGAAAGCAGCATCCATCATCAGGGACCCCCACCATCCAGGACATGCTCTCTTCTCGCTGCTGCCATCAGGAAGAAGGTACAGGAGCCTCAGGAACCACACCATCAAGTTCAGGATCAGATGTTACCCCTCAAACATCAGGCTCTTGAACCAGAGGGGTAACTTCATTTGCTCCTTGACTGAAATGTACACATAGTCTATGGACTCACTTTCAAGGACTCTTCATCTCATGTTCTTGGTATTTATTGCTTACTTACTTATCATTATTATTTCTTTTTTTTTTGTATTTTCACAGTTTAAAGATCTTTTGCACACTGGTTCAACACCCAGGTTGGTGCAGTCTTTCATTGTGTATTATGGTTATTATTCTATGAATTTACTGTGAATGCCTACAAGAAAATGAATCTCAGAGTTGTATATAGCAACATGTATGCACTTTGACACTAAGTTTACTTCGAACTTTTGAGGTGAAGTCACAAATTGACAGAGTGAAAGCTTTTGGTAAGGCATTGGCCTTGGCTGGTGATGGTGTGTATTGTAGAAGGCACTGGAGAGGCAGACTTGGAGCATTATGTTCAGTTTTCCTTACCCTGCTACAGAAGAAATGTTTTTAAACTGGAACAAGTGCAGATGTTGCTAGGACTTGAGGCACTGAGTTAGAGGAAGAGATTGGACAGGCTAGGATCTTTTTTCTTTAGAGTGTAGGAAAGTGAGAAGTAACCTTTAAAGGCATATAAAGTCATGTGGGACATGCAACATTCAGCAGTATCTTAGATCTAAACCATCAGGCCTTCACACGCTTGTCTTTGTGTAGTATGCCTTTGTGGAACATATGATGGTAGGTGTCAAGTACGTATAAGTACTAGGGTTTGATCACAGATAGACTGAATATATCAGTTGTATTTCATGATTCAGGAAGAACTCAAGGGCATATGTTTAAAGTGAAAAGGCAAGGATTTAATAGAAACTTTATTTTACACACAGAGAATAGTATTTCTAAAGAGTGAGCTGATAGAGGAAATGTTTGAACTGGTACAACAACAATATTTAAGAGTTGGACAAGTTCATGGATAGGAGAGGTTTCAATAGATATAGGCCAAACTCTGACAAATGGGACGAGCTAATACTTTATTTAGTGATACATCACGGTAACCGGCCCTCTTGGCCAACAGCCCCTCACTGCCCAACTACACCCATGTGACCAATGAACCTACTAAACATACACCTTTGGAATGTGGGAGGAAACCAGAGCACCCAGAGGAAACCCATGCAGTCACAAGGAGACAAATACAGAATTGAACCCGGGTCGTATGGCACTGTCATAACATAAAATTTTGTGACGCTTTGCGGGGTGGGGGGGCATAGTGAACAGCCCACCTCTGCATTTCTAATGACCAGTACTGTTTATTGTTCTTGTGTTAAAATGCTTTTGTGGCATTATGGTGGGAAGTTCCAGTCATTGATTGTTACATTTTAGCTTGGGTTATACAGTTATTCACTTGTGTATTTGTGGATCACCCTGACTGTAACCAGGGTGTGTGATGGTCACCTCCCCGTCGGTGTGAGATTGGTTGGGTTCACTCTCCGGGTCAGGGTGCTCGGTCTGTTTTGTGTCTATCACAATAAAGTGGTTCTTGAGTTAAAGAGCTTCTTTGTCTGTCATTATGGACAAAATGCTCGCCACATTGGTTTCAGGAGTGGGATGCGAGATCGAAGACGAGATTGAAGAGCTACAACATCGTATAGAGTGCCCTCAGACCCGGGAATAAGATGAGGGACCGAGCAGTATGCCTCCCCTACACTCACAGGCAGGGCTCGTGAAGACGGGACCCGTTGGGAGGATCCGGGAACCGAACATTGTGCCTTCCCAGGGAGTCCTGAATGAGTGAGTGTACCCAGATTCCCCAACCCAGGGACAGAGCGGAGTGCATCAGTTGTTGCTGTAGTGACCTACACTGGAGAACCCAAGAAGCTATAGCCATGGGAGGACAGGCACTATGGCAGACGCTACTGGAGCAACAGGAAGATCAAAGGGCCTCGACGATTTTCGCCTCAGGGTCCACCCTGAAGCTCCCCAGGTACAACGGTACTAGCCGCCTGAAGCCTTGCCTGGCGAAAGTCAAACTTGACGCATGGCACAATGGGTGGAGCCCCATCGAGAGGCCCTGGCACTGCAGGGAGATGCTCTGCAGGCCCTCCTCAACCTGACGCCGGTGGAGCAGCATGACTACAGGGCCCTTGTAGTGGCACTGGAGTGGCATTTCGAGCAGAGGCCATTGGCAGAAGCAACGAGGGAAGATGGCGCTGTATGGGAGAAAGCTTGGGGGCATTTGCAGCAGATTTCTGCCACTGTTCTTGGCATGGCTACCCCCAGTTCCCTCCCGTGGCCCAGGCAGAGCCATGCTTTTGTAAAAGCGTTGACGCTGGAGCGCCTTCGGCAGTATGTTCGCCTGACGTCACCATCATCGCTGGCTAAGGCAGAGACAGCAGAACGATCTTAGCCCCCCCAAAGTGTTCCAGCATCGCCCCGCACCCTGCGAGCCCGGGCTTGTGTCACCCAGGGTGAGGAGGAAACTGACGAGGAGGAGCCTGTGAGACAGGTCGGACCCCACTGCCGGCCACGAAATGACCTCGGCTACCGGTGCGGTGAGGCAGGTCTGCGGCAGTGCAGCGCACCTCGCAGCAACCCAAAACCAGACAGCTGAACCACGGGCAAGAGACCGTGACAGTGCTTCAGGTGACAGCCAGCAACGACCTCCCCACCGTGGACCAGCAGCTACGCAGTGAACAGGTGAGCAATCCCGTGTTGGCCCGGGTGAGGGAATGGCTGAGTGTGGGACAACGGCCAGAGTGGGCAGAGGTCTCTGCCCTAGACCCAGAGACTAGAGCCCTATACTCAGGCAGTGCATTCCACGCACCAACCACTCTCTGAGTAAAAAACCTTCCTCTAATATCCCCCTTGAACTTCCCACCCTTTACCTTAAAGCCATGTCTTCTTGTACTGAGCAGTGGTGCCCTGGGGAAGAGGCGCTGGCTATCCACTCTATCTATTCCTCTTATTATCTTGTACACCTCTATCATGTCTCCTCTCATCCTCCTTCTCTCCAAAGAGTAAAGCCCTAGCTCCCTTAATCTCTGATCATAATGCATACTCTCTAAACCAGGCAGCATCCTGGTAAATCTCCTCTGTACCCTTTCCAATGCTTCCACATCCTTCCTATAGTGAGGCGACCAGAACGGGACACAGTACTCCAAGTGTGACCTAACCAGAGTTTTATAGAGCTGCATCATTACATCACGACTCTTAAACTCTATCCCTCGACTTATGAAAGCTAACACCCCCATAAGCTTTCTTAACTACCCTATCCACCTGTGAGGCAACTTTCAGGGATCTGTGGACATGTACCCCGAGATCCCTCTGCTCCTCCACACTACCAAGTATCCTGCCATTTACTTTGTACTCTGCCTTGGAGTTTGTCCTTCCAAAGTGTACCACTTCACACTTCTCCGGGTTGAACTCCATCTGTCACTTCTCAGCCCACTTCTGCATCCTATCAATGTCTCTCTGCAATCTTTGACAATCCTCTACACTATCTACAACACCACCAACCTTTGTGTCATCTGCAAACTTGCCAACCCACCCTTCTACCCCCACATCCAGGTCGTTAATAAAAATCATGAAAAGTAGAGGTCCCAGAACAGATCCTTGTGGGACACTACTAGTCACAATCCTACAATCTGAATGTACTCCCTCCACCACCACCCTCTGCCTTCTGCAGGCAAGCCAATTCTGAATCCACCTGGCCAAACTTCCCTGGATCCCATGCCTTCTAACTTTCTGAATAAGCCTACCGTGCGGATCCTTGTCAAATGCCTTACTAAAATCCATATAGATCACATCCACTGCACTACCCTCACCTATATGCCTGGTCACCTCCTCAAAGAACTCTATCAGGCTTGTTAGACACGATCTGCCCTTCACAAAGCCATGCTGACTGTCCCTGATCAGATCATGATTCTCTAAATGTCTATGTCTATAGATCCGATCTCTAAGAGTCTTTTCCAAATCTTTTCCCGCTTACATGCAGGAGGGAGGGGAGCTGCGGGGGACTTTGGGATTCTTACATTTAACTGTCGTTCATTCTTTGGGGCACTCCTCTGTTTTTGTGGATGTTTGCAAAGAAAAAGCATTTCAGGATGTATATTGTATACATTTCTCTGACATTAAATTGGACCTTTGACTGGCATCTCAGGGCTGGGTCTGTCTGCACCTCCACTACCCCCTGCCCCGGTACTTCTTCTCTGCCACCCGTCCTACATCACTCACGTGGTGCTCCACCCTCACCATTCTCAACATCCTTTGCTCCCACCAGGTTTACAAACTTGTTCTCCACTCCACATTGACAGATATAGTATTGTGTAAAAGCCTTAGGCACTCTAGTTATATATACAACAAAGACTTTTGCACAGTACTGAGTGGTCAGACCCCACTTGGAGTACTGTGTTCAGTTCCAGTCACCTCACTACAGGAAGGTTGTGGATACTATAGAGAGTGCAGAGGAGATTTACAAGGATGTTGCCTGGATTGGGGAGTATGCCTTATGAGAATAGGTTGAGTGAACTTGGCCTTTTCTCCTTAGAGCAACGGAGGATGAGAGGTGACCTGATAGAGGTGTACAAGATGATGTGGGGAATTGATCATATGGATAGCCAGAGGCCTTTACCCAGGGCTGATATGGCTAACACGAGGGGGCATAGTCTTAAGGTGCTTGGAAGTAGGTACAAGGGGGATGTCAGAGGTAAGTTTTTCACACACAGAGTGGTGAGTGTGTGGAATGCACTGCCAGCGAAGGTGGTAGAGGTGGATACAATAGGGCCTTTTAAGAGACTCTTAGATGGGTACATGGAGATTAGAAGAATAGAAGGCTATGCACTTGGGAAATTACAGGCATTTTCTAGAGTACGTGGTCGGCCCGACATTGTGGGTCAAAGGGCATGTAATGTGCTGTAAATTTCTGTCTATATATTGTATAACGGTCTCATTATTTTTACTTACCTTAACACAACATAACTGATGAAATTGGCTTTGAGGTAGACTGGGGACATTGTGGAGGCATGATAGTGTAGGGGTTAGCACAATGTTTTAGTACCAGCTGTAAGATTGGAATTCGATTCCTGCCACTGTCTCTGAGGAGTCTGTAGATTCTGCCCACGACCTTGTGAATTTCTGCTGGGTGCTCTGGTTTCCTCCCGAGACATACGGTCAGGGTTAGTGAGTTACGAGCATGTTGTGCTGGGGCTGGAGCATGGTGACACTTGTAGGCTGCCCAGCACGATCCTCGCTGATTTACTTTGATGCAAATGACACATTTCACTTATGTTTTGATGTACATGTGACAAATAATCTTTAAATCTTTAAGGTGCTCCAAGTCAATGACACAGACGTTAAAAGGAAAGTTAAAATCAGTTCAACGAGATATACATAGCCACAGTCTGCTTCATACTCTGTATCCATGTTTACCTGGTTTTCCCCAGATCTTCCTGTACAGTTGGATTATAAATCTTCCATCATGGTAAGTATAAAGGGTACACTCACCTGTTGTCCATTCTGAGCACTATGTCTGTTTCATAGGTGTGCAAGTCAGAGACATCTACGATATTGTAACACGGACTAGCTCGTCTGTACTTCCCTTTGAGCCACAATGTGGGAACTGGATGAAAGGGGTTACTCAGCAAACTCATTACAGTAACAATCACCTTGCCCAGGTACACATCATGTGTTTCAATCTGTTGACGTATTTTGCCAAGTTCCTTCCCTCCTTCCTCTCCATACCCTTTCCTCAATCTGCAAGGTACAGCAAGGACAGTATGGGATAATCTCCGTTTGACTGAATGACACTACCTCATCCAACAGTCAAGAGGCTCAGCTTCATTCAGTAGAAAGTCTCTAACACTCAATGTATTCGCTTCTTCCTACAGAGAACACCTTGACTGCAGTATGGACTGTTGGAAAGATACCCTGCAGTAAGTGGACGAGGGTAGTTCAACAGCATTTCATAAAACTGCCCCAGCAAATATCTAATTCGCTGATCATGTGGCAGCAACTCAATGTAAAAAAGCAGTTGTTGTTTAAACCAAACATCAGAATGCAGATGAAATGAGATCTAAGTGACTTTGACCATGGAATGATTATTGGTGCCAGACAGGGTGGTTTGAGTATCTCAGAAACTGATGATCTCCTGGGATTGTCACGTACAACAGTCTCTAATGCTTACAAAGAATGGTGTGAAAAACAGAAAAAAATCCAGTGAGCGGTGGTTCTGTGGGTGAAAATGCCTAGTTAATGAGAGAGGTCAGAGAAGAATGGCCAGACTGGTTCAAGCTGACAGGAAGGTGACAGTAACTGAAATAACCACAGATTGCAACAGTGGTGTGCAGAAGAAAGCACAATATATCAATCCTCAAAGTGGATGGGCTACAGCAGCAGAAGACTACACTGGGTTCCACTGCGTGCAGAAGAAATGTTCCATATTTTTCACGGTCTCAGAATTAGATTCAGATTTATTATGACTGACATATGATGTAAGATTTGTTACTTTGAAGGAGTACAGTGCAAAAATATAAAATTATTATGAACTACAAAAATAAATAGTGCAGACAAAGGAATAATGAGATCGTGTTTGTGGACCATTCAGAAATCTGATCGCAGAGGGGAAGAAGCTGTCCCTCTATTGTTGAGTGTGGGTTTTCAGGCTCCTGTTCTTTGCCCCAGGTGGTAGGCAATAGGTTTCAACAGGTACATTTAATGTCAGAGAAATGTATACAATATACATCCACAAAAACAGAAGAGTTCCCCAAAGAATGAATGAAAGTTAAATGTTAGAACCCCAAAGCCTCCCCTCCCACATCCCCCTCCCATATATAAGCGACAGCAAGGCAACAACAGGAGCCCCTCCCCCACCAGGAAAAAATTTTCAGCACTCCCCCACCGGGCACTCCAGCGTGCGCCAAAGCATCAATAAAGACACAGACTTGCAGTACCCCAAAGACTACTCATTCACCCGGTAATTCGACATACCACAGACTCTCTCTCTCCCTAATAAGGGAAAACGATATGTCCCCATTTCACAGCGAGAGGGGAGACATAACAAACAACTCGTTGATTTATGATGTTAAAAGTCTGTAGTGTCACTTTTTCTGTGCTCTGTGCCCAGAGAGTCAGCCCCAGGGCTCAGGTCTCCAGACACACAACCCGCGGCAGCTAACCCATTGCTCCTGATGTATCGTGTTCTTCCACGATGTCGAGGGTACTGGCCTAGGATCAGCCCATTTCCAGAGCCATGAAAATCTGGCACCCTGATGGTGCGCTAGTCTTCCAGGCCAAGGCCAGTTGTGAGGCCTTGAGAGCAGGTCCCAGTCCCGCAAAGAACCAAAGTCAGCATGTAACATAGTGGTGGTCATGATAGGAGTGCACGCCCTGGATGGTGTGGGTCTTTAGTGATGGATATCACCTTCTTGAAGCACTATCTCTAGAAGATGTCCTCAGGTGGTGCCCATGATTGAGCTGACTGAGTTTAAAGTTCAATGAAAGTTTGTTATCAGAGTACATATATGTCACCATATACAACCTGAGATTCATTTTCTTGCGGGCATACTCAGTACGTCCACATTAGAATAATAACCATTACAGAATTAATGGAAGACCACACCTTATTTGAGTGTTGAACCAGTGTGCAAAAGACAACAAACTGTGCAAATACAAAAAGAAAGAAATAATTAATTAATAAATAAATAAATAAATAAATAAATAAATAAATAAATAAATAAATAAATAATATTAAGAACATGAGACGAAGAGTTCTTGAAAGCAAGTCGTGGAAACATTTCAGTGATGGAGCAAGTGAAGTCGATTGAGGTTCTCCCTTTTTGGTTCAAGAGCCTGATGGTTGGGGGTGCAGTAATAACTATTCTTGGACCTGGTAGTGCCAGTCCTAAGGCTTCTGTCCCCTCTTTCTGATGGCAAAAGCAAGAAGGGAGCATGTGCTGGGGTGGGGGTGAGTCCCTGATGACCGATGCTGCTTTCCTGTGACAGCACTTCAGGCTGAAGTGCTCAACGGTGGGGAGGGCTTTACCCATGATGTTCTGGGCCGTATCCACTTGCACTTTCTGTTCAAGGGCATTGGTGTTTTCACAGAGGTTGTGATGCAGCCAGTCAATACACCCTCCACCACACATCCACAGAAGGTTGTCAGATTTTTAGATGTCATGCCGAATCTCCACAAACTCCTAGGGAAATAGAGCTGTGCTTCCTTGAATAAATTTACAAACTTCTGTAGCCTCTAGCAATCATACGGATTGGAGGCTCCATGTTCAGTCGCTAAATCGAGTCCGACTCTGACCTCATGGACCTCATGGCAAGATACAGAAGTAGATTGCCAGGCCTTTCTTCCGCACAGATACTGCTGCTGCCCAGGTTGGGACCTGGCTGGGTTTGAACTCAGAACCATCCGCCTTGAAATCCACTGCTGATGTCACCATACCACCAGCCGGCCCATACCAGGCTGTTAGAATGCTTTTTTGAACCTGAATCTTCATTGGTACAGGATGGTGGTGTATGAGAGGGGCAGGTTAGTAGGGGAGCTTTGTATTGCATCCTTCCTGTTCCACTTACCTGTGAACAATGCGGTTGTTTGATCATGCACACAACAGCTGATAGCAAGCTTTTTCAAATAACCACTGAATCACTTACTGATTGCAATGTAAATATTTTAGCCATTTCTAATTCAATTTTGTTCCACTTAGTGCAAGCCACGTGCTTAGAATAGTATTGACAAAGTATATCTTTGTTAAACCGCATCAGTGATGAAATTAGAACATTAGAACATCTTCAGTCTGTCAAAAGGGTCCTATCTGTCCTCTCATACCCCACAGCATTACATGAAAGAGGTGAAAGGGAGTTATCTTCTCTGTCAACACAGCAATGAGCAAACAAACTGCCCTAGTTTTGACAAAGGTTTGATACAAAGCTGTTGGCATTCCTCAGTATTATTGACTGGAGGTTTCAGGACACCCAAAAACCTTGAACATACAGGTGCATTTCCACCTGTGACTTCTTAGTTGCATTTCTCTGCTGCACTGTGCATTCATACATCAAATTTCAAGAGAATTTATTATCAAAGCATGTACATGTCACCATATTCTACCCTGAGATTCATTTTCTTGTGGGAATTCACAGCAGAACAAAGTAAATGTCAATGCTTCAAAGTGAAGTAAATGTTATTATCAGAGTACATACATGTCACCATACACAACCCCGCGATGCATATTCCTGTGGGCATACTCAGCAAATCTATAGAATAGTAATCATAACAGGATCAGTGAAAGGTCATCTGGAGTGCTGAATACAGCAAACTGCACAAATGCAAATATAAATAAATAACAATAAATAATGAAGTAATGAGATAAAGAGTCCTTAAAGTAAGTTCATTGGAAGTGAGAACATCTCAATGAATGGGCAAGTGAGTGCAGTCATTGTAGCTATCCCCTTTTGTTCAAGAGCCTGATGGCTGGTGGTGGAAGCCCTGAGGCACCTGTACCTTCTAACTGATGGTAGCAGTGAGAAAAGAGCCTGTCTTAGGTGGTGGGAATCTCTGATTGTCACAGTGGGGTGCTGGGAACGGACCCAAATGTGAGACACAGACACTGAGGTACAAGGAACAGGACTTGACTAGAGTAGGGATGTGACAGGATACAGGCAAGGAGCAGGGACAAGAACGCAGACTTGGGCTAGGGAAAGTGGGACCAGGACTAGAAACCATGGACAAGGAGACAAGGCTTCGACTCCGAGCCCGAGACTGGACAAAAACCCAGAACCTGGGTCTTGCCTTGGGCTCAGACCCCAGAACCAGGCAAGGACATGACATGGCTTCAGGACAGGAAGTGGTTGGGGTATAGAGGCCTGAGGCTGTAGGCTGGGTTCTTGGTTTTGAGGCATGGAGGCTGGGGTCTTCAGGCTTGGGTTCTTGGAGCTTGGTTTGGGATCTTCGAGGCTGGAGTTCTTGGAGCTTGGCTTGGGATCTTCGAGGCTTGGGTTCTTGGAGCTTGGCTTGGGATCTTCGAGGCTTGGGTTCTTGGGTCCTGAGGCTTGCAGGTTAGGGTCTTGGGTCTTGAGGCAGCAGACTGGGAGCTGGGGTCTTGGAATGCGGAGGCTGATAACTCGGAGGCTGGAGCTCGGAGACAGACTGGGGACTGTACATCAACAGAGAGCCTGGACTTATCCTTCAAAAAACCGGGACTCATCTTTAACTCGACACTAACATGAGACTGGACAGTACATAGACATAGAGCCGGGAATCATCCATAGACGAGCCGGGACTCATCCATAGACAAGCCGGGACTCAACTTTATCTCCACGCCAAGGTGGAACAGGTCTACCTGTTGGGTAACAGCAGAACGGCCGGACTTACCCAACAGAGGCAACAACAAGACAAGACAGATCCCCCCACAGGGCAACGGCAGAACGGCCTGACTTACCCCATAGAGGTGAGGACAAGACAAGACAAGACAGAACCCCCCACAGGGCAATGGCAGAATGGCCTGACTTACCCCATGGAGGCAAGGACAAGACAAGGCAGATTCCCCCCACAGGGCAACGGCAAAATGGCCTGGCTTACCCCACAGAGGTGAGGACAAGACAAAACAAGACAGGACACCCCACAGGGCAATGGCAGAACGGCCTGACTTACCCATCGGAGGTGAGGACAAGACAAGACAGATCCCCCGCAGGGCAATGGCAAAACAGCCTGGCTTACCCCACGGAGGCGAGGACAAGAAGAGACAAACACCAAAGAACGACAGACAGTTCCATCTCTGTTCCGGGTTGCTCCGAGTCACAGTTCAGCCAGCAACCTCAGCTGGCCCGGGAAACACCCGAATCCATACAGCAAGGACAGCTCTGACTACTGACAGCAAGTCTCCACGAGGGGATGGTTCCCCAGTGCAGCCTAAAGATGGCAAGTGGCCGCTCTAGCCTTTTACCAGCAGGTTGCTTCCAGGGGGATCTTGACAAGACAAACCAGCAGCTCACACTTGACCCCATGGCCACTTATATTCCAAGCCCCAAGATGGGAATCAGGTGCCTATGATTAACTCAACTAAACGAGGGACAGCTGGAAGACCTGGAGTCCTGAGTCCACGGACCAGACCGTGAACCGGAATGCGGACTTCACGGACCGGACCATGACACTGATGACGGACACTGGTTTTCTATGACAGCATTTCATGTATCCGTCCGGGGCCCAGGTGTTGGGGTGGTGGGACACTGGGGTATCATCTCATCGGCAATCAGGGCAGGCAGTTCATCTTCTCCTATGACTGCCCGCCTCGATGTCAGAGATCGAGGTTCATCGTCTGCTGTGGCTGATGTGGAAGGCTTGCTTGACTGCTGAGCCTCGCACATTTTTCTATCATACAGTTGTTTGTCAGGACTCAAACCACCCTCCAAATATCCCCTAAACCTACGTACCCTTTCAAAATTAAAGTCGTACTTTATCATTGCAGCGAAAATCTCACACAGTTGCTTCACTTTCTGCATTCGGTTTCGATTGTTATCCTTTCCTCTTCCAATTGCATCAGCTCTTCATCTATCAGTTCTTGGTCATGTGATGCCAAAATCTCTTCAACATCATCTTCGTCAGCTTCCACAAGCCAGACTCACTTTGTCCTTGCTTCATTCACCACAATCGAAATGCTTAATTATGTCTAGTTTTACGCTAAGTGTAACACCCTTACGAGCTCTTAGGCTTTTCCAATACCTCAGAACTCATCTTGCAAACGGCCGCTCACAGGTATGTGTTAAAGCAATGCCATTCCGAATCCAGGGGAGAGCAGCTGCTCGGGACGCGCGCTGCCTTTTATCGCGCACTGACTATTTTGTGCGCTGATTTTTTATTGCGCGCTGCCTTTCTCCATAACAGTGAAAACACCTACTGAAAACAAAAACAGGGTACTAATGTAGGTCTTTCGTAACAGTGAGGTTTCGTAAAGCGAATGTTCGAAAAGCGGGGGACACCTCTATGTAGATACGCTCAATGATTAGGAGAGCTTTATCTGTGATGAACTGGGCCAAATCCACTACCTTTTGTAGGATTTTCCATTCAAGAACATTATTGTTTCCATACCAGGCTGTGATGCAGCCAGTTAATACACTGTCCATGACACATCTATAGAAAATTGTTTAAGTTTTATATATCATGCCAAATCTCTGCAGACTCCTAAGAAAGTAGAGGCAGTGCCGTGCTTTCTTGCAGTAGAACTTACATGTTGGGTCCAGGACAGATCTTCCAAAATAGTAACAGCCAGGAATTTTTTAACCCTCTTCACCTCTAATCCTCTGATGAGGATTGGTTCATGGACCTCTGGTTTACCTATCCTGAAGCCTACAATCAGTTCCTCGGTCATGCTGACACGGAGTGAGAGTTTGTTGGTATGACATCACTCAGCCAAGTTTTCAATATCCCTCCTGTATGCTGATTCATCACCAATTTTGACAGCCCACGGCAATGGTGTCATTATCAAACTTGAATATGGTATTGAAGCTGTGCTTAGCCATAAATTCACAAGTGTAAATTGAGTAGAGCAAGGTGCTGGGCACACAGCCTTGCGGTGCATCTGTGCTGATGGAGGTCATGAAGGAGATGCTGTTACCAATCGAACTGACTGGGGTCTGCAAGTGAGGAAATCAAGGATCCAATTGCACAAGAAAATATTGAGGCCAAGGTCTTGGAGTTTATTCATTAGTTTTGAGAGGATGATGATATTGAATGCAAAGCTGTAGTTGATAAACAGCATCCTGATGTATGTATCTTTGGTGTCCAGATGTCCCAGGATTGAGTGAGGAGCCAATGAGATGGCCTCTGCTGTGGACCTGTTGCTCCAGTGGAACACTGGAAGGGATCCAAGTCATCTCTCAGGCAGGAGTTGATACGTTTCATCACCAGCCTCTCAAAACACTTCATCACTGTGGATGGGAAGTGCATCTGGGTGGTAGTCATTGAGGCAGATCACCATGCTCTTCTTAGGCACTGGTATAATTGAGGCCTGCTTGAAGCAGATGGGTACCACATACTATCAAGGTGAGAGGTTAAAGATCTCAGTGAACACACCAGCCAGTTAGTCAGCACAGGTCTTTAGTAGGTGGCCAGGTACCCTACCTGGTCCAGATGTTTTCCATGGATTCACCCTCCCGGAGGCAGCCTGCTTTGCATTGTTTTTTGATTGGTGAAATAAACCAATGTCCTTGAATGGAAAATAGTACAAAAGGTAGTGGTTTTGGCCCAGTACATCAAAAATAAAGCCTTTCCAACCATTGAGCTCATCTACGTGAAATGCTTTCAGCTTCAGATACTTAGATGAAAGGATCATCAGGGGATATGGGGTTCAAGATGGTTCACCCATGTTCTGGTGGTCAAGGTGAGCCCTTGAGGGACTGAGCTCATCTGAGAGCAAAGCTCTGCTGTCTCCTGTGTCAGTTGATTCAACTTTGTTGGAGGTCATAGCAGTCAAGCCCTGCCACAGCTGTCGAGTGTCCCTTATTGATTCACGTTTGGTCGAAGTCTCCACTTCACCCATGAGGTGGCCTTTCAGAGACCATCCCTGCACCTCTTGCAGCTTTCTTGGTCTCCAGACATGAATGCCTCTGATCTGGCTCTCAGCAGATTTCAGATCTCATGGTTCATCCAGGGCTTCTGATTGGGGAAGACTTGGAATGATTTACTGATTTAAATATAATAGAATCAATAAACAAAGACTGACATAAATGGTCAAACCATGCAAATACAAAATAACAAATAATAATAATAAATATAAAACTGAGAACATGAGTTGTTGAATCCTTGAAAACGAATAAATAGGTTGTGGAATCAGTACTGAGGAGAGTTGAGTTACTGCACTGGTTCAGGAGTGTAAAGTGAGTAGAGCAGGGGCGAAGCACACAGCCTTTTGGTGCACCAGTGCTGATGGAGATGGTGTTGCCAATCTGAACTGACTGGAGTCTGCTATGATAAAATCGAGGACCCAATTGCAAAATGAAGTATTGAGGCCTACGTCTTGGAGCTTTTTGATTAGGTTTGAAGGGATGATAGTGTTGAATGTTAAGCTGTAGTCAATGAAGAACATCCCTGATGTATGCATCTTCACTGTCCAGATGTTCCAGAGTTGAATGAAGAGCCAATGAAATGGCTGTGCTGTTGACCTGTTGTGACAATGGGCAAATTGGAGCAGATCTAAGTTACTGCTCAGGCAGGAGATGATAAGCTTCATGACCAAAGTCACAAAGCTCTTCAGCACAGTGGACGCAGGTGCTACAGGATGATGGTCACTGAGACAGGTTACCATGTTCTTCCAGGGCTCTGGTATGATTGAAGCCTCTTTGATGTAAGTGGGTTCCTCAGACAGACAAAGTGAGAAGTAAAACATGACTATACACTCCAGCCAGTTGATAGGACAGGTACAAGAAAATCTGCAGATGATGGAAACCCAAAGCAACAACACAAAACACTGGAGGAACTCAGCCTTTTCCAGTCCTGATCAAGAGTCTTGGCCCGAAATGCCATCTGTTTACTCTTTTCCATGGATGCTGCCTGGCCTGCTGAGTTCCTCCAGTATTTTGTGCCATTGATTAACTCGACCAGTACTGGGCCAAACTAGACCACTATCTTGGCCTTGTGGTTCAGTGGAAAAGGTATTCTTCCTCATCACTGTTCTAAAGGATGTATATTCTGAGTAAGTGCCCTCTGGTCCTAGACTCTAAACTATAGAAAACATCCTCTTCACATCCATTCTATCTAGATCTTTCAATATTCAATAGGATTCAATAAGATCCCCCCACACTCTTCTAAACTCCAGCAAATGCAGGCCCAGAGCCATCAAAATGTTCCCCATACATTACCACTGTCATTCCTGGGATCTTTCTTGTGAATCTACTCTGGATCCTCTCCAATGCCAGCATATATTTTCTTAGATAAGGGACCGAAAACTGCTCACAATACTCCAAGTACAGCCTGACCAATTCCTTATAAAGGCTCAACATTACATCCTTGTATCCTATAACCCGACTTCTACCCACAGGCTACTGAACATTAACCATACCATGAAGCGACATCCAGTCATCTAAAACACTTCCATCAGTTAACTTCCCGTCTATGAAAAATTACTCAGAATTCAAGCACAAAGTTGCCTCTTGCTATTCAGTGATGATCATACGTTGTGGAGATTTGCTCAAAGATATTTTAGGTGGATCAGATAACATCTAGTCCAGTATTATTAAAACTTACTGATCTAATGAAAAATCATCAACTTGAAACTTCTCTCCACTGATCCTATCCAACACATTGAGAACTGTCAGAAGTTTCTGTCTATTGCAGACATCCCACCCTGTAAAAACTCATTTCAGGGAGGTAGCACCATCAATTTGCAGGAGACTCCCCGAACTTCCAGGTGAGGTGGGATGTCTGCAATAGAGTAGCTCCTTAGCAGCTAGCCAGCTCATTTAAATAACGTTAGCGATACTAATGAACAAATGACACCTGTTAAACTCACCTCAACATGTCTTTTACAGTCTTAACCCACCATGGGCAATAGAAAAGTCACTGTTGCAATCAGTGCAGCGAGCAACACTGTCATTATTTTTGACCCCTATTAGGCAGGGGTACACTTTAGGGTAGTCTGGGGTGACGTACGTTTTGTATTTTCTTTTTTTGGAACACTCTGCCATGGTGCGCACTCTCTCTCTCTCTCTCTCTCTCTCTCGCACGCTCTCTCACTCTCTCTCATGCTGTCTCTCTCTCGCTCTCACGGTCTCTCGCTCGTTCGCTCTCAAAAAAATTGATTTCCAGGATATTGTATATAATCTGCGGGCATCAGGGAGCCACTATTAATATGCAGGAGACTCCCAGAATTTCCGGGAGAGGTGGGATGTCTGCTATTTTTTTTAATGAATTTTATGTGAGGATACCTGAACAGAAACACTCCATGATAAAACAACTCACATTTACCAAAGTAATCCAAACCCATAATGACTCCTGCATTCAGCAAGGTAACTGGCCTCATCTTTGCTGTTGAATTGGATTGGTGAAGAGGCCATCTGCAGATGTTGGAAATGAAGAATAAAGAGAGAAGGTGTCACAGGTGCAGCAGACTAGTGGTGTCTTTCCAGCATTTTCCGTTTTTAGTTGCTAACTAATGTGTTTTATTATAAGCAAAGCTGAAGAAGTAAAGTTCACCCTGCAATGTCAAGACAGTTAATAATACAAAATACTGCAAACAAAGGGTGGAATTCACAAAAAATGCCGGCATGGATATAAATGGATGAAATTTATAAATGAATGAAATTTACGTCTTCATACATTCAGATTAGTTTGTTGCCAAATACACTCAGCACACCTGTACACCTGTTCATTAATGCAAATATCTAACCAGCCAATTGTGCGTCAACAACTCAATGCATAAAAGCATGCAGACATGGTCAAGAGGTTCAGTCATTGTTCAGACCAAACATCAGAATGGGGATGAAATGTGATCTAAGTGATTTTGACCATGTTACAATTTTTGGTGTCAGATGGGGTGGTTTGAGTATCTCAGAAACTGCTGATCTCCTGGGATTTTCATGCACAACAGTCTCTAGAGTTTACAGAGAATGGTGCGAAAAACAAAAACATCCAATGAGCGACATTTCTGTTAATGAGAGAGGTCAGAGGAGAATGGCCAGACTGGTTTAAGCTGACAGGAAGGCAACAGTAACTTAAATAACTATGCATTTGTGTCCCAGCTGTCTACGCGATACACAGCCAGGGCAGTACAACATGGAGCGGAAGCTGTTGTCCATGTAGCAGGCTCCCCATCTCCATGCAGCTGATAAATCCAAAGAACGGCAGAGATTGATGCAGTTTGGCACCAGCAGCGTCGCAGGAGTTGCCAGTCAGTGTAAGACAGCCTTGGGGACTTCAGTTCCAGATTTTCCCTGGGGATTTACTCCCAAAGCCTTCCCCATGAGTGGGTATCGCCGCAAAGGCAGTGGAGGTTTGAGATCAGAGTTTTCCTTTTCCTGGAAGAGCTGCCAACCACGGCTGATGAGTCCCATTGCCCGAAATGACTGGTTTTAAGGCGCCAGTAACCCACCTTTGCCCCTTCTCCTGTCAGTAGAAATAGTTCCTCCTGGCTTAGTAGCCAAACCACACGCGAAATTCAGGAACTGGACTTGATTGTCAGAAGATATTGAGACACACAGCATTGGGAACATTTAATAGGTCATGGGAGTTTATCCCCACTGCCTCCCCCAGCTATACCAAGCTTAAGGAAACATAAGTATTTATCGTTCCTCTTTAACTGTCCCTTTCACTAAGTGTAACAGACATTCCATTATCTGTAGTGCCTTGTGTCTCCTTTACTAAGTTGTCTACCCAGTTATCTGAAAGGATGTGTCTGGACTTGCATTGCCAGGGTAGGGTGAAAGGTTTCGGCCACTAAAGGAGAAGTTCTATATTATACAAGAAAAAAACTCCTCCATGTGTTTTTAAAATATTTCTGGCCATAATCTGTAATGACTGAAAAACAGCCAAGTTGTTGAACAAGTCAGCTTCTGTGCCGGCGACGAAGGCGAAGTGGAGTGGGTGGGATAGAACCACATGGTCCTACCTAGGTTCCACAAACCAAATCTCAAACCTCAGACCTTCCCACTCTGACGCTTCGGGAAGTCATCGCGGAAAAAATGGGACGTAGTACTATAAACTCCGCCCTCCATTCATCCCAACACGAATAAACACACACACACACACACACACACACACACACACACACACAATCCATAGCATGTTTTTAATATCAAAGGGTTATTCCATACACTGGCACCTATGAAACCCAATGTCCACAGTTCTCACAGATTACTGAATAATTAATATTAACCTGTCGAGGTATTTTCAAGGGCTCTGTGTAACACAGTCGGAATTCTCACCACGGTTAACAAAGCGTACGCCCCATAATAAAGAAATTACAAGGCAAAGAGAACAGACCCACGCTAGGAAGAACACGGCGCTCGGACTGGATGATCCCCCTGCCCTTTCGACCTTCACTAATATTGCAAGAGCGAAAATCCACATCTCCCCCCACCGGGGGACCTGGCGGAGAGAACACGGCTGGGCACCGTCTGCCCCAGCTCCGCACTCTGGCCACGACACTCGCTGCCTTACCCTGTCCGTAAAGACGGTCGCCGGTGATGTCTGCGTTGTTCCTTATCCTTCGGCAGCTTCCCCTCTCCCCAGTCCGATCGATTAGTGCTTAGAGTCCGTGACGTTCCAATAATGGTCGACATCGCAACCCGGCACTTTTTTTCTTAGTTGTGGTTTCCCCCTCCCTCCTACCATCATCCACTCCTCCCTGCAATGTTACAGTTACAATTTACAGCGTGGACTGAGAATACAACACATACACACACACACACACACACACACACACACACACTCACTCAATCTCACACGCACACACTCTCACATACATGCACTCACAAACACACTCACACACACACACTCTCTCACACACATGCACACACACACATGCACACACACACAAACACACACTCACACACTTACTCTCACACACATGCACACACACTCACACACACTCTCTCTCACACTCACTCACACGCACACTCACTCACTCACTCACACACTCACTCATTCATACACACACACACACTCACACACATGCACTCACATGCACACACACTCACACACACACACACTCACACACACGCACACATTCAATCTCACACTCACACACACGCACACACACTCTCACACACATGCACACACTTTCACACACACTCTCACACACACTCACTCACATGCACACACTTACTCTCTCACACACGCACACACACTCACACACTCTCTCTCTCACACATACTCACTCACACACACACACTCACTCACTCACACACACACACTCACTCTCACACATTCAATCTCACACTCACACACACGCACACACACTCTCACACACATGCACACACTTTCACACACACTCTCACACACACTCACACTCACACACACTCACATGCACATACTTACTCTCTCACACACATGCACACACACACTCACAAACACACACACACTCATACACACACTCACACACTTACTCTCTCACACATACTCACTCACATACACACACTCACTCACTCACACACACACTCACTCATTCATACACACACACACACGCACACACACTCACACACACACGCACACTCACATGCACACACACACACACACACACACAGAGTCTCATCGGTTTGCACAGTCTGTTCTTTTGTGGGAGTGGTTATTATATTTAAATGAAAGCATCCCTTCGGCATTACTATCTCAAAGACTGCTCTAATTTAAAGGCTTGTATCGCTTCATAGCCAATCCACTACTTTTACACTGTCCTCAGAGGAATGTTGTGGGTTACATAGGAAGATCCCTAAATAACAGAAGTTTTGAGAGCAGCAAACCATAGCAAGTTGTTAGACCTAACACTTTGAAGGAGTAACTACATAAAATGCTGGAGAAACTCGGCAGGCCAGGCAACATCTATGGAAATGAATAAACAGTTAATGTTTCGGCTGAGACCTTCCTTTGGGATAAAACTTCCATGCTTGTCTTGACCATCAAAACATGGAGGAATTATCACGAACTCCCACGTTCCCCCAATGGGTCTGTGATTTCAGTCTCTGAGGCCGACATATGAGCATCCTTGAACCCACGAAAAGCATCCGGCCCAGACAGGGTGCCTGGCCAAGTCCTAAGGACCTGTGCTGATCTACTGGCTGGAGTGTTCACTGAGATTTGCAACCTCTCACTTCGGGTGTCTGAGGTACCCACCTGCTTCAAGCAGGTTTCAATTGTATCAGAGTCCAAGAAGAGTGTGGTGACCTGCCTCACTGGCTATCAACCAGTTGCACGTATTCACAGTGATGAAGTATTTTGAGAGGTTGCGATGAAACATATCAACTCCCACCTGAGAAGGGACTTAAATCTGCTCCAATTTGCCTCCTGGAGCAACAGGTGCACAGCCGATGCCGTCTCAGCGTCTCTTCACTCAACCCTGGAACATCTGGATAGCAAATATGCATACATCAGGATGCTGTTTATCGACTACAGGAGAGTATTCAATGCCATCATCCCCTCAGAACTAATCAATAAGTTGTTCATGGCCTCAATACCTCCTTGTGCAATTGGATCCTGTATTTCCTCACTTGTAGACCCCAGTCAGTTCAGATTGGCAACAATATCTCCTCCACGATCTCCATCAGCACAGGTTCACCTCAAGGCTGTGGGATTAGCCCCGAGCTCTACTCCACTTACACTTATCACTGTGTGGCTAAGCACATCTCCAATGCCATATTCAGGTTTGATGTTGTGGACCAAATCAGAGGTGGTGACAAATCAGCAAATAGAAGGGAGGTGGTGTCATAACAATAACCTCTTACTCAACGTCAGCAAGACCAAGGAGCTGATTATTGACTTCAGGAGAAGGTAACCAGAGGTCCATGAGGATCAGCAACTTTAAACTCCTCTCTGTTATTACTTCGGAAGACTTGTCCTGGGCCGAGCACAGAAGTGCAATTACAAAGAAAGCACAGCTGCATTTCTGCTTCATTAGAAGTTTGCAAAGATGCGGCAAGACATTTAAAAACTTCGACAAACTTCTATGGATGTGTACTGGAAAGTATATTGACCGGCTGCATCATGGCCTGGTATGGAAGCACCAATGCCCTTGAACAGAAAATCTAACAAAATGTAGTGGGTACAGCCCAGTTCATCACTGGTAAAGCCCTCCAAATCTTTGAGCACATCTTATATGAAATGCAGTTGCAGGAAAGCAGTACCCACCACTGAAGATCCCCACCAGCCAGGCCGTGCTCTCTTCTCTTTGCTGCCATCAGGAAGAAGATACAGGAGCCTCAGGACTCACAATACCAAGTTCAGCAACAGTTATTACCCCTCATGAACCAAAGGGGATAACTTCACCCAACTCAGCTTACCCCTTCACTGAAATGTTCCCATAACTCCGGCCATATTATTTGCCAAGGGAAATCTCGCATGTAATTGTTGTTGTTGTGTACATCCCTCCCTCTGCCAACCCGACGTCGGCGTGTAACATCATTTACACCGTCATAGCCAGATTAGAAACCCAGCACCCGACTCGGGTGACTTCAACCAGGTTACCATGGCTAGAACACTGCCCAACTTCACGCAGTATGTGAGCTGTACAACCAGAGGGGAGAGGACTCTGGATTTGATGTACGCTAACGTTAAGGATGCATACAGCTCCTCTCCTCTCCCCCCACTGGGAAGGTCAGTTCACAACCTGGTGCATCTAAAACCCTGCTACATGCCTCTGGTGAAGAGTAAACCTGCAACCTCGAGGACAGTGAGGGAATGGTCGGAGGAGGCTTATGAGGCGCTCCAGGGTTGTTTTGAGGTGACAGACTGGCAGGCACTCTGTGAGCCACATGGAGAGGATATTGATGGGCTCACAGAGTGCATCACTGATTACATCAACTTCTGTGTGGACTGCAATGTTCCGACAAGAACTGTCCTTTGTTATTCAAATAACAAGCCATGGGTGACAAAGGACATTAAGGACATCCTGAATGCTAAAAAGAGGGTGTTTAGAGATGGAAATAGGGAGGAGCTGAGGGCAATACAGAGGGACCTGAAAGCCGGGATCAGGGAGGCTAAAGACAGGTACAGGAGGAAGCTTGAGTGGAAACTCCAGCAGAACAACATGAGAAAGGTCTGGAGGGGGATGAGGACCATCCCTGGGTTCCAGCAAACTAGCAACAGAGGAGCTGAGGGCAGTGTGGACAGGGCCAACGAACTTAACCTGTTCTTTAACAGATTTGACATTGTGACCCCTGCCCATCCCCAACATGAGCCATCTGTTGTCGGCCCCCAACCAACACATATTCCACTCTCCCCTCCTACCCCTCCTCACAGTCCCCCACCCTGCTCACATGACTATACCCCTTCCCCACACAAAACCACCACGGTGGGCTTCACGGCTGAACAGGTGAGAAGACAGCTGAAACGTCTCAACCCAAGGCTGCAGGACTGGATGGTGTCAGTACCAGGGTGCTCAAAGCCTGTGCCCCTCAGCTATGTGGAGTACTTCGCCATGTATTCAACCTGAGCCTGAGGCTCCGGAGGGTTCCTGTACTGTGGAAGACGTCCTGCCTCGTCCCTGTGCCGAAGACGCCGTGCCCCAGCGGCCTCAATGTCTACAGACCGGTGGCATTGAACTCCCACATCATGAAGACCCTGGAGAGACTTGTCCTGGAGCTGCTCCGGCCTATGGTCAGGCCACACTTAGATCCCCTCCAGTTCGCCTACCAGCCCCGACTAGTAGTTGAGGATGCCATCGTCTACCTGCTGAACCATGTCTATGCCCACCTGGACGAGCCAGCGAGCACTGTGAGGGTCATGTTTTTTTTACTTCTCCAGTGCATTCAACACCATCTGCCCAGCTCTGCTGGGGGAGAAGCTGACAGCGATGCAGGTGGATGCTTCCCTGGTATCATGGATTCTTGACTACCTGACTGGCAGACCACAGTACGTGTGCTTGCAACACTGTGTGTCCGACAGAGTGATCAGCAGAGCTGGGGCTCCACAGGGGACTGTCTTGTCTCCCTTTCTCTTCACCATTTACACCTCGGACTTCAACTACTGCACAGAGTCTTGTCAGCTTCAGAAGTTTTCGGATGACTCTGCCAGAGTTCGATTCATCAGCAAGGGAGATGAGGCTGAGTACAGGGCTATGGTAGGAAACTTTGTCACATTGTTTGAGCAGAATTATTTGCAGCTTAATGTGAAAAAGACTAAGGAGCTGGTGGTAGACCTGAGGAGAGCTAAGGTACCGGTGACCCCCGTTTCCATCCATGGGGTCAGTGTGGACATGGTGGAGGATTACAAGTACCTGGGGATACGAATTGACAATAAACTGGATTGGTCAAAGAACACTGAGGCTGTCTACAAGAAGTGTCAGAGCTGTCTCTATTTCCCGAGGAGACTGAGGTCCTTTAAAATCTGCCGGACGATGCTGAGGATGTTCTATGAGTCTGTAGTGGCCAGTACTATCATGTTTGCTGTTGTGTGCTGGGGCAGCAGGCTGAGGGTAGCAGACACCAACAGAATCAACAAACTCATTCCTAAGGCCAGTGATGTTGTGGGGATGGAACTGGACTCTCTCACGGTCGTGTCTGAAAAGAGGATGCTGTCTAAGTTGCATGCCATCTTGGTCAATGTCTCCCATCCACTACATAATGTACTGGGTGGGCACAGGAGTACATTCAGCCAGAGATTCATTCCACCAAGATGCAGCACAGAGCGTCATAGGAAGTCATTCCTGCCTGTGGCCATCAAACTTTACAACTCCTCCCTTGAAGGGTCAGACACCCTGAGCCAATAGGCTGGTCCTGGACTTATTTCATAATTTACTGGCATAATTTACATATTACTATTTAACTATTTATGTTTCTATTACTATTTATTATTTATGGTGCAACTGTAACGAAAATCAGTTTCCCCCGCGATCAATAAAGTATGACTATGAACTGTGACCTAACTGATGGGCTCTCTCTCAAGGACCCTTCATTTTATGTTCTCAATACTTATTGCTTTCTTATTTATTATTATTTTCTTCTTGTATTTGCACAGTTTGTTGTCTTTTGCACTCTGGTTGAATGTCTTAGTTGGTGCAGTCTTTCATTGATTCTGTTATGGTTATAATTCTATGCCCACAAGAAAATGAATCTCAGATTGTCACGGTCCCGGTCGTTAATTCCCTATTTTCTCCTAATTTCCTTTGATCGGGCCACGGTTCCGAACGTTTATTTCCCATTTGCTCCTAATTCTCTTTGATGACGGCACACCTGGTTTCCATCAAGACCTGCAGCATAAGAACCCCGGCTTTACAACCACTAGTTGCCAGATCGTTGGTTTTGCCTCTATGGTAATTTAACATTTCCCGGCCGCTTAGGACCATATGTTCTAAGTTTTGCTCCTGTATCCAGAATTACCTGTGAAACTCAGTCTCTTTGTGTCAAGATAAGTTTTCTAAGTTCTACTCCAGTTCCGAGGTTTACCTGTGAAACCCAGCCTCTCCGCGCCAAGATAAGTCTTCTGAAGTTTTACTTCAGTATAACTCTGTCTCTCCATACTAAGAAGAGTTTTGTCTGCCCTTTCTTTCTCTACACTCCGAGTCAGGATAAATTCTGTCTGTCTCCTGCCTACCTGCTCTCTCTCCTGTTTTGCCGTTACTGTCTGCATAAAAACCAAATCTCAGTGCCTGTGTCCTACACTTGGGTTCGTCTCATTCGCTCTTTGCAACACAGATATATATATATTTACAAACGTTTGTATATGCACACACACTTTGGTAATAATTTTACTTTGAATTTGAAGATGCCGGAATAAAAAGGTGAGGGATGGGGGCAGGAGAATAGCTAGAAGGTGATAGATGAAGCTAGGGCGGTGGGAGAGGAAGGAATGTGATAGAAGAGGAGAGTGGACCACGGAAGAAAGGGAAGAAGAGGCACCAGGGAGAAGTGATAGACAAATGAGAAGAAGAAAGAGGCCAGAGTGGGGAATAGAAGAAGATGAAAGGGGCAGGGACATTTTTACTGAAAGGAGAAATTGATGTTCATGCTATCAGATTGGAGACTACCCAGACAGAATATGAGGTGTTGCTGCTCCACTCTGAGAGTGGCCTTATTGTAGCACAAGAGCAGCCATGGACCGACATGATGGAGTGGAAATGGGGATCGGAATATAAACGTTTGGCCACCAGGAAATTCTGCTCTGGGCATTATCTCAGGTTTCACCAATCGGGAGCATCGGGAGCAGAGTAGGGGTAGATGTCCCCAACAGATTCGCAGGTGAAGTGCTGCCTCACCTGGAAGGACTGTTTGGGGTCCCTGAATGGAGGTAAGTAGGCATAGCATTTCGCTGTCTTGCAGGTGTATGTGCTCCGAGGGAGATTAGTGGGAGGAATGATTGGACGAGCGAATCATGGAAGGAGTGATCCCTGTGGAAAGAGGAGAGTTGGGAGGATGTGTTTGGTGGTAGGATCCTGTTGAAGATAGCTGAAGTTGCAGAAAATGATGTATTGAATTTGGAGACTGACAGGGTGATAGATAGGGACGAGAGGAACTCAATCACCGTTAAGGCAGTGGGAAGATGGGTTGAGCGTGGATGTTGGGGAAATGGAGTAGATGCGGGTGAGGGCAGAATCAATGGTGGAAACTTTGAAAGAGTTGATCCCTCTCTACTGTTCTCTTTCCTCTGTCCCTTGTAAATGTGTTGTTTTCCCCAGCTTATATTCAATTACCTTTTGAAATGTTCTATTGATTGTGTTCCACCTTGCTTTCGCAAGAACACAACAAATAAACGCAGTAGGCCATTAAGCTTTTGGGCCTGGCCCCTCACTCAAAAGATCAATAGCTAACCTTTTACCTCAACACCACTTCCCTGGACTAAGCCCATATCTCGTGATTGCTTTAAAATCTAAAGATGGATGGATTGCAGTCTGAGTATGTTCAGTAACTGAGCCTTCATGAGTGGACATTTACAAAGATCCACAACTCCCAAGCTCCCATTTCTTTCTCATTCTTTGTCCCTTTTACTTTAAGACTGTGATAACCCAGGTATGGCAACTGCTCTGTACGTGACTGCGAGAGACTGTAGAGAGTTGTGAATGGGCTCAGTACATCACGGAAACCAAGGACTCTGTCTATACTTCTTGCTGCATCAGTAAAGCAGCTAGTATAATCAAAGACCCCACACACCCCAGACATTCTCTCTTCTCCCCTTTCCCATCAGGCAGAAGATACAAAGGACTGAAAGCACAGACTACAAGGCTCAAGGACAGCATCTACCCCACTGTGTGTGACTATTGTAAGATAATTGGGCTCTAAGAAATATTGTACGATGGACTCATTTACTCATCTTCTACCCTGCTGTTATGGCAATTAAATGATTCCCTAGTACGATAAGATGGACTCTTGACCTCACAATCCACCTCATTATGATCTTGCACCTTTTTGTTTACCTGCACAGCACTTACTCTGTCGCTGTTGCACTTTATTCTGCATTCTGTTATTGTTTCACCCTGTTCTACCTCAATACACTGTGCAATGATTTGATCTGTATGAACGGTATGGAAAAGAAGTTTTTCACTATATCTCAGACATTAATAAATAAACTTCAATTGCCAACATCTTTCCTGCATTTTGTCAAGTTTAATAAGAATTGTGTGCAATTCAATGAGATCCCATTCTTCTGAACTTAAGAGAGTGGAGACTTAAACCATTGTATCTCATAGGTTCAGTGGGAACATTTAATGTCAGAGAAACCTATACAATATACATCCTGAAATTCTAGTATCTCTCCACAGATAAAAAACCCTGCAACTCCAGGAAGCAAGGGTGATGGAACTTCATTGGCTCCTTACAATGACAATCATCGTATATCCTTCATTAGATAAGGATGCCAAACCTTACCAAGGACACAATGTACTTGTAGAATTAAAACCAGGAGAGGTTTTACACCATCAATGGTCATAAGAAAATTTAAGGGGAACTTGAGGGGTAACTTTTTCAGTCAGAGGGTCACCAGTGTGTGGGATGACTGGGCAAGAGGTGCATGCAAGCTCAATTTTAATGTTTAAGAGAAGTTTGGATGGTAAGGATATAGAAGGTTATGGTCCCGGTGCAGGTCGATGGGAGTAGGCAGCTTAAATGGCTTGCCACAAACTAGTTGGGCTTAAGGGCCTAAATCTGTGGTGTACTTTTCTTTAATTTTATGACACTAAGTGAGTGAAGAGAGCCAGCAACTTTAAACCTGAGCCCAGTATATAGTTGCAATCACAAGGAAAGGCCACCAGTGTCTTTGCTTTCTTTGGGTGTTAAGGAGGTTCAGCTTGTCACCAAAACCTTTGACAAAACTATGCTGACTGATTGCATCAAGAGCTAGCTGACAATTTTAAAGCACAGGAACATAAGAAGTTGCAGACTCTGCATCAAGAGCACGTCTCTCCCCACATTGGTAACATCTACAGGAGGTGCAGCCTCATCCATCATCAAAGATCCCCGGCATCCTGGCCATGGCTTCTTCTCTCAGTTACCATCAGGCTGGGGGTACAGAAGCAAGTTTCAAGGATCACTACCTCCCTAAAGTCATTTGATTCTTGAACTAACCAACACAACCCTAATCATTGGGAATTTGCAGCACTTTGATCATTTGCACTAAAATGGACTTATCTTGTTCCAGTTATAAGCACCAGATTCTGCCGTTGCTGGAAACCCACATATAAAACGATGTAGGAACTCAGCAGGCCAGGCAGAATCAACGTAGGGAAATAAACAGTCAACGTTCTGGGCCGAGACAGGACTACATCAGTAGCCCCAAATGTTGACTGTTTATTCCTCTCCGTTGATGCTGCCTGGCCTGCTGTGTTCCTCAAACATTTTGTGTGTTATGTTCATTCTTGTGAATGTTGTGTATAATCCATGTTCTCCTTGTGAATGCAGCTGATATAATGTTACATTCCTATGATACAGATGCAAGTAAGATTTTCATTGTAGTTGTGCTTAAATGCACTTGTCAATATGACAATAAACGAGTTCTACTTGTACACAAGTCCTCTTACAAAGCATCATTTCCCTTCCTAATTGCTTGGTGTATCTTCATGTTCACTTTTAATGATCCATGAATAAGGGCACTTCGATCTTTCTGAACACCAGTGCCTTTCCTAACAGCAGGAGTGAAGCTTTCTGCCTTTTTAACAGATGAACATGGATCATCCGATTCCTGCTGTCTTACCATCCACCTTGATGGGGTTAGACGTTCATCCTTCTCCTGAAAGGTCTTCAGTGAATTGACTCTGCAGCCTTTAGAGTAATGAATTCCATTGGTTCACTACCCTCTGAGTGAAGAAATGTGTCCTTATGTCAGGCCTAAAGCTCTTGCCTGAGAATCTGACACTGACTTTGGGTTCTATGAATTTCAGTTTATGGGACTTGACTTCCCTTAAATGTGTTTGCGGCAGCCAGGCCAGGATTATGCATATTTCAATCTGATCCCCTCTCATTCTCTATGGATGTACCAACCTTATATCTCCTTACATAACTGTCCTTCATCCAAATTACTGGTGGAGATTTGAAAAGCTGCATACAGCACTAATCCCTACAGCACAACAATTACCCATAGTTTCCCAACCATGTTTATTCCTAATCTTTGTTTACCTTCCATTAACAAATCCGTACTCAACACTTGCAGATGAGACAGGAACAGCATCTTCCACTCTGCCATCAGATTTCTCAACAGTCCGAGAACCTATGAACACCAGCTCACAATCCCTCTTTGGCGTTATTTATTTATAAGTAATTTGTCATATCTGCACTGTATTGGTGCCACAAAACAACAAGTTTCACGACTAATGTTACGGAAAATAAACCTAAATTTGGTTCTGGAAAAACAATTTCTCCTCATCTCCGTCCTAAATCTTCTCCCCTGAATCTTGAGGTAATGTCCCCTCGTTCTAGTCTCACCTACCAATGGAAACAATTTTCCTACTTCTATCTTATCTATCCCTTTCAAAATTTTGTATGTTTCTATAAGATCTCCTCTCGTTCTTCTGAACTCCAGAGAGAATAGTCCCATGCAACTCAATCTCCCCTCATAGGTTAACACCTTCTTCCCTGGAATCAAACTGGTGAACCTCCTCTGCACTGCCTCCAAAGCCAGCATATCCTTCCTCAAGTATGGAGACCAGAACTGCACACAGTACTCCAGGTGCGGCCTCACCAATACCCTGTATAGTTGCAGCATGACCTCCTTGCTCTTGAATTCAATCCCTCTAGCAATGAAGGCCAACAGTCCATTTGCCTTCTTAATAACCTGTTGTACCTGCAAACCAACTTTTTGCAATTCATGAACAAGCACTCCCAAGTCCCTCTGCACAACAGCATGCTGCAATCTTTCACCATTTAAATAATAATCTGCTCTTCTATTATTCCTTCCAAAGTGGATGATCTCGCATTTACCAACGTTGTATTACATCTGCCAGGTTGGCCCACTCACTTAACCTATCTGTATCCCTCTGCAGACTCTCCACATCCTCTGTACAATTTGCTTTTCCACTCAGTTTCGTGTCAGCAGCAAATTTTGTGATGCTACACTCAGTCCCCTCTTCCAAATCATCAATGTAAATGGTAAACAGCTGCAGGCACCCCACTCACCACTGACTGCCAGCCGGAGGAACACCCATTTATACCAACTCTCTGCCTTCTATTGGTTAACCAATCCACTATCCATGCCAATACACTTCCTCCGACTCCATGCATCTGTATCTTATAAGTCTCTTGTGTGGCACCTTATCGAACGCCTTCTGGAAATCCAAGTGTACGACATCCACCTGTTCCCTTCTATCCATTACACTCATTATATCCTCAAAGAACTCCAGTAGGTTTGTCAAATAGGACCTGCCCTTTCTGAATCCATGCTGCGTTTGTCTAATGGAACCACTCCTTTCTGAATGTTTCGCTATTTCTTCCTTAATGACAGCTTCAAGCATTTTCCCGACTACAGATGTTAAGCTAACTGGCCTATAGTTGCCCGCCTTTTGCCTATATCCTTTATTAAATAGTGGCATGACATTTGATGTCTTCAAATCCGCTGGGACCTGCCCAAAGTCTAGAAAGTTTTGATAAATGATTACCAATGCGTCTACTATAGTCTCCGCCAATTCCTTCAGCACCCTGAGATGCATCCCATCAGGACCAGGGGACTTATCTACCTTCAGGCCATCTAGTTGGCTCATCACTATATCTTTAGTGACAGTGATTTTATCGAGTTCCTCACCTCCCATTTCGTCCATAACATCCTTCTTTGGCATATTAGATGTGTCCTCCACCATGAAGACCGACACAAAATAGTGGTTCAATGCCTCAGCCATTTCTTTATCACCCAATATCAATTTCCCCTTCTCGTCTTCCAAGGGACCTACGTTGACTTTAGGCACCCTCTTCCGCTTTATATATTTATAAAAACTTTTGCTATCTGCTTTTATATTTTGTGCTAATTTACTTTCATACTCTATCTTTCCTTTTCTTATTTCTTGTTTAGTTGTTCTCTGTTGCTTTTCAAAGTTTTCCCAATCCTCCAGTCTCTCACTACTCTTTGCGACTTTGTACACATGATCTTTTAATTTAATACTATCTTTTATTTCCTTAGATATCCAAGGCTGGCTCTCCACACACTTACTATCCTTACTTATCACTGGAATATACTTCTGTTGAGCACTGTGAAAAATCTCTTTGAAAGTATTCCACTGTTCCTCAACTGTCCTACCAAATAGCCTGTGCTCCCAATCCACATTAGCCAACTCCTTCCTCATCCCGCTATAGTCTCCCTTGTTCAAGCATAATACACTAGTTTTAGATCTAATTGTTTCATCCTCCAACTGAATGCAAAATTCAATCATACTATGATTACTCTTTCCAAGAGGATACCTGACTACAAGATCATTAAGAGAATATTAAATACTGTCCACAGAACATTAACTACTGTCCACAGGACATTAATAATCTCCATAGAACATCATATACTGTCCACAGGACATTAAATACTTTCCACATCATTAAATACTGTCCAGAGAACAATAAATACTCTTAACAGAACATTTAATACTGTACCCTACATGAAATACTCACCACACAACATGAAATACTCTCTAGAGGACATTAAATACTGTCCATGGGACATTACATACTGTACACAGAATATTAAATACTCTCCACAGGGCATTAAATACTGTCCACAGAGCAATAAATACTGTCCATAGGACATTAAATACTGTCAACAGGACATTACGTACTGTCCACAGGACATTGAATACTGTCCTCAGAACACTAAATACTCTCTACTGAACATTAAATACGCTCCACAGGACAGTAAATACGGTCCATAGGACCTTAAATACTCTACATAGAACATCAGATACTGTCTACAGAACATCAAATACTCTCCACAGGTTATTAAATACTGTCCACAACATTAAATACTGTCCACAGGATATTAAATACTATCCAAAGAGCATTACATACACTACACATAACATTAAATACTGTCCAGAGAACATTAAATATTCTCCATAGAACATCAGGTACTGTCTACAAGACATTGAATTCTGTCCACAACATTAAATACTCTCCACAAGACATTCAGTACTGTCCACAGGACATTGAGTACTGTCCACAGAACATTAAATACTCCCTACGGAACATTAAATATGCTCCGCAGGACATTAAATACTCTCCACAGGATATTAAATACTGTCCACAGAACATTAAATACTGTCCAAATCACATTAAATACTCTCTACTGAACATTAAATACACTCCGCAGGACTTTAAATACTGTCTACAGAACATTAAATACTCTCCACAGGACTTATTTCTTCTTACAGAAACATCTGCATGATGCTAAGCTAGGGCACGTCATCAGTGATGGTACCTGGGGTCATCAGGTATTTCGGGTCTTTCAATGTCATACACCCTTTCCCAGGTGACCCGGCCTGTGCCCCAGCCTCAGCCCAAGGATCTGCCCTCTTTATCCAGTGCCACCTTGACGCTTTCTCTGCTGTATCTCTGGTGGTAGAAATGGCTCTCCTTCTTCCCTCTCCCGTGATTCCAAGTGCAGTGTATACTTTGCAGAGCAACTGGCCTGCAAAGCCACGACACCTGACCTCCACCAGCCAACACTTTGCTCTCCAGCCTCTTCTTTGGCAGTTGTTCTTCAGATCGTCATACTTGGCTCTTTTCCGCTCGTCGGCCTCCTCCATATGTTCTTCCCATAGCACAGTAAGCTCGAGCGTAAGAACGTGCTTCGATGAGTCGGACCACAACACAATGTCAGGCCGCAATGTAGTCTCTGTGATGTGGGGAGGAAACTGCAGCTGTTTTCCCAGGTCTGCTTTTAGCTTCCAGTCCTGCGCAGTGAAGAGCAACCCGGTTCTGTTGGTCTGTTGGCGGGAGGAGAAGATGGCTGTGCAACGCAGTGCGCACAGCTCTCCGGTGAAATGATATCGTATTTGTAAGTAGGATGTCGTGCACAATTCTGATTTGATGGAGACAGATGTGAGAAGCACAGAGGAACATCTGGAGAAACTTCTGAAATGCCCGGTTCGCTGCTTCTGCTACTGTGCGATCAAGAATCTCCGGAGGGAAGACCCCAAGATCCCCGTCTTTGCCTGCTGCTGCCGACCAAAGCTGGGGTCGAAGCGTTCAGCAGAGATGGTGCTCGGTACTCGGTGTCGGAGGGCTGTTCGGAGCTCAAAGTTTTCAGACAACTCAGAGTCGGACTATGGTCGGGCATGGCAGGGAGACTTTCGAGAGACTTGGAACTTTTTTACTGTGCCCATGGCCTGTTCTTCATCAAGTTATGGTATTGTTGCACTGTTGTAACTATAAGTCATAATTATGTGGTTTTTGTTAGTTTTTCAGTCTTGGTCTGTCCTGTGTTTTTGTGATATCACACCGGAGGAATATTGTATCATTTCTTAATGCATGCATTACTAAGTGACAATAAAAGAGGACTGCATGTCCTCATAATCTAATCTAATTTTTCTGCCTCTTTGACAAAGCAGATGGTATTCTTGACTTGTTTTCCAGCAGATGTTAAGGGTGCTGCGGGTTGTCTCAGCAATTGTCTGGAGACCTGGTCATGCCGCCACCGATAACGGCCATCGGCAAGAGCTCTGGGGCAGCAGCTCAGAATATGCTCCAGCGTACCAGTCTTCTCACAGAGGGGGCAAGCTGGTTGTTCTGCAAGGCCCCAGCAGTGCAGATTGGATGGTCTAGGAAGGACGTCATAAACAGCCTGGATATGGAACTTGATGCAGTGTGGATCCACTTTCCAGCGGTCGTTCCACATGATCTTTCGCTCGATCACCTGCTCCCATTTGGTCCAGGCTCCTTGCTGTTTCATTGCCACTGCTCTGCTGGTCCTCTCCTCCTCCACAGCTGCCATTACTTCATTCTGGACCATTTCTCGTCGCTCTTTCCCTTGTACTTTGTCAAAATGGGGGACTTCAAGGCTTCCAAGTCCAACTCTTCCCTTGTCGCACCTCAGCTTCTTCAACTGTAGCTTCTGCTCTCAACTTTCTTCCAGTTCTCACTGCCATTCTTGCTCCGGCAACCTCTGGATCTGAAGATTCCCGGAACTGCAGCAACTCTCTTGCTCGCAAAACCTTGAACTCCTCCTCGATGGATTTCAGGGGGAGCCTCAGTTTGCAGTTATTCCTGTACAGAGTGATGCTGCTGATGTTCCTTGGTAAACCCAGACATCTTCGCAGGAACCGGCTGAGTACCTTCTCTAATTCAGCAACGGTGGAAATTGGAAACTAATAGAGAAGCAGTGGCCAGAGGATTCTTGGTAGTGTACCATGCTGGTAAATCCATGCCTTAAACCGCCCTGGAAGGCCAGTCCTGTCAACCTCTTGCAACCATTGTTCAAACTCCCCACAGGTGTTTCTTATCACCGCCTTATCTCTGAGTATTTACTGTCAGGACATTAAATACTGTCCATAGGACATTAAATACAGAACATTAAATATTCTCCATAGGACACTAAATACTGTCCACAGAATATTAAATACTCTCCACTGTCATGGTCCGGCCCATGAAATCCGCATGCCGGTTCACGGTCCGGTCCGTCAATTCCTTATTCTGGGTTTTTCTGTTTTCCCTTCTTCCATTGGGTGCCTTAATCGAGGCACCTGATTCTCGTTTTGGGCTGGCACATAAATACCTCTCAAACCAAGGATTCCCTGCTGGGCTGTTCCCTTCCCCTTCCTTCTGAATCCTTGCCAGCATCCCCGTCAAGTTCAACAGCCGGCATGAGACTGGAGCCTTGCCGTGCCAAGATAAGGAACTATCTATCATTGAGTTTGGAACTATCTCTTTGTGTCCCCGTGTTTAGTGTCCGTGTCAAAGAAGAGTCTTGGCCCTGCAGTTTACCTCGGCAAGTGTCCTCAGCAGTTATCCCGGCCCTGCGTTCTACAAAGCATCCTGGCCCTGCATCCTAGAAAGCATCCCGGCCCTGTGAAAGCATCCCAGCCCTGCGCTCCAAGGAGGAGTCCTGGCTCCGTACCCAAGAGCCTATCCAAGCCGAGTCCAAGCGCCGAGCCAAACCTAGTCCAAGAGTCATGTCCTGTCCTGGAGTACCTTGTCCAGTCCACGTCCAAGGCTCTGAGCATCCAGTCCACATCCAAGGCTCAGTGTTCCTGTGTTCCAAGTTCCAAGCGCCGTGTTCCAGCCCTATCGAAATCTGAGTTTCGTGTGCTCATCTAGTTCCGGTGCCTCGCCCAGCCCAGGAGTTCCTCACCCATCCCGGTGCTGGGGCACCTTATCCTGTCCTGTAGCCACATCCTGTCCTTGCCAAGGTCCTAGTCCCGAGTCCTAGCCTAGACCCGGGTTCAGGTTCCGAGTCAAGACCCAGTTTCCGAGTCACAACCAAGACCCAGGTTCCGGGTCCTTGTCCAGGCTCTGGTTCCAGAGTTCTGTGTTCCTAGTCCAGGCTCCTCGTTCCTAGTTCCACGTCCGGGTCCCATGTTTCTAGTCCAAGTCCTAGCCCAGACCCTGAATCCTAGTCTCGTCCAGGGCCTGTGTCAATGTCCAGAGTTGTTTCTTCCTGACTCACCTTACTATCTCGATAAACCTAGTCCTGTTCCTAGTACTTCAGTGTCTGTGTCTTACATTTGGGTCTGCTCCCAATGCCCCCTTATAACATCCACAAGACATTAAATACAGTCCACATGACATTAAATACTCACCACAGAACATTAAGTACCCTCCATGGAATATTACCTACTCTCCACAGTACATTAAATACTCTGCATTAAACATTAAATACAGTCCACAACATTAATTACTGTCCAGAAGACATTCAATACTGCCCACAGGAACATTGAAAACTCTGCAGAGAACAATAACTACTCTCCACAGAGCATTAAATTTTCTCCACAGGACATAAAATACTGTCCACACTACATTAAATACTGACCATATGAAATTAAATACTGACCATATGAAATTAAATACTGTCTACAGAAAATTAAATACTCTCCAAAGAACATTAAATACTGTCCACAGGACACTAAGCACTGTCGATAGGACATTAAATACTCTCGACAGGGCGTTACATACTCTCCACAGAACATTAAATATTTCCCACAGACCAATACATACTGTCCACAGACCAATACATACTGTCCACAGAGCATTAAATACTGTCCGCAACATAAAATAGTGTCCACAGAACATAAAATACGGTCCATATATTTAAATACTGTCCACGGGACTTTAAATACTGTCCACAGAGCAATAAGTACTCTCCACAGGACATTAAATACTGTCCACAGGACATTGAATGCTCTCCACACAACATTAAATACTCTTTACTAAACATTAAATACTCTACACAGGACATTAAATATTTTCCTGTACTGTCTACAGGAACATTAAAAACTCCGTAGAGAACAATAAATGCTCTCCATAAAACATTACATACTCTCCGCAAAACATTAAGTACTCTCAACAGAACATTACGTACTATCCACAGAACTTTAAATACTGTCCAGAGGATATTACATACTGTCCATGGGACATTAAATACTCTCCACAGGATATTCAATACTCACCCCAGAACATTAATTACTGTCCATAGGACAGTAAATACTGTCTACAGAACATCAAATACTGCCCACAGGACATTAAATACTGTCAATAGATTTTGAAATTCTCTCCACAGAACATCAAATGCTCTCCATAGGACAATAAATATTGTCCACAAAATATTAAATACTCTCCACAGGACATTAAATGCTGTTCACAGAATAATAAATACTCTCCAAAGGACATTAAATATTGTCAACAGGACATTACATACTTTCCACAGGAAATTGAATACTGTCCACAGAACATGAAATACTCTCTACTGAAGATTAAATACTGTCCATAGGACATTAAGTACTCTCCACGGGACATAAATAGTGTCCATAGGACATTCAATAATCTCCAAAGAACATTAAATACTGTTCACAAAATTAAATACTATCCACAGGACAGTAAATACCCACCACAGAACGTTACATATTGTCTTCAGAACATTAAACACTCTCCACAGGCCATTACATACTGTCCATGGGACATTAAATAATCTTCATGGGATATGAAATACTACTACTACTATGTTGACTCAGACCTAGGGGGCCGGCGTCAGGCAAAATACGAAATACTCACCACAAAACATTAAATACAGTCCACAGAACTTTAAATACTGTCTGCAGAACATTAAGTACTGTCCACAAGACATTAAATACTGTCCAGCATCCTACATCAATCAGATTACAGCTAAAACAAATAAAATGCTGCGTACTCGGAGAGGAAACCTCCACTCACGTAGTAAATCTGTCAAGGACATGGCATACAAGACACTCGTCCGTCCAAAGCTTGAGTATTGCATGGCCATATGGGATCCCCATCAAGCTAACAATAAGAAGTCCATCGAAAAAATCCAACGCCGTGTTGCTCGTTTTGTATTAAACGATTACAGCAGGAAATCCAGTGTCACCAACATGCTCTCTAACCTTCAATGGGAACCACTTGAAAACCAACGTATTAAACTACGGTGAATTTTCATTTTCAAAGAAGTTCACAACATCACTCCATCAAACATCCAAATTCATCACAGGGTCAGTTCCACTCGACAGCAAACTGGATCTCGCATATTGGAAACTTCTTCATTCAATAAGATTTGCTACCAGTACTCCGTCTATCCAAGATCAACATGAGAGTGGAATCTTTTGCCGCCAGACCTGCATAGTATTTCTGACATTAATATTTTTGAAGATAGACTCAATCAAATCGATTTAGGGGATCTAGTCAAAAAAGCTTATTTTACAATTTAACTCCCACGCCGTTCACACTGACTGCGCATCATAACAGCCATCCCGCCGTGCTAACGCAGTACCAAGCAGAAGCAGAAGCATTAAATACTGTCGACATGACATGAAATACTCTCCACAGAATATGAAATACTCTCCAGAGGACATTAAATATGGTCCATGGGACATTAAATACGCTCCACAGCACACTAAATACTGTCCACAGGACATTAAATACTCTCCAAAGAACATTAAATACTCTCCATAGAACATTAAGTACAGTCCACAGGACATTAAATACTCTCCACAGCACATTAAATACCATCGACATGACATTAAATACTCTCCACAGAACATTAAGTACAGTCCACAGGACATTAAATACTCTCCGCAGCACATTAAATACTTTCGACATAGCATTAAGTACTCTCCAGAGCACATTAAATACTGCCTTCAGAACATTGGATACTGTCTACCGGACATTAAATACTCTCCACAGAACATAAAATACTCTGCGCAGAACATTAAATACTGTCCACAGGACATTAAATGCTCCCCACAGAGCATTAAATACACTCCACAGGACATTAAATACGGTCCAAAGGAAATTAAATACTGCCCACAGAAAATTAAATACTGAGCATAGGACATTACATACTGTCCACAAGACATTAAATATTGTCCAGGGGCATTAAATACTCTCCATAGGACATCAAATACTCTCCTCAGAACATTAAATACTCTCCATAGGACATCAAATACTCTCCATAGAACATTAAATACGGTCCTCAACATTAAAGACAATCCTCAGAACATTAAATACTCTCCACAGGACATCAAAGACTGTCCACAGAACATTAAATACTGTGTACAGGATATTAAATACTCTCCACGGGACATTAAATAGTCACCACAGGACATTAAATAATCTCCACAGAATAGTAAATTCTCTCCACAGACCATTAAATACTATCCACATATCAGTAAATACAGTCCACAGAACATTAAATACTCTCCACAGGACATTAGATACTCTCCAGAGGACATTACATACTGTCCACAGTACATTAAATACTGTCTACAGGACATTAACACTGTCCACAGAACATTTAAATACTCTCCACAGAACATTAAATACTGTCCACAACATTAAATACTCTTGACAGAACATTACATATTGTCCACAGGACATTAAATACTGTCCACAGGCAATTAAATACACTGCACGGAATATTAAATGTTGTCCACAGGACATTAAATACTGTCCATGGAATATTAAATACTCTCCGTGGGACATTAAATACTCTCCACAGAACATTAAATACTGTCCACATCCTACCAATGAAAAATAATAGAATAAAACTGAGGGGATTCTTATTGAAATCTATCAAATATTTGCAGGCCAGGATAGAGTGGACGTGGAGAGGAAGTCTAGGACCAAAGACCGTAGCCTCATAGCAGAAGGCTGTCCCTTTAGAACAGAACTGAGGAGTAATTTCTTTAGGCAGAGAGTGGTGAATTTGATAGCCATAGACGGCTGTGGAGGCCAAGTTATTCAGTATATTTATAAGCGAGGTTGATAGGCTTTTGATTAGTCAGGGTGTCAATGGTTATGGGGAGAAGGCAGGAGAATGGGGTTGAGAGGGACAATAAAGCAGCCATGATGGTATGGGGAATTAGACTCAATGGGCCAAATAGCCTAATTGTGTTCCTATGTCTTATGTTCTTATGGTTTTACAGTTTAATGAAGAAAAGATAAGAAATCACTATATATAGTCCACTACAAAGAGTAACAATCATCTCACTATATGAAGAAGAAGGAATCTATAGTTATTTATTTAATCAAAAAGATTTAAAAAGCAAGTTTAAAATAGGAGGGAAGTTAATGTCACTTTTTCTTTTCAGAGATTAGATTTTGATTCAAATTCTGGAGAACATAAAATGAAAGAAGGGTCTCTAGATAGATATATCCACTTCCCACAGGGCCTGCATTCTGCAGATAAAACAGTCCTACTCATAAATCCAATGTAAATTATTTGTTTGTTTTCCCAGTCCGCCTGCCTTGGATTTAGCCGGCATGAATGATTGTTCTGCTTGACATCATTCGCATAAAGCTACATCATAATTTCAATTCCACTTGTTGAGTTATTTCAGGAATATTAATCATAGGTTTGAAATAAAATGAGAGCCAGTCAAATCCACAATCCTAAGCTATGGATTGGTCTCTGGTTTACGTGCAGAATTTTGAAATCAATCCTATACTTACTTTGAATGACTCTCATAACTTCCATTATCCTCTTCTGATACATATGCTTGGCTTCAGAATAACAGTTTTACATGTTAAATATTTTGATAAAACTTTCCATTGTCAGAATCAGAATCAGGTTTAATATCACCAGCATATGTTGTGAAATTTGTTGACACTGTGGCACCAGTACAATGCAGTACATGATAATACAGGGGAAAAGGGAAAAAAACTGAATTATGGTAATTATATATATATTTAAATAGTTAAATTAAAATAAGTAGTACAAAAACAGAAATAAATAAAAAAAGTCATGTGGTTGTGATCATGGGTTCAAAGTCCTTTTAGGAACTGGATGGCAGAGGGGAAGAAGCTGTTCCTGAATCGCTGAGTGTGCGCCTTCAGGCTTATTTACCTCCCTGCCAATGGTAAAATGAGAAGAGAGAATGACCTGTGTGGTGGGCATCCTTAATGATGGATGCTGATTTCCTAGGCCATCACTTCTTCAAGCTGCCTTGGATACCAGGGAGGCTAGCAACCATGACAGAGCTGACTAATTTTACAGATTTTTGCAACTTAGTTCATTCTTGTGCAGTAGCCCACCACCCCAACCCAATACCAGACAGTGATGCAGCCAGTCAGAATTGGTACAATTGCTGCAACTGCTGTTGACTGAGTGGATAGAGTCAGAGTATTGGGCCTGATGCTTTAGCTCTTCGAGGCTTCAGCGAAGAGAGGCTCCAGTGAGAGAAAGCAAAAGGAAAGGAAAGCTCTAGGTTAAGATTTTTTTTCTTCCCTTTTTTATATAATCATATAACAATTATAGCACAGAAACAGGCCATCTCTGCCCTTCTAGTCCGTGCCGAACTCCTACTCTCACCTAGTCCAACCGACCTGCACCCACCCCATAACCCTCCATTCCTTTCCTGTCCATATAGTTGCCCAATTTAACTTCAAACGACAACATCGAACCTGCCTCAACCACTTCTGCTGGAAGCTCGTTCTACACAGCTACAATTCTCTGAGTAAAGAAGTTCCCCTTCATGTTACCCCTAAACTTTTGACCTTTAACTCTCAACTCATGTCCTCTTGTTTGAATCTCCCCCATTCTCAATGGAAAAAGCCTATCCATGTCAACTCTATCAATCTCCCTCATAATTTTAAACACCTCTATCAAGTCCCCCCTCAACATTCTACGCTCCAGAGAATAAAGACCTAACCTGTTCAACATTTCTCTGTAACTTAGGAGATGAAACCCAGGCAACATTTTTTAGTAAATCTCCTCTGTACTCTCTCAATTTTATTGACATTTTTCCTATAATTCGGTGACCATAACTATACACAATACTCCAAATCTGGCCTTACCAATGCCCTATACAATTTCAACGTTACATCCCAACTCCTATACTCAATGCTCTGATTTATAAAGGCCAGCATACCAAAAGCTTTCTTCACCACCCTATCCACATGAGATTCCACCTTCAAGGAACTATGCACCATTATTCCTAGATCCCTCTGTTCTACAGCATTCTTCAATGCCCTACCATTTACCATGTATGTCCTATTTTGATAAGTCCGACCAAAATGTAGCACCTCACATTTTTCAGCATCAAACTCTATCTGCCATCTTTCAGTCCACTCTTCTAACTGGCCTAAATCTCTCTGCAAGCTTTGAAAACCTACTTCATTATCCACAACGCCACCTATCTTAGTATCATCTGCATACTTACTCATCCAATTTACCACCCCATCATCCAGATCAGTAATGTATATGACCAACAACATTGGACCCAGTACAGATCCCTGAGGCACACTGCTACACACCGTCGTCCAATCTGACACACAGTTATCCACCACTACTCTCTGGCATCTCCCATCCAGCCACTGCTGAATCCATTTTGCTACTTCGATATTAATGCCTAACGATTGAACCTTCCTAACTAACCTTCCGTGTGGAACTTTGTCAAGGTCCATATAGACAACATCCACCACTTTACCCTCATCAACTTTCCTAGTAACCTCATCAAAAAATTCAGTAAGATTTGTCAAACATGACTTTCCACGCACAAATCCATGTTGACTGTTCCTAATCATACCCTGTCTATCCAGATAATTATATATACCATCTCTAAGAATACTTTCCATCAATTTACCCACCACTGACATCAAAGTCACAGGTCGATAATTGCTAGGTTTACTCTTAGAACCCTTTTTAAACAATGGAACAACATGAGCAATACGCCAATCCTCCAGCACCATCCCCGTTTCTAATGACATTTGAAATATTTCTGTCAGAGCTCCTGCTAGTTCCACACTAATTTCCCTCAAGGTCATAGGGAATATTTTGTCCGGATGCGTAGACTTATCCACTTTTATATTCATTAAAAGTGCCAGTACTTCCTCTTCTTTAATTGTCATACTTTCCATAACTACCCTTCTTGTTTCCTTTACCTTACACAATTCAATATCCTTCTCCTTAGTGAATACCGAAGAAAAGAAATTGTTCAAAATCTCCCCCATCTCTTTTGGCTCCGCACATAGCCATCCACTTTGATTCTCCAAGGGACCAATTTTATCCCTCACTATCCTTTTGCTATTAATATAACTGTAGAAACCCTTTGGGTTTATTTTCACCTTACTTGCCAAAGCAGCCTCGTATCTTCTTTTAGCTTTTCTAATTTCTTTCTTAAGATTCTTTTTACATTCTTTATATTCCTCAAGCACCTTATTAACTCCTAGCTGCCTATATTTGTTGTAGATCCCTCTCTTTTTCCGAACCAAGTTTCCTATATCCCTTGAAAACCATGGCTCTCTCAAACTTTTAACCTTTCCTTTCAACCTAACAGGAACATAAAGATCCTGTACCTTCAATATTTTACCTTCAAGTGTCTTCCATTTCTCTATTACGTCCCTCTCATAAAACAAATTGTCCCAATCTACTCCTTCTAAATCTTTTCGCATCTCCTCAAAGTTAGCCTTTTTCCAATCAAAAATCTCAACCCTGAGTCCAGTCCTATCCTTCTCCATAATTATATTGAAACTAATGGTATCGTGATCACTAGACCCGAAGTGCTCCCCAACACATACCTTCGTCACCTGCCCTATCTCATTCGCTAACAGGAGATCCAACACTGTCCCTTCTCTAGTTGGTACCTCTATGTATTGCTCCAAAGAACTATCTTGCACACGTTTGACAAACTCCAAACCATCCAGCCCTTTTACAGAATGGGCTTCCCAGTCTGTGTGTGGAAAATCAAATTCTCCCACAATCATAACCTTGTGCTTACTACAAATATCTGCTATCTCCTTACAAATTTGCTCCTCCAGCTCTTGGTTCCCATTAGGTGGTCTATAATACACCCCTATAAGCATCACTACACTCTTCCTATTCCTCAATTCCACCCAAATAGCCTCCCTAGACGAGTCCACTCATCTATCCTGTCAGAGCACCACTGTAATATTTTCTCTGACAAGCAATGCAACACCTCCCCCCCTTGCCCCTCCTATTCTATCACACCTGAAGCAACGAAATCCTGGAATATTTAGTTGTCAATCACTCACCTCCTGCAACCACGTTTCACTAATAGCTACAACATCATATTTCCAGGTATCAATCCATGCTCTAAGCTCATCCACCTTTCTTACAATGCTCCGAGCATTAAAATAGATGCATTTAAGAAACTCTCCACCTCGTACTCTCTGTTTATCCTTAATGCAGCAAACAATTTTGTTATCTTTTTCTTCCTTGTCCCCTACGTTTATATCTGCTCAGTTAGAACAGATGCCAGGCAGGATAGTGGAATGCTCCTCTTGTGGGATGTGGGAAGGCAGGGAGACGTCCAGTATCCCTGATGACTACAACTGCGAGAGGTGCATCCAGTTGCAGCTTCTAACAATCTGCATTGGAACTGGAACCGGAACTGGATGAACTTTGGATCATTCGGGAGGCTGATATATAAGACATAGAGAGAGGTAGTTACTCCCCAGGTCAAGACACAAGAAACTAGGTAACAGTTGGGAAGGGGAAAGGGTTTAAGGAGCCAGTGCAGAGTACCCCTGTGGCCATCCCCCTCAACAACAAGTATATCACTTTGGATACTGGTGGGGTGATGACTTAACAGAGGAAGTCAGAGTGGTTAAGACATTGGCACTGAGTCTGCCTCTGTGACTCAGATGGAACAGGGAAAGAAGAGGCACGTGTGGTGATAGGGGATTCATTAGCTAAGGGAACAGACAGGAGGTTCTGTGAGTGAAAATGAGATTCCCGGATGGTATGTTGCTTCCCAGTTGCCAGAGTCCGGGATATCTCAGATCGAGTCCTTAGCATTCTTAGGTGAGAAGGTGAACAGCCAGCGGTCATGATCCATATAGGTACCATTGACATGGGTAGGACAAGTGACAAGGTTTTTCAGAGGGAATTCAGGGAGTTAGGTGCTAAGTTAAAGGGCAGGACCTCCAGCATTGTGATCTCAGGATTACTACCCGTGCCACATGCTAGTGAGGTTAGAACTAGGGAGATTATACAGTTTAATATGTGGCTAAGGAGTTGGTGTGGGAGAGGGCATAAGATTTTTGGATCACTCAGCTCTCTTCCAGGGAAGGTGGGACCTGTACAGAAGGGATGGCTTGCACTGAACTGGAGGGGGACTAATATCCTAGTGGGAAGTTTTGTTAATGCTGCACACTAGAGTTGCTGGGGGATGGGAACCAGAGTGACAGGACAGTTATTGGAGAGGTTGTGGAGGCAGATGTTGGTAAGACCTCAGACAAAGTTAGAAGTTAAAAGGTTGAGCATGGTGCGACTAGTGTCCTGAGCTGCGTATATTTCAATACAGGAAGTATAGTAGGAAAAGCGGATGAGCTCAGGGCATGGATCAGCACCTGAAATTATGATATTGTAGCCGCTAGTGAGAGTTGGTTGCAGGAGGGGCAGGACTGGCAGCTCAATATTCCAGGGTTCCATTGCTTTAGACGTGATAGAGAGGGAGGGATTAAAGGGGGAGGGGTGGCTTTACTGTTCAAGGAAAATGTCACAGCAGTGCTCAGTCAGGACAGACTGGAGAACTCAACTAGTGAGGCTTATGGGTGGAAATGAGGACTAGGAAAGGTATGACCATGATAATAGGGCCATATTACAGACCACCCAACAGTCCGAGGGATTTGGAGGAACAAATTTGTAGAAACATCGCAGACTGTCGTAAGAAACATAAGGTTGTTATTGTAGGTGATTTTAACTTTCCACGTATTGGCTGGGAATCCCAGTAAAAGGACTAGATGGGATAGAGTTTGTCAAATGTGTCTAGGAAAGTTCCCTTCATCAGTCAGTAGAAGCCCCAATGAGAGAGTGTGAGATACTCGATCTACTATGAGGGAATGAGACAGGGCAGGTTGAGATTCTAAATTGGAGAAAGGCCAGTAATGATCAGGCAAGTGTGGATCGTTTTCTGGCAAAGGTGTACTTGGAAAGTGGGAGGCCTTCAAAAACAAAAAATATTGAGAGTACAAACCTTGTATGTGCCTGTCAGAATAAAAGGTAAAGATAACAAACGTAGGGAACCTTGGTTTTCAAGAGATATTGAGGCTCTGGTTCAGAGAAAAAAGGAAAAGCATGTCAGGTATAAGTAGGCAGGAACAAATGAGGTACCTTTGGAGTTTAAGAAATGCAAGAGGGCACTTACGAAATAAATCAGGTGGGCTAAAAGAAAGAAGAGGTTACCCTAGCAGACAAAATGAAGGAAAATCCTAAGGGATTCTGCAGGTATGTTAAGAACAAAAGGATTGCAAGGGGCAAAATTGGTCCTCTGGAAGATCAGAGTGGTAATCTGTGTGTGGAGCCGAAACAGATGGGGGAGATCTTAAATGCATGGAAAATGGCAGAGCGGCATCAACTTCATGGACCTTGTACAGAGTACAGAGAAGGAGATTGGTGCCCTGAAGCAAATCAGGGTGGATACGTTTCCAGGGTTTGACAGAGTGTTTCCTTGGACCCTATGGGAGGCAAGTGCAAAAATTGCCAAGGCTCTAGCAGAAATATTTAAAATATTCTTAGCAACAGGAGAGGTACCAGAGGATTGGAGGATAGGCAATGCTGTTCTGATGTTTAAAAAATGTTCCAAACAGAAACCAGGAAATTATAGGCCAGTAAGTCTGACATCAGGAGTGGGAAAGTTATTGGAAGGTATTCTAAGGGACTGGATATATGAGTATTTGGATAGACAAGGACTGATTAAGGATAGTCAACGTTGTTTTATATGTGGTAGTTCATGCCCCTCCAATCTTACAGCTTTTTGAGGAAGTTCCTAGGAAAGTGGATGAAGGCAGGGCAGTGGATGTTGTCTACATGGACTTTAGTAAACCATTTGGCAAAGTTCCACATGGGAGGCTGGTTAAAAAGGTATTCAGGATGAAAAGTAAATTTGATCAGACATTGGCTTTGTGGGAGAAGCCAGAGAGTTGTGGAATGCCTTGGGGATCAGTGCTGGGTTGTTTGTCATCTAATCAATGGTCTGGATGATAATATGGCCAGCTGGATCAGTAATTCAACAAGATTGCAGGTGTAGTGGACAGAGAGGAAGGCTATTATGGCTTGCAGACGGATTTTCATTAGCTTGAAAAATGGGATTACAAAATGGCAGATGGAATTTAATGCAGACAAGTGCAAGGTTTTGCACTTCGGTAGGGCCAACCAGGGTAGGTCTTACATAGTGAATGGTAGGGCACTAAGGAGTGTGGGAGAACAAAGGGATCTGGGAATACAGGTATACAATTTGTTAAAAGTGGCTTCACAGGTAGATAGGGTTGTAAAGAGAGCTTTGGCATATTGGACTTCATAAATCAATGTATTGAGTACAGGAGATGGGATGTTGTGTTGAAGTTCTGTAAGGTGTTGTTGAAATCAAATGTGGACCATTGTATGGAGCTTTGGTCACCTACTTATAGGAAAGATGTAACCAAGATAGAAAAGAGTACAGCGAAAATTTACAAGGATGTTGCTGGGTCTGGAGGACCTGAGTTATAAGGAAAGATTGAATACGTTAGGACTGTATTCTTTAGAACGTAGAAGATTGAGAGGTATTCAAAATTATGAGTGGTACAGACAGAGTAAATGCAAGAAGGCTTTTTCCACGGAGGTTGGGTGAGACTACAACCAGAGGTCATGGGTTAAGGGTGAAAGGTAAGAAGTTTCAGAGGAACATGAAGGGAAACTTCTTCATTCAGAGGGTAGTGAGAGTGTGGAATGAGTTGTCGACACAAGTAGTCCATGCAAGCTCGATTTCAATTTTTAAGAGAAGTTTGGATCGGTGTATGGATGGTTGGATATGGAGGCCTATGGCCCCAGAGCAAGTCCATGGGAATAGGCAGTTTAAATGATTTTTTCTGCATGGATTAGATTTTCTGAAGGGCCTGTTTCTGTGCTGTACTTCTCTATGACTCTCTGGTTCTCCATCTGAAGAAGTTTTCGAGTGTTTTAGGTGACAAACCAAATCTCCTCAAACTCCTAATGAAACATTGCCACTCTCTTGCCTTCTTTATAGCTGCATCAATATGTTGGGACCAGGTTAGATCCTCAGAGATCTTGACACCCAGGAACTTGAAACTGCTCACTCTCTCCATGTCTGATCCCTCTATGAGGATTGGTATGTTTTTCCTCATTCTACCCTTCCTGAAGACCACAATCAGCTCTTTCGTCCTATTGACATTGTGTGCAAGGTTGTTGCTGTGACACCACTCAACTAGCTAGTATATTTCGCTCCTGTACTCCCTCTCCTTACTATCTGAGATTCTGCCAACACTGGTTGCATCATTGACAAATTTATAGATGGCATTTGAACTATGGATTGCCAGTGTTGATCATCAATGAGGTGGAGATGTCAGATTGTGGTCTTCTGGTTAGGAAGTCGAGGATCCAGTTGAGGAAGAAGGTGCAGAGACCCAGGTTTTTGATTATGACTGTTGGAATGATGATGTTAAACACTGAGCTAGAGTCAATGAACAGCATCCTGACAAGGTTGTCTGTATTGTCCAGATGATCCAAGGCCATGTGGAGAGCCTGTGAGATCATGTCTCCCACAGATCTATTGTGGTAATGGGAAAATTGCAAAGGGTCCAGGTCCTTCCTGAGACAGGAGCTGATCCTAACCATGACCAACCTCTTAGAGCATTTCCTCACCTTAGACATGAGTGCTATTGGACGACAGTCGAAGGCAGCTCACACTGCTTTTCTTGGGCACTGGTATAATTGTTGCACTTTTGAAGAGGGTGGGAACTTCCGACTCTAGAAATGAGAACTGTCATATAAACATGCTAAATATTTCATGAAATTTATTAAATTGCTAGTTTAGTTACTTACATATGATAATTTTGTTCCAGGGTGGGGAGGTAAAAGAAAATTCATCATGTGAGCCAATTTCAAAAGTTGTATACAGTCAAGTATAGAGAGCTTAGTATTGGTTTTATGTAACATTTCTTTAAATTTGAATAAATCTATGGGTATTGTTACCACAGTATTTAAACACCAAATCCAATTATATTTATTTAGAAAGCCGTACTGAGAGCATGACTTAATAAAGAAAGGTCACATAATTTAAATCAGTATAATTTCTATAAATATGGGTTAATAAATGCATAATTTAAACAAGTCAGTTGTCTGTGGAAGCAATTTATTTTCACTGATTCGATAGTGAAAGAACACATTAGTTTTTAATTTTTCATCTCAGCTTGACCTTAATTCCACTTTCCTGATTACTGTGAGATGGGTGCAATGGAAAGCTGTATTAATCAAATATATATTGTTGTAACTCACACTGGTTGGTTTAAAATATGGAACTTTGAATGAACGTCTATTTTTACTTTATGTCTAATGGCCACAGAAGTCAAATAATAATTTGATTGAATGGTTTCACTTTGAGACACAGACCTTGAAGGAAATTCTATTACATGGTCATCTAACTAGCCACACTAACGAACTTAACTTCAAAATGAGTTTGTTTCCTTCTTCACTTTTACTTTTATGACTTTGCTTTCAGTGAAAGCTAAATGTCCTCCAAATAAATGGCATTTCATCTTTGCTTGTTTTTGTATTATTTGTGAAATGGGATCACCTCTTTTTCCCTTATTAGGGAGAGAGAGAACTTGTAGTATGTTGAATTACCAGGTGAACAAGTAGTCTTTGGAGCACTGCAAGACTGTGTCTATATTGATGCTTTGCTGCACGTTTTAGTGCTCAGTGGAGGGTGCTGGTGCTTTTTTTGTTGGAGGGAGTCATTGCCTTGCTGATGCTTGTGCGTAGGAGGGGGGAGTTGGGGAGGCTTTGGGGTTCTAACATTTAACTGCCATTTATTTCTGGGCACTCCCCTATTTTCGTGGATGTTTGAGAAGAAAAAGAATTTCAGGATGTATATTGTATACATTTCTCTGACATTAAATGTACCTATTGAAATAATTACCCCATTATTCTAAATGTCTGGCTTTTATTGCAAATAGCTCAGTTCAAATTCTAACATTTGATATTTGCAAAATAATACCGAGAAAAAGTGCAGGCATTTCATCTTGAAAAAGCACTATCATTTATATAGAGCCAATCATATAGTTAACATTTTCAAACATTTGTTCAGTCCATCAAAAAAAACAGCCTCCCCTTCATGAACACTGTTGACACTTCCCACTGTCTTGGAAAAACATTAGCATAATCAAAGACCTCTCCTACGCCAGGCATTCTCTCTCCTCACCTCTCGCATCAGACAGAAGATTCAAAAGCTGGAAAATCACATACCAATAGGCAAAAGCACAATTTACTGTATGTCTTGCTGGAGTCAGATTATTGAACAGGCACATGATAACATAGACTCTTGACCTCACAATCTATCTTGTCACGGCCTTTGCATCGCATTGAATTTCCACTGTAGCTCTAACACGACATTTTGGACTCTGTTGCTGCGCTTTCCTTTCGACAACCTTGATTTTCTTACATCTAGAAATGATCAAAATTAAAATTGCCACAATACCTTTGTCAGTACCGCACCACTGAGCACATCGACATGGAGTATGTCACAGGAAAGCAGCATCCGTCATCGGGGACCCCACCACACTGGACATGCTCTCTTCTCTCTGCTGCCATCAGGAAGAAGGTACAGGAGTCACAGGACCCGCAGCACCAGATTCAGGACTCTGAAGGAATCTTCATCTCATGTTCTTGATTTTATTGCTTTTTATTTATTATTATTATTTCTTTACTTTTGTATTTGCAGTTCATTTGTCTTTTGCACACCTTTTATACATCTAGTGGTGTGGTCTTTCATTGATTCCATTTTTAGGTTGATTGATTATGCCCACAAGAAAATGGATCTCAGAGTTGTATATGGTGACATATATGTACTTTGATAATACGTTTACTATGAACATTGAGGTGGGTTTGTACTTCAAGGATTGTAACTTCTCATAATTTCATAAATGCACTGAACATAAGACTTTCATTATGAAATCAATGACTCAACTTATCGTCTTCCAATACACAATGCATTTTTAGAAATGAGCACAGACATAAAGATTTGACCTCTAAACCGTCATACATTGTAGCTCTTCATAGATAAGTCTTTGACATACTTTTCTCATTTTTCTCTTGTGAATATTTTGACAACTTGTGGTTTCCTAGCTTAAGAAGGATAAACTCTTAATGGAGGTATTGCAGCAAAGGTTGTTTTGTTGAGCTGGGAAGTTGGGCTTAAAAGGAGATATATAGCAGACTATTTTGAAGAGACAAGAGACTGCATACTTACTGATGCTGCAACTCGGAGCCACAAACAAACTGGTGGAGAAACTCAGTGCATCTGTCGGGGTGAATGGACAGTCGAAGTTTTCAGACCCTTTGACAGTCCAGTGGTTTATGTTGGGGCTCTTTACTTGTCATTTATTTGGATCTTCAGAAGGACTTTGACAAGGTCCGCACATGATGCTGCTTAACGAGAGCCCATGGTATTACAGGGAAGATTCTAGCATGGATAGAAGATTGGCTAACTGGTAGAAAGTAAAGAGTGACAATAAAGGGGGCTTTTTCTAGTTGGCTGCTGGTGATGTGAAGTCCCACAGGGGTCAGTGTTGGGAACGATTCTTTTCACATTATATGTCAATGATTTGGATGATGGAATTGATGGCTTTGTGGCCAAGTTTGCAGATGATACAAAGATAGGTGAATGGGATTGGTTGAGGAAGCAGAGAGTATGCAGAAGGACGACTTAGGTGGATTAGGAGAAAGGGCAAAGGGCAAAGATGTGGCAGATGGAATATAGTGCAGGGAAATGTATGCCCATGCACTTTGGTAGAAGGAATAAAGGCTTAGAGTACTTTCTAAATAGGGAGAAAACTCAGAAATCAGAGGTGCAAAGGAACCTCATGCAGGATTTCCTAAACGTTAAATTGCAGGTTGAGTCACTGGTAAGGAAGGCAAATGCAACGTAAGCATTAATTTAGAGAGGATGAGAATATAAAAGCAAAGAAGTAATGTTAAGTCTTTATAAGGCATTAGTCAGACCACACTTGGAGTATTGTGAGCAGTTTTGGCTCCTTATTTAAGAAAAGATGTGTTAGTATTGGAGGGGGTTTGACTGTTCACTCTTTTCCAAAAATGCCATAACCTGCTGAGTTCCTCCAGTATGTTGTGTGTGGTGCTTGGATTACCCACCTCTGCAGATTTTCACATCTCTCTGCAGACTAAATATCTTTAATTTGGGTGACAATGTTCCAACTCTGAGCACGAGAAAGTTTCCAAAGCAATGCACACAAAATGCTGGAGGAATTGCACATTCCATTTAGTTTCCCAAGATTCTATTACTCTTTGCATGTGCTTGTACAGTTCATAGCAGTTTATTTTGGAGAATGGTTCCACTCAGTTACAAAAATTATCCCTGCATTACCTTCAAGACTCTTGTCAGCAGGTAGAGTAATTATCTGAATTTAACTCAGTCATTCAATTTGTTTCAAACTGGACTCTCTGTTTGACTTTAAGACTCAGAACTAGCTCTTTAAGTCAGTTTCTATGCAAAGCTTGTCATCACTGCTGAAGAGTTATTTAAATAAAATGACGCTTGGAAAGTAACTCAAGTCACTCCTGCTCCCAGAAGATTAAATGCACTCACAATTCAAAGCTACTATTATGATCCTCAAACTTGAAGCCTCCCTGGTGAATAAATGTAATTAAGTAAGGCACTCAGAGAATTTAGATTTCTCATTAGTCTGTTATGAATACAGTGAAATTGAATCAACCAAACCCGATTATAGAAGTTGTCATTTCAGTCCTCACTGATTTTTTTTGACAAGGATTGATTTGAACTAACTTGTGGTGTTTTAACCATATTCTGTGCCAAAGGTAGGATAAATCTGTTTTGGGTGATCCCCATTAAAAAAAATCTTGCATTTAAACATGAACACTGTATGCTGATTAAATAACACACATTGGAAGTCCATATCAGTAATGTAAGGACAATACTATTGAAAACAAACACATATCAGATGGAATTTAATAGGGATGATTAGAAACATGTTTTGGTTATATTTGACTGGGAGGAATTAGGGAAGAAAGGAACACAGGACATTGGATAGACTCCTCTATCCGTTCTCTATCTATCTCTCACTTGTTCTGCCACAGAGTTCCTGGCCAGCCACGTCGATCTGCTAACTCCAATCCTTCAATACTCTTGACCAGTAAAATTCCATTTTTAAATCTTTTTATTAATTATTATTGAAAATTGACAAAGAAAAATACATTCAAATAATCAAGTCAATAGATTAATAAGTATAATAAGAGTCAAGCTATTAACCAAGCTAAACAGTATATCAATAATAATAATTTAAAAAAACAAAATGTTAAAGCTATATTTTTTTGAAAAAAGAAAGAAAGAAAAAAGAACCCCTACTAACTAAAACAAAAAAAAACTAACAAGCAAAAAAAACGAGAAAAGAAACCCATTTGGAGCACAAACCCGGAGCTATACGCCTATTAAAAAAAAGACATCAATCTGCCAACCAAATCCATTTACCCAAGAATCAGAAGGGAACCATCTTAATTAACTCAAATCAAATGATAGCCCCATCTTTTCTCAAAGTCAAATTGAGGATCAAAAGTTCGACTTCTGATTTTTTAAACTAAGACATAACATCACCTGAGAGAACCATTGTATCAAAGTGGGAGCAGAAGCCTCTTCCCATTTTAATAAAATAGCCCTTCTAGCCAATAATGTAGCAAATGCAATTACATATTGGTCTAATATAGAAATACCATGAATATATTGAGGAATTATACCAAACAAAACTGTCAATTTATTAGGTTGTAAATCAATTTTTAAAGCTTTAGAAATTGTAGAAAAAATAGATTTCCAAAACTGTTTCAATACAGAACATGACCAAAACATATGTGTCAATGTAGCTATCTCAGTTTTACATCTATCACACTGACTATTAACATTAGGAAATATTTTAGACAGTCTCTCTTTTATCAAATAATAATGATGTACAATTTTAAATTGAATTCGAGAATGACTGGCGCAAATCAAAGAAGAGTTGACCAACTTCAAAATTCGCAACCGATCCTCTGTTATCAAGGTCATGTTAACCTCTCTTTCCCAATCTTGCTTAATCTTAAATAGGGGATAATTATCCTGTTGTAATAGTAAATTATAAATTTTCCCAATGAAACCTTTCACTAAAGGGTTGATTTTTAAAATAGTGTCTAACAGGTCAGAATCTTGTATATATGGAAAATTACTTAAATATTCTTGTAAAAAATGTCTGACCTGAAGATATTGCAAAAAGTGTGAGTATGAAAGAGAGTTTTTAGTTACTAATTTCTCAAAGGACATCAATCAGCCTTCTTGAATCAAATCCATAAAGGAATAAATTCCTTTATTCCTCAAAAGAGAAAAGGTAGGATCACTAAGTGAAGGTTTAAATAAATAGTTTCGATAAATTAAACTAAGGTTAAATTTTTTAAGATTAAAAAACTTACGAAACTGGTACCAAATTCGTAATGACTGTTTAATCATAGGATTAGCATTTAAAATAGAAATTTTGGCTAGTTGTACAGGTAAAGAAGCTCCTAATAACGAACTTAAGTAAAATTGTTTCACAGCTTTCAATTCGAAGTCAACCTACGGTGGACGTTCATTTTTATCAGTCTAATATAACAAAGAACACGCATAGCGTATATTAACTGCCCAATAATACATTCTTAAATTAGGCAAAGCAAGACCTCCATCCTTTTTTAATTCTTGTAAATGACATTTTCCAATTCTTGGTCTTTTATTATTCTAAACAAAAGATGAAAAACCAGTAAAATTCCAATGACTTACAAATACCTGACAGCTGATTCCAGAAAGTAACTAACATAATTAACAATCCCTCCCGTCTTTCTTCTCTCCTCTTCCATTGGCTAGAAGATACTGTACAAAGGCCTGAGAAAATATAGCACCAGCATCTGGTCTACTCTTATCAGACTCTTGAATGGAGCTCTCATGTGCTAAGAGATAAATTCTTCATCTCCATATCTCCCTGATCGTGGCTGTTGTACTTCATTTGTCTGCCGGTACCTGTAACTACAACACAATATTTTGCATCCTGTTCATTTTTACTCTGGTGGTGGGCATGATCTGTCTGAATCACATACAAACTAAAGCTTTTAACTGTAAACACGAGGAAATCTGCAGATGCTGGAATTTCAAATAACGCACATAAAAGTTGCTGGTGAACGCAGCAGGCCAGGCAGCATCTATAGGAAGAGGTACAGTCGACGTTTCAGGCCGAGACCCTTCGTCAGGACTAACTGTACCTCACTTGCATGTGATGATAATAAACCCATACCAATAACACCATGTGTGCCAATGAAATAAAGCAATTTAATAAGGTTAATGAGATAATTTTATTTACAAATGTAAAATCAGAAAACAACCTCTCCCTCAGTGTCACAAAAACAAAGAAGCTGGTTGTGGACTACAGGAGGAATAGAGACAGACATCAATGGATCTGGGGTTGAAAGAGTGAACAGCTTTAAGTTCCTCAGCATACACATCACCGAAGATCTCACGAGGTCTGTATACTCCAGCTGTGTGGTGAAAAAGGCCCACAGTGCCTCTTTCACTTCAGACGGTTGAGAAAGGTTGGTGTGGGCCCCCAAATCCTAAGAGCTTTCTACAGGGGCACAATTGAGAGCATTCTGACTGGCTGCATCACTGCCTGGTATGGGAACTGTACCTCCCTTAATCGCAGGACTCTGCTGAGAGAGTGGTGCAGACAGCCTGGTGTATCTGTAGATGTAAACCTCCCATGATTCAGGACATTTACAAGGACAGGTGTGAAAAAAGGGCCCGAAGGATCACTGGGGACCTGAGTCACCCCAACCACAAACTGTTCTAGATGCTACCATCCGGGAAATGGTGTTGCAGCATAAAAGCCAGGACCAACAGGCTTCTTCTACCAGGCCATCAGACTGATTAACTCATGTTGATTTGAATGTATTTCTATGTTACATTGGCTGTTCTATTTATTATAAATTACTATGATTGTACATTGCACATTTAGATGGAGACGTAACATAAAGATTTTTACTCCTCGTGTATGTGAAGGATGTAAGAAATTCAATTCAGTACAATAAGGACAAGCTTGTCTAAGAACAAGCAAACAGAAATTGTGGTTTTCACTACAAAGGATTTGTCTGTGCACTGCTGAGGGCTGTTTCCAGTGAAATTTTATACTGTGCAAGTGCAGACTTAAAGTCACCATTTGCTAACCTTTCAGACAAAACTGATGGAGATATTGAAAATGATTATGTTGGTAGAAATCTTTGACCATCCCACCTTGCATCAATGTTTGTCACCCCTCCTGAAGCCTAACCCCAGCTTCAATAAGGAACAGACACTACTCTGAGTGGCGCTTTTCTAGCCCCTGTTTGTTCTAGGTAGTTTCTGTTCCAGCTGAGAGTCCAGCATTTGCAGAAGGAGGAGATGAGCAAGTCAACTAAAATTCAGGCTAAAGAAAAGACTGACCTTAAGGAAGCAGGAATGGGTGCACGTGGATCTGAAGCCTAGGTTATTGAAGGAGGCAAGAGACGAGACTGCTAGGCCCTTGACCAGTTGTGTCCTCTCTAGCCACAGGTGTGGTCCCAGAGCGCTGGCAAATGGCCAATGCTGTACCTCTATTTTAGAAGGGAACAAAGGAAAATCCTGGGAACTATAGACCGGTGAGCCTCATGTTAATTGTAGGGAAGTTGCTAGAGAAGATTCTCCGGGAGCATATGTGAGCATTTGTAAACCATGGTCTAATTAGGGAGAGCCAGCTTGACATTGTGCAGGGCAGGTTGTGTTTTACCAACCTGATTGAGTTTTTTGACAAGTTGATGAGAGAGATTGATGAGGGTAGGGCAGTGTTGTCTACATGAATTTTAGTAAGGCATTTGACAAAGTCACTCATGAGAGGCTGTTCCAGAATATTAAGGTGCGTGGGGTCTGCGGCAAATTGGCTGTTTGTATTCAGAACTAGCTTGCACATGGAAGATAGAGGGTAGTGGTCGAAGGGACCACTGGGGGTCTGTAATTAGCGGAGTCCCACAAGGAACTCTGCAGTTTGTGATGTATATAAATTTCCTAGATTAAAATGTAGATGGGTGGGTTGGTAAGCTTGCAGATGATATCAAGATTGGAGGAGTTGTGAATAGTGTAGGTAAGAGACTGGCAAACAACACAGCACAATATAGATAAGTTGCAGATACAGGCAGAGGAAAGGCAGATGGAGTTTAACCCAGATAAATGTGAGGTGTTGCACCTCAGTAGGGAAAATGCAAGGAGACAGTAGACTATTAGGGGTAAGATCCTTAACAGTGTTGTGAGCTGAGAGATCTTGGGATCCAAGTTCATAGCTTCTTGAAAATAGCTGCAAAGGTTGATAAAGTGGTTAAAAAGGCTTGGGGAAATGCTTGTTTTTATTAGTCAAGGCACTAAGTTCAAAAGTCAGTTGCAACCTGGTTGGTGGAGGTGGAGGTAAGATGGCGTTAAACGGCGACTCCTATGCATGCATCTTCAGAAACAGGTCTATTTCCACCTTTAATATCTTTACTTTCCCTTTCAGGGTTCTTTTGAAGATCCTGACCTGGAGTTACACGCAGGCTTTGGTTCTTTGCGGAAATGGGACCGTTCTCGGGGTTTCAGAACCGGCTGTTGTCCGGCAGCCAAGGGTTCGGCCTGTGAGTCTTACTTGTATTTGGAAGCCTAAGATCGCGGGGCTCTGGAGATGGGCGGATCAAGGGTCAGTGTCACGGCAGGAGACTCGTGTGTCGTCAAGGAGGCTGGAAGACCTTTCACTGTGGGCCCAAAGACCCAAGATCTTTGCAATCTTCAGGCACAGAGCTCATAAAAAGCGACAAAACGGATTTTTTAACATTGTAAACCAGCGGGTTGTAGTTATGTGTCCCGCTCACTGTGAAAATGGGGGGACTTATTAGGGAGAGAGAGAACCTGTGGGTTGCCGAATGCCTGATGAATTGCGATAGTCTTTGGGGCAACTGCAAGTCTCTGCCTTTGCTATTGCTTTGCTCACACTTGAGTGCTCAGTAGCAGGTGCACTTTTTTTTATTGGGGGGGCGGATCGTTGTTTGCAGCCGCTTACGCGCAGGAGGGGGACTTCGGGGCTCTCACGTTTAACTATCGTTCATTCCTTGGGCACTTCTCTGTTTTCATGAATGTCTTCCGAAGTAAAAGCATTTCAGGATGTATGTTATATACATTTCTCTGACATTAAATTTGGCCTTTGAACCTTTGAACTTTATAAAGTTCTGGTTGCCTTACTATAGTAAGGATGTTGAGGCTTTGGAGAGGTTTGCCAGGATGCTACCTGATTTAGAGGGCTTGTGCTATCATGAGAGGCTGGATAAATTCTGTTGCCTTCTCTCAAGCATCAGAAGCTGAGGGGAGATCTGATAGAGGTTTACAAGATTATGAGAGGCACAGATAGAGCAGACAGGGAGTATCTGTTTCCCAAGGTTGAACTGTCTAATACCAGAGGGCATGCATTGAAGGTGAGAGGGTAGGTTCAGGGGGGATGTGAGGGGTAAGTTTTTTACTCAGAGAGTGGTGGATGCCTGGAATGTGCTACCTGGTACAGTGGTAGAGGCAAATACATTTGAGGCTTTTAATAGACATTTGGATGGAAACATAGATGTGAGGAAGTTGGAGGGATATGGATATTGTCTAGGTCGGAGGGATTAGTCTTTGGGTTTTTTGATTTGCTTTTTTGCTGGTTCAGTATAACATTTTGGGCCGAATGGCCTGCTCCTGAGCTGGACTCTGCAATGTTCTATGAAAATCTTCTGATCACCTTCAATGCATGCCCTCTGGTATCAGACATTTCAGCCCTGGGAAACAGATACTCTCTGTCCACTCTATCTATGCCTCTCATAATCTTATAAACCTCTATTAGATCTCCCCTCAGCCACTCCAAAGGAAACTGGTTTTGGAGACCCTTTGTCAGAGGTTATGACAGGTTCTGATGAAGGATCACCAGAGGGAAACATTGAGTCTTCTTCCTCCCACAGATACAGCCTGATCTGCTGAGAATTTCCAGACCTTTTCTTGTTGTAAGGTTTGTCAATTTTCAGTTAACTTAAACTAACTGAAGAGAGTTGATTGTGTTAAAAGGGATCACTATGGGTACAGGAATATTGATTATCAGCATTATTAAATTTGTTAAGTAAATTGCAGCAAGTACAGAGAAGCAAATCTCAATCTGTTCCTTGAAAAGCCAGTGACTTGCACTCTGAGTGACTGTGGTAGAATGTACTTTTCCCTTTCTTGGTAACTGCTGTCTAAAGTGTCAGTGATAGGCTCCATTAGACATTTTTCAACTGTTCCCTTTATCTCATAATCAATGTTCTGGCCCTACTTGTTTTAAGAACCTTGCTTTGCCTTACCACAAGTATGTTTGTGGTGGTTTTGTGTATTTCTAAACTGAGTTAAGGTTTCCACTGTATCACTGTGAGGTCTCCATTGCTCAGGGTCGACCATGGATGTCACATGTCAGCTGTCTAGGATCAGTCAGGGCAGTATGATATGGAGACAAAGCTGTTGTCCAGGCAGCTGGCTCCTCCTCTCCAAACAGCTGATGAATCCAAAGGACTGGCACAGATCGATACAGCTTAACATCACAGGAGTTGCCAGTCAATGTAGAACTCAATGTAGGACTGTCTTAGGGACTCCAGCTCTGGATTTTTCCCTTGGGGTTTACTCTTGAAACCTTTCCCATGAGCGGGTATGGTTGCAAGGCAGCGGAAGTTTGAGATCAGAGTTTTCCTTCTCCTAGATGAGCTGCTAATGTTGGATGATGCCTGAAGCAACTGGATTTAAGACACCAGTAACAAACATTTGCCCCTTCTCCTGTCAGTTCTGCCAGGGATTGTAGCTAAGCCACACATGAAGGTCAGGAGCTGGTCTTGGTTGTTAGAGGCTATTTGAGATGCATGCTATTGGGAGCATTTAACAGGAAGTGGGAGCTTATCCCCATAGGAACCAACATATCATTAGAATATCTAAATTAACCAAAAGATTCCCGTCGAAGGGTCTCGGCCTGAAACATCAACTGTTTACTTTTTTTCCATAGATGCTGCCTGTCCTGCTGAGTTCCTCCAGCATTTTGTGTGTGTTGCTTGGATTTCCAGCATCTGTAGACTTTCTCTTGTTTGTGATTTAATGACGACTCTGTGAAGTCTCTTCTAGGGATGCGTAACCTGAAAAAGTTTAAATCTTCCCTTCAACAGGAGTTCAGTAAAACTCTCTCACTGCTTCCCCTCTGTGATCTCTGCTGCCCTCCAGTCCTGATGAAGGGTCTCGGCCCAAAACACTGACTGCACTCTTTTCTATAGATGCTGCTTGGCCTGCTGAGTTCCTCCAGTGTTTTGTGTGTTGCTCGGATTTACAGCATCTGCAGATTTTCTCTTCTTTGTGCTCCATACAGTTAGAAGTTCTGCAATACATTGCAATTCAAAGTAATAAAAAACTATAAATTGCAATAGGTATATATAAAAACATGAATTAAATTAGTGCAAAAGTACTGAGGAAGTATTCATTGGTTCAATGTTGATTCACAGATCTGCTGGCGGAGGGGAAGAAGATATGCGTCTGCAGGATCCTGTAAAACATTCCAGGATCCAGATGTCTGCTTACACCTGGACTCTGGAATCTAGACAGCACCACCCCAGCAAAGATCAGACTTCCTGGCATCACTACCACCTGATCCACACTTTACTATCAGTTGTAACCCAGGTCATTCTGACTGAGGCTGGGAACACAATTTAATAGCCGGGCAGCATAGCATACAAACCACAAACAAGAGAAAATCTGCAGATGCTGTGTGTGTTGACAGTATACAAACCATTGGTCAATAATATTAGTAGTTGCATTTTTAACAATGACAAACATGGAACAGAAGTCACCAATAGCGAACTAAACATCCTTGAAGAGAATGCATGATGTAGTCCAAGTGAGAGAGATCAACAGAGCCAGCACCACTCAAAGCTGGCAGGATCTGAATGCCCCAAGCACGGCAACCATTGGGCACCTACAACTCATGTATGAAACTGAGAGACGCCAAGGATTTGGCATCAGTGCCCTGAGAACCCGGCCTGCATCAAGTGAGCTCGACGGTCCCATTGCTGGGGCTAGGAACGCTGGGGACTGGGCAGAGAATGGGGACAGCTAACTTCTTCTCTCAAATCTTCAGCTGCTCGTTCCACTTGCTCACCACCTGGTGAAACAGGGAGGTAATATCACAAGCTATTCTCTTCTGGAGCTGCCACTGTGCGGGAGGATTCCTAATCCCATTCCCACGATATCTGCTGGTCTCACTGAAAAGGTTACGTTCCATATCAGAATCGTACACTGACAAGGAGTGCCGCACAATATAGGTTTGTTACTGCATCTAAACTTGACACAAAGAGGATTTCAAGTGTGCCCAGAAATTCATCCAAGGTCAGTAATACTAAACAAACTATATTGTCTACATAGCACGGGAGTGAAGCAACTAGAGTAACGCTTTACAGTGCTGGCGATCAGAGTTCAGTTCCCAAGAGTTTGCACGTTCTCCTGCGAATGTGTGGGTTTCCTGCAGCTGCTCCAGTTTCCTCCCACATTTCAAAGTTGTACATGTTAGTGAGGATTAGTAAATCGTGGATATGTTCTGACATTAATAGCACTTGCAGGCTGCCCCAGCACATGCTTGGACTGTGTTGGCCATTGACACAAACGACGCTTTTCACATTTTTATGTGCATATGGCAAATCTTTATCTTTTTATCTTTGTAGCTGAATCCCTAAGGCAACATGCAATATATTGTTGTAACTTTGTACCCTGTTTAGCCCTTCTGACAAGGAATAAACTTATGAAGGATGATACACCTGCCAGCTATCACAATGGATCATTATAACCTTATCCATATGAGAGGAGGGGGACACTGCACAGGATCAAAATAGGCTGCAGAAAGTTATAAACTCAGTCATCTCCATCATGGACACCAGCCTTCCCAGGACATCTTCAAGGAGAGATGCCTCAAAAAGGTGGCGTCCATCATTAAGGACCGTCAGCACCCAGGACATGCCCTTTTTCACTGCTACCATCAGGGAGGAGATACAGGAGCCTGAAGGTTCACACTTAATGATGCTGTAATAGCTTCTTCCCTCTATCATCTGATTTCTGAATGGACAATGCACCCTTGGACACAGCCTTGCTACTATATTTTTTCTCTTTTTGCACTATTTATTTTATATATATATACTTTTTATGTATTCTACAGCTTTTTATTGTTAAGCACTGCATTGTATTGCTGCCACATAACAACAAATTTCACGACCTAGCAATGATATTAAACCTGATTTTGATTCTAATTCCAAACACCGCATTATTGAACATACTCTTTCTCTTACGCACATTCTAATAGGTATGACAAGTCAAGTTTCTGGAACAGACTCTTTTGACAGGATCCCTCACAGATGCTTTGGGAAATTATGGGTGCATTTTACACAATGTTCCAATTCAACCTGAAAATGGCAAGGTTCTTTTACTTCTCAGCCAGCATCATTTTTCACAGCAAGAACAAACCCAGTTACTTGGGAAGTTAGTCTTTTCAGCTGACTCAGAACAGCATTGATATCATCCACTGTCTCCATTATCCCACAGATCAGCAGAGAAGTTAGATGAGATCAGAGGGTAAACAATCCATCACTTACTGCCCAAAAACAGTTAGTGCAGCAAAGTAGCTAGGTGCTGTGTCCTTACGTATTTGTCATCTACACTCAGTGGCCACTTGATTAGATACCTCCTGTTACTAATAAAGTGGCCACGGACTGTATGATTTTTGGTCTTCTGCTGCTGTAGCCCATCCGCTTCAAGAATCGACTGATATGCTCTTCTCAACACCACTGTTGTAACACGTGGTTATTTGAGTTACTGTCGCCTTCCTGTCAGCTTGAACCAGTCTGGCCATTCTCCTCTGACCTCTCTCGTTAACGAGATGTTTTTTTCCCACAGAACTGCCGCTCACTGGATCTTTTTTGTTTTTCGCACCATTCGCTGTAAGCTCTAGCGAATTGTGCAAGAAAATACCAGAAGTTCAACGTTTTCCTCAAACCACTTTGCATGGGACCAACAATCATGCCATAGTCAGTCATTTTGATCACATTTGTTCCCCGTTCTGATATTTGGTCTGAAGAACAGCTGAACCTCTTCACCAAGTCTGCATGCTTTTATGCATTAAGTTAGTAGATGCACCAAAATTGGTGATGTAGTGAAGAGGGTTGGCTAAGGTTGCAATAGGATATAGTTCAACTGGAAACATAGGCAAAGGAATGGTAGATGGAATTTGACCCAGATTTATCGGAAGTGATAGATGTTGGGAAGTTAAATCAGGCCAGAACACGAGCAGGGAATGATAGGGCCTGGTGAGTGTTGTTGAACAGAGAGGCCTGTGGTCAGGTACATAATGCTCTGATGGATTGCTCCATATACAAACCAACTCCTGAGAGAAAAAGATGTGCCCCTTAGATTGCTTTTAAATTATTCCTCTGTCATCTTAAACCCATTCCTTTTCGTGTTAGACTCCCCTCAAATGAGAAAGAGTCATTTTACACTATGGGATTCCCAGTCAATATGTGGAAAGGTAAAATCACCTACTAAAACAACCTGATGTTTCTTTCAATAGTCTGCGATCTCTGGTTGTTCCAGTATTTGCTGTTTTTATATCTGAAATCTGAAGTTTTGTTTTAGTTTTCAGTGAGCTTTGAGTATGTTTCAGGAGTATTTAATAATCACCTCCATTCCAACATTACATCAACAAACTGAATAATAATATGCCAAAGATATGGAAAGTACAAACTCTCTCTGTGCCTTGTGTCTGAGACAACTCTACCAGCAATGGGTTTATTTTCCAGTGAAGTCATAATAGGAAGCAATTTGAACCCAAGGTAAATCTTCAGTTTAATGTCAACAATTGCACCTCCAAAATTATATTTATTTCTCCAAATTATTTGTGGAAAGCGATTTACAGGTTAACAAACTGTTTGATTCTGTAAGGGTGAACAGAGCACGACAATTTCAATCCAGGCAAACCATGAGATATAGGGTTTATGAGCAATATCTATTGCAGTTTTATCAAAAAAATTTAAATGAAGACCAGTTTGGTAATACGTTCAATAATAATCTAATTGTTGTTAATTGAAGGCAGGGGGGAGAGGTTTTGTTGAAATTTACATCTGTCTTATGCCAGATGAACTAATTTCTCCAATGGGCAGTGACATTTGCCACCACTGTTATCATTGAGAGTGATCATCAGTACAGGTCAATGGCTCCCAACTGGCACAATATTCAAGGGGGACGATATAATTATTGACAAATGAGGAGATGAAACAGGGGATGGAATGTCTTAGCAGTACCATCTACCATCCCATCACAAATTAACATGCTCCTCAGCATCAGAACATCTGAGCTGTCTTAAAATAAACAATAACAAGAATGTGCCCCGGTGGAATCTGTGAAAGATGTCTGTACAAGGCTTGTGAAAGGCAACAATAAATCATTTGCATAAAGCAAGCCAATCCTTCATTCCTTCATGAAACGTGACTATAACACTATTCTGTTCATTTTTCCCACAGCGAGAATTTATGTAATTTAGCTGTGAAAATCAATTCACAATTCAACATCAGTGGCAAAATTATTGTATAACAAACATTGTAAACGAATACAAACCAATCAAGTCAGAAATCTCTCAACTTGGAATGCACCTTCTTCAAATGGTTTTGTAACTGCATCTTCTGTTCCCAGAACAAACTTTAATGCAAAGAAAGGTTTCCAGCGCTTTTGAAATAGGCAGGAAAATAGCAGCTGAGTGAGGAAGATAAATGGGAGCAATTTTAACTCCCGGATCCAGAAAATTAAAATCTGAATGAATCACTTGTTGTTTTCCCTTCCTTTTCTCGAGATTTAACTATTGGATGTTCTCTGAATTCAGGGGTGCATCAAGCACGTGTGGAAATCAGAGTCTAATTGCTTTGAGATGAAGGAAACAAATTGATCCATCACACCCTGCCATCTCTTTAAGAGCATTTGCTATTTCATCCCAATCTCACCCAGAGGACCCAATGCTGACTTAGAAGAGCACATCTGTGCTGACCTTGTAACCGACTCCACTCTCAGTCTAACCTTTCCCTGCTCCGTAGCCTGTACACCTCCATTTTCCTTTCATCCACGTGCCTAAGAACCTCTTAATGTCCCTCATGTATCTGCCTCTCCATTATCCCCTGCACTGCGTTCCAACCACTTACCGCTTCCTATGTAAAAAAAATTACCTGTGACATTCCCTCTGAACTTTGCTCCACTCACCTGAACCAATTGTCCTCTGCCACTAGCTATTGCTGTCCTGGCTGTCTACTCGATATGTGCCATTATAATCTTACACACCTCTATTGTTACCTTTCGTTCCAAAGAGAAAGGCCTTAGCTCACTCAACTTCTCACAAGGATTAATTTTGCTCACACAAGTTGTTCATTGTGTCCCTTCAGCTGATAGACTGTCAGTGTTGATAAACCCAGAAACCAACAGTGAAATTCACAATCAGAGGCTATTAGGCCTATTAGCATATTTAAAGTGTTATCCCACACTTTGTCTTATGCCAAATAAAACTGAAAGTGAATGGAAAACCATTAAGGTTCAGATTTAGAAAATTTAACAAATTAACCAAGTTGAAGTTTATTGTCATTCACCTAGCTAAACAAACATCGTTCCTCCAGGTCAGGGCCCAAAACACAGTTACAGTCACATATTGCACGCAGCACATGTAGTTACTGCAGCACATACAGTCAAGAAGAATACTAGCACAATAATATTAGCTCAATGACCATCGGCTTGTTAGCGTAAGTGAGGCAGGGATAGACAGGAGCTATAGGGAGGTCGTCACCCTCAGGCTACAGGAGGCAGATAAGTGAGTAACTCTCAGGAGAGGGAAGGGAGAATGTCAGATAGTGGAGAGCACCCCTGTGGCTGTCCCTCTCAACAAAAGTTCTCCATTTTGAGTGCTGTTGGGGGAGATGACCTACCTGGGGGGAGAAACAGCGGCCGTGCCTCTGGCACTGAGTCTGGCCCTGTGGCTCAGAAGGGCAGGGAACTGAAGAGGAGGGCTGCAGTAACAGGGGACTCCGTAGTCAGGGGGACAGATATGCGATTCTGTGGAAGCGAAGAGGAAGCAGGGATGGTGGTTTGCCTCCCAGGTGCCAGAGTCCGAGATGTTTCTGGAGGAGTCCACAATATCCTGAAAAAGGAGGGTGAGCAGCCAGAATTCATGGTACATATTGGTACCAATGACACAGGAAGATAAAAGGGAGGAGGTCCTCAAAAAAGAATACAAGGAGATATGAAGAAAGCTGAGAAACAGGAGGTAGAAATCTCGGGATTGTTGCCAGTGCCACGCGACAGTGAGTATAGGAAGAGAATGAGGTGGAGGATAAATGTGCGGCTGAAGAATTGGAGCAGGGGGCAGGGGTTCAGATTTCTGGATAATTGGGACCTCTTCTAGGGCATGTGGGACCTGTACAAAAGAGATAGGTTTCATTTGAACCCAAGGGAGATTAACATATGCAGCAAAGTTTGTGGATGATATGAAGATAAGTGGAGGGGTAGGTAGTGCTGAGGAAGCAATGCAATTGCAGCAGGACTTAGACAAACTGGAGGAATGGGCAAAAAAGTGGCAGAGTGAATATAATGCTGGGAACTCTATGATAATAAATTTTGGATAAAGAAACAATAGTGTTGACTATTACCTAATTGGGGAGAAAATTCAAACATCAGAGGTGCAGAGGGACTTCAGAATCCTCGTGCAAGACTCCCAGAAGGTTAATTTACAGGTTGAGTCTACGGTAAAGAAGGCAAATGCAATGTTGGCATTTATTTCAAGGGGACTAGAGTACAAAAACATGGAGATAATGCTGATGATTTATAAGACTCTAGTTAGGCTGCAGTTGGAGTATTGTCAACAGTTTTGGGGCCTTATCTTAGAAAGGATGCATTGTCATTGGAGAGAGTCCAAAGGAGGATCATGAGGATGATTCTGGGAAATAAAGGGTTAACATATGAGAAGTGTTTGGCTGCTTTGGGCCTGTACTCACTGGAATTCAGAAGAATCCGTGGGGATCTCATTGAAACCTACTGAATGTTGAAAGGACTGGATAAGGTGGATGTGGAGAGGATGTTTATTCTAGTCGGGGTGTTCTGCTGAACTAGAGGGTACTAAAGGCCACCCTTTAGAATAGAGGTAAGGGGGAGTCCTATTAGCTGGAGAGTAGTAAATCTGTAGAATGCTCTGCCTCAGACTGCAGTGGGGGCCAAGTTTGTGTGTATATTTAAGGTGGAAGTTGATCATTTCCTGATTGTTCAAGGCATTAAAGGATATGGTGAGAAGGCAGGTGTATGGTGTTGAGTGGGATCTGGGATCAGCCATGAAGGAATGGTGATGCAGTCTCAATGGGCTGAACGGCCTAATTCTGCTCCTATGTCTTATGGCCTTAAGTCCCTGAGAAGCGTGGCTTGAAGATGAATGGTTATTGGGTTTGTGTCCTGGAGCCATGTTTCTGCAGGAACAGGTACACAGCATTTCTCATCTCATGCTGGGTCAACTGCAGATGAAGGCAATCCAACATGTCTTCCAGGGAGCGAACACTGGAGAGCAACACCAACAGGAGGGCTCTCCCCTAACCCAGCACAGGTTCCAGTGCTCCCACTACACCTCTGTCCTTTCCCACACCGCCAGTGGTGTGTCCCGCCGCTGGGTGGCTGTAACAGCTGAAGCACAACATGAGGGTCTGGTCCACGCAACTGAGGCCACGTGGCTCCCTCGCTGCTGGCCACCCATTAATGGATTATTAGGGTGGAATGTGAAAAGTTAAAATTTCACCTAACATCTTCTCCTTGGATTATTATTTTCATAGACCTATGGAAGAACTTGAGAAGTTCTCGGCATGTGTTTCACACAGAATGCTGGGTGTGTGGAACATGCTGCCAGGGCTTGTGGTAGAAGCAGGTATATTAGGAAGATTTAGAGACTTTTAGATAGGAACAGAGATGAATAAAAATGGGGGGCTACGTGGGAGGGAAGGGTTAGATTGATCTTGGAGTAGCTGAAATGGTCAGTACAACACTATGGGCCAGCGTTACACGCTGTGGTGTTCTATTCCCAATGTTTTGAGTGTTGTAGCTTGAAGCAGCGTAATATCTTGAAGATGAAGGGGAAATCATTTTCTTCCCTCGAACCTCACTGTTCTTGTTCTCAGATTTGCCATTCTTCACAGCTCAAGAGCCCTCATGTACATATCAATCACTTCTCCATGCTTTTTCCTGTCAATTCCAAGGCAAGACGACGTCAACCTTTGTATTCCGAGTGGATTTACAAAACATTAGAACAACTTGCATCAGTTCATATTCAAATGCCCTTGATGTGACTTGTAGAACATAACGAGTTTTGGTTAGAACAGTTTCACACAACAGAACTTTTAGTTAAATATTAATAGTCACAGATAGATCTTTTCATTCATTCCTTTTCTGATAGACACAACCTTTTACTTTAACGATCTATATTAGCATATATTAGTTTCTATGCTGTAATCCAACATCTTAAAGCATCTGCTTGTTTGATACACATTGAATATTTTACTATCAATCCTTATCAATACCCATTAACTAGTCTAGAAACTGTCATCAGTGTATTTTTATTAATATGGATCTTCTCTTCAGCGCTGCAATAAATTAGTTCAAAGTTTAGTAAAACCATAAAAGAACCTTGCCAGAGAAGCATCAGAGGCTTCCTCATTAAATATATTTAAGACTCTGTTAGATATATTTTTGCATATCCAGGGAAATAATGGTTGTGGGGAAAAGGCATGTAATGGAGCTGAGACAATGGTAGATCAGCAAGGATATACTGAATAACAGAACAGGCTCGATGGGCCAGATGGCCGACTCCTGCTCCTAGTCCTTATGCTTTTATGTTTTTAGCTAAACAGAAGAATGATGCAAGCCACTGACTCTGTAAAGAATATATTCTGTCGAATCAGAGAATCAGCGAACCCTGTGGTCATTTGACCTACTGGATCAACGCTAGAAAATTAAATTTCTATTGAAACTAATCTTCAACAATTCCCAAAAAAAAATACTAAAGATGCCTGTAGTTATGGGTCAGGTAGGTTGATTGTCTTTGAAAATCTCACAGATGGAGTTGTATCAAATCCTCAGTAAATGTAAGCTATATCCATTGTATTAACCTCATCTACTGCTTTTGTTATAAACAGGTTGCTGAGCTTCCCCCCCACCATCCCGTCCCTACCTGCCTCTGTCATGTCTGCCTGGTGTATCCTCTACCTGCCTCTGTCACGCCTACCCCAATGTATCCTCTACCTGTCTCTGACATGTTTGCCTGATGTATCCTCCATTTGATGTACCCTCCACCTGTTGTATCCTCCACCTGATGTATCCTCCACCTGCCTCTGTCACACCTGCCCTGATGTACCCTCCATCTGATGTATCCTCCACCTGCCTCTGTCTCCCGGCTTCACTCTTCAGCCTATCTGACTCAATTTGCCCATTTTCTACCACCACTTCCCCTTCAGCACACCTCTGACCCTGTGTCAGCACAACCCCTCACCTCTCTGCCCACTCCACTCTCAGTTCTGACCCTGAGCATCAACAATTTGTTTCCATTCCTCCCAGAGATGCTACTCAACGCACTGAGTTCCTCCAACAGATCGCTGCTCCAGAATCCATGATCTGCAGTTTTTTGTGTCTCTCGATCTGAGCAACATCTTTAATCTTTAACTGGAAAAAAGATTTGCAGCTATGATCTCTTTCATGACCTCAGGACAGCCTGAAAGGTCTTGTGAAGTCCATTTACTGAAGAAATGCAATAACAACCCATTCAAATGACATTTGTAAGTCCTACAGATGTCATTAGTGACCAGATTACAAGGTTACTGCTGAAGGGACAATTATTTATCAGGTTATAAAGGAACTCCTTATCTGTTCTTTGAAATACAGGTAATTCCTTGGCCAATTTTACACTTGAATGGGCTTTACTTAAATACTTCTTCCAAAATACATCACATTTGCATAACCCTCAACCGGTTCAGTTCTGGGGTGTCAGCACTGAGACCATGAGACCATAAGATAGAGGAACAAAATTAGGCCATTTGGCCCATTGCAACTGCTCCACCATTTCATCATGATTGATCTATTTCCCTCTCAGCCCCGGTCTTCTGCCTTCTCCCCGTATCCCTTCATGCCCTGACCAGTCAAGAATGTATCCATCTCTGCTTAAGTATACATAAAGGCTTGGCCTCCACAGCTGCTTGTGACAAAGAATTCCACAGATTCACCACTCACTGGCAAAAGAAATTCCTTCTCATTTCCATTCTATAAGGACACCCCTCTATTCTGAGGCTGTGTTCTCTGGTATTAGACTTTCCCACCATAGGAAACATCCTCTACACATTCATTCTGTCAAGGTCTTTCACTATTTGATAGGATTAAATTCAGTCATGACTCATTTTCATGAATACAGGCTCAGAGCCATCAGGCACTCTTCTTATGACAAGTCATTCAAATTGGAATCATTTTCATGAATCTCCTTTGAACCCTTTCTCAATGGTCAGCACATCCTTTCTAAGATGAGGGGCCCAGACTTGCTCACATTTCTCCAAGTGAGGCCTCGCCAGTGCTTTAGAAAGTTCCAACATTACATCCTTGCTTTTATATTCTAATCCTCTTGAAATAAATGCTAACATTGCATTTGCCTTCCTCAACATGGGCTCAATCAGCAAATTAACCTTTAGGAAATCCTGCACAAGGACTCCCAAGTCCCCTTGCACCTCCATTTTTTCTCTCCATTTAGAAAAAGTCAACCCTTTCATTTCTTCTACCAAAGTGCATGAATATACACTTCCTGACACTGTATTCCATTTGCCATATCGTTGCCCATTCTCCTAATCAGAGTCCTTCTGTAGCCTCTCTACTTCCTCAAAACTACCTGACCCTCCACCTATCTTCATATCATCTGGAAACTTTGCAAGAAAGCCATCAATTCCATCATCCAAATCGTTAACATATAACATTAAAAAGTATCAGTCTCAACACAGACTCCTGTGGAACACCTCCATTCACTGGCAGCCAGCCAGAAAAGGCTCCCTTTATTCCCACTCTGTGCCTCCTGCCAATCAGCCACTGCTTTATCCATGCTAGAGTCTTTCCTGTAATACCATGGGCTCATAGCTTGTTATGCAGCCTCATTTGTGGCACCTTGTCAAAGGCCTTCTGAAAATCCAAGTACACAACATCAAGTGATTCTGCTTTGTCTATCCTGCTTGTTATTTAGAAACATAGAAGCATAGAAACATAGAAAATAGGTGTAGGAGTAGGCCATTCGGCCCTTCGAGCTTGCACCACCATTCAGTATGATCATGGCTGATCATCAGACTCAGAACCCTGTACCTGCCTTCTCCCCATACCCCCTGATCCCTTTAGCCACAAGGGCCATATCTATCTCCCTCTTAAATATAGCCAATGAACTGGCCTCAACTGTTTCCGGTGGCAGAGAATTCCACAGATTCACCACTCTCTGTGTGAAGAAGTTTTTCCTAATCTTGGTCCCTTTATCCTCAAACTGTGACCCCTCATTCTGGACTTCCCCAACATCTGGAACAATCTTTCTGCATCTAGCCTGTCCAATCCCTTTAGGATTTTATACGTTTCAATAAGATCCCCCCTCAATCTTCTAAATTCCAACGAGTATAAGCCTAGTCGATCCAGTCTTTCATCATATGAAAGTCTTGCCATCCCAGGAATCAATCTGGTGAACCTTCTTTGTACTCCCTCTATGGCAAGAATATCTTTCCTCAGATTAGGGGACCAAAACTGCACACAATACTCCAGGTGTGGTCTTATCAAGGTCTTATACAACTGCAGTAGTACCTCCCTGCTCCTGTACTCGAATCCTCTTGCTATGAATGCCAGCATACCATTCGCCTTTTTCACCGCCTGCTGTACCTGCATGCCCACTTTCAATGACTGGTGTATAATGACACCCAGGTCTCGTTGCACCTCCCCTTTTCCTAATCGGCCACCATTCAGATAATAATGTTTTCCTGTTTTTGCCACCAAAGTGGATAACCTCACATTTATCCACATTAAGTTGCATCTGCCATGAATTTGCCCATTCACCTAATGTATCCAAGTCACCCTGCATCCTCTTAGCATCCTCCTCATAGCTAACACTGCCGCCCAGCTTCGTGTCATCCGCAAATTTGGAGATGCTGCATTTAATTCCCTCGTCTAAGTCATTAATATATATTGTAAACAACTGAGGTCCCAGCACTGAGCCTTGCGGTACCCCACTAGTCACTGCCTGCCATTCTGAAAAGGTCCCATTTATTCTCACTCTTTGCTTCCTGTCTGCCAACCATTTCTCTATCCACATCAATACCACACCCCCAATACCGTGTGCTTTAAGTTTGCACACTAATCTCCTGTGTGGGACCTTATCAAAATCCTTTTGAAAATCCAAAGATACCACATCCACTGGTTCTCCCTTATCCACTCTACTAGTTACATCCTCAAAAAATTCGATGAGATTCGTCAGACATGATATTCCTTTCACAAATCCATGCTGAATCTGTCCGATAATTTCACCGCTTTCCAAATGTGCTGTTATCACATCTTTGATAACTGACTCTAGCATTTTCCCCACCACTGATGTTAGGCTAACCGGTCTATAATTCCCCGGTTTCTCTCTCCCTCTTTTTTTAAAAAGTGGGGTTACATTAGCCACCAATCCTCAGGAACTAGTCCAGAATCTAAAGAGCTTTGAAAAATTATTCAAAGAAATTTCTTCAAAGAATTCCAACTGATTTGTCAGGCAAGATTTTCCCTTGAGGAAACCACGCTGACTACGGTCTATCTTATCATGTGCCTCCAAGTACCCTGTGACTTCATCCTTAATATTCAAGTCAAACATCTTCCCAATCACTGAGGCCAGACTAACTGGCCTATAGTTTCCTTTCTTCTGTGTCATTTGTAAAGTGACATTTGCAAATTTCCAGTCTTCCAGAACCATTCTGGAAGTGATTCTTGAAAAATCCACAATGTCTTCAGCCACCTCTTTCAGAACCCTGGAGTGTACATCATCTGGTCCAGACCTATCTACCTTCAGACCTTTTAGCTTCCTAAGAACCTTTTCTCTAGTTATGGTAACCTCACACACTTCATGACCCCTAATACATGGAACTGTCATCATACTGCTAGTGTCTTCCACAGTGAAGACTGAGGCAAAGTACTTATTCAGTTCATCCACCATTTCAATGTACCCCATTACTACCTCTCCAGCACTGTTTTCCAGTGGTCTGATATCTGTTCTCATTTCTCTTTTACACTTTATGTATTTGAAGAAACTTTTAGTATCATCTTTAATATTATTGGCTATCTTACTTTCATATTCCATCTTTACCTTCCTAATGGTTTTTTAGTTGCCTTATGTTGGTTTTTAAAAGCTTCCCAATCCTCTAAACTTCTCACTAATTATGTGCTCTATTATGTTTCCTCTCTTTGGCTTTTATGTTAATTTTGACTTTTCTTGTTAGATACAGTTGTGTCATCTTTCCTTTAGAATACTTCTTCCTCTTTGGGGTGTACATATCCTGTGCTTTCTGAATTGCTTCCAGAAATTCCAGCCATTGCTGCTCTGCCATCATCCCTCCCAGTTTCCTTTTCCAACCAATTTTCGCATGCCTCTGTAATTCTCTTTACTCCACTATAATACTGATATATCTGACTTTTGCTTCTTCTTCTCAAATTTCTGGGTGAATTTGATCATAGTATGATTATTATTGCTCCAAGGGCTCTTTTACCTTAAGCTCTCTAATCAATTCTGGTTCGTTGCACAACACCCAATCCAGAGTAGCTGATCCCCTAGTGGGCTCAACCACGAGCTGCTCTAAAAGGCCATCTCATAGGCATTCTAGAAATTACCCCCTCCTGGGATCCTGCAACAGCCTAATTTTCCCAATCTACCTGCATATTGAAATTGGCCATGACTATTGTAACATTTCCCTTCTGGCATGCATTTTTTATCTCCCATTGTAATTTGTAGACCACACTCTTAGTGCAGCTTCTGGGTTTGTATGCAACTTCCATCAGGGTCTTTTTATCCTTCACAGTTCCTTTGCTCTCTCCATAATGATTCAACACCTTCCAACTTATGTCCCTCTTTCTAATGATTTGATTTTATTTTTTACCAAAAGAGCAATGCCACCCCCTCTGCCTTTCTGCCTGTCCTTTCAATACAATGTGTATCTTTGGACATTTAGCTCCCAGCTATAATCTTTCAGCATGATTCAGTGATGCCAACAACATCATACCTGCCCATCTAACTATGCTGCAATTCATCCACCATATTCTGTACACTGTGCTCATTCACCCTATTGTCCAACCATGCTCAGTCTGAATCAAAAGCCTGAATCTAAGATTGAAAGCAAAGTATCCCCAGTTGAGCACTGTCACAGTGCTTTATTGACTCTTTGAAATACAGCCACCTCTAATGTGGCCGGAGTTTATTGCTTGCCATGGATTGTCCTTGAGCATGTGGCAGTGAATCATCACCTTCACTTTAGCGAAGGTGCAGTCACAATGCCATTGGGTAGGAGGTTCCAGGATTTAGAGCTGGAGATGATTGAAGAATGGTGATGTATTCTGAGGGCAGTGTGGTTTGTGACTTGAAAAGGAACCTGCATTTGGCGGCACCCTCCTGTACCTTTGTTTTTTGGTGAAAGAGATTAAGGTTTGTCTAGGCAAATAAGTGTAGTGCATTCTGTGGCCAACGTGTAACTTTGATCATCTTCATCATTATGAGCTGTGTCGTATGGCGTGGGCGATCATGGTCTTTCCATGATCATGACTGTTTTCGGCAAACCTTTCCACAGACGTGGTTTGCCATTGCCTTCTTCTGGGCAGTGTCTTCACAAGAAGGGTGAGCTCAGCCATTATCAATACTCTTCAGAGATTATCCGCCTGGTGTCAGTGGTCACTTAACCGGGGCCTGTGATATGCACCAGCTGCTCATAGGACCATCCACCATCTGCTCCCGTGCGTTCATGTGACGGTGATTGAGTGGGGGTGGGGGTGCTGCTCAGCAGGCGCTACGCCTTGCCCAAGTATGAGCTACGGGCTAGCTGAGGGAAGGAGCACGTTACACCTCCTTTGGTAGAGACATATCTCCACCCCACCACCCTGTAACTTTGAGAGGGGGAATGAGTGCTCAAGGTACTAGATAGGGGGCCAGTGAAGTGTGCTACTTGGTCCAGGCTGCTACGAAGTTGCGTGAATGTTATTGGAGATGCACTCATCCAGGCAAGTGAAGAGTATTTCATCTTATTCCTAACTTAGGCCTTCGAGATGTTGGAAAGCCTCTGTGGTAAGTTGCTTGCTGCAAGATACCCAGGATCAGACATTCTCCTGAATCTATGATACTTGGGCAGCTGGTTCATTTGAAATTCTGATGAAATCTACCAGAACACTCAGCAATATTGAGTGCCACAGGTAGGTGATTAGATTTTCTACTCTTGGAGATAGTTGTTTTGATGCTCTGTGGCACAGAGGATATTAGCCAATTATCAGCCTGTGAATTAACGATGCATTAACAAGTTATTAGCCAATTAACAGCCCATAAATTAATGATGTGTAGGTCTTGCCGCAAGCAGGCTAAGACGGCTTTATTTGTAAATGGAAATGAATGCTGTGTATTTATCTGTGAACATCAACACCTGACATGATGATGGATAATAGGTTATAGTTTAAAGAGCTGAGAGTAGTTGGACTTCAACAGTACAGAGAGAGACTGATGAGAATTTTACACTCAGCCAGCTCAATCACAGGCACAGACCTCCCCACCATCAGGGACATCTTGAAAAGGTGATGCCTCAAGGATGTGACATCCATCCATTGGAGACCTGCCTTCTTCTTGTTACTACCATCAGGGAGAAGGTACAGGAGGAACCTAAAGACCCACACTCAAAGTTTTAGGAACAGCTTCTTCCCTCCTGCCATCGGATTTCTGAATGGGCCACGAACTCTATCTCTCTATCTATCTAAATACATTAGATTCTGCAGATGCTGGCAATCCAGAGTAACACACACAAAATTCTGGAGGAACTCAGCAGGCCAGGCAGCATCTATGGAAAGAACTTGATGAAGAGTCTCGGCCCAAAACATCAACTGTTTATTCTTCTCTATAGATGCTGCCTGAATGCTGAATTCCAAGAATTGTGTGTGTGTCTGTGTGTGTGTGTGAGTAAAAGGAATGTCGATTCATCAGGCTAATTGGTTGGCAATTTTGGACACGGTTGCTTATATAACTTGTGTTTGGTCACCTTATGGGGGCCGCAGAAGAGTTCTTTTCCTGTCTGTCCCTTGTTTTGGGTGGCTGTTTATTTTTGTCTTTGCACAAGCAGTTTGCTGTTAAAAGAGGAGCTTAGTGTGGTTTTGATGAGAAAGCGAGACAATAATTACATAGTGGTGAAGTTGTTGTCAGCCTAATAAGGCAGAACCAAGAGTCACTTTGCGGTATAGTTTACCGGCAGAGAAAGTGAATTGATCAGAGAACAGGGAAGGTCTGGGCGTGTGTCAAGCACGAGGTGCCATCTGGTCCATTGGGAGTAAAGTAGGAATGGTAATGCAAATAGCAGTTTAAATAAAGAAGTTAAATAAGTACTATCACTTAATCTTCAGAGTTCAGTAGTTCCTTCCCCACTAAAAGTATAACAATGCAGCCTCTGCAATATCAGCCTTGCCTTGTGTTCACATTCACGGACACTTGCTCCACTGGAGAGTCCATATGTAAGAAATGTCAGCAGATCCAGCCCTCGGGAACAGGTGGGTGAACGTGAGGAGGAGGTAGCTGACCTGCGATGTTGTAGAGAATTGGCAGGTGTTCTGCAGACGACCTTTAGGGAAATAGCGTGTACTCCAAGAGACTCCAGACCAGAAGGAAAGAGACAGGTGGGTGACGGGGGGTGACCGGTGGGTGACTGTGGGAAGGAAGCTCAGGGTAAGAGGGGCACACTGTCCAGGGGCATCAACCCCAGAGGTGGAAGTGTCCAACCACTTTGAGCATCTAAGGATGCTCGACAACAACCATGAAAGCTCCGAGTTGGTAGGCAGACAGAGGAGTCCCCACGGGACTCACTCTGCCGTCCCTAGTCCTAAATCAAAACACTGTTTAAAGAAAGTAGTGATAGTGGGGACTCAATTATTGTGTGGGGAGAATCAGGAGTGTACTGACGAGGAGTCTCGTACGGTGCGTTGCCTACCAGGAGCACAAGTAGGAGATCTCCCCGAATGAGTAGATGAGCTCCTGGCTAGAGTTGGGGTGGATCCAGTAGTCATTGTCCACATCGGAACAAGTGACATAGGTAAGGGCTCGTTGTCCGATCTGCACGGCAAACCTAGAGACAGAACTGACTAGGTGGTCTTCTCGGAAGTTCTGCCTGTGCCACACACCAGTCCAGGTAAGATGGAGAAGATTAGAATGGGTTGGGGAATCAGGATGGGTTGCATTTGAACCGGGGGGCACTAATGTACTGGGCAAGCATGTGTTCCAGTTATTTGAGGACTGTTTAAACTGGGAAATGGTGGGATGGGGGGGAGGGTTGGGGGTTGGCAGCAGGCCTTAGAAAAGGCCAGGCTCAACTGTTTAAACACCTTAGTGGGGAATAACATATTAGGACATAAACCAATTACAGGCTTCAAAAATATTAAAATGGGTCACAGTAGGATGAAAGACATCAGTAATAGATTAGGATGGCTTGTATAAATGCAAGAAGTATTAAGAATAAAATATATATATGGAATTATATGCAAATGTGTATATACATCTGATATAATAGCAATAAATAACAGCTGGCTGACCTCAAGAGATGGTGATGAATATAATATTAAAGGACATACTTTACTTAGGAAAGATAGGCAAGATGGTAAAGGTGGAGGAGTAGCCATATACACAAGAGAGAATTTAAACATGAGGTTGCTTATGATCGGAGATGAATTGAGACTCAGTGAAGGTATCTGGGTGAGAATTGAAAGTTATAAGGATAAAGGAATAACATTGGGTCTATGTTATAGATCCCGTAATGCTGACAGTGATTTGAAATAAACAACTCTATCAGAATATTAAAAAAGCACATTCTGAGGGTGATGTTATGGTTATGGGAGACTTCAATTTCCCAAATATTGAGTGGGAGAACCCGGTGACTAATGGATTACAGGCAAGAGAATTCATTGCATTATTGAATGATTGTTTTTTAACCCTGTTTGTAAATGCACCAACAAGAGGGAAACACACACAAAATGCCAGAGCACCTACAGAAATGATTACAGTCAACGTTTTGGGCCAAAACCTTCGGCAGGACTTGTTGAGTACCTCCCGCATTTTGTTTGTGTTGCTTGGATTTCCAGCATCTGCACATTTCCTCTTGTTTGTGATCAAGGGGGAAGGCCTGTCCAGATTTGATATTCTGTAACAATCGGGTTTGAATTTTGAGTACGGGAGTTATAGAACCTTTAGAAACAAGTGATTATAATATTGTTAGTCTCAAAGTTTTTTGCGAGAGTATATCAGTGAAAACCAAAGCTATTAATTGAATTTCAAAAAGGCAAAATTTGTGCAGATGTGCCAAAGAATTCAGAAGACAAACTGGAAGGAACTGCTTGACGTCAAGTCAGTTGAGGAAAAATGGGGTTGATTTAAAGAGGTAATACACACAGTGCAGGAAATGTTCATACCCAAGGTCGGGAGAAGCAATAAAAACGATAGATCAACTACATGGATGAATAAAGATATACATAACAAATTAAGAAAAGAATTAAGTAAGGAATTGAGAAAAAATATAGAAATGATGTTAACTGTAGGGTGTATGAAAATGTGAGAGCGATAGGCAATAGGGAAATTCGGATTACCAAAATCAGGTTGTGAAGGATATTGCTGATAAGGCTAAGAATGACCCAAACAGATTTTTTCAATACTTTAGTAGTAAAAGAAAAGTCAAGGAGGAAGTTAAATGAATTAGGAAAAATAATGGGGTGTTAAATTATGCAGAGAAGGCTGTAATGGATACTCTTAACTCATAGTTTGCTGAAATATTCACCTGCAAAGATGTTAGCAATATGCAGTAAGTGCAGAGAAAATAAGGTTGCTTTTAGTGACTCAAGAGATTTTAGAAAGTGAGGTTGTGCTTCAGCTGAAAAGGCTGCAAGTTAATAAATCTCCAGGGCCAGACAACATATATACAAGGGTGCTTAAAAAGGTCTCTGATTATGTATACAAACCTCTAACATGTATTTTTTCAAGTCAGTGAAGACTGGTGAAATCCCTCAGAACTGGAGATGGGCTAACATTATCCCAGCATATAAGAAGGGTGACTGCATTGCCCCTGGTAATGAGAGACCAGTAAGTTTAACATGTATCGTAGGTAAGATAATGGAATCAATAATAAAGAATGAGTTGGAAAAGCAGCTGATAAGAGCAGACATGTTCACAGAAAGCCAGTATGGATTCAGAAAGGGGAAATTATGTTTTATTAATATGCTGGAGTTGTATGAAGAGGCAAGTAAAATTTATGATAACAACGGTTGTTATCACTTACTTGATCTTTCAGAAGGTTTTTGACAAGGTACCCCATGAGAGGTTAATAATCAAATTACAGGAGGTAGGGATTCAGGGTAAGGTGTGTGAATGGGTGCAGAATTGGCTCAAAAACAGAAAATAATGAGATATGGTGAGAGGATCATTTTCATACCTAGAAGATATTAAAAGTGGGTTCTACAGGGATCAGTTTTGAAGCCGCTGTCGTTTTTAATTTACATTAATGATTTGGATAAGCACATAACAAATTAACAAGTAAAGCTTGCCAATGACACAAAATTAGGGGGACATTCAGGCAGCAGAATCAATACAGTTAGATCTAAACAAAATGCAAATTTGGGCAGATAAATGGCAGATGAAATTTAATGTAAGTAAGTGTAAAGTAATATACTGTATATATATATATAAAGTAGAAAATTAGATATAAGTATACAATAGGAGGTCTTTAGTTAGAAAGTACACTGTATGAGAAAGATTTGGGCATCCTGGTAGACTCATCACAATCAACATCTAGACAATGCACAGAGTGATCAGGAAGGCTAATAGAATGTTGGGCTATATAATGCGTTCAGTGGAGTCCAAGTCTAGAGACATTCTCCTTAAGCTGTACAATACACTTGTGAGGCCACACCTTGTGTACTGTGTACAGTTTCGGTCTCCATATTGTGTGAGGAATACGAAGGAATTGCAGAGAAGGGCAACGAGACTCATTCCAGGACTGCAGGGTATGAAGAAAGATTGAAAGAATGAAATAATTTTCACCTAAGTAGATGTAAAATGAGAGGAGACATGATAGAAGTGTATAAGGGTATAAGTAAGGTGAATGCCAGCTGTTACTCTGAAACTAATCCATCGTCAAGGACCTGGGGCCACAGATAGAGACGGTTAAGGGGAGATTTCAGTCCAATATCAGGAAGCATTTCTTTCCATGAGTTGTGGACACATGAAACAAACTACCTAATTGTGTAGTTGAGATTAATACCTCAGAGACTTTCAAATCTAAACTCAATAGTTATTTGAGCAACTATGTGAATAGGAATTTAGCAAGATTTGTTAGGCAGAATGGCCTGCTCTTGCCAAAAACTTTCAAGTGTGTAATTAGGCAGATTGGAGTTGTCTTTATGAACAGGAGCTGTATTGTATGTCAGGAAGTTTCCACATTGATAGTTAGATGCCTTTGTTGCAGAACAACTTGGCTAGAAATATGTCTGGGTCTGAAGTGCAGCTTTTCAGCAGAGATGCTCTGATCCTGTGGTCTTTGTTATACCACTGCTCTCAGCCATTTCTTGATTCAAGTTGTCTAAAGGCTGGTTGCTGTGATCCTGGGGATATCAAAAGAAAGCTGAGATGGTTGATCCACTTAGCACTTCGAGTGGAACATAGCAGTAGTGTTTTGAGTAATTTTCTCCGCCAGGATAGTAAGATTACTGGCAAATGGCTGTAAAATACCAGACACCCATCTCTCAGCACAGCTTTTCACTCAGCTAGAGCACAGATTGGAGACTTGGTTGCAAAGACCTTCATTTCTGTTTGCAGCAGTCTCTATTTACCAGCCATTTAGTTTAGTGACCAAGAAACCAACAAAGTGGGCTTGTTGGTGTCTGGAACTTGCTCTCTGTTTGAACTCCTGTTGATTGACATTTCAGAATCGGTGAAAATCTGGCCCATATGTGTTTGGTTCTGGTCTCTTCATTATAGAAAGGACGTGAAAGCTTTAGAGAGGGTGCTGAGGAGATTTACCAAGGTGCTGCATGGACTAGAGAACGTGTCTCAGGAGGATAGATTGAGCTAGCCAGGGCTTTTCTCATTGGAGTGAAGGAGGATGAGAAGTGTATAAGGTTGGTAAGTTGGTAGGTTGGTCATTGTAAATTGCCCGTGATTAGGTTATAGTGTTAAATTGCGGATTGCTAGGCAGCACCGATCAAAGGGGCAGAAGGGTCTGTTCCACATTATACCTCAATCAATCAATAACAAAGTTAATAAGATGAGACGAGGTGTTAATAGAGTGGGCAGACAGAGACTTTTTTATACCTCAATCAATCAGATGGGAAGATAAAAAACATTAATAGACCAGACAGTCAGAGACTGGAAATGCCTGACATGAGGGAATGTGAATTTAAAATTGGAAGAAAGTATAGGTAAGTAAGTAGGTCAGTAGATGAGAGGTAGGTTTTTTTTAAGCTAGAGAGTTGTGGGTGCATGAAGTGTACTGCCAGCAGCGGTGGTAGAGGCAGATATGTTAGGGGCACGTAAGACTCCTAGATAGGCTCATGGATGAAAGAAGAATTGGAGGGCTCTGTGGGAGGGAAGGGTTAAATTGATCTTGGAGTAGGTTAAAAGGTTGACACAACATCTTTGCACTGTGCTTTGTGATGGTTACTCTGCGCTGTGCTCCTCTGCCAAGGGGGCAAGCAGAATGTTTTAATTGGTGACCAGTTGTAGACCACTGATGTTCTGTCTGCAATAGCCATCTTGAGCTCATAGTCACAACTCCCTTCAAATGACCTCCCATTCCCACAATAACTTGTCGACTGACAGGGTGAGGTCAAACACGAACTAGAGGAAAAGCACCTCATACTCTACCATTATGAACTTTGAATTCTCCATTTTCAGGTAAGCTGCACTTTCTTTGCTCTCCTGTTGATACATCCTGACCCTATCACACACGCACTCTTTTTCAATACCTCCTAGGCCCTTGCTTCCCACTTTCAGGACAGGTGTGGCACCACTTGCATCCGAATTAAGAAGGGAAGACTTTGGTAGGGTTGGAGAGTGAACCTGTTGAAAGAGGACAGGGGGAGAGGTGGTGGATCCCTGCAGAAGCTCATGATAACATTGAAGGAACGTAGATACTGGTGGGTGAATGGTGAAGACAGGGGAGAACTCATCAGAATTAGAATTAGAATCAGGTTTATTGCCACTGACATTCATCATGAAATGTGTTGTTTTGTGGCAGCAGTACTGTGAGGCATAACAAATTACTGTAAGTTACAAAATAAAGAGTGTGAAAGAGGAATAATGGAATAATGAGGTAGTGTTCACGGGTCAAGGACCATTCAGAAATCTGACGGCAGAGGGAAAGAAGCCATTTCTAGAACATTGAGTTTGGATCTTCAGGTTCCTGTACCTCTTCCCTGATGGTAACAATGAGAAGAGGGCACATCCTGGGTGGTGAGAGTCCTTAATGATGAATGCCACCTTTTGAAGATGTTCTCAATGGTGGGGAGAGTTATGTCCATGGTGAAGCAGACTGAGTCAACAAGCCTCTGCATCTCCATTTGATCCTGTACATTGGCACCTCATATCAGGCAGCGAAGCAAACTGTCAGAATCCTCTCCGCAGTACATCTGTAGAAGTTTGACAGAGCCTTTGGTGACATAGACTCCAAATCCCCCTGCCCTGCCCAGAACTGAGATAAGATGCAGTCAAGGACTCTGTCAATTATGGTAGAGTAGAGGTCAAACCTCAAAAAGACGGCGTCCATCATGAAGGACCCCCATCACCCAGGACATGCCCTCTTCTCATTGCTACCATCAAGGAGGAGGTACAGGAGTCTGAAAGCACACACTCAATGTTTCAGGAACAAACACCGTCAGATTTCTGAATGAACAATGAACCCATTTACGTTACTTCACTATTTTTGTTTGCTCTCCTTTTACACTACTTTTTAATTGATTTTTTGTTTTAATTTTATATATATTTCTTAGTATAATTTAGTTTTTTTTAAAATGATGTATTGTACTGTACTGCTGCTGCAGAACAACAGATTTCAGGACATCTGCCTGACTGATTCTGATTGTGGTGATTAAAACAACAGAGGTACAGAGATACCCACATAGAAAGTCGTATTATCAGAGCAAATAAGGTGGAATGAAGGAGCTGAGAGAATACAGGAGGCAGGATGGGAGGAGATAGAGTCAAGGTTACAGACTTGGGTCTAGTTAATAGTCTGGGTGCAACAGTGCCAGGAATTATTAGAAGCTGTGGGAGGAGACGTCTGCCGCTGGGTCACTTGCCTGAGAATCACGACCAATGAAAAGCATGTTGCTTTAGATCCCTTATCAGCCACAGACTGGCTTTGATATTGCACCAGATTAAAACAAAATGATTTGTTACACTCTCTAAATTTTGATTGTACCTAGTTTTTGCATTGGTGGAACAGTTTATTGTTATAGTGATAAAACATGGAAGCAAAGGGGCGAAGAACCTTTCAAGTCACAGAGATATTCAAGACAGACACAGGCTTTTCGGCCCAACACATCTATACTGATTATCATCTCTAGATCTACTTATCCCCTTTGCCTGGATTAATTCCATAATCTCTCTATGCCCTGCTCATTAAACTACCTCTTAAATGTAATTACTCATCCTGCCTTCATCACCTCATCCAGCAGCTCATTCCAGATACCAACAGCTCCTCGTGTAAAATATTTATTCGTTAAACCTCCTTCCTTTCATTTTAAACCTCTAGTTTTAAACACTCTTACTGTGGGAAACAGTGTCCTCCTATCTACCCCATCATGTCCAACATAATGCTATATACCCTGTCATTGGGTGATGGCGTGTGTCCCAGCGAAACTCAAAAGGAATGACTTCCAGACAAATTAACATACTTCTAAATGGAAGGCAAAGGTAAAATATGGAACCGAATGTGATTGTTTATGTGTGGGTGTATCAGAAAATAAATGGAAGGATGGTTATAAAGCTATATTTATCTTCTCAGCATTCGTACCACAGTACTACTTATAAATTTTGAGTTGTATCATAGGAGCAAAAAAAGAAATGTACCAATTGAAGTATAAATAGCCTTGTGAATAGTCTTATCGTGAAGTTGTGCTCGCAATTCATTATTAAGCCATGTTATTGTTTAGCAAATGCACTCATTACAGGCCCAGTAATGATAACAGGCTATCAATCTGAAAAGATAACTCTGTTTAACTCTGTTTCTCCTAGCTTGGAGAAGGGAGAACTTATGTTTGGACAATGTGAAAGAATCATAGATGTCAGGGGAGTGATTTATAAGGGTACTGTGATGTTAATGTGGTGGCTTGACATTATATGAATCTTGTTCAGCAAAGCAATAGAATTCAGTAGTGGGGCTGTTGGGGCCTGAAATTGGTGTGAGAACACCTAGGTCTATTATGAAGATGATGACCAGGTCAGATTTGAATAGTTTAATGTCAAATACAGCAGGGCACAATGAATAAATACAACAATAAATACAATGATCATGATCAATACCTACAATAAAACAACAATAAAACATCAATAGAACAACAATAAATAAAACAATAAAATAACAATAAATACAACAATGAAACAACAATAAATAACGATGATTAAGGATTAGTTTTCTTCACCAAACACATTTACTTGTATTAGGGGATTTGCTGAGGTGTGTTGGCAGGACATGCAACAAAAAAGAACAATATTCAGCATTTACACAGAATAAAGATTTATTTATTGTGATACAGCATGTAATTGGCCTTTCGGCCCTTTGAGCCACACAACCCAGAAATCCCCCAATTTAATCCCAGCCTAATCATGGGACAATTTACAATGACCAGTTAACCTACCAACCAGTACACCTTTGGACTGTGGGAGGAAACCAGAGCACCCGGAGGAAACTCATGCAGTTATGGAGAGAAAATACAAACTCCTTACAAGCAGCAGTGGGAATCGAACCCAGGTCACTAGTACTATAAAGCTAACCACTACACTACTGTGTTGCTTGTATACTGTGCCGTATACAAAAATAAAGTTAGGAGAACACATAGGGAATAAAATGTGCACAAATACAACATGATTTTACAATGTAAAGAACATTATAGAAAGTGTTTACAGTCCAGAGCATTAGGAACTGGAATGGTTGATCAGATTAACTGCTTGCAGAAAAAAAACTTTTAGCATGATGAGAAGTTCTTGAAGATGAGCACAAGAATGAAGAATGGTGTAAAGGTTGTGGTGCGATCTATGCTAAAAGAAATACTGAAATGGCAATCACCAAATAACCGAGAGTAACAGTGAGAAGAGACTGAGAATATGGCAGCACCGTGGGGGGTGGGGGCGGAATGGGATGTGAAAGAGCTGATTGGCAGAGCAGTGGGGTAAGACTGGGTATCCAAAGTCTCAAGCTGCTGTGCCTTCTCACAGGCTTGGATGGCAGGCATCCTTGGTGATACTACCAGCCATTCTGAAGCAAACCACCAGGAAGGCCTCACCTGTTGACTCTTCCCAGCATTTTCAGTCTCGAGATTCAAGATTCAAGTTTGTTTATCAAAAGCATATAGTGGAATGCAACACACCCAACAGTGTCAACATAGCAATCCCAGCATGCTCAGCAGAGCAACACAAAACATAAAAAGACAAAACAGAACAACAGCAAAGCTTCATTACTATCAAAAGAAGACTAAAAATAATACATTCATTGAGGGACTGGAGCAGCTGTGGAAACTGTTCCTTAACTAAGATTTTAGTAATGAGGCATCAGCTGACAGAGTCCAGGCAAGTAGCATGGTCTTCATAAAAAGCCTTGTGTACCAGTGAGAACTTGCACATCACAGATACTGCATTGAGATACCGGCAGGGCAGCACCTGCAATCTCCTGCCTCTCTGTCAGGGAGTTGACATCAGTCGTGTCCATCCAGAACAATCCCACCAAGCACATCTTTTGCCACCCCCCCAAACCACTTTCTGCTTTCCACAGGGATCGCTCCCTACACGACTCCCTTGTCCATTCGTCCCTCCTCACTGATCTCCCTCCTGGCAGTTATCCTTGCAAGCGGAACAAGTGCTACACCTGCCCCTACACCTCCTCCCTCACTACCGTTCAGGGCCCCAAAAACGTCCTTCCAGGTGAGGCGACACTTCACCTGTGAGCCTGTTGAGGTCATTTACTGTGTCTGGTGCTCCCGGTCTGGCTTCCTGTATATAAGTGAGACCTGACGTAGATTGGGAGACCGCTTCACCAAGCACCTATGCTCCGTCCACCAGAAAAAGCAGGATCTCCCAGTGGCCACCCATTTTAATTCCACTTCCCATTCCCATTCTGATGTGTCTAACCATGGCTTCCTCCACTCTTGTGATGAGGTCACACTCAGGTTGGAGGAACAACACCTGATATTCCATCTGGCTAGCCTCCAACCTGATGGCATGAACATCGATTTCTCAAACTTCCAGTAATGTCTCACCTCCTGCACTGTTTCCCATCCCCTTTTCCCTCTCTCACTTCATATCACAAACCAATTTCCCAGCTCCTTACTTCATCCCTTCCCCTCCAGGTTTCACCAGTCACCTGGTGGCTCTCTTCCCCACCCCCACCTTTTAAATCTACTCCTCAGCCTTTTCCCTTCAGTCCTGCTGAAGAGTCTCCACCTGAAATGTCGACTGTACTTTTTTCCATCGATCTGCCTGGCCTGCTGAATTCCTCCAGCATTTTTTGTGCATTGCACCTCTATGTTCAAACAGAATCAAGGGAAGAATTGCGGTTAGAGACACAAGGCAACACTATAGACCATAAGATACAGGAACAGAAGTAGGCGATTCAGCCCATCGAGTCTGCTCCACCATTCAATCATGGGCTGATCCAATTCTTCCAGTCATACGCACTCCCCTGCCTTCACCCCATACCCTTTGATGCCCTGGGTAATCAAGAACCTATCTATCTCTGCCTTAAATGAACCCAATGACTTGGCCTCCACAGCCGCTCGTGGCAAAAAATTCCACAGATTTACCACCCTCTGACTAAAGTAATTTCTCCCCATCTCAGTTCTAAAAGGGCATCCTTCAATCCTGAAGTCGTGCCCTCTTGTCCTAGACTCCCATACCATGGGAAATAACTTTGCCATATCTAACCTGTTCAAACCTTTTAACATTTGGAATGTTTCTATGAGATCTCCCTTCATCCTCCTGAACTGCAGGGAACACTAGAACTAGACACTAGACACCAGAATACTACCGCACAGTACAGGCCCTTTGGCCCGTGATGTTGTGCTGACCCATATATGCCTAAAAAAAACTACTGAACCCACACTACCCCATAAGCCTCTATTTTTCTTTCATCCATGTGCCTGTCCAAGAGGCTCTTAATGTTTTAACCTCCACCACCATCCCTGGCAAGTCATTCCAGGCACCCACAACCCTCTGTGTAAAAAAACTTACCCCTGGTGTCTCCCCTAAACTTCCCTCCCTTAACTTTGTATATATGCCCTCTGATGTTTGCTATTCGTGCCCTGGGAAATTGGTACTGGCTATCCACCCTATCTATGCCTCTCATAATCTTGTAGACCTCTATCAAGTCCCCTCTCATCCTTCTACGCTCCAAAGAAAAAAGTCCCATCTCTGCTAACCTTGCCTCATAAGACTTGTTTTCCAATCCAGGCAATATCCTGGTAAATCTCCTCTGCACCCTCTCCATAGCTTCCAAATCCTTCCTATAATGAGGTGACCAGAACTGAACACAATACTCTAAGTGTGGTCTCATCAGAGATTTGTAGAGTTGCAACATGACCTCTCTACTCTTGAACTCAATCCCCCTATTAATGAAGCCTAGTATCCCATAGGCCTTAACTATCCTATCAACTTGTGTAGCAACCTTGAGGGATGTATAGATTTGAACCCCAAGGTCCCTCTGTTCATCCACACTCTTAAGTAACCGACCATTAACCCTGTACTCAGCCTTCTGGTTTGTCCTTCCAAACTGCATCACCTCACACTTATTCGGATTGAACTCTGCCACTTTTCTGCCCAACTCTGCGTCCTGTCTATATCGTCTTGTAACCTTCGACAACCTGATCTGCAAACTTACTCACCCATCCTTCCGCCTCTTCATCCAGGTCATTTATAAAAATCACAAAGAGCAGGGGTCCCAGGACAGATCCTTGCAGCACTCCACTAGTCACTGACTCCCAGGCAGAATACTTTCCTTCCACTACTACCCTCTGCTTTCTTCCTTTAAGCCAATTTTTTATCCAAACAGCCAAGGTTCCACTGATCCCATGCCTCATGACTTTCTGGATGAGTCTCTCGTGGAGAACCTTGTCAAATGCCTTGCTAAAATCTATGTAGACCACATCTACTGACTTACCCTCATCAATTTCTTTTGTTACCTCTTCAAAAAACTCAATTAGGCTCATGAGGCACGAGCTTCCCTTCACAAAGCCATGTCGACTCTCCCTAAGTAGACTGTACTTCTCCAAATACTCGTAGATCATATCCTTAAGAATCCTTTCCAATAGTTTGCAGACCATCAACATAAGACTCACCGGTCTATAGTTCCCAGGATTCTCCCTATTACCTTTTTTATACAAGGGAACTGCATTTGCCATTCTCCAATCCTCCCGCACCTCCCCTGCAGCCAAAGAGGATTCAAAGATCATAGTTACTGCTCCAGCGATCTCTTCTCTCACTTCCCACTTCCCACAGCAACCTGGGGTATATGATGTCCGGCCCTGGGGACTTACCAATCTTGATGTTTTTAAGACGATCCAACACTTCTTCTTCCTTAATCTCCGCATTGTCCAGCACACAGGCCTGTTCTATTTTGACTTCACCCTGATCAAGGTCCTTTTCACTTGTGAATACTGAAGCAAAGTATTCATTTAGGACCCCCCCAACCTCCTCCGCCTCCAGGCACATGTTGCCTTCTTTATCCTTTAGCGGCCCCACCTTCATACTTGCCATCCTTCTGTTCTTCACATACGCATAGAATGCCTTGGGGTTCTCCTTAATCCTACATGCCAAGGCCTTCTCATGTCCCCCTCGAGCTCTCCTAAGTCCTTTCTTAAGCTCCTTCCTGGCTACCCTATATTTCTCATGAGCCCCTCCTGCCTCCTGCTTCTTATATCTAACATATGCTTCCTTCTTCCTCTTGATGAGCTGCCTCACGTGTTTCGACAGCCATAGTTCCCTTTTCCTACTATTTTTTCCCTGTCCCAGTGGGACAAACCTATCCTGAACCCAACACAAGTGGTCCCTAAACTTCCTCCACATTACTTCTGTGCTTTCACCCTTGAACATCTTTTTCCAATTTCCTCTCGCTAGATCCTGCCTCATCCCTTCATAGTTAGCCCTTCCCCCCTTAAGCACTTACCCACTTTGTCTGTTTTATCCTTTTCCATAGCTATGCTGAAGCTAAGGGAGCTGTGGTCACTCTCACCAAAATGCTCCTTCATCAAGAGGTCTGCCACCTGACCAGGTTCATTATCCAGAACTAGATCCAGTATGGCCTCTCCTCTCGTCGGCCAGTCCACATACTGTGTCAGGAATCCTTCTCGAACACACCTGACAAATTCAGCCCCATCTATCCCCTTTCCAGTCAATATGAGGGAGGTTGAAATCACCCACAACTACAACCCTGTATTTCCTGCACCATTCTAAAATCTGCCTGCTTATCTGCTCCTCGGTTACCCGAGGGCTATTTGGGGGCCTATAGACTACTCCCAGCACAGTGATTGATTCCTTCCAATTTCTGACTTCCACCCACACCGACTCAGTGGACACTCCCTCTGTAGCGTCCTCCCTTTCTATAGCCGTGATACTATCCCTGACCAGTAATGCTACATCCTCCCCCCCCCCCCCGCCTTTTCTATCTCCCATCCTATTCCTTTTAAAACACCTAAACCCCGGTACCTGCATCAGCCAATCCTGCCCTTCCTCCAGCCAAGTTTCAGTAACGGCCACAACATCATAGTTCCACATACTGATCCGTTCTCTAAGTTCATCTCCTTTATTCTTAATACTCCTAGCATTGAAATAGACACGTTTCAACCCCTCTAACTAGCTACATTTATGTTTTGTCCCCTGCCTGTCCTTTCTCACCAACTCAGAACACATAGCATTATGCCCTTGTCCTTCTACCCTGATCTCTGCACTCACATTCTGATTTCCACCCCCTGCCAAACTAGTTTAAACCCTCCCCAACAGCTCTAGCAAACCTGCCCGCCAGGACATTGGTTCCTTTCCAGTTCAGGTGCAGCCCGTCCTTTTTGTACAGGTCAGACCTTCCCCAGAAGAGATCCCAATGATCCAGAAATCTGAACCCCTGCCCCCTGCACCAACTCTTCAGCCACACATTCATCTGCCATGACTTCCTGTTCCTACTCCCTCTGCCTCGTGGCACAGGCAGCAATCCTGAGATTACCACCCTTGAGGTCCTGCTTTTTAACTTCTTTCTTAACTCCCTATATTCCTTCTTCAGGACCTCATCCCTACTCCTATCTATGTCATTGCTCTCCACATGGACCAGGACATCTGGCTGGTCACCCTCTCTCCTGAGAATACCGAGAACTCGATCCGAGATATCGCGGACCCTGGCACTGGGGAGGAAACAGACCATCCGGGATTCTCGCTTTCTCCCACAGAACCTCTTATCTGTCCCCCTAACTATCGAATCCCCTATAACTACTGCTCTCCTCTTTTCCCTCCTTCCTTTCTGAGCTGAGGGTCCAGTCTCGGTGCCAGAGATGCAACCACTGCAACTTGTCCCTGGTACGTTGTCCCCACCAACAGTACCTAAAACAGTATACTTATTATTGATGGGAACGGCCACATGGGTGCTCTGCTCATTCTGTCTATTCCCTTTTCCTCTCCTGACAGTCACCCAGTTACCTGTCTCCTGACTTTTAGAGGTGACTGTCTCCCTGAAAGTCCGATCTGTTACTGCCTCTGCCTCCCGAATGATCCGAAGTTCATCCATCTGCCGCTCCAGTTCCCTATCTCGGTTTGTCAGGGGCTGCAGCTGGATTCACCTTTTGCAGGTGTAGTCATCAGAGACAATTCTGCTGTCTCTGACTTCCCACATCTTACAATCGGAGCACTGGACTGCCCTATCTACTGCCTCCTTTACCAACTCCTAAGTTAATTAAATTAATTAAAGGAACTTACCTGGCCTTACCTCACTGGGAGCAAACTCGTCCTCGGCCTCTGCTCGCCGAAGCCTCTCGAGCCAAAGCCTCAAAGCTCCACTCCTTCACTGGCCGCTCTGCTTGAGCTACCCCTCCTTTTATTTGTTTGAGCTTCCGGAGAGCTGCTGAACGTTCCTCATACAATAACCCTCTCATTCCTGGAATCACTCTCGTGAATCTTCTCTGAACCCTCTCCAATGTCAGTATATCCTTTCTAAAATAAGAAGCCCAAAACTGCAAACAATACTCCAAGTGCCATATAGAGCCTCAACATCACACCCCTGCTCTAATATTCCATACCTCCAGAAATGAATGCCAGCATTGCATTCACCTTCTTCACAACCAAGACAACCTGGAGGTTAACCTTTATGGTATCCTGCTCAAGAACTCCCAAGTCTCTTTGCATCTCTGCTGCATTTTGAATTCTCTCCCCATCCAAATAATAGTCTGCCTGTTTATTTCTTCCACCAAGGTGCATGACCATACATTTTCCAACATTGTATTTCATTTTGCCATTTCTTTGCCCATTCCCGCAAATTATCTTAGTCTCTATGCAAGCTCTCAGCTTGTTTCCTCAACACTACCAGCTCCTCTACCTACCTTTGTATCATCGGCAAATTTAGCCACAAATCCATTAATCCCATAGTCCAGATCATTGGCATACATTGTAAAAAACTGTGGTCCCAACACCGAACCCAATGGAACTCCACTGGTAACCGGCAGCCAGTCAGAATAGGATCCCTTTATTCCCTCTCTGTTTTCTGCCGACCAGCCAATGCTCCACCCATGCTAGTAACTCCCCTGTAATTCCATGGGCTCTTAAGCAGCCTCTTGTGTGGCACCTTGTCAAAGGCTTTCTGAAAATCCAAGTACACCACATCTACTACATCTCCTTTGTCTACCCTGCTTGTAATTTCCTCAAAAAATTGCTGTAGGTTAGCCAGGCATTATTTTCCTTTCAAGAAACCATGCTGGCTTTGGCCTATCTTGTCATATGCCTCCAGGTATTCCATAATCTCGTCCCTGACAATCGATTCCAACAACTTCCCAACCACTGACAGGTCTATAGTTTCCTTTCTGCTGCCTCCCACCCTTCTTAATTAGTGGGGTAACATTTGCAATTTTCCAGTCATCCGGTACAATGCCAGAACCTATCGATATCTTGAAAGATCAGAACCCAAGGGTGCATTCCATCAGGTCCAGGAGATTTATCCAACCCCAGACCATTAAGCTTCCTGAACACCTTCTCAGTCGTAATTTTCACGGCACATACTTCACTTCCCTGACACTCTTGAATGTCCGGTATACTGCAGATGTATCCACTGTGAAGACTGATGCAAAATATGCACTCAGTTCCTCTGTCATCTCTGTACCTCCAGCATCATTTTCTATTGGTCCCATATCTACCCTCAACTCTCTTTTACCCTTTACAAAAGCTTTTAGTATCTTCTTTGATATTAGTCACCAGCTTCCTTTCATAACTCATCTTTTTCTTTCTAAAGACCTTCTCAGTTTCCTTCAAATTTTTAAAAGCTTCCCAATCCTCTATCTTCCCACTAGCTTTGGCTTTCTTGTATGCTTTCTCTTTTGCTTTTACTTTAGCTCTGACTTCACTTGTCAGCCACAGTAGTGTTCTTTCCTCCATTTTAAAATTTCTTCTTATTTGGAATATATCTGTTTTGCACTTCCCTCATTTTTCACAGAATCTCCTGCCATTGCTGCTCTGCTGTCCTTCCTGCTAGTGTCCCTTTCCAGTCAACTTTGGCCAATTCCCCTCTCATGCTATTGTAATTTCCTTTATTCCACTGAAATACTGACACACTGGAACTTAATTTCTCCTTCTCAAATTTCAAACTGAACTCAGTCTTATTGTGATCACTGTCCCCTAAGGATTCCTTAATCTTAAACTCTCTTATCACCTCCAGATCATTGGACAACACCCAATCCTGCACAACCAATCCCCTAGTGGGCTGAACAACAAGCTGTTCTAAAAAACCATCCCGTAGACATTCTACAAATTCTCTTTCTCGAGGTCCAGTACTGGCCTGGTTTTCCCAATCCACTTTCATGTTAAAATCCTCAATGATTATCATGACATTGCCCTTCTGACATGCCTTTTCTATCTCCTGCTATAATTTGTAATCCACATCCCGGCTGCTGTTTGGAGGCCTGTGTACAACTGCCATTAGGGACCTTTTACCCTTGCCACTTCTTAACTCAACTCATAGAGACTCTACACCTTCCAATCCTATGTCATCCCTTATCCAAAGATTTAATATTATTTCTTATAAACAGGGTCACACCACTCTCTCTGCCTACTAACCTATCTTTCTGATACACCGTATATTCATGGACGTTCAACTCCCAATGGCAGCCATCCTTTAGCCAAGTTTCAGAGATGGCCACAACATCATACTTGCCCCTCTGCAGCTGAATTTCAAGATCGTCCTTTTTATTTCTTATGCTGCATGCATTCATATATAACACTTTCAGTCCAGTATTTGTTGCTTCTGTTTTAACTGCACTACGCCTCTATTGCCCTGTAACTCATCCCACTGGCTGCGATTACGGCTCATCTCCTGGCAGTCCTGTCTATCATCTCTGTTGCATGCTACCTTTGATTGATTTCTATTTTCCCCTTCCTCACCCCTAACACTCCGTTTCCCATTCCCCTGCCAAATTAGATTAAACCCTCCCTATCAGCTCTATTATACCTGCCTGCTAGGATATTTATCCCCTTTGGGTTCAGGTGTAACCCATCCTTTTTGCACAGGTCATACCTCCCCCAGAAGAGGCCCCAATGACCTAGGAAACTGAATCCCTGCCCCCTACATCATTCTCTCAGCCACACATTAATGTGCCTGATCAAGCTGTTCTTGTACTCGCTAGCACATGGCACAGGCAGCAATCCTGAGATTACTACCCTGGACGTCTTGCTTTTCAGCTCCCTACCCATCTGCCTGAATTCCCTCTTCAGGACCTTCTCCTTTTTTCTACCAATGTCATTGCAACCAACGTGTACCAAGACTTCTGGCTGTTCACCGTCTCCCTTCAGAATACTCTGCACCTGATTTGAGACATCCCATACCCTGGCACCTGGGAGGCAACACGCCGTGCGGGTATCTCTATCAGGCTAACAGAACCTCCTATCTGTTCCCCTCACTATGGAATCCCCTGTGACTACCACATTCTTCATCTTCCTTTTTCCCTTCTGTACCATGGAACCAGGCTCAGTGCCAAAGACCCGATCACCATGGTCGTCCTCTGTCAGGTCATCCCCCTCAACAGCATCCAAAATGAGATAATGATTCCTGAGGGGGATGGCCACAGGGGTGCTCTGTACTATTCGAGCTCTTCCTTTTCCTTCCCTGACAGCCACCCACTTATCTAACTCCTGCAGCCTTGGGGTGGCTAACTCCCTGTAGCTCCTCTCTGTCTCCTGCTCACTCTCCCTAATAAGCTGTAGGTCATCAAGCCGCAGCTCCAGATCCCTAACACGGTCTCTCAGGAGCTGCATCTCGTACACCTTGTGCAGATGTGGCCATCTGGAAGACAGGAAGATTTCCAGGATTCCCACATCTGATACCCAGACCAAAACACTAACCCTACAGACATGATCTCTATTCCTCAAAAGATGGAAGATAAAAAAACGAAGTCGACATACCTATTTATCTCGGCAAAGCCCGAATGAGCCAAAGCCCTACCACTCTGACTCAGACCACTCCGTCAATAACCTCTCCATTAGGCAGTGTCTCCCTTTTATACCTGAACCTTCCCTGCTCTCCAACTCACGATTGGTGCTCCGGTTATAGCTGAGTTCCCGTGAAGCTTTCCCCTTTAAAACTTCGCTCCCAGACCTGTGCACCACCTCCTCTCCTTGCTCTTCAACTCACGATTGGTCCGCCAGTTGTTTTAGAGCACTGTGCTGTGAATTTGGTGCAACTTCTACTGATGGGATGATATTTGATGAACAACCTCAAAGTTCAAAGTCAATTTATTATCGAAGTATAAATATGTCACCATAGACAATCCAGAGATTCATTATCTTGCAGGCATTCACAGCAAAACTAAGATATATAATAGAATCAATGAAAAACTACACAGGAAGACTGACATCAACCGATATACAAAAGTAAACAAAGTGTGCTAATACAGAAATAAATATATAAACAAACAAATAAATAGCTAAATAAATAAATAAATAATACTGAGAACATGGGTGTAAAGTTATTGAAAGTGAATCCATTGGTTGTGGAATCAATTCAGAGTTGGAGTGAATGAAGACATCCCTACTGATTCAGGATCCTAATGGTCTAAGGTTAATAACTGTTCCTGAACCTGATAGTGTGGGCCTTAAAGCTCCCATACCTCCTTCTGAAGTGATAACACCAAGGAATTTAAAGTTACTGACCCTCTCCACCTCAGATCCCCAATTAGAACTTGCTGTGGTTTCCTCCTCCTGCAGTACACAATCAATTCTTTGGTTTTACTGACACTGAGTGGGAGGTTGTTGTGACACCAGTCAGCCAGATTTTTAATCCCTCTTCTACATGCTGATTCATCACCACCTTGCAGTCAACAATAGTGCTATCGGCAGCAAACTTCACTATGGTATTGAGCTCTACCTAGCCCGACAGTCATAAATATAAAACAGGTAGAGCAGGGGAATAAGCGCACAGCTTTATGGTGCATGTCTTATGTCTTATAATATTATACCATAGTATGCCTTCTCCTATATCCTGTGCCACACAAATATTCCATAAGCCTGCTTCACCATCTTATCTACCTTGCTTGCTCTTCTAACATTTACTAAATTAGTGGCATTATTAAATGCTAATTGTGTTGCTGCAGTTGGGGTAAAAATGCTGGGGCATTGATGTCTTGGCAGCAGAAGACTTCAACATCATGTCATGGTCCGGTCCGTGATGTCCGTATTCCGGTTCACGGTCCGGTCCATTGACCCTTGCTCCAGGTTTTCCTGTCTACCCTGTTTCTGTTCTTGTTGAGCTAATTGAGGCAGCTGATGCTCGTTGGGGCTGGCTGCATAAATACCTCCAGAAACCAGGGCGTGGTTGCTGGATTGTTCTTGTCCTTACTCCTTGTATCCCTTCCTCTGCCTTCTGTTTCCTCCCCTGAAGCCTTGCCTTGTCTTGCCGGTAACTCTCGCCTCACCTGAAGTTCTTGTCTCACCTTGCATTGCCTGAAGCCTTGCCTTGTCTTGCTGGTAACTCTTGCCTCGTCTCGCCTGCAGTCTTGTCCTGGAGCCACCCTGTACCTAGCTCCTTTCCTGTCCCTTGCCTCCGCCCAGGTAAGCCAGGCTGCCTTGCCGTTACCTGCGGTTGGTTCTGTCCCTTCCTGTCCCTTGCCTCCGTCAGGTAAGCCAGGCTGTATTGCAGTTACCTACAGTTGGTTCTGTCCCTTCCTCTCCCTTGCCTCTGTCGGGTGGTGATCCGCGCCCTACCCAGGAGTACCGCACCCTGCCCAGGAGGAGCCTCCAGCCTCCAGCCCCAAGCCTCGTCTCCAGTCTCCAGCCTCCTGCCTAGCCGCAAGCCTGAAGACTCCAGCCTCCTTCCTAGCCTCAAGCCTGAAGACTCCAGCCTCCTGCCTCCTGCCAAGCCTCACCTCTAGTCTCTAGCCTCAAGCCTGAAGACTTCAGCCTCCTGCCTCCTGCCAAGCCTCGCCTCTAGTCTCTAGCCTCAAGCCTGAAGACTCCAGCCTCGTCCTTGCCTAGTTCTGGGGTCCGAGCCAGAGGCAAGACCCAGGTACTGAGTCCTTGTCCAGTCTCTGGCTCGGAGTCCAAGCCTGGGCTCCTGGCTCTCTTGTCCAGTCCTGTTCTGGGTTCCTGGTTTTCGTGTCCATGTCCTTGCCCTCACCCTGTATCCTAGTCCTGTCCCTAGTCCTTCAGTGTCTGTGTCTTGCACTTGGGTCCATTCCCAGCCTTATGACACATCAACACAGATCCACCCAAGAGTGAAGAGTTGCTGCTGTGATTAAATCACTAATGCTCCTGGACATGACAAGTTGAACGCCGAACTGCTCAAAGCTGAGCCAAAGTAGCAGCAGCCATCCTGCGACCACTGTTAAACATAATCTAGGAACAGGGACAAGTACTCTTGGACTGGACAGAGGGTGTCATTTTGTTAGGATCCCTAAGAAAGGAGCGCTAAGTGATTGCAACAACTGGCATGACACCACACTTTTGTCAGTGACCAGCAAGATTCTTGCCAAAGTCATTGTCCAATAGGTTACAGTTGCTGTTGATGTGTGTTTGAGGAAAGAGCAAGTTGGCTTCAAGAGACAGAGGCTGTGTCGAGCATTGCGTAACATCATAGAACAGTGAACAGAGGGGCAGATGCAGCTGTATGTGAATTTCATGGACTTTGAAAAGACTTTTGATAGCATCCACAGGGAAATCCTCTGGCAAATTCTCTGATCATACGGGACCCCTTCCAAAATTCTTCAGCTTATCCAGAGTTTCTAAGCTAAATTCACCTGCACAGTTGAGGATGGCAATTTGAGCTTTGAAGTCAAGATAGGAGTCAGGCAAGGCTGTCAGATGATATTGTTTAAGCTGGTGATTCACTGGGTTGTGAGGCAAACAACAAAAGATAGCAGAGAGGCATCAGGTGGACTCTATTTTCTACTTTAGAAGACCTTGACTTTGTGGATGACATTCCATTACAACCACAGACACACCAACACATGCTGGAGAAAACTCAGCACCTGTGGTGGACAAGTTGGGCTCAGAGACAGCCGGAGAAAAACTGAGACCATGGCCCTCAATGTAGAGTCTCCTCCTCCATTCCAGGCATACGGCATTGACTTACCCAGCACTGGCAGATTCACCTTCCTGGTTTACATCATTCGGCAGGACGGTGGGACCAAGGATGACATCCAGAGTTGTTGTAGTGCGTGAGAGAGATCGACCTTGCCAAGCTGTCATTGTTCACACCATGATCCTCCAGAAGATCCTCTGAATTTCCTGACCAAGAAAGATCTCCAACCATGCCCACCTCCTTCAGTGTCACCAAGAGGACATGGCCACAATCATCATAAGGAAACGTTGGAGATGGGTGGACACGTGGTGAGAAAAGAGGCCAACTTCATCATCAGGATAGCACTTCACTGGAACACTGAGGGGCGGAGGAAACGCGGGAGACCAAAGACAACTTGGCACCGTACTACTGAGGCAGAAATGAAAGACCTGAACCACATATGGGGCACAATAGAGAAGGTGGTCAAGGACAGGCAGAGCTAGAGGACCTTCATCGCTGCCCTAAGTACCAGTGGAGTAACAGGCATTTGATGATGATGATGATCGGGGTACTGTATTCAGCAAACTTACTGATAAGCTTTATTGGAAGAATAACGCTATGGCTGTTTCCTTTGGGAGGATTAGAATTCCTCTTCATGGCTGCACAGAAACAATTAGTTTCATCTTAGCCACCTCAACTCTCAACTCAACCCTCTCACCTGTCTTCTGATCTTATCTCTCAGTCTTGACACTGGCTGAAATTGCATCAAAGGGTGCTCGGGTCAAGAAGTGTGATACCTCAGAGTCTCAGATTGTCCAAGTTAATATGGTCACGGAGAGATTTGTCTCAGCCCTCTGGCCCCTCCGTCCTTACTCCAGTAAGCCAGAATCATGTGCTTCTTTGAACACCAGGGATCTTGGAACTAATCCATCCACAGCACTAAAGCCATGTTCAAGGGAAATAAGGAGCCCTTTGAATACAATGAACATGAAAGATCTCTTTAAAAACATGCCTGTATCCAAATGAAGCATTATTCAAAATGATGTTCAAGTCATATGTTTTGCAAAGCCATAATTACTGGTCTCATGGAACTCATCCAGGCCCAACAGTTCAATTAATTTCAAAGGATTTGCAATCTGTCGCTTATGAGCAAAATAAGTGTAGCTGTTTCCAGTGCGCCGACCTTGGCAGTGCTGTATAATGATACACCATTTAGAAATGCTCTTCTTTTCCAGCACATAGCTTCAGAAATACAAATAATAGTCTATGCAGGCTGCCAACAAAAAGGCTGACGAAGGAGCCTTACATGGTTACTTTGTACTGAAGCACCGCAGCGTCACTCTGCAGGCGTCACGGAGACGCACAAATGGAACTTCCTCACCTTGCACCAAGGGCACCTCTGCAAGCTTTTAATTGGCACAATCCTCGTGAAAATAGCCTTCAGATATTTCGTTTCTGTCTTAAATGCTGATCTAAGTAAAGAGAAATACTTGAATGTAACAGGTGTTAATTTCTAAACTTCACGAGAACCATCAAAGTATCAGTGGAATAATTTAGGAAACGTGACAACCAAATGATTGACTAAAATTTTCTACACAAAGCACAGAGGTAAATCTATAGCGTTCGTAATGAGAACAACATAGTCCCCTGGACACGGGGAAGAAGCTCCAGTTTTTTTAAATTACTGCCAAGAGATTGATGGCAATCACATGAGAGGACAGATGTGGTTTTATTTTAATGGATCACCTGATAGACGTCTCTTCTGACAGTCGAAATCTCAGCAAGAAACTAAATGCTGAGTGGGTCAGGCAGCATCTTTGGAACGAAAGGGACAATCAATAATCCAGGTATTCTGCTAGACTGAAAGAGTAGAGGGGAGCAGGTCACTGTAAAGTGGCGAGAGGGAAGGGAGAGTCAGTGTAAAGGGGGAGAGGGAGGGGAGAGTCAGTGTAATGGGACGAGAGGGAGGGGAGAGTCAGTATAACGGGACGAGACGGAGGGGAGAGTCAGTGTAAAGGGGGGAGAGGGAGGGGAGAGTCAGTATAAAGGGGCGAGAGGGTGGGGAAAGTCAGTGTAATGGGATGAGATGGAGGGGAGAGTCAGTGTAAAGGGGGAGAGGGAGGGGAGTCAGTGTAAAGGGGTGAAACGGAGGGGACAGTCAGTGTAAAGGGACGAGAGGGAGGGGAGAATCAGTGTAAAGGGGAGAGGGAGGGGAGAATCAGCGTAAAGGGGAGAGAGGGAGGGGAGAATCAGCGTAAAGGAGAGAGAGGGAGGGGAGTGTCAGTGCAGTGGGAAGAGAGGGAAGGGAGAGTCAGTGTAAAGCGGCGAGAGGTTGGGGAGAGTCGGTGTAAAGGAACGAGAGGGAGGGGAGAGTCAGTGTAAAGGGACGAGAGGGAGGGGAGAGTCAGTGTAAATCGGCGAGAGGGAGGGGAGATTCAATGTAAAGGGGCGAGAGGGAGGGAGAGTCAGTGTAAAGGGGAGAGGGAGGGGAGAGTCAGTATAAAGGGGTGAGACGGAGGGGAGAGTCAGTGTAAAAGAACGAGAGGGTGGGGAAAGTCAGTATAATGGGATGAGAGGGAGGGGAGAGTCAGTGTAAAGGGGGAGAAGGAGGGGAGTCAGTGTAAAGAGGTGAGACGGAGGGTACAGTCAACGTAAAGGGACGAGAGGGTGGGGAGAATCAGTGTAAAGGGGAGAGGTAGGGGAGAATCAGCGTAAAAGGGAGAGAGGGAGGGGAGTGTCAGTGTAAAGGGGAGAGGGAGTGGAGAGTCAGTGTAAAGGGGGGAGAGGGAGGGGAGAGTCAGTTTAAAAGGGGAGAGGGAGGGTAGAGTCAGTGAAAAGGGGAAGAGGGAGGGGAGAGTCAGTGTAAAGGGGGGAGAGGGAGGGGAGATTCAGGGTAAAGGGGGGGAGAGGGAGGGGTGAGTCAGTGTAAAGGGGGAGAGGGAGGGTAGAGTCAGTGAAAAGGGCAAAAGGGAGGGGAGAGTCAGTGTAAAGGGGGGAGAGGGAGGGGAGAGTCAGTGTAAAGGGGGAGAGGGAGGGCAGAGTCAGTGAAAAGGGCGAGAGGGAGGGAAGAGTCAGTGTAAAGGGGGGAGGGGGAGGGGAGAGTCAGTGTAAAGGGAGAGAGGGAGGGGAGAGTCAATGTATAGCGGCAAGAGGGAGGGGAGTGTCAGTGTAAAGGGGAGGGGGGGAGAGTCAGTGTAAAGGAGCCAGAGGGAGGTAAGATTCAGTGTAAAGGGGGAGAAGGAGGGGAGACTTATTGGAAAAGACAAGAGGAAGGGGAGAGTCAGTGGAAAGGGACGAGAGGAAGGGGAGTGTCAGTGTAAAGCGGCGAGAGGGAGGGGAGACTCAGTGTAAAGCGGGGAGAGTCAGTGCAAAGGGGAGAGGGAGGGGAGAGTCGAGTCAGTGTAAAGGGGAGAGGGAGGGGAGAGTCAGTGTAAAGGTGCGAGTGGGAGGTTAGAGTTAATGTGAAGGGCGGAGAGGGAGGGAGAGTCAGTGTAACGGGGAGAGAGTGAGGGGAGAGTCAATGTAAAGTGGCGAGAGGGAGGGGAGAGTCAGTGTAAAGGGACGAGAGGGAGGGGAGGGTCAATGGAAAGGGACGTGAGGGAGGGGAGAGTTTGTGTAAAGGGGCCATAGCGTGGGGACAGTCGGTGTAAAGGGGCAGAGGGAGGGGAGGTTCAGAGCCATCTCTATTTCCTGAGGAGACTGAGGTCCTTTAACATCTGCCGGACGATGCTGAGGATGTTCTACGAGCCTGCGGGGGCCAGTGCTATCATGTTTGCTGTTGTGTGCTGGGGCAGCAGGCTGAGGGTCACAGACACCAACAGAATCAACAAACTCATTCGTAAGGCCAGTGATGTTGTGGGTAAGGAACTGGACTCTCTCACGGTGGTGTCTGAAAAGAGGATGCTGTCTAAGTTACATGCCATCTTGGACAATGTCTCCCATCCACTACATAATGTACTGGGTGGGCACAGGAGTACATTCAGCCAGAGACTCATTCCACCGAGATGCAGCACAGAGCGTCATAGGAAGTCATTCCTGCCTGTGGCCATCAAACTTTACAACTCCTCCCTTGGAGGGTCAGACACCCTGAGCCAACAGGTTGGCTTGTGGGGAGAGTCAGTGTAAAGGGGGAGGGGGAGGGGGGAGTCAGTGTGAAGGGACGAGAGGGAGGGGAGAGTCAGTGTAAAGGTGCGAGTGGGAGGGTAGAGTCAATGTAAAGGGTGTAGAGGAAGGGAGAGTCAGTGTAATGGGGAGAGAGTGAGGGGAGAGTCAGTGTAAATGGGCAAGAGGGAGTGGAGAGTCCGTGTAAAGGGGGGAGAGGGAGGGGAGAGTCAATGTAAAGGGATGAGAGGAAGGGGACTGACAGTGTAAAGGGGGAGTGGGAGGGGAGAGTCAGTGTAAATGGGGGAAGAGGGAGGGGAGAGTCAGTGTAAAGGGGGGAGAGGGAGGGGAGAGTCAGTGTAAAGGGTGGAGCGAGAGGAAGGGGACTGACAGTGTAAAGGGGGAGTGGGAGGGGAGAGTCAGTGTAAATGGGGGAAGAGGGAGGGGAGAGTCAGTGTAAAGGGGGGAGAGGGAGGGGAGAGTCAGTGTAAAGGGGGGAGAAGGAGGGGAGAGTCAGTGTAAAGGGGGAGAGGGAGGGGAGAGTCAATGTCAAGGGGCATGAGGGAGGGGAGTGTCAGTATAAAGGAGCCAGAGGGAGGGAAGATTCGGTGTAAAGGGGCGAGAGGGAGGGGAGAGTCAGTGTAAATGGGGGAGTGGGAGGGGAGAGTCAATATAAATGGGGGAGAGGGAGGGGACTGTCAGTGTAAAGGGACGTGAGGGAAGGGAGAGTTTGTGTAAAGGGGCCAGAGGGTGGGGAGAGTCGGTGTAAAGGGGCAGAGGGAGTGGAGGTTCAGAGCGGTCTCTATTTCCTGATGAGACAGGGGTCCTTTAACATCTGCCGGACGATGCTGAGGATGTTCTACGAGTCTGTGGTGGCCAGTGCTATCATGTTTGCTGTTGTGTGCTGGGGCAGAAGGCTGAGGGTCGCAGACACCAACAGAATCAACAAACTCATTCGTAAGGCCAGTGATGTTGTGAGGATGGAACTGGACTCTCTCACGGTGGTGTCTGAAAAGAGGATGCTGTCTAAGTTACATGCCATCTTGGTCAACATCTCCCATCCACTACATACTGTACTGGTTGGGCACAGGAGTACATTCAGCCAGAGACTCATTCCACCAAGATGCAGCACAGAGCGTCATAGGAAGTCATTCCTGCCTGTGGCCATCAAACTTTACAACTCCTCCCTTGAAGGGTCAGACACCCTGAGCCAACAGGCTAGTTTGGACTTCTTTCATAATTTACTGGCATATTTTACACATTACTCTTTAATTATTTATGGTTGTATTACTATTTATTATTTATGGTGCAACTGTAACGAAAACTAATTTCCCCCAGCATCAATAAAGTATGACTATGATTATAAAGGGGGAAGAGGGAGGGGAGAGTATGTGTAAAGGGACAAGAGGAACGGGAGTATCGCTGGAAAGGGGCGAGAGGGAGGGGAGAGTCAGTTTAAAGGGGGGAGAGGGAGGGGAGAGTCAGTGTAAAGGAGCCAGGGGGAGGGAAGATTCAGTGTAAAGTGACGAGAGGGAGGGTAGAGTCAATGTAAAGGGGGAGAGGGAGGGGAGAGTCAGGGTAAAGGGACGAGAGGGAGGGGAGATTTTGTGTAAGGAGGCCAGAGGGTGGGGTGAGTCGGTGTAAAGTGACAAGGGGTGTGGAGATTCTATGTAAAGGGGCAGAGGGAGGAGAGAGTCAGTGGAAAGGGGGAGAAGGAGGGGAGAGTCAGTGGAAAGGGGTAGAGGGAGTGGAGAGTCAGTGTAAAGGGACGAGAGGGAGGGGGAGTTTGTGTAAAGGGGCAGAGGGGGGGAGGTTCAGAGCCGTCTCTAATTCCTGTGGAGACAGAGGTCCTTGAACATCTGCCGGACAAAGCTGAGGATGTTCTACGAGTCTGTGGTGGCCAGTGCTATCATGTTTGCTGTTGTGTGCTGGGGCAGCAGGCTGAGGGTACAGACACCAACAGAATCAACAAACTCATTCATAAGGGCAGTGATGTTTTGGGTATGGAACTGGACTCTCTGACGGTGGTGTCTGAAAAGAGGATGCTGTCTAAGTTGCATGCCATCTTGGCCAGTGTTTCCCATCCACTACATAATGTACTGGTTGGGCACAGGAGTACATTCAGCCAGAGACTCATTCCACCGAGATGCAGCACAGAGCGTCATAGGAAGTCATTCCTGCCTGTGGCCATCAAACTTTACAACTCCTCCCTGGGAATAGGCTGGTCCTGGACTTATTTCATAATTTACTGGCATATTTTAGACATTACTCTTTAATTATTTATGGTTGTATTACTATTTATTATTTATGGTGCAACTGTAACGAAAACCAATTACCCCCGGGGTCAATAAAGTACGACTATGATTATAAAGGGGGAAGAGGGAGGGGAGAGTATGTGTAAAGGGACGAGAGGAACGGGAGTGTCAGTGTAAAGGGATGAGAGGGAGGGGAGAGTCAGTGTAAAGGGACGGGAGAGAGGGGAAAGTCAGTGTAAAGAAACGAGGGGGAGGGGAGAGTCAATGTAAAGGGGCAAGAGGGAGGTGAGGCTCAGTGTAAAGGAGCCAGAGTGAGGGAAGATTCAGTGTAAAGTGGCGAGAGGGAGGGTAGAGTCAATGTAAAGGGGGAGAGGTAGGGGACAGACAGTGTAAAGGGGGAGAGGGAGGGGACAGTCAGTGTAAATGAGGGAGAGCGAGGGGAGAGTTTGTGGAAAGGGGCAGGAGGGTGGGGAGATTCTATGTAAAGTGGCAGAGGGAGGAGAGAGCCAGTGTAAAGGGGGAGAGGAAGGGGAGAGTCGGTGTAAAGGGTGAGAGGGAGGGGTGAGTCAGTGTAAAGGGACGAGAGGGAGAGGGAGTTTGTGTAAAGGGGCCAGAGGCTGTGGACAGTCGGTGTAATGGGACGAGAGCGAGTGGAGATTTTGTGTAAAGGGGCAAGAGGGTGGGGAGAGTCCGTGAAAAGGGGGGAGAGGGAGGAGAGAGTCAGTGTACGGGGGGGAGAGGGAGGGAATAGTCAATGTAAAGGGGTGAGAGCGAGGGGAGATTTTGTGTAAAGGGGCAAGAGGGTGGGGAGAGTCGGTGTAAAGGGGCAGAGGGAGGGGAGGTTCAGAGCTGTCTCTAATACCTGTGGAGACAGAGGTCCTTGAACATCTGCCGGACGAAGCTGAGGATGTTCTACAAGCCTGCGGGGGCCAGTGCTATCACGTTTGCTGTGTGTGCTGGGGCAGTAGGCTGAGGGTCACAGACACCAACAGAATCAACAATCTCATTCCTAAGGCCAGTGATGTTGTGGGGATGGAACTAGACTCTCTGACGGTGGTGTCTGAAAAGAGGATGCTGTCTAAGTTGCATGCCATCTTGGACAATGTCTCCCATCCACTACATAATGTACTGGTTGGGCACAGGAGTACATTCAGCCAGAGACTCATTCCACCAAGATGCAGCACTGAGCGTCATAGGAAGTCATTCCTGCGTGTGGCCATCAAACTTTACAACTCCTCCCTTGGAGGGTCAGCCACCCTGAGCCAACAGGCTGGTTTGGACTTCTTTCATAATTTACTGGCATATTTTACACATTACTATTTAATTATTTATGGTGCAACTGTAACGAAAACCAATTTCCTCCGGGATCAATAAAGTATGACTATGACTATAAAGGGGGATGAGGGAGGGGAGAGTCAGTGTAAAGGGGGGAGAGGGACGGGAGAGACAGTGTAAAGGGGGGAGGGGGAGGAGAGAGTCAGTATAAAGGGGGGGAGAGAGTGGAGAGTCAATGTAAAGGGGCGAGAGGGAGGGGAGAGTTTGTGTAAAGGGGCCAGAGGGTGGGAGAGTCGGCGTAAAGGGGTGAGAGAGAGGAGAGACTTCGTGTAAAGGGGCAAGAGGGTGGGGAGAGTCGGTGTAAAGGGGCAGAGGGAGGGGAGGTTCAGAGCCGTCTCTAATTACTGTGGAGACAGAGGCCCTTGAACATTTGCCGGACGAAGCTGTGGATGTTCTACGAGCCTGCGGGGGCCAGTGCTATCATGTTTGCTGTTGTGTGCTGGGGCAGTAGGCTGAGGGTAGCAGACACCAAGAGAATCAACAATCTCATTCGTAAGGCCAGTGATGTTGTGGGGATGGAACTGGACTCTCTCACGGTGGTGTCTGAAAAGAGGATGCTGTCTAAGTTACATGTCATCTTGGTCAATGTCTCCCATCCACTATATAATGTGCTGGGTGGGCACAGGATGACATTCAGCCAGAGACTCATTCCACCAAGATGCAGCACAGAGCGTCATAGGAAGTCATTCCTGCCTGTGGCCATCAAACTTTACAACTCCTCCCTTGGAGGATCAGACCCCTGAGCCAACAGGCTGGTTTGGACTTCTTTCATAATTTACTGGCATATTTTACACATTACTCTTTAGTTTTTTATGGTTGTATCACTATTTATTATTTATGGTGCAACTGTAACAAAAACCAATTTCCCCCGGGATCAATAAAATATGACTATGACTATAAAGGGGGAAGAGGGAGGGGAGAGTATGTGTAAAGGGACGAGAGGAACAGGAGTGTCGCTGTAAAGGGGCGAGAGGGAGGACCGTGTCAGTGTAAACGGGGGAGAGGGAGGGGAGAGTCAGTGTAAAGGGACGAGAGAGAGGGGAGAGTCAATATAAAGGGGCGAGAGGGAGGTGAGTGTCAGTGTAAAGGGGGGAGAGGGAGGGAAGATTCAGTGTAAATGGGCCAGAGTCAGTGTAAAGTGGCGAAAGGGAGGGCAGACTCAGTATAAAGGTGGGAGATGGAAGGGAGAGTCAGTTTAAAGGGACAAGAGGGAGGGGAGGGTCATTGTAAAGGAGCCAGAGGGAGGGAAGATTCAGTGTAAAGGGGTGAGAGGGAGGGGAGAGTCAATGTAAAGGGGGAGAGGGAGGGGAGACTCAGTGTAAAAGGCAAGAGAGAGGGCAGACTCAGTGTAAAGGGGGGAGAGTCAGTGTAAAGGGGGGAGAGGGAGGGGAGAGTCAGTGTAAAGGGACGAGAGGGAGGGGAGAGTCAGTGCAAAGGGGGGATAGTGAGGGTAGAGTCAGTTGAAAGGTGGAGAGGGAGGGGACAGTCAGTGTAAAGGGGGAATAGCGAGGGTAGAGTCAGTTGAAAGGTGGAGAGGGAGGGGAGAGTCCGTGTAAAGGGTGGAGAGGGAGTGGAGAGTCAACGTAAAGGGGTGAGAGGGAGGGGAGTGTCAGTGGAAGGAAGTGAGCGGGAGTGCAGAGTCAATGTAAAGTGTAAGAGGGAGGGGAGTGTCATTGTAGAGGAGGAGAGGGAGGGAAGAGTCAGTGTAAAGGGACGAGAGGGAGGGGAGGGTCAGTGTAAAGGAGCCAGAGGGAGGGAAGATTCAGTGTAAAGGGATGAGAGGGAGGGGAGAGTCAATATAAAGGGGGAGAGGGAGGGGACAGTCAGTGTAAAGGGGGAATAGCGAGGGTAGAGTCAGTTGAAAGGTGGAGAGGGAGGGGAGAGTCAGTGTAAAGGGTGGAGAGGGAGTGGAGAGTCAACGTAAAGGGGCGAGAGGGAGGGGAGTGTCAGTGGAAGGAAGTGAGCGGGAGTGGAGAGTCAATGTAAAGTGTAAGAGGGAGGGGAGTGTCATTGTAGAGGAGGAGAGGGAGGGGAGAGTCAGTGTAAAGGGATGAGAGGGAGGGGAGAGTCCATGTAAAGGGGGAGAGGGACGGGAGAGACAGTATAAAGGGGGGAGAGGGAGGAGAGAGTCAATGTAAAGGGGGAGAGGGAGGGGAGAGTCAGTATAAAGGTGGAGAGGGAGTGGAGAGTCAATGTAAAGGGGCGAGAGAGTGGAGAGAGTTTGTGTAAAGGGGCAGGAGGGTGGGGAGAGTCGGTGTAAAGGGGCAGAGGGAGGGGAGGTTCAGAGCCGTCTCTAATTACTGTGGAGACAGAGGCCCTTGAACATCTGCCGGACGAAGCTGAGGATGTTCTACGAGCCTGCGGGGGCCAGTGCTATCATGTTTGCTGTTGTGTGCTGGGGCAGTAGGCTGAGGGTAGCAGACGCCAACAGAATCAACAATCTCATTCGTAAGGCCAGTGATGTTGTGGGGATGGAACTGGACTCTCTCACTCAGTGTAAAGGGGGGAGAGAGAGGGGAGAGTCAATATAAAGGGGCAAGAGGGAGGGGAGAGTCAGTGTAAAGGAGCCAGATGGAGGGAAGATTCAGTGTAAATGGGCCAGAGTCAGCGTAAAGTGAAGAAAGGGAGGGCAGACTCAGTGTAAAGGTGGGAGAAGGAAGGGAGAGTCAGTTCTAAGGGACGAGAGGGAGGGGAGAGTCAGTGTAAAGGAGCCAGAGGGAGGGAAGATTCAGTGTAAAGGGGTGAGAGGGAGGGGAGAGTCAATGTAAAGGGAGACAGGGAGGAGAGACTCAGTGTAAAAGGCGAGAGGGAAGGGAGAGTCAGTGTAAAGGGGGGAGAGGGAGGGGAGAGTCAGTGTAGAGGAGCCAGCGGGAGGGAAGATTCAGTGTAAATGGGCCAGAGTCAGTGTAAAGTGGCGTGAGGGAGGGGAGACAGTGTAAAGGGGGGAGAGCGAGCATAGAGTCAGTTGAAAGGGGGAGAGGGAGGGGAGAGTCAGTGTAAAGGGTGGAGAAGGTGTGGAGAGTCAGTGTAAAGGGGCGAGAGGGAGGGGAGTGTCAGTGGAAGGAGTTGAGCGGGAGTGGAGAGTCAATGTAAAGTGTAAGAGGGAGGGGAGAGTCATTATAAAGGAGCCAGATGGAGGGATGATTCAGTGTAAAGGGTTGAGAGGGAGGGGATAGTCCATGTAAAGGGGGGAGAAGGACGGGAGAGTCAGTGTAAAGGGGGGAGAGGGAGGGGAGAGTCAGTGTAAAGGGGAGAAAGGGAGGAGCGAGTCAATGTAATGGGGGAGAGGGAGGGGATAGTCAGTATAAAGGGGTGAGAGGGAGGGGAGATTCAATGTAAAGGGGCGAGAGGGAGGGGAGAGTTTGTGTAAAGAGGCCAGAGGGTGGGGACAGTCGGTGTAAAGGGGCAGAGGGAGGGGAGGTTCAGAGCCGTCTCTATTTCCTGAGGAGATAGAGGTTCTTTAACATCTGCCGGACGAAGTTGAGGAGGTTCTACGAGCCTGCGGGGCCCAGTGCTATCATGTTTGCTGCTGTGTGCTGGGGCAGAAGGCTGAGGGTCACAGACACCAACAGAATCAACAATCTCATTCCTAAGGCCAGTGATGTTGTGGGGATGGAACTGGACTCTCTGACGGTGGTGTCTGAAAAGAGGATGCTGTCTAAGTTGCATGCCATCTTGGACAATGTCTCCCATCCACTACATAATGTACTGGTTGGGCACAGGAGTACATTCAGCCAGAGACTCATTCCACCGAGATGCAGCACAGAGCGTCATAGGAAGTCATTTCTGCCTGTAGCCATCAAACTTTACAACTCCTCCCTTGGAGAGTCAGACACCCTGAGCCAATAGGCTGGTTTGGACTTCTTTCATAATTTACTGGCGTATTTTACACATTACTCTTTAATTATTTATGGTTGTATTACTATTTGTTATTTATGGTGCAACTGTAACAAAAACCAATTTCTCCCGGGATCAATAAAATATGACTGTGACTATAAAGGGGGAAGAGGGATGGGAGAGTATGTGTAAAGGGACGAGAGGAACAGGGGTGTCGCTATAAAGGGGCGAGAGGGAGGTGAGTGTCAGTGTAAAGGGGGGAGAGGGAGGGAAGATTCAGTGTAAATGGGCCAGAGTCAGTGTAAAGTGGCGAAAGGGAGGGCAGACTCAGTGTAAAGGTGGGAGAAGGAAGGGAGAGTCAGTGTAAAGGGGCGAGAGGGAGGTGAGTGTCAGTGTAAAGGGGGGAGAGGGAGGGAAGATTCAGTATAAAGGTGGGAGAAGGAAGGGAGAGTCAGTGTAAAGGGACGAGAGGGAGGGGAGGGTCAGTGTAAAGGAGCCAGAGGGAGGGAAGATTCAGTGTAAAGGGATGAGAGGGAGGGGAGAGTCAATATAAAGGGGGAGAGGGAGGGGACAGTCAGTGTAAAGGGGGAATAGCGAGGGTAGAGTCAGTTGAAAGGTGGAGAGGGAGGGGAGAGTCCGTGTAAAGGGTGGAGAGGGAGTGGAGAGTCAACGTAAAGGGGCGAGAGGGAGGGGAGTGTCAGTGGAAGGAAGTGAGCGGGAGTGGAGAGTCAATGTAAAGTGTAAGAGGGAGTGGAGAGTCATTGTAGAGGGATGAGCGGAACAGGAGTGTCGCTATAAAGGGGCGAGAGGGAGGGGAGAGTCAGTGTAAAGGGACGAGAGAGAGGGGAGAGTCAATATAAAGTGGCAAGAGGGAGGTGAGTGTCAGTGTAAAGGGGGGAGAGGGAGGGGAGAGTCCATGTAAAGGGGGAGAGGGACGGGAGAGACAGTATAAAGGGGGGAGAGGGAGGAGAGAGTCAATGTAAAGGGGGAGAGGGAGGGGAGAGTCAGTATAAAGGGGGAGAGAGAGTGGAGAGTCAATGTAAAGGGGCGAGAGGGAGGGAAGAGTTTGTGTGAAGGGGCCAGAGGGTGGGAGAGTCGGTGTAAAGGGGCGAGAGAGTGGAGAGAGTTTGTGTAAAGGGGCAGGAGGGTGGGGAGAGTCGGTGTAAAGGGGCAGAGGGAGGGAAGGTTCAGAGCCGTCTCTAATTCCTGTGGAGACAGAGGCCCTCAAACATCTGCTGGACGATGCTGAGGATGTTCTACGAGCCTGCGGGGGCCAGTGTTATCATGTTTGCTGTTGTGTGCTGGGGCAGTAGGCTGAGGGTAGCAGACACCAACAGAATCAACAAACTCATTCATAAGGCCAGTGATGTTGTGGGGATGGAACTGGACTCTCTCTCGCTGGTGTCTGAAAAGAGGATGCTGTCTGAGTTGCATGCCATCTTGGTCAATGTCTCCCATCCACTACATAATGTACTGGTTGGACACAGGAGTACATTCAGCCAGAGACTCATTCCACCGAGATGCAGCACAGAGCATCATAGGAAGTCATTCCTGCCTGTGGCCATCAAACTTTACAACTCCTCCCTTGGAGGGTCAGACACTCTGAGCCAACAGGCTGGTTTGGACTTATTTCATAACTTACTGGCATATTTTACACATTACTCTTTAATTATTTATGCTTGTATACTATTTCTTATTTATGATGTAACTGTAACGAAAACCAATTTCCCCCGGGATCAATAAAGTATCACTATGACTATAAAGGGGCGAGAGGGAGGGGAGAGTCAGTTTAAAGGGGGGAGATGGAGGGGAGAGTCAGTGTAAAGGGACGAGAGAGACGGGAGAGTCAATATAAAGGGGCAAGAGGGAGGGGAATGTCGGTGTAAAGGGGGACAGGGAGGGGAGAGTCAATGTAAAGGGGACAGGGAGGGGAGACTCAGTGTAAAAGGTGAGAGGGAGGGGAGACTCAGTGTAAAGGGGGGAGAGGGAGGGGAGAGTCAGTGTAAAGGGACGAGTCAGTGTAAAGGGATGAGAGGGAAGGGAGAGTCAGTTTAAAGGGGCGAGAGGGAGGGGAGAGTCAATGTAAAGTGGGAGAGGGAGGGGAGACTCAGTGTAAAAGGCGAGAGGGAGGGGAGACTCAGTGTAAAGGAGCCAGAGGGAGGGAAGATTCAGTGTAAGTGGGCCAGAGTCAGTGTAAAGTGGCATGAGGGAGGGGAGACAGTGTAAAGGGGGGAGAAGGAGGGGAGAGTCAGTGTAAAGGGACGAGAGGGAGGGGAGAGTTAGTGTAAAGGGGGGAGGGGGAGAGCCGGTGTAAAGGGGGGAGAGCGAGGGTAGAGTCAGTTGAAAGGGGAGAGGGAGGGGAGAGTCAGTGTTAAGGGTGGAGAGGGAGTGGAGAGTCAACGTAAAGGGGCGAGAGGGAGGGGAGAGTTTGTGTAAAGGGGCCAGAGGGTGGGAGAGTCGTTGGGAGAGGAGGAGAGGGAGGGGAGGTTCAGAGCGGTCTCTAATTCCTGTGGAGACAGAGGCCCTTGAACATCTGCCGGACAAAGCTGAGGATGTTCTACGAGCCTGCAGGGGCCAGTGCTATCATGTTTGCTGTTGTGTGCTGGGGCAGTAGGCTGAGGGTAGCAGACGCCAACAGAATCAACAATCTCATTCGTAAGGACAGTGATGTTGTGGGTAAGGAACTGGACTCTCTGACGGTGGTGTCTGAAAAGAGGATGCTGTCTAAGTTGCATGCCATCTTGGTCAATGTCTCCCATCCACTACATAATGTACTGGGTGGGCACAGGAGTACATTCAGCCAGAGACTCATTCCACCGAGATGCAGCACAGAGCGTCATAGGAAGTCATTCCTGCCTGTGGCCATCAAACTTTACAACTCCTCCCTTGGAGGGTCAGACACCCTGAGCCAACAGCCTGGTTTGGACTTATTTCATAATTTACACATTACTATTTAATTATTTATGGTTCTATTACTATTTATTATTTATGGTGCAACTGTAACGAAAACCAATTTCCCCCAGGATCAATAAAGTATGACTAGACTATAAAAGGGGAAGCGGGAGGGGAAAGTCTGTGTAAAGGGGGGAGAGGGGGGAGAGTCAGTGTAAAAGGGTGAGAGGGAGGGGAGAGTCAGTGTTAAGGGGGGAGAGGAAGGGGAGAGTCAGTGTACAGGGGGGAGAGGGAGGGGAGAGTCAGTGTAAAGGGACGAGAGGGAGGGGAGAGTCAGTGTAAAGGGGGAAGCGGGAGGGGAAAGTCAGTGTAAAGGGGGGAGGGGGGAGTCAGTGTAAAAGGGTGAGAGGGAGGGGAGAGTCAGTGTTAAGGGGGGAGAGGAAGGGGAGAGTCAGTGTACGGGGGGAGAGGGAGGGGAGAGTCAGTGTAAAGGGACGAGAGGGGGGAGAGTCAGTGTACAGGGGGGAGAGGGAGGGGAGAGTCAGTGTAAAGGGGGGAGAGGGAGGGGAGGGTCAGTGTAAAGGGGGAAGTGGGAGGGGAAAGTCAGTGTAAAGGGGGAGAGGGGGGAGAGTCAGTGTAAAAGGGTGAGAGGGAGGGGAGAGTCAGTGTTAAGGGGGGAGAGGAAGGGGAGAGTCAGTGTACGGGGGGAGAGGGAGGGGAGAGTCAGTGTAAAGGGACGAGAGGGGGGAGAGTCAGTGTACAGGGGGGAGAGGGAGGGGAGAGTCAGTGTAAAGGGGGGAGAGGGAGGGGAGGGTCAGTGTAAAGGGGGAAGCGGGAGGGGAAAGTCAGTGTAAAGGGGGGAGAGGAAGGGGAGAGTCAGTGTAAAGGGACAAGAGGGGGGGAGAGTCAGTGTACAGGGGGGAGAAGGAGGGGAGAGTCAGTGTTAAGGGGGGAGAGGAAGGGGAGAGTCAGTGTACAGGGGGGAGAGGGAGGGGAGAGTCAGTGTAAAGGGACGAGAGGGAGGGGAGAGTCAGTGTAAAGGGGCGAGAGGGAGGGGAGACAGTGTAAAGGGGGAGAGGGAGGGTAGAGTCAGTGTAAAGGGGAGAGGGAGGGGAGACAGTGTAAAGGGGGGAGAGGGAGTGTAGAATCAGTGTAAAGGGGAGAGGGAGGGGAGAGTCAGTGCAAAGGGGCAAGAGGAGGGGAGAGTCAGTTTAAAGGGGCGAGAGGGAGAGGAGTGTCAGTGGAAAGGGAAGAGGGAGAGGAGAGTCAGTGCAAAGGGTCGAAAGGGAGGGGACAGTCAGTGTAAGGGGACAAGATTGTGGGGAGATTTAGTGTAAAGGGGGAGAGGGTGGGGAGAGTCAGTGTACAGGGGAGAGGGAGTGGAGAATCCGTGTTATGGGGTGAGAGGGAGGGGAGAGTCAGTGTAAAGGGGCGAGAGGGAGGGGAGAGTCAGTGTAAAGGGGTGAGAGGGAGGGGAGTTAGTCTGTTGTCACACAGTCCACATTGAGGCGTTAGTGGAAAAAGGCGTGAAAAGCTACAAGTTCCTGGGCATCAACATCTCAAATAATCTATTGTGGACCCAACATTTTGAACTACATGAAGTTATCACTTCAAGACTTTATAGAAGACACTAAATATGAAATGAATTGAATTGAATTGACTTTATTTCTTACATCCTTCCCATGCATGAAGAGTAAAAATATTTACCTTACATTTCCATCTAAATGTGCAATGTGCAATCATAGTAACTTATAATAAATTATAATAAACAGAACAGTGAATATAACATAGAAATACACTCAGATCAGTGTGAGTTAATCAGTCTGATGGCCTGGTGGATGAAGCTGTCCCGGAGACTGTTGGTTCTGGCTTTTATGCTGCGATACCATTTCCCAGATGGTAGGAGCTGGTGCAGTTTGTGGTTGGGGTGACTCGGGTCCCCAGTGATCCTCTGAGCCCTTTTTCCCACCTGTCTTTCTAATGTCCTGAATAGTGGGAAGTTCACATTTACAGATGTGTTGGGCTGTCTGCACCACTCTCTGCAGAGTCCTGCGATTGAGGGAAGTACAGTTCTCGTACCAGGCAGTGATGCAGCCAGTCAGGATGCTCTCAATTGTGCCTTTGTAGAAAGTTCTTAGGAATTGGGCGCCCATACCAAACTTCCTCAGCCGTCTGAGGTGAAAGAGGCACTGTTGTGCCTTTTTCACCACACAGCCAGTATGTACAGACCTCGTGAGATCCTCGGTGATGTGTATGCTGAGGAACTTAAAGCTGTTCACCCTCAACCCCAGATCCATTGATGCCAATAGCATTGATGCCAATAGGGGTTAGCCCGTCTTCATTCTTCCTGTAATCCAGAACCAGCTCCTTTGTATGTGATATTGATGGAGAGGTTGTTTTCTTGACACCACTGTATCAGAGAGATGACATTTTCCATGTAGGCCACCATATTATAGTTTGAAATAAGGCCAATCAATGTAGTGTCGTTGACAAATTTAATTAGCAGATTGGAGCTGTGGGTGGCGATACTGTCATGGGTATACAGGGAGTAAGGGAGGGGACTCAGTACGCAGCCTGTGAGGGGCTCCTGTATTGAGAGTCAGAGGGTTGGAGGTGAGGGAGCCCACTCTTACAACCTGCTGGCGATCTGACAGGAAGTCCAGGATCCAGCTGCCCAAGGCAGGGTCAGGGCTGAGGTCTCTGAGCTTGTTGAGCTTGGATGGAACTATGGTGGTCAATGCTGAACTGTAGTCCAAGAACAGCATTCTCACACAAGCATCCTTCTTCTCCAGATGTGTAATGTAGAGCAGTGGCTATTGCGTCATCTGTCGATCGATTGTGTCGGTAGGTGAATTGTAGGGGGTCCAGTGTGGGTGGTAGCAAGCTGCAGATGTAATCCTTGACCAGCCTCTCAAAGCATTTGCTTATTGTTGAGGTGAGTGTGACATGATGCCAATTGTTCAGGCATGTTACCTTGGTCTTTTTTGGTACAGGGACAATGATGGATGTTTTGAAGCAGGAGGGCACTCTACACTGGGAGAGGGAGAGATTAAAAGTGTCAGTAAACACACCTGTCAGTTGTGCTGCGCACACCCTGAGTTCTCGCCCTGGGATGCCGTCCGGTCCCACAGCCTTGTGACTGTCCACTCATTGGAAACATCTGTGTACCTCGGCCTCAGAGATGACCAGGTTGTAGATTGTAACGGTGGCTTTCCTCGGACGCTCAGAGTTAGCAACATTGAACTGAGCATAAAAGCGATTGAATTCATCTGGGAGAGATGTTGGCGGCACCACTATGTTTGGCTTTGATGTCTGCAATGGTATGCAGCCCTTGCCACAACTCGCGTGTGCTATTCGTTGTGAATCTTGACTCAATCTTGTCCCTTTATTGTTGTTTTGCAGCCTTGTTAGCTTTGCGCAGATCATAGCTGCTTTTCTTGAGCTCCAGTTGATCTCCAGCGTTGTAAGCTCGATGTCGTGCCGTAAGTGCTGCTCACCTGGAACTATTGATCCTGGGTTTCTGGTTCGGGAAGACCCTGACCAACTTCTGGGGCACAACATCGTCAATGCACTCCCAGATGAAGCAGGATGTGTAGGTAGGCAGCAGAGCAGCGGCCTCTCTGGACCTACTGTTACTTCAATTATTTTTAATTTTTTTTTAACTAGGGCACTAGGGTACAATTTTTTTATATATAAGTAGGGCACATGGACAACAGAGCAACTGGTGTTCGTATCTACCATCGCCAGACACTGCTACAGTACGGAAATCGCTCAACAACAGACCATCATGATGATCTGGTGGAGAAGCTACGCAATCTCGGCTTGCTGCAGCGACCAGGCCTCCAGTCCTCGGCGTCGTCTGATGTCAGTGGCTGGGGGTGGGGACGTCGTAAGCGGGGTCTGAGGAAGCAGAAGCGCAGCAAGTGGGCAGGGGTTCGTGCTAAGCTGAAAACAAACCCTAGCCGGCTGGCTGTCCTGTCCATTCTGCTCTCCAATGTTTGCTCCTTGGACAATTAATTACACTACATTCGATTCCTGCGGACTACTCGGCATGAGTTTAGAGTCTGCTGCATTTTTGTTTTCACGGAAATACGGCTCAGCGACAGCGTTCCGGACGCCGCCATTCAGTTAGGCGGTCTCGCTTTGTTTCGGGCCGACAGAGATGCAGCTCTGTGCGGTAAGGCTCACAATGGTGGCTTGTGTATATACATCAACACGGAATGGTGCAAGAACTCTGTGCTAGTCTCTAGTTACTGCTCATCGCTAGTTGAGTTTGTGACTGTTGGATGCAGACCATTTTATTTACCACGGGAATTCACCACTGTCCTTATAGTTGGTGTCTACATTCCCCCCAGCGCTAATGCTAAGGAGGTGCTCTGTGAACTGTATGGGGCTATTAACGAACTGCAGAACGCACACCCTGATGGACTGTTTATTGTCGCCGGAGATTTCAACCATGTGAATCTCAAGTCCGTGCTCCCCAAATTCTATCAGAACGTGGACTTTGCAACGAGAGGGGCGAACGCGTTGGACCTTGCTTACACAAACATTCCTGATATGTACTGGGCAGAGCCCCACTCCCACCTCGGCTACTCAGACCACATCTCTGTTATGCTAATCCCAGCATACAGACCGTTCGTCAGGCGCTCCAGACCACTTCAGAAGCAGGTGAAAACCTGGCCAGCAGGAGCCATCTCTGCTCTTCACGACTGCTTTGAGCACACTGACTGGCACATGTTCAGGGAGGCTGCAACCGATGGTGACTCTACCAACTTAGAGGAGTACAGTGACTAGCTACATCAGCAAGTGCATTGATGATGTCACCGTGGCCAGGACCATCACTACACATACTAACCAGAAGTCACGGATGACCACAGAGGTGCGTGCACTGCGGAGGACCCGTGACTCTGCCTTCAGAGCAGGTGACAAGGCAGCCCTAACAACAGTGAGGGCCAAACTGTCCCGGGCCATCAGAGAGGCAAAGCGTGCACACGCCCAGCGAATCCACAGCCACTTCCAGGACAGTGGCGACACGTGGTGCATGTGGAAGGGCATTCAGGACATCACCAACTACAGGACAACACCACCTGCCTGTGCTGGTGGTGCCTCCCTCCCAGATGTGTTGAACAACTTCTACACTCGTTTTGAGGCAGAAAATGACATGGTGGCGAGGAAGACCACCCCTCCTCCAAACGACCAGGTGATGTGTCTTACTGTGGCCAATGTGAGGAGAACCCTGTGTAGGGTCAACCCACGGAAGGCTGCTGGACCAGACAATATTCCTGGCAGAGTGCTTAGAGGATGTGCAGACCAGCTATCTGAGATTCTCACTGACATCTTCAACATCTCCCTGAGCAGCGCCATCGTTCCTACGTGCTTCAAGGCAGCCACCATCGTCCCCATGCCAAAGAAGTCTTCAGTGTCCTGCCTCAACGACTACCGACCCGTCGCACTCACATCCATCATCATGAAGCGTTTCGAGAGGCTCATCATGAGGCACATCAAGACCCTGCTGGCCCCCTCACTGGACCCCCTGCAGTTCGCGTACCATCCCAACCGTTCAACAGATGACGCCATTGCCATCACCCTCCAACTGGCCCTAACCCACCTGGACAAAAAAGACACGTATGTTCGAATGCTGTTCATAGACTTCAGTTCAGCATTCAACACAATCATTCCTCAGAAACTGATTGGAAAGCTGAGCCTACTGGACCTGAACACCTCCCTCTGCAACTGGATCCTAGACTTCCTGACTGGGAGACCTCAGTCAGTCTGGATTGGAAGCAGCAGCTCCAACACCATCACACTGAGCACGGGGGCCCCCCCAGGGATGTGTGCTCAGTCCACTGCTGTTCACTCTGCTGACCCACGACTGTGCTGCAACACGCAGCTCGAACCACATCATCAAGTTCACCGATGACACGACCGTGGTGGGTCTCATCAGCAAGAACGATGAGTCAGCATACGGAGAGGAGGTGCAGTGGCTAATGGACTAGTGCAGAGCCAACAACCTGTCTCTGAATGTGAACAAAACAAAAGAGATGGTTGTTGACTTCAGGAGAGCACGGAGCGACCACTTTCTGCTGAACATCGACGGCTCCTCCATAGAGGTCATTAAGAGCACCAAATTTCTTGGCGTTCACTTGACGGAGAATCTCACCTGGTCCCTCAACACCAGCTCCATAGCCAAGAAAGCCCAGCAGCGTTTCTACTTTCTGTGAAGGCTGAAAAAAGTCCATCTTCCACCCCCCCCCCAACCCCCATCCTCACCACATTCTACAGAGGATGTATCGAGAGTATCCTGAGCAGGCGCATTTATCTGCCTTCAATCCCTTCAATTTACCTAACACCACTTCCCTACTAACATGTCTTTCGCTCAGTTCCTCCATCTCACTGGACCCTCTGTCCCCTACTATTTCCGGAAGATTATTTATGTCCTCCTTAGCAAAGACAGAACCAAAGTAATTATTCAATTGGTCTGCCATGTCCTTGCTCCCCATAATCAATTCACCTGTTTCTGTCTGTAGGGGACCTACATTTGTCTTTACCAGTCTTTTCCTTTTCACATATCTATAAAAGCTTTTACAGTCAGTTTTTATGTTCCCTGCCAGTTTTCTCTCATAATCTTTTTTCCCCTTCCTAATTAAGCCCTTTGTCCTCCTCTGCTGAACACTGAATTCCTCCCAGTCCTCAGGTGAGCCACTTTTTCTGGCTAATTTGTATGCTTCTTCTTTGGAATTGATACTATCCCTAATTTCTCTTGTCAGCCACGGGTGCACTACCTTCCTTGATTTATTATTTTGCCAAACTGGGATGAACAATTGTTGTAGTTCATCCATGCAATCTTTAAATGCTTGCCATTGCATATCCACCATCAATTTTTCAAAACTCGTTAGATTCTGGACTAGTTCCTGACGATTGGAGGGTGGCTAATGTAACCCCACTTTTTAAAAAAGGAGGGAGAGAGAAACCGGGGAATTATAGACCAGTTAGCCTAACGTCGGTGGTGGGAAAACTGCTGGAGTCAGTTATCAAAGATGTAATAACAGCACATTTGGAAAGCGGTGAAATCATCGGACAAAGTCAGCATGGATTTGTGAAAGAAAAATCATGTCTGACGAATCTCATAGAATTTTTTGAGGATGTAACTAGTAGAGTGGATAGGGGAGAACCAGTGGATGTGGTATATTTGGATTTTCAAAAGGCTTTTGACAAGGTCCCACACAGGAGATTAGTGTGCAAAGATAAAGCACACGGTATTGGGGATAAGGTATTGATGTGGATGGAGAATTGGTTAGCAGACAGGAGGCAAAGAGTGGGAATAAACGGGACCTTTTCAGAATGGCAGGCAGTGACTAGTGGGGTACCGCGAGGCTCAGTGCTGGGACCCCAGTTGTTTACAATATATATTAATGACTTGGATGAGGGAATTAAATGCAGCATCTCCAAGTTTGCGGATGACACGAAGCTGGGCGGCAGTGTTAGCTGTGAGGAGGATGCTAAGAGGATGCAGGGTGACTTGGATAGGTTGGGTGAGTGGGCAAATTCATGGCAGATGCAATTTAATGTGGATAAATGTGAAGTTATCCACTTTGGTGGCAAAAATAGGAAAACAGATTATTATCTGAATGGTGGCCGATTAAGAAAAGGGGAGGTGCAATGAGACCTGGGTGTCATTATACACCAGTCATTGAAAGTGGGCATGCAGGTACAGCAGGCGGTGAAAAAGGCGAATGGTACGCTGGCATTTATAGCGAAAGGATTCGAGTACAGGTGCAGGGAGGTACTACTGCAGTTGTACAAGGCCTTGGTGAGACCACACCTGGAATATTGTGTGCAGTTTTGGTCCCCTAATCTGAGGAGAGACATCCTTGCCATAGAGGGAGTACAAAGAAGGTTCACCAGATTGATTCCTGGGATGGCAGGACTTTCATATGAAGAAAGACTGGATGAACTAGGCTTGTACTCGTTGGAATTTAGAAGATTGAGGGGGGATCTGATTGAAACGTATAAAATCCTAAAGGGATTGGACAGGCTAGATGCAGGAAGATTGTTCCCGATGCTGGGGAAGTCCAGAACGAGGGGTCACAGTTTGAGGATAAAGGGGAAGCCTTTTAGGACCGAGATGAGGAAAAACTTCTTCACACAGAGAGTGGTGAATCTGTGGAATTCTCTGCCACAGGAAACAGTTGAGGCCAGTTCATTGGCTATATTTAAGAGGGAGTTAGATATGGCTCTTGTCACTAAGGGGATCAGGGGTTATGGAGGGAAGGCTGGTGCAGGGTTCTGAGTTGGATGATCAGCCATGATCATAATAAATGGCGGTGCAGGCTCGAAGGGCTGAATGGCCTACTCCTGCACCTATTTTCTATGTTTCTATGTTTCTATTACTGCCTGGTTCGGAAATTGCATCGTCTCAGATCGCAAGACCCTGCAGCGGATAGTGAGGTCAGCTGAAGGAATCATCGGGGTCTCTCTTCCCGCCATTACAGACATTTACAGCACACGCTGCATCCTCAAGGCTAACAGCGTTGTGAAGGACCCCACACACCATTCATACAAAGGCTTCTCCCTCCTGCCATCTGGCAAGAGGTACCAAAGCATTCGGGCTCTCATGACCAGCCTAAGTAACAGTTTCTTCCCCCAAGCCATTACACTCCTCAATTCCCAGAGTCTAGTCTGACACCAACCTACACACACACACACACACACACACACATACACTCAACTGAACACTACTCCACTCCCTTTGCAATTTTTGCTCATTTCTTTCACAATTCCTGCTAAAACATTGTTTACATTTACATTTACATCATTTATTATTACATTGTAATTTGTCCTTTACTGTGCCTATTGTCTTGTTTATTAATTATTGTACTGTCTTGCGCTGTTTTATGCACTTTATGTAGTCCCGTGTAGGCCTGAAGTCTAATGTAGTTTTTTGTTGTTTCAGGTGGTCTAGTGTAGTCTTGTGTTGTTTCATGCAGTACCATGGTCCTGGAGCATTGTTGGTTCGTTTTTACTGTGTACTGTACCCGCAGTTATGGTTGAAATGACAATAAAAGTGACTTGGAAAGGTGACTCCATCAGTGAACTTGGAGACATCCTCATCATGGAAGACATTCCAGTCGACAGCATTGAAGCAGTCCTGCAGCATGGAGGCCGGTTGGTCGGACCAATATTTACCCTAATAAATACTGATGGCAGCTCTACTTTGTTAGAAGAATGAGGAAATTCCGTAGGTCACCAAAGACTCTTATATATTTATAGACATGTACTGTAGAGAGCATTCTGACTGTTTAAATCAAAGAAGTCGGGTTTATTGTCATCTGCACAAGTATGTGAAACGTGCATTATACACAAATTTGTTCAAGAAAATACAATGAGAACAAAAAAATCCATCTTAGTGTAACGTGGTCAAAGTGTTCAGAGTGTTTTGATGCTGTCGTGATTAAAGTTTTGCCAGCTGTTTTGAGAACTGGATGGTTGAGGGGAGTCGTTGTTCTCCAGCCTGCTGGTGTGGCACTTCAGGATCCTGTACCCCATGCTGAAAGCTAAAGGATGCTGTGGCCCAGGTGCTGGTGATCTTTGATGATAGATGTTGCCTTCACAAGGCAGTGCCTCCTGTAGATATTACCAGTGGTGAGCAGGATATGCACATGACATTTTTTAAACAAAGCCAAGTCTATTTCAAGTACAACAACAAGTCATTATCAACTACATTAACAACCAAACATTAACTAAATTAAAATACTGCCATCCTCAAACAGGATGCAATTTATCCCCTATGGTGCCCATGGACACAGCGTTCTTCTTTTCCAGGGATACCAGGCATGAGCATACCTTTGGAAAACTACAAGCCGGTTATCTCATGCAAAACTCTCGGTGGCCCCCTCCAGGAACCATGGACAGCTCATTTGGCCAAGCCCAGAAGCAAGGCTATAAGATGTTCTGTGATGTATTAAACAGTGCCCACAATTCTCTTGCTTCCTTATTGCCCATAATTCCTGCTGGTACTTAGGGTAGCAATGAATGTCCTCCATCACTCTCTGTCCTCAGCCATGCAGATGGTGCAATCTTCCAGATGAAGACGGTGAAAGCAAGCACAGCGACCAAGGGCAACATCCTGCGGACAGTTACCAAAACAACTTCTTTCACTTCTTTGTCTTTCAAATGAGGGTCTGCTACTGTTGCCGCCTGTGATCTATAGTTTGGGGGTGTGTTTTCAGTCTGACTGAGCAATATGGCACTTTGCTGTCTCTGAAAGGACTCCATGGCTTTAAGTAAAATGTGCATCCTCAAGGCCAAGAAGCCTGGAGATGAGGCAATGAGGCGGACTGAATTCATTGAGGCAGAAGCGGAAGGCGAGTAGGTGTTCAGCGCCACATACCAGCTTTTCACTCACGTCTGCCAGGGGAGGGTGTCTGTGTGTGACAGTCCCCCTCCCCCCACTTGCTCGCTGCTCCTGAAGGAAGCTCCCGGCATTCAAGTGGTCTCTCTCTCCCTTGACGCTGTCCGAGGATGCTGCCGGATGTCTGGGTTTTGGACAAGGTTTAATCAGCGCTGCTTGTGATTTGGACTCTGCTGCTGACGTCATAATGAGTTCCTTGTCCCTTCTCCTTTTGTAGCTATTTTGAGCGCTTTTGATCAGGCAGTCCGCAGATGACAAACGGGTGAATGAAACTGCCCTGAACTCTTTATATTCTGTGTTTCTCGCTCTTTTTTTGTTGCCGTTTGCATGATTCGGTCTTTTCTGTATGTGGGGGGGGGGGCATTGATGTTTCTCTTTGAATGAATTTCATGGTTTTCTTTGGTTTACTTTGTTTTGTGACAGTCTGTGAGGAAGATGAAATTCAGGGATTTATGCTGCATTCAAACTTTGATATTACATGTACTTTGAATCTTTGATGTAGTAAAATTCTTCAGTGCTATTCCTGTAAGAGCTTTGTTTGACTAATGAGGACTGTCAGCCCTGTGCTGACCCCCTGAACCTGGAGGACCAGTGGACCTCTCTTATTGGGGCCCCTCTCCTTTGACCTGTTTGTCATGGGTGACCCTACCGGGAGCCAAAGCATAAAGCCCCGACTCCAGCCAACACACCTCTCCAGGTCAGTGAGGCACACAGATCTCAACATCCTACGACAAGATTCTGCAGCACCTTCTGGTTCTGCACATTCAGATTGCCATTCTAGATTACGATGCAACCAGTCAGGATACTTTCAACAATACGGCTGATTGAGGGTTTGATGACAGGCCGAAGAAAGTAAAGATGCAGCCGCATCTTCGTTCAGATTACATCCATGTGCTTGGTCAAGGGCAGGTTATCTGAGAGGTTAAGGGCTCGGATTTTAAAGCTGCAGACTCTCTCCACCGCCATTCCCCCAGTGTAGATCAGCAAGTCCTCACCCTCCTTCCTCTTTCTGAAGTTAACAAGTTTTGCTGATATTAAGCAAGAGGTCTCCGTTACACATCACGCAGCCAAGTGTCCTACCTCACGGCAGTAAGCTGACTCTGATAATAGAAGTGTTATTGGCAAATTTGAAGACGACATTGGAGCTGTGCTTAGTCTCGCAGGCATGTATGTGAGAGAGCAGAGCAGGGGGCTAAGTACACAGCCTGAGGTGCGCCTGTGTTGATGGTCAGTGAGGAGGAGGTGTTGTTACCAATCCTCTCTCATTGAGGAAGTCAACTATCCAATTGCAGAGGGAGGTACATATGTCCCAGTCCGGAAGCTCAGGTCACTGCCTGGTGAAGGCTCCAATGCATAGGATCACAGGAGGCTGCAGAGGACCTCACCAGTTCCATCATGGCCACAGGTTTCCCACCATTAAGGACATCTTCCAAAGATGGTCCTCAAGAAGGCATCATCCACCATTAAGGAGCCTCCCCAAGCAGAACACCCCTTCTTTCATTGCTACCAACAGGGAGGAGGTACAGGAGCCTGAAGACACACACTCAACAATTTAGAAAAAACTTTTTGCCCTCCAAAAACAGATTCCTGAACTGTCCATTAACTCATGAACAGTGTCTGGTTATTCAGTTTTTTTTGCACTATTTTGGTAATTATAGCAGTTTTCTTTCTTGCACTGTACTGCTGTTGCAACACAAAAAGATCTATTCATATAAGCTTCCCCTAATAAAACTGATTCTAATTCTGATACTGAAAGTCAGAGACGCAAAAACAAATAAGACTGAAAAGTTAAATGTGGGAGACAAGGGGAGAGAGAGAAAAAATGTAAAATAAATCAACCTGAGAAATTGAGAAAGAAGGGGAAGGGAAGAAATTACATTAAAAATGCATTATTGCTCTTTAGCAACACACACAAAATGCTGGAGGAACTCAACGGGTCAGACAGCGTCTATGGAAATGAATAAACACTCAACATTTCGGGCTGAGACACTTCATCGGGATGTGCTCACACCATTTGCTCTGTATCCTGTAGATTTTTGTTTCAGCAGAAGAATGATATCTCTGACAGTTCAACATTCTAGCAGTAATGTTGTCATGGTCCCTTCTGGCAATCCCCCGCCTTGCCGTTTATCGCAGGAATTGGGCCTCAATCACCTTATTTAAATTCCAATCATTCCCAGGTTCCACTAACGACAAGCACCTGCTTCCCAGCAGAAACTGCGGGATAAAGACCCTGTGATCACAACTAGGAACTGCCAGTTCGTTGGTCGACTTGTGTACGAGTAACCTCATTCCATGGTTCTTAGAACTATCAGTTCTAAGCCTAGTATCATTCCTGAATTCTCTACTAAAACTAAGACTCCGAGTAAAGACTCTCTTGGACACCAATTCTACGCTCACTACGACAGTAAAGCCTCCCGACTCGGCCTCCGCGCCCGTTTTCAGTACTTGGGTTCATTCCACTACCAAGTCCTTGCAACAGAACGAACTGGGCACGATGAACCCAGCGGACACCGATCCTGTACAACAGCCCCTGGCCAGCCGGGGCTGCCTATTGGGCGCCAACGACCAACTACTTCGGGAGATCACGGAAAACCTTCGGACACTATCTACGAATGTGCAGAAGGTTAGCGAACAAGTGGACCGGGTCTCTGCTTCTCTTTTTCCGTCTCCTCCGAGAACCCCGGCTACCCAAACCGCACCGCTCGGGATAGCTTCGCCCCTGGAATCAGCAACACCATCCCCTCGAGAGCCGGATGTACCCGAGCCTGAACCCTACGCCGGGGATCTGGGTAGGTGCTGGGCCTTTCTGTTACAATGCTCCCTAGTCTTAGCAGCAGCCACGTACCTACACTTCCGATAAATCAAAGATTGCGTACACCGTGGGCTGCTACGAGGGGATGCCTTGGCTTGGGCAACCGCGATATGGGATAACTGACCAGAGGTTTGTTCTTCCTGCTCCTCCTTTGTCGCTGAAATGAGGAAAGTCCTCGAACGATCCATTCGCGGTAAGGACGCCGCGAAACGTTTGGTTACTCTTCGTCAGGCTTCGCGAAGTGTGGCCAAGTATTCCACTGAGTTTCGGACTTTAGCCGCAGACTCCGGGTGGAATGACGAGGCCCTACTGGAGGTGTTCCGACAGAGTCTCTCGGACAAGATAAAGGATGAGTTCGCCGCGGGGGATGGCACGGACTGTCCGGACTCTCCGATCTCGCTAGCCATTCGATTAGATTATCGACTTCAGAAGCGTCAGAGAGAGAACCAGTTGCCCCGCTCCTCGGGGAAGCCCACAGTCCACCTTACCAGTCTCAGCCGGCCCCCCTTCCTCAGCCACTCCCAGTTGGGCTCCTACTCCAACCGTCCCCACCCCCCGGGGGAGGAACCGATACAGCTGGGATGGAACCGTCTCTCCCTGGCCGAAGGAATTCGGAGGTGGAGAGCTGGGGATTGCTACTATTGTAGCCAGCCAGGACATTTCTGGGATACCTGCCCTCAGCGGCCAGAAGGGAGGGCTCACCAGTGAGAAAGAGCTCTGGTGAGCTGGACGATACTCCCTTCAGTCCCCCAGACTCGGATGCAGATCCCAGCAACCGTAAATTACCAACAACAGTCCCTGTCCCTATCCGCTTTGGTGGATTCCGGTGCCGTGGGCAACCTGCTGGATGAAGAGATAGCCACCCAGGCCGGGATACCTCGCGAGCCGCTAACCACCCCCCTGGAGGCCCGGGCCCTGGATGGAAAACTGCTGGCTCGGCTGCCCCACTGTACGACGCCCCTGACTTTGATCCTGTCCGACCTCCATCGGGAGGAGGTACGATTCAGTCTCATTCATTCACCTCAAGCCCCGGTAGTTCTAGGGTATCCATGGCTGACCCAACACAATCCCCATATCGACTGGTCTACCGGGAGGATAGCCAAATGGAGCCCGTCTTGCCACGCCAACTGTCTGCGGTCAGCCCCATCTCCCAGAGAAGCTACCGCGACCCCGCCTGTGTTGGAACCCCTCGACTTGTCCCGCGTCCTCAGAGTACCAGGACTTGGGACAGATGTTCAGTAAACAACAGGCCCCTTCCTTGCCTCCGCACCGTCCAGATGATTGTGCCATCGACCTTCTCCCCGGGGCCTTTTTAACCTATCCTGACCGGAGAGAGGCCATGGAGAAATACATTCGCGAGTCCGTCGCGGCGGGCATTATCAGGCCTTCATCCTCCCCGGTAGGCGCCGGTTTCTTTTCTGTAGAAAAGGACGGGATGCTTCACCCTTGTATCGACGACAGCGGCCTAAGTAATATAACAGTTAAGAAAATTACCTTCTACCCCGTATTAGTTCAGCATTTGAACCACTGCATGGAGCCACCATCTTCTCAAAGCTGGACCTTCGCAACGCCTACCATTTAGTCAGGATGGGGGGGGGGGGGGACGAATGGAAGATGGCTTTCAATACACTCTCTGGGCCGCTTTGAATATTTGGTCATGCCGTTTGGCCTCACCAATGCTCCCGCCGTTTTCCAAACCCTGATCAATGACGTACTGAGGGACTTAATCAATCGGTTCATATTTGTTTACCTTGACGATATCCTGCTATTTTCTAGCAGCCCCCAAGAACACGTACACTATGTCCGTCAAGTCCTCCAGAGACTGTGGGGAAAACCAGATATTTGCAAAGGCGGAGAAATGCGAGTTCCACGTTCCTTCGGTCAGCTTCCTAGGCTATATCATTGAGAGCGGGCAGGTAAAAGTAGACGAGAAGATCCGGGCAATGGAGGAATGGCCTAGACCTACGACACGCAAACAACTTCAACGATTCCTGGGGTTTACAAGCTTCTACCGCAGACTCATCAGAGACTACAGTCGAGTGGCGGCCCCCCTTACCCGGCTTACCTTGCCTACCACACTGTTCTGCAGGGACTCCGAAGTGGACTCAGCATTCACCGACCTGAGGAGGCGTTTTACCATCGCTCCCATCCTGGTCCATCCGGACCCATCCCGTCAATTCATCGTTGAGGTGGCCGCCTCTGACTCCAGGGTAGGAGCGGCCCCATCCCAACGGTCAAGTTCGGACAAAAAGCTTCACCCCTGCGCCTTCTACTCTCGCCGACTGTCCCCCGCCGAGCGGAATTGCGACGTGGGGAATCGGGGACTGCTGGCGGTCAAACGAGCACTGGAAGGATGGAGGCACTGGCTGGAGAGGGCAGAACACCCGTTGGTGTGGACTGATCATAAGAACCTGGGGTATATTCAGACCGCCAAACAATTGAACTCCCGCCAGGCCCGTTGGGCGTTGTTTTTTTTTGGCCGGTTCAGGTTTACCCTCACGTACCGTCCAGGATCCAAGAACGGGAAGCCGGACGCACTACTCCGCCAGCATGACTCCAAGGATGACACCTCCAGTCCCGAGACTATCCTCCAACCTTCCTGCGTGGTTGCCACCCTCACTTGGGAGATCGAGGCTAAAGTAAAGGAAGCCCAGCGGGACGACCCCGACCCAGGCAATGGACCCGGCGATCGCCTGTACGTGCCCGCCCCCGTAAGGTCCCAGGTTCTCCAATGGGGGCACACATCCCGGTTCGCCTGCCACCCCGGGAGTGATCGGACCCTGGCTCTCCTGAGGAAGCACTTTTGGTAGCCGTCCATGGAGGGGGACACCCGTTCTTGTGTCTCGGCTTGTTCCATCAGTGCCTGGGGAAAAGTCTCTCATCGACCACCTGTGGGTCTACTTGGTCCTCTACCTGTCCCTGGTCGCCCCCGGTCACACATCGCCTTAGACTTCGTCACCGGTCTACCCCCTTCCCGCGGAAACACCACGGTCCTCACTATTGTAGACCGATTCTCCAAGGCGGTGCACTTTGTGGCCCTCCCTAAACCTCCTTCCTCTCAGGAAACCGCAGATCTTCTCGTCTGCCACGTCTTCCGCCTCCACGGAATCCCCGCAGACATCATCTCCAATCGAGGTCCCCAGTTCGTCTCGCAGGTATGGAAGGCCTTCTGTCAAGCCTTAGGTGCATCGGTCAGTCCGTCATCCGGCTTCCACCCCCAGACGAACGGGCAGACGGAACGGGTCAACCAAGACCTGGAGGCGACACTACGTTGTGTAACGGCAAACAACATATCGACCTGGAGCGATCACTCCCCGTGGGTTGAGTACACCCACAACTCTCTGGTGAGCTCTGCCATTGGAAGGTCTCCAACTCCCGCTGTTCCCCGCGCTACAAGAGATTGCGGTACCGTCGGTTCAGGACCATATTGATCGGTGCCGTAAAATTTGGGAGGAGACACGCACGGACCTACTCAGATCAACAAATCGAAATAAGAAGACAGCCAACCGACACCGGACTCCGGCGCCGGAGTACCAACCTGGGCTGGCCTCCAAGTACATCCCGCTTAAAAACGAACATGGGAAACTCGCCCCTCGCTTCCTGGGACCATTCAAGGTTGACAGGATTATCACTCCCAAAGCGGTCCGCCTAAAGGTGCCAAGATCCATGTGCATCCACCCAACTTTTCATGTGTTAAAGCCAATCTCCATCAGCCCGCTGTGTCCCCCTGCCGAGACTCCCCCACCTGCCCGCCCGTATCATCGACAACCATCTGCCATACACCGTCCGATGACGACTAGATGTGCGCCGTCGGGGCAGGGGTTTCAAATACCTGGTGGACTGAGAAGGGTACGGTCCAGAAGAGTGTTCCTGGGTCCTCCGCTCCTTCATCCTAGACCCTTCCCTCATCCTGGACTTTCATCGGGACCATCCAGACAGGCCTGGAGGATCGCCTGCGGGGGGGGGGGGGAGTACTGTCATGGTCCCTTCTGGCAATCCCCCACCTTGCCATTTATCTCAGGAATTGGGCCTCAATCACCTCATTTATTTTCCAATCATTCCCAGGTTCCACTAATGACACACCTGCTTCCCAGCAGAAACTGCAGGATAAAGACTGTGATCACAGGGTCTGAAGTAACAAGCTGCCAGTTTGTTGGTCAACTCATGTACGAGTAACCTCGTTTCATGGTGGTTAGGAGTATCAGTTCTAAGCCTAACATCATTCCTGAATTCTCTACTAAAACCAAGACTCCGGGTAAAGACTCTCTCGGACACCAATTCCACGCTCGCTATGACCATAATCACTCCTGACTAGGCCTCTGCACCTGTGTTCAGCACTTCGGTTCATTCCACCACCATGTCCTTGCAACAAATGTACAGATAGATATGACTGGGCTATATGGAATATGTTTAAATATTGTTAATGGATTCGATCATTATGCAACTGAATAAATAAAATAAATATTAGTATATTTGTTCAATTCCCACTGCTGTCTGTAAGGCATTTGTATGGCAGCATGGGTTTCCTGCAGGTGCTCCAGTTTCCTCCCACATTCTGAAGACGTACAAGTAAGGTTATTAAGTTGGGAGTAGGCTACCTTGGCATCATGAACATGACGCTTGCTGGCCGTGCCCAGCACATATTTGGACTGCTGACACTTGCAGAGAACGGGTGAACCCAAATGCAGGTCAGTGGCACGGAGATAGAGTTAGGATGTAGACGAGGGTGTGAGTGTAGCGGGAGCTGAACGGCAAACAGGAGGGTGAATGGAAAAGCAGGAAGCAGGCAAAACTTTTCTCGACACAGGGCGTTGCTGGAGCTGAACGGCAAACAGGAGACAGGCGGCAGGCAACACTTATCTTGACACGGAGCGTTAAATGGAAAGGCAAACAGCAGGCAATGCTTATCTTGACACAGAGAGCTAGAGTTACACAGTTAAACCTTGGTACCGAAGTAAAACTTAGAATGCATAATCCTAAGCGGCCTGGAACGTGAATTACCACACTGGCAGAAACAACGATCTGGCGATGAGTGGATGCAAAGCTGGGATGTTTATGCTGCAGGTCTAGATGAGAAGCAGGTGTGCTGTAATCAAAGGGAATTAGGAGAATGAGGAATTAATGGTCCAGACCATGACAAACACAGTGGATGCATTTCACTGTGAGGTTCGATGTGCCTATGATTAGTAAAACTGATCTTCAATCTCAATAAAAAAAATCTGTCTGCAATGGTGCAGTTTGATATGAATACACCTGCTCCATACTTGTCCAGATATTTCTATTCCTTCGGCTTCCTCCACAATCAGCCTTTTTTCATCTCAGGCAAGAAGCAAAAACACAGACAAGTTTATCAACGTAATTTTTGTGATTATCCAATTCAATCTTAGGTAAACCACACCTATTTATCATGTTGTGTTTTGTAATGGGACAGTGGTTCATGCCCTTACCAACAATAACTACATTTACTGTAGATTCTGGTTAATTGGGCCATTGGTTAACTAGGGCAACCACTTATTTGGGACAACTCTTAAAGAACTAAAACTAATTGAGAAAATAGCCAGGATTCCCTTCATTTACTTGGGACACTCTGCCACTTAACTGGGGCAGGAAATTGTTGCTGATCAGTTTCTAACTAAAGTCAGTCATGTGCACTTTTGTGGCTTTTTTATTTGTGGCTACACTGTGGTTATTTTTTAGACAGCGGGTGCTTGTATTCAACAAGCAACAAGAAATAAGCAGTAGGACAATCCAGAACTGTTTTTCTCACTGTATTCATGCCAAGTATTCATGCTTGTAGGTGCTAGAAACAACAAAGTGAAATGTCTTCATAACGTCAAGTTAGGAACAATGAAGAATTTTTAAATATTGACAATTGTTTAAATGTTACAATGAAAATGAAGATTTAGAGGATGCAATTGTCAAAAACGTTGTAAGATGGCAGTCCATTATCAGCACTAGGTGTCTGCACTGATTTTGTTCATTTACAGACGACGGCAGGTGAATTCCTCTGTCGATAACTATTAAGAACTAATACACAACTATAGAGTGCTGTAGAGGTATGGTAGTGTTTGAATTTGTTCTGCATTCCATTTAAATACATAAATTGTTACTCATTTAAATGGTTTGTCTTTTTTATACTTTTTAACTATTTCCATGAAACTTCAGCTAATTGGGGCAGCTTCTTTATTGTGCCAAAATGTACTGAGCACAATATGTCCCAATGAACAGGAATGCACAGGATTAGTCACAGTGAGATGGACATGACTTCTGTACTTCAGGGAAGGTATTCTGTTACTCCTGGCTGCTTTAACCCTTCTCTGATGTCTGTCTGTTCTTTGGGGTTAATTTTCAACATCCTCCCTATCTGGTTCACAGCCTTCTCAACGCAAAGGCTGTGCAGTCCATACCAAGCCTTTGAAACAAATAATGTACGGGAGGCCCCGGAAGTAACCCAGTTAAACTGAGGTGTTTATGGGGCAAGCAGTTTGGATGATTCTCTGGATCATTTAACATAATTTAACGCACAGCCTTTGCACTCTTCCTTCAGAACTTCCACAGCTCTGCAGACAAATTCACAGCTCAAGTTAAAGAAGACTTTGTGATAACTAACACAACAAAGTGGGATGAGTTACAGGGCAACAGAGGCGTGGTGCAGTTTTTAAAAAAAGCAATAAATACTGGATGGAAAGTGTTATATATGAATGCACACAGCATAAGAAATAAAAGGGATGATTTTGAAATTCAGCTACAGATTGGCAAGTATGACGTTGTGACCATCTCTGAAACTTGGCTAAAGGATGGCTGCCATTGGGAGTTGAATGTCCAAGGATATACAGTGTATCAGAAAGATAGGCTGGTAGGCAGAAGGAGTGGTGTGGCCCTGTGTATAGGAAATAATATTAAATCACCAGAAAGGGATGACCTAGGATCTGAAGGTGTAGAGTCTCTATGGGTTGAGTTAAGAAATGACAAGGGTAAAAGGAACCTAATGGCAGTTGTATACAGGCCTCCAAACAGCAACCAGGATGTGGATTACAAATTACAGCAGGAGATAGAAAAGGTGTGTCAGAAGGACAATGTCATGATAATCGTTGGGGATTGTAACATGAAAATGGATTGGAACACTAGTCCGGTACTGGACCTTAAGGGAGAGAATTTGTAGAATGTCTAAGGGATAGCTTTTTAGAACAGTTTGTTGTTGAGCCCACTAGGGGATTGGCTGTGCAGGATTGGGTGTTGTACAATGATCCAGAGGTGATAAGTGAGCTTAATGTTAAGGAACTTTTAGGGAACAGTGATCACAATAAGATCGAGTTCACTTTGAAATTTGAGAAGGAGAAACTACATTCCACTGTGTCAGTATGTCAGTGAAATAAAGGAAATTACAATGGCATGAGAGGGGAACTGGCAAAAGTTGACTGGAAAGGGACACAAGCAGGAAGGACAGAAGAGGCGGCAATGGCTGGAGTTCCTGCGAATAATGAGGGAAGTACGAGACAGATATATTCCAAATAAGAAGAAATTTTTGAAGGGAAGAAGTACACTACTGTGGCTGACAAGTGAAGTCAGACCAAGTAAAAGCAAAGGAGAGGACTTACAAGGAAGCCAAAGCTAGTGAGAAGATAGAAGATTGGGAAGCTTTTAAAAACTTGCAGAAGGAAACTAAGAAGGTTATTAGGCAGGACAAGATGAATTATGAAAGGAAGCTGGTGACTATATCAAAGAAGATACTAAAAGCTTTTTTAAGTATACAAAGGGTAAAAGAGAGTTGAGGGTAGATATAGGACCAATAGAAAATAATGCAAGAGATACTGTAATGAGAGACGCAAAGGTGGCAGAGGAACTGAATGCATATTTTGCATCAGTCTTCTCAGAGGAAGACATCTGCAGTATACCGGACATTCAAGAGTGTCAGGGAAGTGAAGTATGAGCAGTGAAAATTATTACTAAGAACGTGCTCAGGAAGCTTAATGGTCTGAGGGTGGATAAATCTCCTGGACCTGATGGAATGCACCCTTGGGTTCAGAAGGAAGTAGCTGGAGAGATTGCAGAAGCATTAACAATGATCTTTCAAGAATCGACAGATTCTGGCATTGTACTGGATGACCGGAAAATTGCAAATGTTACCTTGCTATTTAAGAAGGGTGGGAGGCAGCAGAAAAGGAAACTATAGACCTGTTAGCCTGACATCAGTGGTTGGTAAATTGTTGGAATTGATTGTTAGGGATGAGATTACAGAATACCTGGAGGCACATGACAAGATAGGCCAAAGCCAGCATGGTTTCTTGAAAGAAAAATCCTGCCTGACTAACGAACTGCAATTTTTTGAGGAAATGACAAGCAGGGTGGACAGAGATGCAGTAGATGTGGTGTACTTGGATTTTCAGAAGGCTTTTGACAAGATGCTGCATATGAAGCTGCTTAGCAAGATAAGAGCCCATAGAATCACAGGGGAGTTACTAGCATGGGTGGCGCATTGGTTGATCGGCAGAAAAAAGAGAGTGGGATTAAAGGGATCCTATTCTGGCTGGCTGCTGGTTACCAGTGGAGTTCCACAGGGGTCGGTGTTGGGACTGTTACTTTTCATGATGTATGTCAATAATTTGGACTATGGGATTAATGGATTTGTGGCTAAATTTGCCAATGATACAAAGATAGGTGGAGGAGCAGGTAGTATTGAGGAAACAGAGAGCCCGCAGAGAGACTTTGATAGTTTAAGGGAATGGGCAAAGAAGTGGAAAATGCAAAACAATGTTGGAAAGTGTATGGTCATGCACTTTGGCGGAAGAAATAAGCAGGCAGACTATTATTTAGATGGGGAGAGAATTCAAAATTCAGAGGTGCAAAGGGACTTGGGAATCACTGAGCAGTTTACCCGAAAGGTTAACCTCCAGGTTGAGTCAGTTGTGAAGAAGGCGAATGCAATGTTGGCATTCATTTCTAGAGGTATAGAATATAACAGCAGGGATGTAATGTTGAGGCTCGCTAAGACACTCGTGAGACCACACTTCGAGTATTGTGTGCAGTTTTGGGCTCCTTATTTTAGAAAGGGGATACTGACATTGAAGAAGGTTCAGGGTAGATTCACGAGAATGATTCCAGGAATGAAAGCGTTGCTGTATGAGGAATGTCCGACGCTCTTGGGCTGTATTCCCTAGAGTTCAGGGAATGAGGGAGGATCTCATAGAAACATTCTGAATGTTAAAAGGCCCGAACAGATTAGATATGGCAAAGTTATTTCCCATGGTAGGGGATTCTAGGACAAGAGGGCATGACTTCAGGATTAAGGAATGTTCATTTAGAACAGAGATGCGGAGAAATTACTTTAGTCAGAGGGTGGTAAACCTGTGGAATTTGTTGCCATTAGCGGCTGTGGAGCCCAAGTCATTGGGTGTATTTAAGGCTGAGGTAGATAGGTTCTTGATTAGCCAGGGCATCAAAGGGTATGGAGTAAAAGCAGGAGAGTGGGGATGACTGGAAGAATTGGATCAGCCCATGATTGAATGGTGGAGCAGACACAATGGGCCAAATAACCTACTTCTGTTCCTATATCTTATGGTCTTAAATCAAAGATGTTTTTGCAAGGGGCCACGTATAGTGCAGAGTCCATGTGGAATTGACCAGTCTGGAAAAGAATACTTTATTTCACTGCCTCAAGTATCCTCCACTCCACAAAAACATTATTTCCTCAAATTCATGCTCCACAGGAAACATTCATCTGTGGCTCCAAAGTAGAAACTATACATAATTGGAAGTATTTACGTTTGTATATAGGATGTGGAGTATGAGCTTTCCAGGAAGGGGTAGCAACTCTGCAGAAAGGCTTCTTGTGTCCACCCCGGAGCAACTCACCAACTTTGCTCCTCAGCTGATATTCAAACCTCATCTGTGATTCCAAGTAGCTGTCTGCATGTGACAGCGGCCACACCACTTCAACAGGTGGGCTAAACCAGGTTAGGGTGGCCAGTTTGCTGAACTACTGGTGAGACTGGGTCATGTCCATCCTGGAATGCAATGGACTGGGCGGATCAAAGCACCAGTGAGATCCAGGGGTCTGGAAGGTGGTTCTGCAACGCCTGCGTGGGGAGTTGAGACTATGACGAGGCACAGATGTCATGACCAACTGCTACAACCAAGGAAGCCTCCAGTTGTGCCGATCACTTGTATAACTGGATTAGGTCTTCTGGGGTTGAGAGAGTGATCTGACCCAGTGCACAAGCTTTTGCACTTTAAAAGCTTTCCAGCACAGGTTTCTATCATCATTGCCAAAGTCGATGGACAACCACCATATGCCACCAGAGACTACCTTGAAATTCACTTTCTAATTTTCTCCAAATTCAAACATAAAATCGTCTGAGAAAACCAAAAAAAGGTAGTTGGAGCATTAAGCTCTTTCCAATGTTGTAAAATACATCATTTCTTCATTTAAATTTGAACAGATTTGGGGACCTTTTATTCGATATTTTTATTTAATGTAATATTTACCCTTCTTGTTTTTTTTTTCACTGTTTTAATGGAGGTCGGGATTGAGGACGTGATTTTAAGTTTAACTCTGTTTGGTTTCAAGTTAGCCCATTGCTTTGCCTTGCTTTTAGTTAGTTGCACGGTGGGTTTTTTTTGGGGGGTTTTTTTTTCTTTTTTTCCATTGATATATATAAAATTTAGTATACTATTATGTTATCTTGGTTTCTTATGCTTAAATTACATTGTAGTATTTTCTTTTTGGTATTGTTATCTTTTGGAATTTTATTATACTTTAACATTGTATTAATGTTTATATGGCTTACCTTTTTTGTATACTTACTCAATAAAAAGATTTAAAAAGAAAGAAAGAAATTCACTTTCTTGTATCCATCAGTAGATTTCCAAGAAGACCACAACCTTCTCATGGTTTGGAGTCCTGAGTGCCTCAATGACCTGGATAGCTATTTTGGCCGGAGCTGGGAGTTTATACTTTGGCTCCTGATAGGGTCACCCATGCCAAACAGGTCAAAGGGTAGAGGCCAGACTACGAGTGGTCCACTGGAGTTCAGCTCAGGTCGAATAACTAACAAAATTGTTATGGAAACAGCAATGAAGAATCCTTCTACATCTGAGTGAGACTGTATTCCTGAGTCTTCATCTGGGATTTGTGTGACTGACAGTAGTGGAAGCTGAGGGGAAGCTACTGACATGACGAAGGAAGCTCTGACCACCACCAGGGAATGAGGACCTTCATTGCTGCCCTCAATGCCAGAGGTTTAATGGGCAGTAAGTAATTCACAGCAGAATAAAGAAATACAATAGAATCAATGAAAAACTACCGACAAACAACCAATCTGCTAAAGAAAGCAAACTATGCCAATACAAATAAATAAATAAATAATACATTACATCTTTGCTTTTATATTCTAGTCCTCTGGAAATGAATGCTGAAGGCAAATGCAGCCATCATCTGGACCTTGTATAGACTAATATAAGATTGAGTCAAGGTTGACTTTTATTTTTAATTTTATTTATTTAGAGATTCTGGCCCCACCAGCCTTCACCGTCCAATTGCACCCTGTGACCTACTAACCCACACGTCATTGGACCGTGGGAGGAAACCCACGTGGTCACGGGGAGAACGTACAAACTCCTCAGAGAGAGTTTCAAGAATTGAGCCTGTGTCACTGGTGCTGTAAAGCATTACACTAATCACTGCCAATTAATTTTTGCTGATGTAGTTTGACCTGTAGCTTTGGAGCCAGCCTGACTAGAATCTATATCCAATAGTCTTGAGTTGAGTGTACAAGAACACCTGAGAAATCTGGTAAGATTCCTCTGCACTTTTCCCTCTAAACTTCATGATAACAGAAATGCTCCTACACACATAGCCTTTGTTGTCACACAGATGGAATTTTCTTTTATATAATATTAATATAATTTTGAAATCTGCATTAATATATTTATGAAATACTCTGTAACTAATTATGTATAAATGAATCAAATCCATGAATTTTCTAAATAATAAGTGTACCATAACCTTTATTTTGAAACATCTTGGAGCTTCACAGTATTTACCTTGTCAGTGTTCCAAGTTACAATACTGTTGCAAATTGTAACAATAAACACAGAATGGAAGTTGGTAGCTCATTGTTAATAAACCACTGGCCAACTGAACACTGTTGCCATCCAGTCAAAACATTTTACTGTTACCATTGTGCCTTTCAGTCGTTTTGGTGCTTGGCATCGTTTATTTGTAATGTGAGGTGTGACTTGTGCCGCACACTTCTCAGGCCATGTAAAAATTCCTCTCAGAGCAATGGTTGGTCCATGCAGCTGTAAAAAAGTTGGTAGGAGCATTGTTCCTTGGTGTTTTTCTTCCTATTCTGCATTTTCTATTCTGAGCAGCTTTAAGCTGCCTGAGGAAGCTTGAAAAATAGCAAGGGCATATTTCTTCCTGAAGATGTCATTAGATACATATGGGCCAGGTTAAAGTGAGTGGCATCTAACCAATATTACTCTGTGCTATTATGATATTGGTAACATTTTCTGTCTTAAACCTGCTTAATTTTCCACTGATCTTATTAACCGTTACATTCAGATTGAAGTTATGGAACAGCAAATACATTGACATTTAAAGAGACTACTTAATGAAGTAATTTAACTTTTTTATATATATTATATTACCAATATAGGAACTGAAATTCTATTTGGAAATGTAAAATTCATGTTGTCAAAATGGCATTCCCTGTCTCAAGAAGGGACTCTGAGAGTCACTGAGCATTGATGTTTAGCACAAGACAAATGGGTGTCGAAATCTAAAGGGAGCTTGTTGCCTGATCTTCCACTTCCACCCGGAATCATCAGTTGCAACATAATAAATTGGCTAAAACATTAGGAGATTTAAGAGTTGGTTTAAGAAATACTCGTACAATTCATCATAATAATAGATTGGCTTGGCCAGGGTACACAGCCCATTGTAGGAAACGTTGGTCGTAGCACATAGAAAATCCAATTTGAGAGGCTTAATGCCTGAAGGCAATAGCTGCAACACAACCTTTCATCTGAATAGATTCTATTAATGCAATCTCTTACAAAGTAACTTGTGAAATTCTTTGCATAATTTGAGCTGTTTATGACTGAAAATCTTTATTAAAGTGGCAAAGTATTTCTCTTCCACCTGGATTAATATTTGACTTGCAGAAGTAGGTTTGATTTTATGGATTCTATTGGAACATTGTTCAGCTTTGCACTGTGAGCAAATACTTACACTGTGGACAAAAATACTACTCCCAATGTGTTGGCCATGGTGGAAATTCAAAGGTTCTGGCATTAAAACTGTCTATTTTTTACTGACTGACTGTTCTGCATTAGTGAACAAAAGACAACTGTGAAGCAAATAATAAAAAAAACACTATAAGACCAAAATGCAAAGGAGCAGAATTAGGCCATTAAGCCCTTAGATTCATTTCTGCCTTTCCTTCAGAGCTGAGTTATTTTCCTGCCCAATCCCATTTTCCAGCTCTATCCCCTAAACCTTTGACACCCTGAATAATCAAGAGCCTATCAACCTCCGCTTTAGTCACAACTTGGAGCTGAAAGCCCTCAAAACATGGAGGTGCACATCAACCTCAGGAGAAATGTGTCTCCTCTCCACCCACTCATCATCAACAACTCCCCAGTTAGCACCACACCAACATTCAGGTTCCTGGCCATCATGATTCCACGGGACCTTGTAGAAGAAACATTTAATATCAGAGAAATGTGTACAATATACATCCTGAAATTCTTTTTCTCCTGCATTAACAAAGAGGCTCAGTGGAGGACGACTTCTTGCGACAGTTAGTAATATTTCATCTGCCCTGAAAGTGCAGGAGCAATTCTACACTGCCTTCACAGAGAGCATCCTCACGTCAGCCATCACTGTCTGGTTTGGTACAACAGCCTCTCGCAGTGCAGGAAAACTGCAGGGAACTCTCAGGTCAGCATAAAGGGCCTCTGGCCGCAGTCTTCCATCACTGCAGAACTTGTACATCTCAGAACGGCTGAGAAAATTATTGCAGACACTACTCACCTTGTAAATAACCTTTTCAAAAAGAACCCTTCTGGAAAGTGCTACAGGGCTATGAAATCAAAAATTTCACCCCATCTTAAAAACTTCTTCCCCCAGGCAGTTAATCTGATCAACCATCATAGTTAGCCCCACCACTCTCTATCCATCACCCCGTCAGTCCTTTGCTCTGTAAACGCTTTAAACTATTTCTATAGTAGTGGTTACATTGTAAACATGTGCTGATGTTTAGATATTCATGCACATTTTATTCCACATCTAGACTCCAGCCTCTGATGTTGTACTTTATATAAATCTTCATTCTTTATAATCGAATGTTGCTGTTTTTTGTTGCATATCATGCCAACACACCACAGCAAATTCCTAATACATGTGAATGCACTGAATATGGTGAATAAAATCAGTCCTTAATCCTTAATCCTTTAAATATAACCAGTGACTTGGCCTCCGCTGATTCATTGGCCTTTAGGGAAAGAAAGCTGTTGAAGTTGCTGATGTAGAGAGTTTTATTCACAGATTATGGGAATAGCAACAAATATCCACCACAAGACAGCCACACGTCATACGACTGACAGAACTGATATGGATGTCAGAAACATAGCTCACATCTATGTCCTGGAATTTGGGCGTGCTTACTGTAAACTCGGTTAGATCTCTTACACAACACAATCACTAAAGTGGGCAAAATCCAGCTCATCGTGGCATTATATTGATTAAAAAGGGGATCAAACACACTCTGAAATACTGCAGATGCTGGAAGTCAGTCCTGAGGAAGTGTCTCAGCTTGAAATGTTGACTGTAGATGCTGCCTGACTTGCTGAGTTCCTCCAGCATTTTGTTTGCGTTGTGTGCGTAAAACACAACCTACAGAGTTTCTGATGAGAGCAGAACTTTGTTGGACAGCATTCAGAGAAGTTACAGATTTCGGGGTGGTCCCACCAGAGTGCTTTGGTCCTAAGTAGAGCCAAAGCAGCATGGAGAGGGTGGCAGCTCCCATATTCACCAGAGGTGAGCTACATGCCAGGTGAAAGATGCCTCACAGAGAGGAGAGATGGGTCAGGCAGAAAATACACCATGAGAAATACTTGGGAAAAGATGGCCATAGATATCTCCACAAGGTGGGGAAGAAGTTACTCTCCTTGTGTGATCTCTCAAGATGCTCTGCAGACCTCTGTTTGTGCCAGAAATTCTCCTGAACACATCCTGCAGTCACAAATTCATGCAGCAGAGAAACAGCCCTTCAGCCCTTCAACCCATCTGCAGTCCCTGCCAAAGATGCTCGGTCTGTGAGGGGAGGTCACTTTAAATGATAAAATCTAGCATGTCGTGTTTCAAATTCCAATGTGTCTGGTCCACAAGATTCATGATTCCAATTTTCTCAGAATCAGAATCAGGTTTATGATCACTGACATCAAACTTGAAGTAAGAAATGTTGTGAAATTTGTTGTTTTGTGTTGGCAGTCCAGAGCAAGAAATAAAATTACAATAAGATACAAAATTAAATAAATTGTGCAAAAGAATAACGAAGAATTCAAGAATTCATGGACTGTTCAGAAATCTGATGGTGGAGGAGAAGAAACTGGTCCTAAAACGTTGATAGTTGGCCATATAATGATGACTCTTGGTGCATAGCAACCACTGGAATAACTGCAGGGCACAAAACACAGAACTACCCAGCCCAAATCACAAAGCACAGAATCCAGCCCAAATCACAAAACACAGAACTACCCAGCCCAAATCACAAAGCACAGAATCCAGCCCAAATCACAAAACACAGAACTACCCAGCCCAAATCACAAAGCACAGAATCCAGCCCAAATCACAAAACACAGAACTACCCAGCCCAAATCACAAAGCACAGAATCCAGCCCAAATCACAAAACACAGAACTACCCAGCCCAAATCACAAAGCACAGAATCCAGCCCAAATCACAAAACACAGAACTACCCAGCCCAAATCACAAAGCACAGAATCCAGCCCAAATCACAAAACACAGAACTACCCAGCCCAAATCACAAAGCACAGAATCCAGCCCAAATCACAAAACACAGAACTACCCAGCCCAAATCACAAAGCACAGAATCCAGCCCAAATCACAAAACACAGAACTACCCAGCCCAAATCACAAAGCACAGAATCCAGCCCAAATCACAAAACACAGAACTACCCAGCCCAAATCACAAAGCACAGAATCCAGCCCAAATCACAAAACACAGAACTACCCAGCCCAAATCACAAAGCACAGAATCCAGCCCAAATCACAAAACACAGAACTACCCAGCCCAAATCACAAAGCACAGAATCCAGCCCAAATCACAAAACACAGAACTACCCAGCCCAAATCACAAAGCACAGAATCTAGCCCAAATCACAAAGCACAAAACTACCCAGCCCAAATCACAAAGCACAGAATCCAGCCCAAATCACAAAACACAAAACTACCCAGCCCAAATCACAAAGCACAGAATCCAGCCCAAATCACAAAACACAGAACTACCCAGCCCAAATCACAAAGCACAGAATCCAGCCCAAATCACAAAACACAGAACTACCCAGCCCAAGTCATGTAGGATGCAATTTCATGTAGATATGTTCTCCATCACAGTCTTTGTTAAGAATAATGTTGGACTGTTTAGTGTTTAAAACAGCTGTATCTGACCTAAATTGTTGGCTGATGTGCTGTCCGTTATAATGAGGGTGCCAATATGTGTTCACTTTAACGAAATCCCAGAAGAAACAGGAAGAAAGCCAGGGTAGTACTGGGAGGTATAATTTTAAGGTAATTGGAGTGAAGCATATGGGATATGTCAGAAGTAAGTTTGTTTACACAGTGAGTGGTGGGTGCATGGTAACGGCAAATACATTAGGGACATCTAAAAAGGCTGTTAGATAATCACATGGATGACAGAAAAATGGAGGATTTTGTGGGAGGGAAGCGTTAGATTGTTCTTAAGAGTATGTTACATTGTGGGCCAAAGACGCAGTATGGTGCTGTAATGTTTGATGTTACATATTCTGCAAGTTGTGTGCTACATGGCTGAGCATTAGGTTGTCTGTCACCAGGTTGTTAGAGACCTCTATCTGCATGTTAAGACTCCAGTGTTAACCCGAGGATGTGCTTTCATTGCTTCATGGCTTGGATAGACTACGTCTCGGATCTGAGCACCTGCAACCTCTGATGTGGCAGTTACATGTGGCTGATTTCACAGGAACTACATTTGAAATGCAGCCATTGCTATGTGGTCCATTTAGTGCTATAACTTGTGGAGGGGTTTTGAGGTAACAACCAAATAACACAGAGGTAAAGGAGCAACTAAGGAAACATGGCCAATAGAAAAATGGAGGCTACGTGGGAGGGAAGGGTTAGATTATTCTTGGTGGAGGTTAAAAGTCATTGCAATACCATGGGCTGAAGACACTGTACTGTGCTCTGTCTCCTAAAATGCAGCCCCAGTGTGCCTAACCCTAAGTGATCACAAAGCTTAAACGATAAGTATAAGGAGTTTTTTTTAAAAAAGACATCTGCAGTGTGATTTGTTTCAGGAATCTACAAGAGAGCAAGGACTGTATGAATGCTTATGTGCTGAAGACAAACCCTGTGAGAGCAGCCCCAAAAACAACCTGTTCCATCGTCCTACAGTACGTGGCAATGCTGACCAAAAGCACTAATGCTTTTCCTTTTGTATTTCAGTTCAAAGTTCAAAGTAACTTTATCATCAGAGTTCATATATGTCACCATATACAACCTTGAGATTAATTTTCTGGTGGGTATACACAATAAATTTCTAGAATAATAACCATAACAGAATTAGTGAAGGTCCGTTCAACCAGAGTACAGAAGACAGCAAACTATGCAAATACAAAATAATAATAAATAAATAAATTTGAACAATTTGTTGTCTCTTGCATACTGGTTGTTTGTCCATCTTTGTTTTTGTGAAGTTTTTCATTGATTCTATTGTGTTTCTTTGGATTTACTATGTCCTGTTAGGGGTGAAGGGCTTAACTCTGGAGAGCTGCTGTCAGAGGCCTATGGCCCTGTCAGGGATATGAGGCTTAACTCTGGCAAGCTGCTGTCAGAGGCCTATGGCCCTGTCAGGGATATGAGGCTTAACTCTGGCAAGCTGCTGTCAGAGGCCTATGGCCCTGTCAGGGATATGAGGCTTAACTCTGGCAACCTACTGTCAGAGGCCTATGGCCCTGTCAGGGATATGGGTCTTAACTCTGGTGAGCTGCCGTCAGAGGCCTATGGCCCTGTCAGAGATATAGGGTTTAACTCTGGTGAGCTGCTGTCAGAGGCCTATGGCCCTTTCAGGGATATGGGTGTTAACTCTGATGAGCTGCTGTCAGAGGCCAATGGCCCTTTCAGGGATATGGGGCTTAACTCTGGTGAGCTGCCGTGAGAGGCCAATGGCCCTGTAGTGGGGATGGGCTGAAGAAGAAGGAGATGAATGCCAACTAAGTATTTTATTGCACCCTGATGGACAGTGCTGTGCAAAAGTCTTAGGCACATGTAAAAAAAACTCTGTACAGTGAAGATGCTTCCAAAGATAATGAGAAGAAAAGTTCTAAATATCAAAAAAATTACCATGAAGAGTAGCAAACAGTATAAACTAAATGAAATTATTACTTGGTGTGACCACTCCTTGCCTTTAAAACTGTATCAGTTCTCTTAGGTACACTGCCATGCAGATTTATATGAAAATTGGTTTCTAGCTTGTTCCAAGAATCTTGGAGAACTTTCCCCAATTTCTTCTAGAGACTTTGGCCATCTCACTTGCTTCTATGTCTCCGGGTAATCCCAGACAGCCTCAACGATGTTGAGATCAGGGCTCTGTGGAGACCATACCACCTGAAACCAGATTTACATATCTAGTAGCACACATAAAAATTGCTGGTGAACGCAGCAGGCCAGGCAGCATCTATAGGAAGAGGTACATTCGACGTTTCAGACTGAGACCCTTCGTCAGGACTAACTGAAAGAAGAGATAGTAAGAGATAGTCAGACCTTTGCACATTACTGTATGTGACAACTAACCCATATCGAAACTAAACTAGTCTACCCCAGTGCTCAAATAAGAGATGAGACCTATGCATTGGGAAGTGGACGTGTGGTAAAGCCAATTGGACAATAAACCACTTCAGTATCTATGACACACGATCTGTCGTTCCTCACTGGGGATATTTTCGTTTGCTCTGCACATTAATTGGTTTGCGTAAAGATTTTGGTGCACAAAAGCAGAAAGGAATGTTTTTATCTGTTTTCACATCATTCTGATGTGCACGGTAGCAGTGACTGTCACTGTCTATATGTAGAGACATTTAAGCTTTTAAACACTTGTAACTCTCGGTTTGGCTGGCATCTTAATCTAGGGGGAGACAGTCCTCGGCCCAGCCAAACTTAAGAAATCTTGTTTGGGTGGATGCTGCGCGATGTTACAAATCAGTACCATGAAATAACAAACGGTACACAACATGCAATTAAATGATTGAGCTTTATATTTCTTAATTTGACTATATGGTTAGTAAAGAAATAAAAAAAGAGGAAGGCTCTTTCTCATGGAACAGTCTAATGCACAACGTTGGAGCTGATGGTTCCATCCATTTGTTCCCTGTCAACCTCCTCCGAGCATAGCCGACCCTCGGACCCTCACTCCTCCTCCACTCCATCCAGTGGTCTACCAACTCTCTCCATTCACATCTTCGTCACAATTTGTGTCAAAAGACCACAAAATCCCTTCTCCCAGACCCACAAGAAAGAGCAACATGCCTCTCATTGGATAGCACACATTCCAAAGCCCCTGTTATCTCTAGTCATAACTCAAACATTGCAGCTACAGAGAAACCATTACCCTAGCAGTGAAACATTACATTAGCAGTGAAACCTTACAGCGTGTGACAGACTTTTAAAAGTAATCTCACTAAAAAGCATTGAGATTAGACTAAACAAATTGTTTTGATGATGTTGGTTCATGGGTTAGTATTGGATTGGGTTTATTACTCTTAATATATTTGCCCATGAATCCCATCTGAACGCCAGCTAATCACTCTAATTATTCTTTTCTCATAGTATTCAGAAATTAATTCTGAAATGTACCGACTACATTTTACTCCCTGGAAGTTATAGATTTAATGCAAATTATTAACATAATGAGTTTGGAATCCCTTAAAGTGTAATACTTTGGGACTTTCTCTGGTTACTAGACCATTTGCATACAAAATCACAGGAAAGGCAGAATGTTTGACATGCAGCTCTGGTGTAATACAGCACCAAAGTGCTAACTATTTGGGGAATCATTAGACTTTTAAAGAAACACATCTTCCACAAAGTCACAAATGCTTTCAAACAATTGGCTTTATCTTCTTGACAGTGTAAGGATTTCTGGGAGGTACTGCACTCATTGTAAATTCCTAATTTACCACTGGATTTAATGGGTTCTAGAAAATTTCAGAGAGCAGTCAAGGGTGAATGGTAGTCAGGGAACACAGATACCAGAGTGGACTCACTTTCAAAGACTCTACAACTTATGTTCTCAGTATTATTTAATTACTGATGGATTTATTTTCTTGCATTTGCACATTTGTTGCTTGTCAGTCTTTGAGTGTAGTTTTTCATCGATTCTATTGTACTTCTGTGAGTACCTGCGGGGAAATAAATCTCAGGTTGGTATTTGGTGATATAAACATAATAAATGTACTTTGAACTTTGAACTGTGGTTAATGATAACAAGCTCCTGTCTTTAGGATGTTAGTCAATCAGATTGGGTCCTTTGTCACCGATGGAATTCCTCTGCATCTCTGTTCTAAATGGACCGCTCTTTGTACTGAGGCTGTCCCCTCTGGTCCTAGATGCCCCACTATGGAAAGCATCCTCTCCACATCCAATGTATCCAGACCTTTCAACATCTGATAGTTTTCAATGAGATCCCACCCCACCCCCCCCCGCCATTCTTCTAAATTCTAGTGGGTACAGGCCCAGCGCCATCAAACGCTCCTCACTTGTTAACCCTTTCATTCCTGGAATCATTCTCCTGAACCTCCTCTGGACCCCCTCCAATGCCAGCACATCCTTTCTTAGATAAGAGGCCTAAAACTGCTCACAATACTTCAAGTGCGGTCTGACCAATGCCTTATAAAGCCTCAGCATTACATCTTTGCTCTTATATTCAAATCCTCTGGAAATGAATGCTAACATTGTACTTGCCTTCCTCACAACCTGCCATAAGCTGCTGGGTCTGTAACAACAGCATCTGCGATCAGGCAACGTTCCTCCTGAATAAACTCAGAGGTTCAGTGTTGGTGACAGATTATTTTGATTAAGTGTCGCTGCTCATTTGACTGAGAATGTGCTTTTAATAACAGCCAATTTGCTGAGGAGATCAGTGGGTCGAGCAGCAACAAAGACAGCTTCTATCCCATTGTTATCAGACTCTTGAACAGATTTCTTATATGAGAAAATGGATTCTTGGCCTCATAATTTATCTCATTAAATATCTCACACTTAACCATTTACCACACTGCACTTTTTCAGTAACTTTTAAACTTTATTCTGCATTGTTATCGTTTTGATTTATTCTATGATCTGCATAAACGGTATGCAAGACAAGCTTTTCACCCGATCTTGGTGCCTGTGACAAAAAAAAAGCCAAAATGAGACAAAACAGAATTGTTAATGCTTCAGATTGAAAAACTCTGCATCAATCCTGATGAGGGGCGTCGGTCTGAAACGTCGACTGTTTATTCATTTCCAAAGTGCAGCCTCAGCTGTTAATTCTTCCAGCATTTTACATCTGTTCATTCGAACTAACTTTTCCTTTTGTGTTTGCCAGAAGAATATTTGCTTTTAGCAGCTCACGAAACATTCAGACAGCACATGGAGTAAAGCTGTGTATTACAGCAGAGGGTGTCAGAAACCCATGACTATGAACCTGTTACAATTAGTTTCACTCTAGGCTTTACTGGCAAGCAATCGGACATTTAGTCAACTCTGAACCACTGTGTCTGCGGGCAGTCTCTTGTACTCAATATCCAACTCCAATTGAGTGCCCATATAGAACATAGAACATAGAATAGTACAGCACAGTACAGACCCTTTCGCCCACAATGTTGTGCCAGCCCTTAAACCTGCCTCCTATATAACCCCCACCTTAAATTCCACCATATACCTATCTAATAGTCTCTGAAATTTCACGAGTGTATCTGTCTCCACCACTGACTCAGGCAGTGCATTCCACGCACCAACCACTCTCTGAGTAAAAACTTCCTCTAATATCCCCCTGGAACTTCCCACCCCTTACCTTAAAGCCATGTCCTCTTGTATTGAGTAGTGGTGCCCTGGGGAAGAGGCGCTGGCTGTCCCCTCTATCTATTCCCCTTAATATCTTGTACACCTCTATCATGTCTCCTCTCATCCTCCTTCTCTCCAGAGAGTAAAGCCCTAGCTCCCTTAATCTCTGCTCATAATGCATACTTTCTAAACCAGGCAGCATCCTGGTAAATCTCCTCTGTACCCTTTCCAATGCTTCCACATCTTTCCTATAGTGAGTCCACCAGAACTGGACACAGTACTCCAAGTGTGACCTAACCAGAGTTTCATAGAGCTGCATCATTACCCTGTGTCTCTTAAACTCTATCCCTCGACTTCTGAAAGCTAACACTCCATAAGCTTTCTTAACTACCCTATCCACCTGTGAGGCAACTTTCAGGGATCTGTGGATATGTACCCCCAGATCCCTCTGTTCCTCCACACTACCAAGTATCCTGCCATTTACTTTGTACTCTGCTTTGGAGTTTGTCCTTCCAAAGTGTACCACCTCACACTTCTCTGGGTTGAACTCTATCTGCCACTTCTCAGCCCACTTCTGCATCCTATCAATGTCTCTCTGCAATCTTCAACAATCCTCTACACTATCCAAAGCACCACCAATCTTTGTGTCATCTGCAAACTTACCAACCCACCCTTCTACCCCCACATCCAGGTCGTTAATAAAAATCACGATAAGTAGAGGTCCCAGAACCGATCCTTGTGGGACACCACTAGTCACAACCCTCCAATCCGAGTGTACTCTCTCTACCACGACCCTCTGCTTTCTGCAGGCAAGCCAATTCTGAATCCACCTGGCCAAACTTCCCTGGATCCCATGCCTTCTAACTTTCTGAATAAGCCTACCGTGTGGAACCTTGTCAAATGCCTTACTAAAATCCATGTGGATCACATCCACTGCGCTACCCTCACCTATATGCCTGGTCACCCCCTCAAAGAACTCTATCAGGCTTGTTAGACATGATCTGCCCTTCACAAAGCCATGCTGACTGTCCCTGATCAGACCATGATTCTCTAAGTGCCCATAGATCCTATCTCTAAGAATCTTTTCCAACAGCTTTCCCACCACAGACGTAAGGCTCACTGGTCTATAATTACCCGGACTATCCCTACTACTTTTTTGAACAAGAGGTCAACATTCGCTTCCCTCCAATCCTCCGGTACAATTCCTATAGGCAATGAGGACATAAAGATCCTAGCCAGAAGTTCAGCAATCTCTTCCCTCACCTTATGGAGCAGCCTGGGGAATATTTCGTCAGGCCCCAGGGACTTATCGGTCCTAATGTATTTTAACAACTCCAACACCTCCTTTCCCTTAATGTCAACATGCTTCAGAACATCAGCCTCACTCATATTGTCCTCACCATCATCAAGTTCCCTCTCATTGGTGAATACTGAAGAGAAGTATTCATTGAGGACCTCGCTCACTTCCACAGCCTCCAGGCACATCTTCCCACCTTCATCTCTAATCGGTCCTACCTTCACTTCTGTCATCATTTTGTTCTTCACATAATTGAAGAATGCCTTGTGGTTTTCCTTTACCCTACTCGCCAAGACCTTCTCATGCCCCCTTTTGCTCTCCTCAGCCCCTTCTTAAGCTCCTTTCTTGCTACCTTATATTCCTCAATAGACCTATCTGATCCTTGCTTCCTAAACCTCATGTATGCTGCCTTCTTCCACCTGACTAGATTCTCCACCTCACTTGTCACCCATGGTTCCTTCACCGTACCATTCTTTATCTTCCTCAACTGGACAGATTTATCCCAAACATCCTGCAAGAGATCCCTAAACATCGACCTCATGTCCATAGTACATTTCCCTGCAAAAACATCATCCCAATTCACATCCTCAAGTTCTAGCCTTATAGCCTCATAATTTGCCCTTCCCCAATTAAAAATTTTCCATGATTATGCTAAAGGTCAGGGAGTGGTGGTCTCTGTCCCCCAGATGCTCACCCACTGAGAGATCTGTGACCTGACCCGGTTCGTTATCTAATTCTAGATCTAGTCTGGCATTCCCCCAGTCGGCCTGTCAACATACTATGACAGGAATCCATCCTGGACACACTTAACAAACTCTGCCCCGTCTAAGCCATTGGAACTAATCAGGTGCCAATCAATATTAGGGAAGTTAAAGTCACCCACGATAACAACCCTGTTATTTTTGCACCTTTCCAAAATCTGCCTCCCAATCTGCTCCTCTTTATCTCTGCTGCTACCAGGGGGCCTATAGAATACCCCCCGTAGAGTAACTGCTCCCTTCCTGTTCCTGACTTCCACCCATACCGACTCAAAAGGGGATCCTGCTACATTACCCACCCTTTCTGTAGCTGTAATAGTATCCCTGACCAGTAATGCCACCCCTCCTCCCCTTTTTCCACCCTCTCTATCCCTTTTAAAGCACTGAAATCCAGGAATATTGAGAATCCATTCCTGACCTGGTGCCAGCCAAGTCTCTGTAATGGCCACTACATCATAATTCCATGTATGTATCCAAGCTCTCAGTTCATCACCTTTGTTCCTGATGCTTCTTGCATTGAAGTACACATTGAAGCCCTTCTACCTTACTACCTTTACACCCTTTTTTCTGCTTCTCTTTCCTCAAAGCCATCTTTATATGTTAGATCTGACTTTACCCCATGCACTTCTTCCACTGTTTTATCACTCCAGGTCCCATCCCCCTTGCAAATTAGTTTAAACCCTCCCGAACCATGCTGGCAAACCTACCTGCAAGGATATTGCTCCCCCTCGAGTTCAGGTGCAACCCATCCAATCTGTACAGGTCCTACCTTTCCCAAAAGAGATCCCAATGATCCAGAAATCTAAAACACTGCCCCCTGCTCCAACTCTTCAACCACGCATTTAACTGCCATCTCCTCCAATTCTTAGCATTGCTGTCACGTAGCACTGGCAGCAATCCTGAGAACGCCACCCTTGAGGTCCTGTTCTTCAGCCTTCTGCCTAGTTCCCAAAACTCACACTTCAGGACCTCATCCCTCTTCCTGCCTATGTCGTTGGTACCGACATGTATCATGAATTCTCGTTGCTTTCCCTCTCGTACTAGGATGTCGTGCACCCGGTCAGAGACACACGGGACCCTGGCACCCGGGAGGCAACAAACCATGCGGATGTCCTTTTCACGTCCACAAAATCTCCTGTCTGCTCCCCTGACTATAGAGTCTCCAATGACGACAGCTCTCCTCTTCTCCGTCCCACCCTTCCGCACCACAGGGTCAGAATCAGTGCCGGAGGTCCTGCCATCATGGCTCACCCCTGGTCACATGGTGCTCACAGCTTGCCAACAGCAGTCAGTTAAATCCCAAACCTCAACGTACACCGCCTTCACAATGCTGCCCGTGTTCCCTCACTGTTCCTTACCTCTCTTCATGGAACGAGCAGCTTCCATCTGAATTCACACCAGTGAAGTACTGTATCTCACCTGCTGCTGCTTTGCTTCAGGAAATATCTCATTATCCAAAGGGCTTTGCAACCTTGCAGGTGGGTGAAAGGATTGTATTGTATTTTGGACAACATGAGTAAGGCTGCCCATGAGTGAGATTCAATGTTAATAATCGATGACACTCTTTTTAAAACATGACTGCACAAGTGTTGCGGTCGCGCTGGCCCAAGAAGATTGATCACTCGTGGAAGTTCTATCCTATTTTTAATTTGAATGAAAAACTGTGAAGGAAATGAATTAGTTACTTCTGAGGCATCAAAGTCTGATTATTCTTATCACTAAGTGCACGTTGTTTCAATTGGTGTGTAAAGCCTATTCTTATAATGTAAATTCCCCTTTTCAATGTTATTTAATCATTCACTATAAAGATGAGATATATCAGAGTTCCATATAAAACTCAAAGACAACAAAGACTCTGTTAAATATACTAAATCTTTAAACATCAATTCTCTTATCTCCAGCCCTGTTTCTCAGTTACAAGTTAAAGTTCAGAAACTGGTTTAGATTCAATTTGCTGTCTTAATGCATTTCTCATTTATTTCTGTCCCATTGATGGGTTTACTATCCAGATCAGAGTTACATTTATTCTCGGTGCTACTATTCCCTTTAAATGAAGCTGTTCTATTTGAAGGGCCCTCTGTTGGTTAGGGCCGACCATGAACTTTACGTCCCAGCTGTCTACGGAGAGCAAGCTGTTGCCCTGTAGCAGGCTCCCCATCTCCACACAGCTGAGGAACCCACAGGAATGGCAGAGACTTACACAGTTTGGCACCCGCAGCATTGCAGGAGATTCTAGTCAGCATTGAACTCAACATAGAACTGCCTTAGGGACTCCAGCTCTGGACTTCTCCTCAGGATTTACTCCAAAAGCCTTCCCCAAAGTGGATACAGCCACAAGGCAGCACGGTACAGATATGTCACCATATACAACCCTGAGATTCATTTTCTTTCAGATATTCACAGCAGGTTCACAGAAATACAATTGAATCAATGAAAAGCCACGCACAAAGACTGACAACCAAATATGCAAAAGAAGACAAGCTGTGCAATAAAAAGAATAAATAAATAAGCAAACAAACAAACAAAACAAATAAATAAATTGTTTGTGTGGCTATGCTTAGCTCAAATACCATCTATAAATTTGCTGACGATACACCTATTGTTGGTAGAATCTCAGGTGGTGACGAGAAGGCGTACAGGAGTGAGATATGCCAACTAGTGGAGTGGTGCTGCAGCAACAACCTGGCACTCAATGTCAGTAAGACTAAACAGCTGATTGTGGACTTCAGGAAGGGTAAGATGAAGGAACACATACCAATCCTCATTGAGGGATCGGAAGTGGAAAGAGCGAGCAGTTTCAAGTTCCTGGGTGTCAAGATCTCTGAGGATCTAACCTGTTCCCAACATATCAATGTAGCTATAAAGAAGGCAAGACAGCGGCTATACTTTAATAGGAATTTGAAGAGATTTGGTATGTCAACAAGTACACTCAAAAACTTCTATAGATGTACTGTGGAGAGCATTCTGACAGACTGCATCACTGTCTGGTATGGAGGGGCTACTGCACAGGACTGAAAGAAGCTGCAGAAGGTTGTAAATCTGGTCAGCTCCATCTTGGGCACTAACCTACAAAGTACCCAGGACATCTTCAGGGAGCGGTGTCTCAGAAATGCAGTGTCCATTATTAAGGACCTCCAGCACCCAGGGCATGCCCTTTTCTCAGTATTACTGTCAGGTAGGAGATACAGAAGCCTGAAGGCACACACTCAACGATTCAGGAACAGCTTCTTCCTCTCTGCCATCTGATTCCTAAATGGACATTGAACCCTTGAACACTAACTAATTTTTTAATATTTCTGTTTTTGTATGACTTTTAATCTATTCAATATACGTACACGGTAATTTATTTATTTATTTATTTATTATTTTATTTTGCTTTTTCCCTTCTAAGTTATGTATTGCATTGAACTGCTGCTGCTAAGTTAACAAATTTCATGACACAAGCCGGTGATAATAACCCTGATTCTGATTCTGGGTTGCTCACCGAGCCTGGAGGTTTAGTCACAGATGTCTTGTCAGCAGCTGAGGTGACAACATCAGAGTGCAATTAAGTGTTGTTTCTGCTGAGTGCTCACGTTTATATTGGAGACATTTCTTCCCCATTCTGAACCTCTTGACCATGTCAGCATGCTTTTATGCATTGAGTTGCTGCCGCATGAATGACTGATTACGTATTTACAGCTGAGATAGACTTTAGGTCTAAAGGAGCATTGGAGATTAATGGGATTAAGCAGGAAATTGGAGATGGGGGTCTTTTCAAATGGTAGTGTCAGTTTAAGGCATGTTCTTCTGCTCATCTTTGTTATATTTTTATGTTTGTTAACTTTCAGTTTGTAGAAATTCACTTTTTCTGTGTGGCATGTCCTTGATGGACATGATTATATAGCTTTCAATGCATCTCTGCCAGATGAATCACAACAAGCAACAAGGCACGCCGAGACTCCAGCTCAAAACAAGAAAACTATCACAGAAGTGACTGTAAAATACACTTGGTTCAACACTGAGGGACATTGAAGGTCTCAATGACAAGAAAATTAAACCCTAAACCATGACCTCATCATTGACTTCACAATGTTCCTAAACTCGGTGTCCCGCGCAAAATATTGTCAGTCTGCTTTGAACACAAACCAGACAAGGAAGATAAGCCAGCCACCACAAGATGACCCCCAAAGCATGTAGCCTTGTAAAGCCACTTTAATATTGCCTCATTTGTACATTGTACTTACGCAATTCCCTCACAAACCAACCCATTATAGCAGCATCCATTTCTGTTTCTGCATTTTAATTACATCTTCCTTTCCAACAAGGTTTCATTATGTAACTGATCCTTCCCTAATTTTCCGTCATTTTCCTCATTTCTTCGGCTGTTTAACGCCCTTTGTGGTCCTGTGCCTCTAATTTCTTCAATAATTCCGTCTACTGTTTGTCAGGCGTGATCGGTTGCAATGTTTTAATGATGTTTCCTCTCTGGCTTTGTCTTCCTCATACTCCCTCACATTTGTTTTGTCTTCTTCATACTCCTTCATGTTTGCTGCATGTATTAAATAGCTCTATATCTTTTTGTCACTGCTGTACTAGGTATCTTAAACTATTGGACTGACCTGCTATATACAGCCATCTGCTTTTTGTTCAGATATCAGTCAAATTCTACATTTTAGTTTTTGCCAATGCTGCTCTAGGAGTCAACATCAGGCAGAGCAAAAGTAACATACGTATCTTATCAGTGAATACATATCTCATCACTGGTCACGGTATTAGGGACAGGAAGTATGTTCATGGTCTTCTGCTGCTGTACCTCATCCACTTCAGGGTTCGACGTTCAGAGATGCTCTTCTGCACGCCAATGTTGTAATGTGTGGTTATTTGAGTTACTGTCACCTTCCTGTCGGCTTCAACCAGTCTGACCACTCTCCTCTGACCTCCCTCAATAACAAGGCGTTTCTGTCCAAGAACTGCCAATCTCTGGATTTTTTTTTCTGTTTGTTGCACCATACTTCATAAGCTATAGAGACTGTCGTCCAAGAAAATCCAAAGACATCAGAAATATCTGAGATATTTAAAGCACCCCATCAGGCATCTGCAGTCATTCCACAGTCAAAGTCATTTCAGTCACATTTCTTCCCCATTCTGATGTTTGCTCTGAATGACAACTGTTCCTCTTGACCACGCAGGTTAAGAGGTCAACTGGTCACATTGCATAATTGGGCGGCGCAGCCTCGTTGGGCCTGGAAGGCCTGTTATCCTGCTGGATCTCCAGCATAAGAAAAACATTTCTTCTGCCATTGATGATATTTGATAAAATTAGTAAGAGGATTATATTTTCCCCAGGTTTCAAACTGAGATCTTCTGAAACTCCTTGCCTTAGCTTGAATAAGACTGGAACTTAATTGTCATCCTCACTTTCGTTACTACAATCTTGAGTTTGAGGAGATTTTGTATGTCATTAAGGTCTGTAACAAATTTATACAGATGTACCAAGTCTGGTGTGGAGAGGCCACTGTGCAGGAGTGAAAAAAGCTGCAGGAAGTTGCAAACTCAGCCAACTCCATCACAGGCACTCACCCCCAGCATTAAGGACACCTTCAAAAGGCGATGCCTCAAAATGGCTGTATCTGTCATTAAGGACTCCCATCATTCAGGACATGCCCTCTTCACAATGCGACCATGAAGGAGAAAGTACAGGAGCCTGAAGGCACACACTCAATATTTCAGGAATAGCTTTACTCCCTCTGCCATCAGGTTTCTGAATCAACAATGAACCCATGTACACCACCTCACCTCTTTTTTTCCTGTTTTTTGTTCTCTTGTTGCACTACTAATTTAATTTAATTGAATTGTATATATAAAGTATATATACAATTATATATAAACACGTTCCTATTGTAATTTATAGTTTTTTTATTATTGCCTATTGTAATGTTCTGCTGCTGCAAAATAACATATTTCTCGAAATTTGCCAGTGATATTAAACCTGATTGTGATTGTGATTTCCCCCTTTGTACCTCAGTATGATATCAAACATGGGTGAGTGATGCTGAATAGATATTGGTTAGTCAGTTGGTTCTCAGCTTGTTTGAAAAGAGAACATTTATTGCACAAATATGATATTTCCTCTCACGGCATTATTTGGTGGTTTTATTGAATAAAACATCAATTTTGAATGAAATTTGCACTGAATTGTGCTATCAATTCACACACATGGAAAGAACTGCCAACATTTTGTGCTATTTAAAATTATTTTGAACAAAATTGTCCTGGGAAAAAAAAATTTATAGCTAAACTTTACAGTATTGATCTATGTCACCTCAACATTCTTTCAGTAATATTTCTTCAAGAAATCAATAGAATTTTAACATCACTACAAAATACCAATAGCAATATTCTCCAACACTGTTCATTCATTTATTGTGACTCTTAAAAATGCAATGGCCAATAATTTTTGCTGTGATCATGTGTACTCCCAAAGTAACTAGTTCTGGCAAAGACAAACTTCTTTTTTTGAGAATTTTCAGTGGAATACTGTAATGGAGAACAAGCTGACCATCCATCATTAGCCATTGAGATCGGCTTTTCATATGCGATTAGAGAGAGAGATGTTTGCTTTTGACTGGCTCTGTTCGTCATGTTTGCATGCCTGATTAGGAGTGACTCTGAGGTGGAGGACTCGCCGATGATACTGATCATTTGATTCTGCCTTGTTTGAGATAATTATTACCAGATGTGTTTGTTACTTGTCACCTGTTAACCTATTCTATTATAAAGAAAATCAGATTTAAAGATTAGCTTTATTTGTCACATGTACTTTGAAATATTGAAGCATACAGTGAAATGCATTGTTTACGTCTGCCAGAGAAATTTACTGTCGCTGACTAGACTTAAACAAAGGCACAGACCCTGGTTTTCAGTTTACGTGACCACAGAGAGCCCACAAACAGACTCTGCTAAAGCAAGCACAAGCATGGTCTTTTATTCCTTCAAATACGTGCAGCTCAGCAGTTTTCAGGGGCCAGGAATTCCTGCTTAGACCTTATCGATAAGGCTCAGGCTGCTCCCATGCCTTAAACAAAATTAGACACTGGGTCCCCACGAATACAATCAGCTCCCCATTAATGAGAGTCAGTCCTATAGACCTGAAGGCCAGTGGTTCCTCACCACTGACAAAGCCATTAGTCATGTAGCCTTGAGAGCTAAGGATTCCTCCTTAACACAACATCCGTGTGATATCGTTTCCTCATTTTTAACAGAACTTATTGCTAATTAGTACGAATGGGAAGACTCCTGTCTGCTTCTTACTCAGCTATCCTCATGATTTTGTTAACCCTCAATTCTCCAGCTTAATTTCCTTCCACAATGTCGATGACCAACACAGTTTGAATATGTGCTGGGGACATCCAGCAAATATCGACATGCCCACACCTTTCTAACCCTCTCCTGTACGTCTTGGAATGTGGGAGAAAATACCCAGTGACAGGAAGAACTTACTTACTCCCTACAGGCAGCAGTGGAGATGACCCAAGTTACCATACCACCACACCATCTTATGATTTGTGCCAATGGCTCATGTTTAAGCATTCCAAGTCACACTCTCTTCTCATTGCTGCCATTAGGAAGGAGGTACATGAGTCTCTGGACCCATATGACGCAGGTTCAGGAACAGTTAATACCCCTCAATCATCAGGCTCCTGAACCAGAGAGGGATAACTTCACTCAACTTCACTCGCCTCATCACAGAACTGTTCCCACTTTCAAGGAATCTTCATCTCATGTTCTCGATATTTTGTTGCTTATTTATTTATTATTTTTTGTTTTGTATTTGCAGTCTGTTCTCTTTTGCATATTAGTTGCTTGTCCATTCTGTTGGGTGTGGTCTTTTTACTGAATCTATAAAGGTTCTTGGATTTACTGAGTATGCCCGCAAGAAGATGAATCTCAGGCTTGTATATGGTGACATTCATGTAGTTTGATAATAAATTTACTTTGAACTTTGAACTTTGTACATTGAACTTTTAGGGGATTTTGTTTTGAGCTGGTCCCTTTGATAAGAAAGACAAAGACATCCAGGTGAATAGATTGTTATTACAACAGTAGCAGTAATGAGGTATTAATTGTCTCATATGGCCGCATGTAAATATAGCAATACATTCATTGTCTCAGGCATGAGGAGAATGGGTAAATATGGAAGGCTACTGATGTACACCCTTTACAACTTGATAAATCAGCCAGAGACATAAACTGATGATCTGCGGATCATTAGAGAGAGCTGGTTGTTTGATTCACAACAGATTTAAATACGAATCTATCAGCACTCTCAAACCAACATCTCAACCACTCAGCAGGAAAAGGACATATGCTTCGGGGTACACCACCACCTACGAGTTCCTTTGCTCATCACACCCCCACATTGACATGGAAATCCAGCATTGTTCACTCACGGAACTGGATTTCCCTGTCCAAGAATATGGCAGCAGAATTTTCATTAGGATTTCGAAGAGTTGATGGAATTATGACTGTAACACAATGTTTGCGTCCCAGAGCCTGCGTGTTGATTAAATTTCCAGAGTAAGATTCGTGCCTTAAAAGCATTTTTTGTTCCTAGAGTGTCTCCCCGTGCACTCTGCTGAATTATACAGTGTCTCCCTGTGCACTCTGCTGAATTATACAGTGTCTCCCTGTGCACTGTGCTGAATTATACAGTGTCTCCCTGTGCACTCTGCTGAATTACACAGTGTCTCCCTGTGCACTGTGCTGAATTATACAGTGTCTCCCCGTGCACTCTGCTGAATTATACAGTGTCTCCCTGTGCACTCTGCTGAATTATACAGTGTCTCCCTGTGCACTCTGCTGAATTATACAGTGTCTACCTGTGCACTCTGCTGAATTACACAGTGTCTTCTCGTGCACTCTACTGAATTATACAGCGTCTCCCTGTGCACTCTGCTGAATTATACAGCGTCTCCCTGTGCACTCTACTGAATTATACAGTGTCTCCCTGTGCACTCTGCTGAATTATACAGTGTCTACCTGTGCACTCTGCTGAATTACACAGTGTCTTCTCGTGCACTCTACTGAATTATACAGCGTCTCCCTGTGCACTCTGCTGAATTATACAGTGTCTCCCCGTGCACTCTACTGAATTATACAGTGTCTCCCTGTGCACTCTGCTGAATTATACAGTGTCTACCTGTGCACTCTGCTGAATTATACAGTGTCTCCCTGTGCACTCTGCTGAATTATACAGTGTCTACCTGTGCACTCTGCTGAATTATACAGTGTCTCCCTGTGCACTCTGCTGAATTATACAGTGTCTCCCTGTGCACTCTGCTGAATTACACAGTGTCTCCCCGTGCACTCTACTGAATTATACAGTGTCTCCCTGTGCACTCTGCTGAATTATACAGTGTCTCCCTGTGCACTCTACTGAATTATACAGTGTCTTCTCGTGCACTCTACTGAATTATACAGTGTCTCCCTGTGCACTCTGCTGAATTATACAGTGTCTCCCTGTGCACTCTGCTGAATTATACAGTGTCTCCCTGTGCACTCTGCTGAATTATACAGTGTCTCCCTGTGCACTCTGCTGAATTATACAGTGTCTCCCTGTGCACTCTGCTGAATTATACAGTGTCTACCTGTGCACTCTGCTGAATTACACAGTGTCTTCTCGTGCACTCTACTGAATTATACAGCGTCTCCCTGTGCACTCTGCTGAATTATACAGCGTCTCCCTGTGCACTCTACTGAATTATACAGTGTCTCCCTGTGCACTCTGCTGAATTATACAGTGTCTCCCTGTGCACTCTGCTGAATTATACAGTGTCTACCTGTGCACTCTGCTGAATTACACAGTGTCTTCTCGTGCACTCTACTGAATTATACAGCGTCTCCCTGTGCACTCTGCTGAATTATACAGCGTCTCCCTGTGCACTCTACTGAATTATACAGTGTCTCCCTGTGCACTCTGCTGAATTATACAGTGTCTCCCTGTGTACTCTGCTGAATTATACAGTGTCTACCTGTGCACTCTGCTGAATTATACAGTGTCTCCCTGTGCACTCTGCTGAATTATACAGTTTCTCCCTGTGCACTCTGCTGAATTATACAGTGTCTCCCCGTGCACTGTGCTGAATTATACAGTTTCTCCCTGTGCTCTGTGCTGAATTATACAGTGTCTCCCTGCGCACTCTGCTGAATTATACAGTGTCTACCTGTGCACTCTGCTGAATTACACAGTGTCTACCTGTGCACTGTGCTGAATTATACAGCGTCTCCCTGTGCACTCTGCTGAATTATACAGCGTCTCCCTGTGCACTCTACTGAATTATACAGTGTCTCCCTGTGCACTCTACTGAATTATACAGTGTCTCCCTGTGCACTCTACTGAATTATACAGTGTCTCCCTGTGCACTCTGCTGAATTATACAGCGTCTCCCTGTGCACTCTACTGAATTATACAGTTTCTCCCTGTGCACTCTACTGAATTATACAGTTTCTCCCCGTGCACTCTGCTGAATTATACAGTGTCTCCCTGTGCACTCTGCTGAATTATACAGCGTCTCCCTGTGCACTCTACTGAATTATACAGTTTCTCCCTGTGCACTCTACTGAATTATACAGTTTCTCCCTGTGCACTCTGCTGAATTATACAGTGTCTCCCTGTGCACTCTGCTGAATTATACAGTGTCTCCCCGTGCACTCTGCTGAATTATACAGTGTCTCCCTGTGCACTGTGCTGAATTATACAGTATCTCCCTGTGCACTCTGCTGAATTACACAGTGTCTCCCTGTGCACTGTGCTGAATTATACAGTGTCTCCCCGTGCACTCTGCTGAATTATACAGTGTCTCCCTGTGCACTCTGCTGAATTATACAGTGTCTCCCTGTGCACTCTGCTGAATTATACAGTGTCTACCTGTGCACTCTGCTGAATTACACAGTGTCTTCTCGTGCACTCTACTGAATTATACAGCGTCTCCCTGTGCACTCTGCTGAATTATACAGCGTCTCCCTGTGCACTCTACTGAATTATACAGTGTCTCCCTGTGCACTCTGCTGAATTATACAGTGTCTACCTGTGCACTCTGCTGAATTACACAGTGTCTTCTCGTGCACTCTACTGAATTATACAGCGTCTCCCTGTGCACTCTGCTGAATTATACAGCGTCTCCCTGTGCACTCTACTGAATTATACAGTGTCTCCCTGTGCACTCTGCTGAATTATACAGTGTCTCCCTGTGCACTCTGCTGAATTATACAGTGTCTCCCTGTGCACTCTGCTGAATTATACAGTGTCTACCTGTGCACTCTGCTGAATTATACAGTGTCTCCCTGTGCACTCTGCTGAATTATACAGTTTCTCCCTGTGCACTCTGCTGAATTATACAGTGTCTCCCCGTGCACTGTGCTGAATTATACAGTTTCTCCCTGTGCACTGTGCTGAATTATACAGTGTCTCCCTGCGCACTCTGCTGAATTATACAGTGTCTACCTGTGCACTCTGCTGAATTACAAGGTGTCTACCTGTGCACTGTGCTGAATTATACAGCATCTCCCTGTGCACTCTGCTGAATTATACAGCGTCTCCCTGTGCACTCTACTGAATTATACAGTGTCTCCCTGTGCACTCTACTGAATTATGCAGTGTCTCCCTGTGCACTCTGCTGAATTATACAGCGTCTCCCTGTGCACTCTACTGAATTATACAGTTTCTCCCTGTGCACTCTGCTGAATTATACAGTGTCTCCCCGTGCACTCTGCTGAATTATACAGTGTCTCCCTGTGCACTCTGCTGAATTATACAGTGTCTCCCTGTGCACTCTGCTGAATTATACAGTGTCTCCCTGTGCACTGTGCTGAATTATACAGTGTCTCCCTGTGCACTCTGCTGAATTACACAGTGTCTCCCTGTGCACTGTGCTGAATTATACAGTGTCTCCCCGTGCACTCTGCTGAATTATACAGTGTCTCCCTGTGCACTCTGCTGAATTATACAGTGTCTCCCTGTGCACTCTGCTGAATTATACAGTGTCTACCTGTGCACTCTGCTGAATTACACAGTGTCTTCTCGTGCACTCTACTGAATTATACAGCGTCTCCCTGTGCACTCTGCTGAATTATACAGCGTCTCCCTGTGCACTCTACTGAATTATACAGTGTCTCCCTGTGCACTCTGCTGAATTATACAGTGTCTACCTGTGCACTCTGCTGAATTACACAGTGTCTTCTCGTGCACTCTACTGAATTATACAGCGTCTCCCTGTGCACTCTGCTGAATTATACAGCGTCTCCCTGTGCACTCTACTGAATTATACAGTGTCTCCCTGTGCACTCTGCTGAATTATACAGTGTCTCCCTGTGCACTCTGCTGAATTATACAGTGTCTACCTGTGCACTCTGCTGAATTATACAGTGTCTCCCTGTGCACTCTGCTGAATTATACAGTGTCTCCCTGTGCACTCTGCTGAATTATACAGTGTCTCCCTGTGCACTCTACTGAATTATACAGTGTCTCCCTGTGCACTCTGCTGAATTATACAGTGTCTACCTGTGCACTCTGCTGAATTATACAGTGTCTACCTGTGCACTCTGCTGAATTATACAGTGTCTCCCTGTGCACCCTGCTGAATTATACAGTGTCTCCCTGTGCACTCTGCTGAATTATACAGTGTCTCCCTGTGCACTCTGCTGAATTATACAGTGTCTCCCTGTGCACTCTGCTGAATTATACAGTGTCTCCCTGTGCACTCTGCTGAATTATACAGTGTCTACTTGTGCACTCTGCTGAATTACACAGTGTCTTCTCGTGCACTCTACTGAATTATACAGCATCTCCCTGTGCACTCTGCTGAATTATACAGCGTCTCCCTGTGCACTCTACTGAATTATACAGTGTCTCCCTGTGCACTCTGCTGAATTATACAGTGTCTCCCTGTGCACTCTGCTGAATTATACAGCGTCTCCCTGTGCACTCTACTGAATTATACAGTTTCTCCCTGTGCACTCTGCTGAATTATACAGTGTCTCCCTGTGCACTCTGCTGAATTATACAGTGTCTCCCTGTGCACTCTGCTGAATTATACATCAGTGTCTCCCTGTGCACTCTGCTGAATTATACTCTGAATTATACCTGTGCACTCAGTGCTGAATTATACAGTGTCTCCCTGTGCACTCTGCTGAATTATCTACCGTGCACTCTGCTGAATTAACAGGTTCCCGTGCGTGTCTCCAGTGTTCCCTGTGCACTCTGCTGAATTATACAGTGTCTCCCCGTGCACTCTGCTGAATTATACAGTGTCTCCCTGTGCACTCTGCTGAATTATACAGTGTCTCCCTGTGCACTCTGCTGAATTATACAGTGTCTACCTGTGCACTCTGCTGAATTACACAGTGTCTTCTCGTGCACTCTACTGAATTATACAGCGTCTCCCTGTGCACTCTGCTGAATTATACAGCGTCTCCCTGTGCACTCTACTGAATTATACAGTGTCTCCCTGTGCACTCTGCTGAATTATACAGTGTCTACCTGTGCACTCTGCTGAATTATACAGTGTCTCCCTGTGCACTCTACTGAATTATACAGTGTCTCCCTGTGCACTCTGCTGAATTATACAGTGTCTCCCTGTGCACTCTGCTGAATTATACAGTGTCTCCCTGTGCACTCTGCTGAATTATACAGTGTCTCCCTGTGCACTCTGCTGAATTATACAGTGTCTCCCTGTGCACTCTGCTGAATTATACAGTGTCTCCCTGTGCACTCTGCTGAATTATACAGTGTCTCCCTGTGCACTCTGCTGAATTATACAGTGTCTCCCTGTGCACTCTGCTGAATTATACAGTGTCTCCCTGTGCACTCTGCTGAATTATACAGTGTCTCCCTGTGCACTCTGCTGAATTATACAGTGTCTACCTGTGCACTCTGCTGAATTATACAGTGTCTCCCTGTGCACTCTGCTGAATTATACAGTGTCTACCTGTGCACTCTGCTGAATTACACAGTGTCTTCTCGTGCACTCTACTGAATTATACAGCGTCTCCCTGTGCACTCTGCTGAATTATACAGTGTCTCCCTGTGCACTCTGCTGAATTATACAGTGTCTCCCTGTGCACTCTGCTGAATTATACAGTGTCTCCCCGTGCACTCTGCTGAATTATACAGTGTCTCCTCCCTGTGCACTCGTGCTGAATTATACAGTGTCTCCCTGTGCACTCTGCTGAATTATACAGTGTCTCCCTGTGCACTCTGCTGAATTATACAGTGTCTCCCTGTGCACTCTGCTGAATTATACAGTGTCTCCCTGTGCACTCTGCTGAATTATACAGTGTCTCCCTGTGCACTCTGCTGAATTATACAGTGTCTCCCTGTGCACTCTGCTGAATTATACAGTGTCTCCCTGTGCACTCTGCTGAATTATACAGTGTCTCCCTGTGCACTCTGCTGAATTATACAGTGTCTCCCTGTGCACTCTGCTGAATTATACAGTGTCTCCCTGTGCACTCTGCTGAATTATACAGTGTCTCCCTGTGCACTCTGCTGAATTATACAGTGTCTCCCTGTGCACTCTGCTGAATTATACAGTGTCTCCCGTGCCTTCTGAATTAACACTCGTGTCTGAATTATACAGTGTCTCCCTGTGCACTCTGCTGAATTATACACACTCTGTGTCTCCTGTGCACTGCTGAATTATACAGTGTCTCCCTGTGCACTCTGCTGAATTATACAGTGTCTCCCTGTGCACTCTGCTGAATTATACAGTGTCTCCCTGTGCACTCTGCTGAATTATACAGTGTCTCCCTGTGCACTCTGCTGAATTATACAGTGTCTCCCTGTGCACTCTGCTGAATTATACAGTGTCTCCCTGTGCACTCTGCTGAATTATACAGTGTCTCCCTGTGCACTCTGCTGAATTATACAGTGTCTCCCTGTGCACTCGTGCTGAATTATACAGTGTCTCCCTGTGCACTCTGCTGAATTATACAGTGTCTCCCTGTGCACTCTGCTGAATTATACAGTGTCTCCCTGTGCACTCTGCTGAATTATAACAGTGTCTCCCTGTGCACTCTGCTGAATTATACAGTGTCTACCTGTGCACTCTGCTGAATTATACAGTGTCTCTGCACCTGTGCACTCTGCTGAATTATACAGTGTCTCCCTGTGCACTCTGCTGAATTATACAGTGTCTCCCTGTGCACTCTGCTGAATTATACAGTGTCTCCCTGTGCACTCTGCTGAATTATACAGTGTCTCCCTGTGCACTCTGCTGAATTATACAGTGTCTCCCTGTGCACTCTGCTGAATTATACAGTGTCTCCCTGTGCACTCTGCTGAATTATACAGTGTCTCCCTGTGCACTCTGCTGAATTATACAGTGTCTCCCTGTGCACTCTGCTGAATTATACAGTGTCTCCCTGTGCACTCTGCTGAATTATACAGTGTCTCCCTGTGCACTCTGCTGAATTATACAGTGTCTCCCTGTGCACTCTGCTGATTTACAGTGTCTCCTGTGCACTCTGCTGAATTATACAGTGTCTCCCTGTGCACTCTGCTGAATTATACAGTGTCTCCCTGTGCACTCTGCTGAATTATACAGTGTCTCCCTGTGCACTCTGCTGAATTATACAGTGTCTCCCTGTGCACTCTGCTGAATTATACAGTGTCTCCCTGTGCACTCTGCTGAATTATACAGTGTCTCCCTGTGCACTCTGCTGAATTATACAGTGTCTCCCTGTGCACTCTGCTGAATTATACAGTGTCTCCCTGTGCACTCTGCTGAATTATACAGTGTCTCCCTGTGCACTCTGCTGAATTATACAGTGTCTCCCTGTGCACTCTGCTGAATTATACAGTGTCTCCCTGTGCACTCTGCTGAATTATACAGTGTCTCCCTGTGCACTCTGCTGAATATACAGTGTCTACCTGTGCATTGCTGAATTATACAGTGTCTCCCTGTGCACTCTGCTGAATTATACAGTGTCTCCCTGTGCACTCTACTGAATTATACAGTGTCTCCCTGTGCACTCTGCTGAATTATACAGTGTCTACCTGTGCACTCTGCTGAATTATACAGTGTCTCCCTGTGCACTCTGCTGAATTATACAGTGTCTCCCTGTGCACTCTGCTGAATTATACAGTGTCTCCCTGTGCACTCTGCTGAATTATACAGGTCTCCCTGTGCACTCTCTGAATTATACAGGTCTCCCTGTGCACTCTGCTGAATTATACAGTGTCTCCTGTGCACTCTGCTGAATTATACAGTGTCTCCTGTGCACTCTGCTGAATTATACAGTGTCTCCCTGTGCACTCTGCTGAATTATACAGTGTCTCCCTGTGCACTCTGCTGAATTATACAGTGTCTCCCTGTGCACTCTGCTGAATTATACAGTGTCTCCCTGTGCACTCTGCTGAATTATACAGTGTCTCCCTGTGCACTCTGCTGAATTATACAGTGTCTCCCTGTGCACTCTGCTGAATTATACAGTGTCTACCTGTGCACTCTGCTGAATTACACAGTGTCTACCTGTGCACTCTGCTGAATTATACAGTGTCTCCCTGTGCACTCTGCTGAATTATACAGCGTCTCCCTGTGCACTCTACTGAATTATACAGTGTCTCCCTGTGCACTCTACTGAATTATACAGTGTCTCCCTGTGCACTCTGCTGAATTATACAGTGTCTCCCTGTGCACTCTACTGAATTATACAGTTTCTCCCTGTGCACTCTGCTGAATTATACAGTGTCTCCCTGTGCACTCTGCTGAATTATACAGTGTCTCCCTGTGCACTCTGCTGAATTATACAGTGTCTCCCTGTGCACTCTGCTGAATTATACAGTGTCTCCCTGTGCACTCTGCTGAATTATACAGTGTCTCCCTGTGCACTCTGCTGAATTATACAGTGTCTCCCTGTGCACTTGCTGAACTCTGCTGAATACAGTGTCTCCCTGTGCACTCTGCTGAATTATACAGTGTCTCCCTGTGCACTCTGCTGAATTATACAGTGTCTCCCTGTGCACTCTGCTGAATTATACAGTGTCTACCTGTGCACTCTGCTGAATTATACAGTGTCTTCTCGTGCACTCTACTGAATTATACAGCGTCTCCCTGTGCACTCTGCTGAATTATACAGCGTCTCCCTGTGCACTCTACTGAATTATACAGTGTCTCCCTGTGCACTCTGCTGAATTATACAGTGTCTACCTGTGCACTCTGCTGAATTATACAGTGTCTTCTCGTGCACTCTACTGAATTATACAGTGTCTCCCTGTGCACTCTGCTGAATTATACAGTGTCTCCCTGTGCACTCTGCTGAATTATACAGTGTCTCCCTGTGCACTCTGCTGAATTATACAGTGTCTCCCTGTGCACTCTGCTGAATTATACAGTGTCTCCCTGTGCACTCTGCTGAATTATACAGTGTCTCCCTGTGCACTCTGCTGAATTATACAGTGTCTCCCTGTGCACTCTGCTGAATTATACAGTGTCTCCCTGTGCACTCTGCTGAATTATACAGTGTCTCCCTGTGCACTCTGCTGAATTATACAGTGTCTCCCTGTGCACTCTGCTGAATTATACAGTGTCTCCCTGTGCACTCTGCTGAATTATACAGTGTCTCCCTGTGCACTCTGCTGAATTATACAGTGTCTACCTGTGCACTCTGCTGAATTATACAGTGTCTCCCTGTGCACTCTGCTGAATTATACAGTGTCTCCCTGTGCACTCTGCTGAATTATACAGTGTCTCCCTGTGCACTCTGCTGAATTATACAGTGTCTACCTGTGCACTCTGCTGAATTATACAGTGTCTCCCTGTGCACTCTACTGAATTATACAGTGTCTCCCTGTGCACTCTGCTGAATTATACAGTGCTGCTGAATTATACAGTGTCTCCCTGTGCACTCTGCTGAATTATACAGTGTCTCCCTGTGCACTCTGCTGAATTATACAGTGTCTCCCTGTGCACTCTGCTGAATTATACAGTGTCTCCCTGTGCACTCTGCTGAATTATACAGTGTCTCCCTGTGCACTCTGCTGAATTATACAGTGTCTCCCTGTGCACTCTGCTGAATTATACAGTGTCTCCCTGTGCACTCTGCTGAATTATACAGTGTCTCCCTGTGCACTGCTGAATTATACAGTGTCTGTGCACTCTGCTGAATTATACAGTGTCTCCCTGTGCACTCTGCTGAATTATACAGTGTCTCCCTGTGCACTTGCTGAATTATACAGTGTCTCCCGTGCACTCTGCTGAATTATACAGTGTCTCCCTGTGCACTCTGCTGAATTATACAGTGTCCCCTGTCTCCCTGTGCACTCTGCTGAATTATACAGTGTCTCCCTGTGCACTCTGCTGAATTATACAGTGTCTTCTCGTGCACTCTACTGAATTATACAGTGTCTCCCTGTGCACTCTGCTGAATTATACAGTGTCTCCCTGTGCACTCTGCTGAATTATACAGTGTCTCCCTGTGCACTCTGCTGAATTATACAGTGTCTACCTGTGCACTCTGCTGAATTATACAGTGTCTTCTCTGTGCACTCTACTGAATTATACAGTGTCTCCCTGTGCACTCTGCTGAATTATACAGTGTCTCCCTGTGCACTCTCTGAATTATACAGTGTCTCCCTGTGCACTCTGCTGAATTATACAGTGTCTCCCTGTGCACTCTGCTGAATTATACAGTGTCTCCCTGTGCACTCTGCTGAATTATACAGTGTCTCCCTGTGCACTCTGCTGAATTATACAGTGTCTCCCTGTGCACTCTGCTGAATTATACAGTGTCTCCCTGTGCACTCTGCTGAATTATACAGTGTCTCCCTGTGCACTCTGCTGAATTATACAGTGTCTCCCTGTGCACTCTGCTGAATTATACAGTGTCTCCCTGTGCACTCTGCTGAATTATACAGTGTCTCCCTGTGCACTCTGCTGAATTATACAGTGTCTCCCTGTGCACTCTGCTGAATTATACAGTGTCTCCCTGTGCACTCTGCTGAATTATACAGTGTCTCCCTGTGCACTCTGCTGAATTATACAGTGTCTCCCTGTGCACTCTGCTGAATTATACAGTGTCTACCTGTGCACTCTGCTGAATTATACAGTGTCTCCCTGTGCACTCTGCTGAATTATACAGTGTCTCCCTGTGCACTCTGCTGAATTATACAGTGTCTCCCTGTGCACTCTGCTGAATTATACAGTGTCTCCCTGTGCACTCTGCTGAATTATACAGTGTCTCCCTGTGCACTCTGCTGAATTATACAGTGTCTCCTGTGCACTCTGCTGAATTAGTGTCTCTCGTGCTGAATTATACAGTGTCTACCTGTGCACTCTGCTGAATTATACAGTGTCTCCCTGTGCACTCTGCTGAATTATACAGTTCTCCCTGTGCAGCTGAATTATCTCTCCCTGTGCACTCTGCTGAATTATACAGTGTCTCCCTGTGCACTCTGCTGAATTATACAGTGTCTCCCTGTGCACTCTGCTGAATTATACAGTGTCTACCTGTGCACTCTGCTGAATTATACAGTGTCTCCCTGTGCACTGTGCTGAATTATACAGCGTCTCCCTGTGCACTCTGCTGAATTATACAGCGTCTCCCTGTGCACTCTACTGAATTATACAGTGTCTCCCTGTGCACTCTGCTGAATTATACAGTGTCTCCCTGTGCACTCTGCTGAATTATACAGCGTCTCCCTGTGCACTCTACTGAATTATACAGTGTCTCCCTGTGCACTCTGCTGAATTATACAGTGTCTCCCTGTGTACTCTGCTGAATTATACAGTGTCTCCCTGTGCACTCTGCTGAATTATACAGTGTCTCCCTGTGCACTCTGCTGAATTATACAGTGTCTCCCTGTGCACTTGCTGAATTATACAGTGTCTCCCTGTGCACTCTGCTGAATTATACAGTGTCTCCCTGTGCACTTGCTGAATTATACAGTGTCTCCCGTGCACTCTGCTGAATTATACAGTGTCTCCCTGTGCACTCTGCTGAATTATACAGTGTCTCCCTGTGCACTCTGCTGAATTATACAGTGTCTTCCCTGTGCACTCTACTGAATTATACAGGTCTCCCTGTGCACTCTGCTGAATTATACAGTGTCTCCCTGTGCACTCTGCTGAATTATACAGTGTCTCCCTGTGCACTCTGCTGAATTATACAGTGTCTACCTGTGCACTCTGCTGAATTATACAGTGTCTCCCTGTGCACTCCGTGCACTTGCTGAATTATACAGTGTCTCCCTGTGCACTCTGCTGAATTATAAGTGTCTCCCTGTGCACTCTGCTGAATTATACAGTGTCTCCCTGTGCACTCTACTGAATTATACAGTGTCTCCCTGTGCACTCTGCTGAATTATACAGTGTCTCCCTGTGCACTCTGCTGAATTATACAGTGTCTACCTGTGCACTCTGCTGAATTATACAGTGTCTCCCTGTGCACTCTGCTGAATTATACAGTGTCTACCTGTGCACTCTGCTGAATTATACAGTGTCTCCCTGTGCACTCTGCTGAATTATACAGTGTCTCCCTGTGCACTCTGCTGAATTATACAGTGTCTCCCTGTGCACTCTGCTGAATTATACAGTGTCTACCTGTGCACTCTGCTGAATTACACAGTGTCTACCTGTGCACTGTGCTGAATTATACAGCGTCTCCCTGTGCACTCTGCTGAATTATACAGCGTCTCCCTGTGCACTCTACTGAATTATACAGTGTCTCCCTGTGCACTCTGCTGAATTATACAGTGTCTCCCTGTGCACTCTGCTGAATTATACAGCGTCTCCCTGTGCACTCTACTGAATTATACAGTTTCTCCCTGTGCACTCTGCTGAATTATACAGTGTCTCCCCTGTGCACTCTGCTGAATTATACAGTGTCTCCCTGTGCACTCTGCTGAATTATACAGTGTCTCCCTGTGCACTCTGCTGAATTATATAGCGTCTCCCTGTGCACTCTACTGAATTATACAGTTTCTCCCTGTGCACTCTGCTGAATTATACAGTGTCTCCCTGTGCACTCTGCTGAATTATACAGTGTCTCCCCTGTGCACTCTGCTGAATTATACAGTGTCTCCCTGTGCACTCTGCTGAATTATACAGTGTCTCCCTGTGCACTCTGCTGAATTATACAGTGTCTCCCTGTGCACTCTGCTGAATTATACAGTGTCTCCCTGTGCACTTGCTGAATTATACAGTGTCTCCCTGTGCACTCTGCTGAATTATACAGTGTCTCCCTGTGCACTCTGCTGAATTATACAGTGTCTCCCTGTGCACTCTGCTGAATTATACAGTGTCTCCCTGTGCACTCTGCTGAATTATACAGTGTCTCCCTGTGCACTCTGCTGAATTATACAGTGTCTCCCTGTGCACTCTACTGAATTATACAGTGTCTCCCTGTGCACTCTGCTGAATTATACAGTGTCTCCCTGTGCACTCTGCTGAATTATACAGTGTCTCCCTGTGCACTCTGCTGAATTATACAGTGTCTCCCTGTGCACTGTGCTGAATTATACAGTGTCTCCCTGTGCACTCTGCTGAATTATACAGTGTCTACCTGTGCACTCTGCTGAATTATACAGTGTCTACCTGTGCACTCTGCTGAATTATACAGTGTCGACCCGTGCACTGTGCTGAATTATACAGTGTCTCCCTGTGCACTCTGCTGAATTATACAGTGTCTCCCTGTGCACTCTGCTGAATTATTCAGTGTCTACCTGTGCACTGTGCTGAATTATACAGTGTCTCCCTGTGCACTCTGCTGAATTACACAGTGTCTCCCTGTGCACTCTGCTGAATTATACAGCGTCTCCCTGTGCACTCTACTGAATTATACAGTTTCTCCCTGTGCACTCTGCTGAATTATACAGTGTCGCCCCGTGCACCCTGCTGAATTATACAGCGTCTCCCTGTGCACTCTACTGAATTATACAGTTTCTCCCTGTGCACTCTGCTGAATTATACAGTGTCTCCCCGTGCACTGTGCTGAATTATACAGTGTCTCCCTGTGCACTCTGCTGAATTATACAGTGTCTCCCTGTGCACTCTGCTGAATTATACAGTGTCTCCCTGTGCACTCTGCTGAATTATACAGTGTCTCCCTGTGCACTCTGCTGAATTATACAGTGTCTCCCTGTGCACTCTGCTGAATTATACAGTGTCTCCCTGTGCACTCTGCTGAATTATACAGTGTCTCCCTGTGCACTCTGCTGAATTATACAGTGTCTCCCTGTGCACTCTGCTGAATTATACAGTGTCTCCCTGTGCACTCTACTGAATTATACAGTGTCTACCTGTGCACTCTGCTGAATTATACAGTGTCTCCCTGTGCACTCTGCTGAATTATACAGTGTCTCCCTGTGCACTCTGCTGAATTATACAGTGTCTCCCTGTGCACTCTACTGAATTATACAGTGTCTACCTGTGCACTCTGCTGAATTATACAGTGTCTCCCTGTGCACTGTGCTGAATTATACAGTGTCTCCCCGTGCACTCTGCTGAATTATACAGTGTCTACCTGTGCACTGTGCTGAATTATACAGTGTCTCCCTGTGCACTCTGCTGAATTATACAGTGTCTCCCTGTGCACTCTACTGAATTATACAGCGTCTCCCTGTGCACTCTGCTGAATTATACAGTGTCTCCCTGTGCACTCTGCTGAATTATACAGTGTCTCCCCTGTGCATTCTGCTGAATTATACAGTGTCTTCTCGTGCACTCTACTGAATTATACAGTGTCTCCCTGTGCACTCTGCTGAATTATACAGTGTCTCCCTGTGCACTCTACTGAATTATACAGTGTCTACCTGTGCACTCTGCTGAATTATACAGTGTCTCCCTGTGCACTGTGCTGAATTATACAGTGTCTCCCTGTGCACTCTACTGAATTACACAGTGTCTACCTGTGCACTCTGCTGAATTATACAGTGTCTCCCTGTGCACTCTACTGAATTATACAGCGTCTCCCTGTGCACTCTGCTGAATTATACAGTGTCTACCTGTGCACTCTGCTGAATTATACAGTGTCTCCCTGTGCACTCTGCTGAATTATACAGTGTCTCCCTGTGCACTCTACTGAATTATACAGTGCCCCCTGTGCACTCTGCTGAATTATACAGTGTCTACCTGTGCACTGTGCTGAATTATACAGTGACCCCTGTGCACTCTGCTGAATTATACAGTGCCCCCTGTGCACTCTGCTGAATTATACAGCGTCTCCCTGTGCACTCTGCTGAATTATACAGTGTCTCCCTGCGCACTCTGCTGAATTATACAGTGCCCCCTGTGCACTCTGCTGAATTATACAGTGTCTCCCTGTGCACCCTGCTGAATTATACAGTGTCTCCCTGTGCACTCTGCTGAATTATACAGTGTCTACCTGTGCACTCTGCTGAATTATACAGTGTCTCCCTGTGCACTCTGCTGAATTATACAGTGTCTCCCTGTGCACTCTGCTGAATTATACAGTGTCTCCCTGTGCACTCTGCTGAATTATACAGTGTCTCCCTGTGCACTCTGCTGAATTATACAGTGTCTCCCTGTGCACTCTGCTGAATTATACAGTGTCTACCTGTGCACTCTGCTGAATTATACAGTGTCTCCCTGTGCACTCTGCTGAATTATACAGTGTCTCCCTGTGCACTCTGCTGAATTATACAGTGTCTCCCTGTGCACTCTGCTGAATTATACAGTGTCTCCCTGTGCACTCTGCTGAATTATACAGTGTCTCCCTGTGCACTCTGCTGAATTATACAGTGTCTCCCTGTGCACTCTGCTGAATTATACAGTGTCTACCTGTGCACTCTACTGAATTATACAGTGTCTACCTGTGCACTCTGCTGAATTATACAGTGTCTCCCTGTGCACTCTGCTGAATTATACAGTGTCTCCCTGTGCACTCTGCTGAATTATACAGTGTCTCCCTGTGCACTCTGCTGAATTATACAGTGTCTCCCTGTGCACTCTGCTGAATTATACAGTGTCTCCCTGTGCACTCTGCTGAATTATACAGTGTCTCCCTGTGCACTCTGCTGAATTATACAGTGTCTACCTGTGCACTCTGCTGAATTATACAGTGTCTCCCTGTGCACTCTGCTGAATTATACAGTGTCTCCCTGTGCACTCTACTGAATTATACAGCGTCTCCCTGTGCACTCTGCTGAATTATACAGTGTCTCCCTGTGCACTCTGCTGAATTATACAGTGTCTCCCCTGTGCACTCTGCTGAATTATACAGTGTCTTCTCGTGCACTCTACTGAATTATACAGTGTCTCCCTGTGCACTCTGCTGAATTATACAGTGTCTCCCTGTGCACTCTACTGAATTATACAGTGTCTACCTGTGCACTCTGCTGAATTATACAGTGTCTCCCTGTGCACTCTGCTGAATTATACAGTGTCTCCCTGTGCACTCTGCTGAATTATACAGTGTCTCCCTGTGCACTCTGCTGAATTATACAGTGTCTCCCTGTGCACTCTGCTGAATTATACAGTGTCTCCCTGTGCACTCTGCTGAATTATACAGTGTCTCCCTGTGCACTCTGCTGAATTATACAGTGTCTCCCTGTGCACTCTACTGAATTATACAGTGTCTCCCTGTGCACTCTGCTGAATTATACAGTGTCTCCCTGTGCACTCTGCTGAATTATACAGTGTCTCCCTGTGCACTCTGCTGAATTATACAGTGTCTCCCTGTGCACTCTGCTGAATTATACAGTGTCTCCCTGTGCACTCTGCTGAATTATACAGTGTCTCCCTGTGCACTCTGCTGAATTATACAGTGTCTCCCTGTGCACTCTGCTGAATTATACAGTGTCTCCCTGTGCACTCTGCTGAATTATACAGTGCTCCCTGTGCACTCTGCTGAATTATACAGGTCTCCCTGTGCACTCTGCTGAATTACATGCACTCTGCTGAATTATAGGTCTCCTGTGCAGCTGAATTATACAGTGTCTCCCTGTGCACTCTGCTGAATTATACAGTGTCTCCCTGTGCACTCTGCTGAATTATACAGTGTCTCCCTGTGCACTCTGCTGAATTATACAGTGTCTCCCTGTGCACTCTGCTGAATTATACAGTGTCTCCCTGTGCACTCTGCTGAATTATACAGTGTCTCCCTGTGCACTCTGCTGAATTATACAGTGTCTCCCTGTGCACTTGCTGAATTATACAGTGTCTCCCTGTGCACTCTGCTGAATTATACAGTGTCTCCCTGTGCACTCTGCTGAATTATACAGTGTCTCCCTGTGCACTCTGCTGAATTATACAGTGTCTCCCTGTGCACTCTGCTGAATTATACAGTGTCTCCCTGTGCACTCTGCTGAATTATACAGTGTCTCCCTGTGCACTCTGCTGAATTATACAGTGTCTCCCTGTGCACTCTGCTGAATTATACAGTGTCTCCCTGTGCACTCTGCTGAATTATACAGTGTCTCCCTGTGCACTCTGCTGAATTATACAGTGTCTCCCTGTGCACTCTGCTGAATTATACAGTGTCTCCCTGTGCACTCTGCTGAATTATACAGTGTCTCCCTGTGCACTCTGCTGAATTATACAGTGTCTCCCTGTGCACTCTGCTGAATTATACAGTGTCTCCCTGTGCACTCTGCTGAATTATACAGTGTCTCCCTGTGCACTCTGCTGAATTATACAGTGTCTCCCTGTGCACTCTGCTGAATTATACAGTGTCTCCCTGTGCACTCTGCTGAATTATACAGTGTCTCCCTGTGCACTCTGCTGAATTATACAGTTCTCCCTGTGCACTCTGCTGAATTATACAGTGTCTCCCTGTGCACTCTGCTGAATTATACAGTGTCTCCCTGTGCACTCTGCTGAATTATACAGTGTCTCCCTGTGCACTCTGCTGAATTATACAGTGTCTCCCTGTGCACTCTGCTGAATTATACAGTGTCTCCCTGTGCACTCTGCTGAATTATACAGTGTCTCCCTGTGCACTCTGCTGAATTATACAGTGTCTCCCTGTGCACTCTGCTGAATTATACAGTGTCTCCCTGTGCACTCTGCTGAATTATACAGTGTCTCCCTGTGCACTCTGCTGAATTATACAGTGTCTACCTGTGCACTCTGCTGAATTATACAGTGTCTACCTGTGCACTGTGCTGAATTATACAGCGTCTCCCTGTGCACTCTGCTGAATTATACAGTGTCTCCCTGTGCACTCTGCTGAATTATACAGTGTCTCCCTGTGCACTCTGCTGAATTATACAGTGTCTCCCTGTGCACTCTGCTGAATTATACAGTGTCTCCCTGTGCACTCTACTGAATTATACAGTGTCTCCTGTGCACTCTGCTGAATTATACAGTGTCTCCCTGTGCACTCTGCTGAATTATACAGTGTCTCCCTGTGCACTCTGCTGAATTATACAGTGTCTCCCTGTGCACGTCTCCTGCTGCACTCTGCTGAATTATACAGTGTCTCCCTGTGCACTCTGCTGAATTATACAGTGTCTACCTGTGCACTCTGCTGAATTATACAGTGTCTCCCTGTGCACTCTACTGAATTATACAGTGTCTCCCTGTGCACTCTGCTGAATTATACAGTGTCTCCCTGTGCACTCTGCTGAATTATACAGTGTCTCCCTGTGCACTCTGCTGAATTATACAGTGTCTCCCTGTGCACTCTGCTGAATTATACAGTGTCTCCCTGTGCACTCTGCTGAATTATACAGTGTCTCCCTGTGCACTCTGCTGAATTATACAGTGTCTCCCTGTGCACTCTGCTGAATTATACAGTGTCTCCCTGTGCACTCTGCTGAATTATACAGTGTCTCCCTGTGCACTCTGCTGAATTATACAGTGTCTCCCTGTGCACTCTGCTGAATTATACAGTGTCTCCCTGTGCACTCTGCTGAATTATACAGTGTCTCCCCGTGCACTGTGCTGAATTATACAGTGTCTCCCTGTGCACTGTGCTGAATTATACAGTGTCTCCCTGTGCACTCTGCTGAATTATACAGTGTCTACCTGTGCACTCTGCTGAATTACACAGTGTCTACCTGTGCACTGTGCTGAATTATACAGCGTCTCCCTGTGCACTCTGCTGAATTATACAGCGTCTCCCTGTGCACTCTACTGAATTATACAGTGTCTCCCTGTGCACTCTGCTGAATTATACAGTGTCTCCCTGTGCACTCTGCTGAATTATACAGCGTCTCCCTGTGCACTCTACTGAATTATACAGTGTCTCCCTGTGCACTCTGCTGAATTATACAGTGTCTCCCTGTGCACTCTGCTGAATTATACAGTGTCTCCCTGTGCACTCTGCTGAATTATACAGTGTCTCCCTGTGCACTCTGCTGAATTATACAGTGTCTCCCTGTGCACTCTGCTGAATTATACAGTGTCTACCTGTGCACTCTGCTGAATTACACAGTGTCTTCTCGTGCACTCTACTGAATTATACAGCGTCTCCCTGTGCACTCTGCTGAATTATACAGTGTCTCCCTGTGCACTCTGCTGAATTATACAGTGTCTCCCTGTGCACTCTGCTGAATTATACAGTGTCTCCCTGTGCACTCTGCTGAATTATACAGTGTCTACCTGTGCACTCTGCTGAATTATGCAGTGTCTCCCTGTGCACTCTGCTGAATTATACAGTTTCTCCCTGTGCACTCTGCTGAATTATACAGTGTCTCCCCGTGCACTGTGCTGAATTATACAGTTTCTCCCTGTGCACTGTGCTGAATTATACAGTGTCTCCCTGCGCACTCTGCTGAATTATACAGTGTCTACCTGTGCACTCTGCTGAATTACAAGGTGTCTACCTGTGCACTGTGCTGAATTATACAGCATCTCCCTGTGCACTCTACTGAATTATACAGCGTCTCCCTGTGCACTCTGCTGAATTATACAGTGTCTACCTGTGCACTCTACTGAATTATACAGTGTCTACCTGTGCACTCTGCTGAATTATACAGTGTCTCCCTGTGCACTCTGCTGAATTATACAGTGTCTACCTGTGCACTCTGCTGAATTATACAGTGTCTCCCTGTGCACCCTGCTGAATTATACAGTGTCTCCCTGTGCACTCTGCTGAATTATACAGTGTCTCCCTGTGCACTCTGCTGAATTATACAGTGTCTACCTGTGCACTCTGCTGAATTACACAGTGTCTTCTCGTGCACTCTACTGAATTATACAGCATCTCCCTGTGCACTCTGCTGAATTATACAGCGTCTCCCTGTGCACTCTACTGAATTATACAGTGTCTCCCTGTGCACTCTGCTGAATTATACAGTGTCTCCCTGTGCACTCTGCTGAATTATACAGCGTCTCCCTGTGCACTCTACTGAATTATACAGTGTCTCCCTGTGCACTCTGCTGAATTATACAGTGTCTCCCCGTGCACTCTGCTGAATTATACAGTGTCTCCCTGTGCACTCTGCTGAATTATACAGTGTCTCCCTGTGCACTCTGCTGAATTATACAGTGTCTACCTGTGCACTCTGCTGAATTATACAGTGTCTCCCTGTGCACTCTGCTGAATTATACAGTGTCTCCCTGTGCACTCTGCTGAATTATACAGTGTCTCCCTGTGCACTCTACTGAATTATACAGTGTCTCCCTGTGCACTCTGCTGAATTATACAGTGTCTCCCTGTGCACTCTGCTGAATTATACAGTGTCTACCTGTGCACTCTGCTGAATTACACAGTGTCTACCTGTGCACTGTGCTGAATTATACAGTGTCTCCCTGTGCACTCTGCTGAATTATACAGTGTCTCCCTGTGCACTCTACTGAATTATACAGTGTCTCCCTGTGCACTCTGCTGAATTATACAGTGTCTCCCTGTGCACTCTGCTGAATTATACAGTGTCTCCCTGTGCACTCTGCTGAATTATACAGTGTCTCCCTGTGCACTCTGCTGAATTATACAGTGTCTCCCTGTGCACTCTGCTGAATTATACAGTGTCTACCTGTGCACTGTGCTGAATTATACAGTGCCCCTGTGCACTCTGCTGAATTATACAGTGCCCCTGTGCACTCTGCTGAATTATACAGCGTCTCCCTGTGCACTCTGCTGAATTATACAGTGTCTCCCTGTGCACTCTGCTGAATTATACAGTGCCCCCTGTGCACTCTGCTGAATTATACAGTGTCTCCCTGTGCACTCTGCTGAATTATACAGTGTCTCCCTGTGCACTCTGCTGAATTATACAGTGTCTACCTGTGCACTCTGCTGAATTATACAGTGTCTCCCTGTGCACTCTGCTGAATTACACAGTGTCTCCCTGTGCACTCTGCTGAATTATACAGCGTCTCCCTGTGCACTCTGCTGAATTATACAGTGTCTCCCTGTGCACTCTGCTGAATTATACAGTGTCTCCCTGTGCACTCTGCTGAATTATACAGTGTCTACCTGTGCACTCTGCTGAATTATACAGTGTCTCCCTGTGCACTCTGCTGAATTATACAGTGTCTCCCTGTGCACTCTGCTGAATTATACAGTGTCTCCCTGTGCACTCTGCTGAATTATACAGTGTCTCCCTGTGCACTCTGCTGAATTATACAGTGTCTCCCTGTGCACTCTGCTGAATTATACAGTGTCTCCCTGTGCACTCTGCTGAATTATACAGTGTCTCCCTGTGCACTCTACTGAATTATACAGTGTCTCCCTGTGCACTCTGCTGAATTATACAGTGTCTCCCTGTGCACTCTGCTGAATTATACAGTGTCTCCCTGTGCACTCTGCTGAATTATACAGTGTCTCCCTGCGCACTCTGCTGAATTATACAGTGTCTACCTGTGCACTCTGCTGAATTACACAGTGTCTACCTGTGCACTGTGCTGAATTATACAGTGTCTCCCTGTGCACTCTGCTGAATTATACAGTGTCTCCCTGTGCACTCTGCTGAATTATACAGTGTCTCCCTGTGCACTCTGCTGAATTATACAGTGTCTCCCTGTGCACTCTGCTGAATTATACAGTGTCTCCCTGTGCACTCTGCTGAATTATACAGTGTCTCCCTGTGCACTCTGCTGAATTACACAGCTGTCTCTCCCTGTGCACTCTGCTGAATTATACAGTGTCTCCCTGTGCACTCTGCTGAATTATACAGTGTCTCCTGTGCACTCTACTGAATTATACAGCTGTCTCCCTGTGCACTCTGCTGAATTATACAGTGTCTCCCTGTGCACTCTGCTGAATTATACAGTGTCTCCCTGTGCACTCTGCTGAATTATACAGTGTCTCCTGTGCACTCTGCTGAATTATACAGTGTCTCCCTGTGCACTCTGCTGAATTATACAGTGTCTCCTGTGCACTCTGCTGAATTATACAGTGTGTCTCCCTGTGCACTCTGCTGAATTATACAGTGCACTCTCTGAATTATACAGTGTCCCCTGTGCACTCTGCTGAATTATACAGTGTACATGTCTCCCTGTGCACTCTGCTGAATTATACAGTGTCTACCTGTGCACTCTGCTGAATTATACAGTGTCTCCCTGTGCACTCTGCTGAATTATACAGTGTCTCCCTGTGCACTCTGCTGAATTATACAGTGTCTCCCTGTGCACTCTGCTGAATTATACAGTGTCTCCCTGTGCACTCTGCTGAATTATACAGTGTCTCCCTGTGCACTCTGCTGAATTATACAGTGTCTACCTGTGCACTCTGCTGAATTATACAGTGTCTACCTGTGCACTGTGCTGAATTATACAGTGTCTCCCTGTGCACTCTGCTGAATTATACAGTGTCTCCCTGTGCACTCTACTGAATTATACAGTGTCTCCCTGTGCACTCTGCTGAATTATACAGTGTCTCCCTGTGCACTCTGCTGAATTATACAGCGTCTCCCTGTGCACTCTGCTGAATTATACAGTGTCTCCCTGTGCACTCTGCTGAATTATACAGTGTCTCCCTGTGCACTCTGCTGAATTATACAGTGTCTCCCTGTGCACTCTGCTGAATTATACAGTGTCTCCCTGTGCACTCTGCTGAATTATACAGTGTCTACCTGTGCACTGTGCTGAATTATACAGTGTCTCCCTGTGCACTCTGCTGAATTATACAGTGTCTCCCTGTGCACTCTGCTGAATTATACAGCGTCTCCCTGTGCACTCTGCTGAATTATACAGTGTCTCCCTGTGCACTCTGCTGAATTATACAGTGTCTCCCTGTGCACTCTGCTGAATTATACAGTGTCTCCCTGTGCACTCTGCTGAATTATACAGTGTCTCCCCTGTGCACTCTGCTGAATTATACAGTGTCTCCCTGTGCACTCTGCTGAATTATACAGTGTCTCCCTGTGCACTCTGCTGAATTATACAGTGTCTCCCTGTGCACTCTGCTGAATTATACAGCGTCTCCCTGTGCACTCTGCTGAATTATACAGTGTCTCCCTGTGCACTCTGCTGAATTATACAGTGTCTCCCTGTGCACTCTGCTGAATTATACAGTGTCTACCTGTGCACTCTGCTGAATTATACAGTGTCTCCCTGTGCACTCTGCTGAATTATACAGTGTCTCCCTGTGCACTCTGCTGAATTATACAGTGTCTCCCTGTGCACTCTGCTGAATTATACAGTGTCTCCCTGTGCACTCTGCTGAATTATACAGTGTCTCCCTGTGCACTCTGCTGAATTATACAGTGTCTCCCTGTGCACTCTGCTGAATTATACAGTGTCTCCCTGTGCACTCTGCTGAATTATACAGTGTCTACCTGTGCACTGTGCTGAATTATACAGTGTCTCCCTGTGCACTCTACTGAATTATACAGTGTCTCCCTGTGCACTCTGCTGAATTATACAGTGTCTCCCTGTGCACTCTGCTGAATTATACAGTGTCTCCCTGTGCACTCTGCTGAATTATACAGTGTCTCCCTGTGCACTCTGCTGAATTATACAGTGTCTCCCTGTGCACTCTGCTGAATTATACAGTGTCTCCCTGTGCACTCTGCTGAATTATACAGTGTCTCCCTGTGCACTCTGCTGAATTATACAGTGTCTCCCTGTGCACTCTGCTGAATTATACAGTGTCTACCTGTGCACTCTGCTGAATTATACAGTGTCTTCTCGTGCACTCTACTGAATTATACAGTGTCTCCCTGTGCACTCTGCTGAATTATACAGTGTCTCCCTGTGCACTCTGCTGAATTATACAGTGTCTCCCTGTGCACTCTGCTGAATTATACAGTGTCTCCCTGTGCACTCTGCTGAATTATACAGTGTCTCCCTGTGCACTCTACTGAATTATACAGTGTCTCCCTGTGCACTCTGCTGAATTATACAGTGTCTCCCTGTGCACTCTGCTGAATTATACAGTGTCTCCCTGTGCACTCTGCTGAATTATACAGTGTCTCCCTGTGCACTCTGCTGAATTATACAGTGTCTCCTGTGCACTCTGCTGAATTAACAGTGTCTCCCTGTGCACTCTGCTGAATTATACAGTGTCTCCCTGTGCACTCTGCTGAATTATACAGGTCTCCCTGTGCAGCTGAATTATACAGTGTCTCCCTGTGCACTCTGCTGAATTATACAGTGTCTCCCTGTGCACTCTGCTGAATTATACAGTGTCTACCTGTGCACTCTGCTGAATTATACAGTGTCTACCTGTGCACTCTGCTGAATTATACAGTGTCTCCCTGTGCACTCTGCTGAATTATACAGTGTCTCCCTGTGCACTCTACTGAATTATACAGTGTCTCCCTGTGCACTCTGCTGAATTATACAGTGTCTCCCTGTGCACTCTGCTGAATTATACAGCGTCTCCCTGTGCACTCTGCTGAATTATACAGTGTCTCCCTGTGCACTCTGCTGAATTATACAGTGTCTCCCTGTGCACTGTGCTGAATTATACAGTGTCTCCCCGTGCACTCTGCTGAATTATACAGTGTCTCCCTGTGCACTCTGCTGAATTATACAGTGTCTCCCTGTGCACTCTGCTGAATTATACAGCGTCTCCCTGTGCACTCTGCTGAATTATACAGTGTCTCCCTGTGCACTCTGCTGAATTATACAGTGTCCCCCTGTGCACTCTGCTGAATTATACAGTGTCTCCCTGTGCACTCTGCTGAATTATACAGTGTCTCCCCTGTGCACTCTGCTGAATTATACAGTGTCTACCTGTGCACTCTGCTGAATTATACAGTGTCTCCCTGTGCACTCTGCTGAATTATACAGTGTCTCCCTGTGCACTCTGCTGAATTATACAGCGTCTCCCTGTGCACTCTGCTGAATTATACAGTGTCTCCCTGTGCACTCTGCTGAATTATACAGTGTCTCCCTGTGCACTCTGCTGAATTATACAGTGTCTACCTGTGCACTCTGCTGAATTATACAGTGTCTCCCTGTGCACTCTGCTGAATTATACAGTGTCTCCCTGTGCACTCTGCTGAATTATACAGTGTCTCCCTGTGCACTCTGCTGAATTATACAGTGTCTCCCTGTGCACTCTGCTGAATTATACAGTGTCTCCCTGTGCACTCTGCTGAATTATACAGTGTCTCCCTGTGCACTCTGCTGAATTATACAGTGTCTCCCTGTGCACTCTGCTGAATTATACAGTGTCTCCCTGTGCACTCTGCTGAATTATACAGTGTCTCCCTGTGCACTCTGCTGAATTATACAGTGTCTCCCTGTGCACTCTGCTGAATTATACAGTGTCTCCCTGTGCACTCTGCTGAATTATACAGTGTCTCCCTGTGCACTCTGCTGAATTACACAGTGTCTACCTGTGCACTCTGCTGAATTATACAGTGTCTCCCTGTGCACTCTGCTGAATTATACAGTGTCTCCCTGTGCACTCTGCTGAATTATACAGTGTCTACCTGTGCACTCTACTGAATTATACAGTGTCTACCTGTGCACTCTGCTGAATTATACAGTGTCTCCCTGTGCACTCTGCTGAATTATACAGTGTCTCCCTGTGCACTCTGCTGAATTATACAGTGTCTCCCTGTGCACTCTGCTGAATTATACAGTGTCTCCCTGTGCACTCTGCTGAATTATACAGTGTCTCCCTGTGCACTCTGCTGAATTATACAGTGTCTACCTGTGCACTCTGCTGAATTATACAGTGTCTCCCTGTGCACTCTACTGAATTATACAGTGTCTCCCTGTGCACTCTGCTGAATTATACAGTGTCTCCCTGTGCACTCTGCTGAATTATACAGTGTCTCCCTGTGCACTCTGCTGAATTATACAGTGTCTCCCTGTGCACTCTGCTGAATTATACAGTGTCTCCCTGTGCACTCTACTGAATTATACAGTGTCTCCCTGTGCACTCTGCTGAATTATACAGTGTCTCCCTGTGCACTCTGCTGAATTATACAGTGTCTCCCTGTGCACTCTGCTGAATTATACAGTGTCTCCCTGTGCACTCTGCTGAATTATACAGTGTCTACCTGTGCACTCTGCTGAATTACACAGTGTCTTCTCGTGCACTCTACTGAATTATACAGTGTCTCCCTGTGCACTCTGCTGAATTATACAGTGTCTCCCTGTGCACTCTACTGAATTATACAGTGTCTCCCTGTGCACTCTGCTGAATTATACAGTGTCTCCCTGTGCACTCTGCTGAATTATACAGTGTCTACCTGTGCACTCTGCTGAATTATACAGTGTCTACCTGTGCACTGTGCTGAATTATACAGTGTCTCCCTGTGCACTCTGCTGAATTATACAGTGTCTCCCTGTGCACTCTACTGAATTATACAGTGTCTACCTGTGCACTCTGCTGAATTATACAGTGTCTCCCTGTGCACTCTACTGAATTATACAGCGTCTCCCTGTGCACTCTGCTGAATTATACAGTGTCTACCTGTGCACTCTGCTGAATTATACAGTGTCTCCCTGTGCACTCTGCTGAATTATACAGTGTCTCCCTGTGCACTCTACTGAATTATACAGTGCCCCCTGTGCACTCTGCTGAATTATACAGTGTCTACCTGTGCACTGTGCTGAATTATACAGTGACCCCTGTGCACTCTGCTGAATTATACAGTGCCCCCTGTGCACTCTGCTGAATTATACAGCGTCTCCCTGTGCACTCTGCTGAATTATACAGTGTCTCCCTGCGCACTCTGCTGAATTATACAGTGCCCCCTGTGCACTCTGCTGAATTATAGAGTGTCTCCCTGTGCACCCTGCTGAATTATACAGTGTCTCCCCGTGCACTCTGCTGAATTATACAGTGTCTACCTGTGCACTCTGCTGAATTATACAGCGTCTCCCTGTGCACTCTGCTGAATTACACAGTGCCCCCTGTGCACTCTGCTGAATTATACAGCGTCTCCCTGTGCACTCTGCTGAATTATACAGTGTCTCCCCGTGCACTCTGCTGAATTATACAGTGTCTCCCTGTGCAGTCTGCTGAATTATACAGTGTCTACCTGTGCACTCTGCTGAATTATACAGTGACCCCTGTGCACTCTGCTGAATTATACAGTGTCTCCCTGTGCACTCTGCTGAATTACACAGTGTCTCCCTGTGCACTCTGCTGAATTACACAGTGTCTCCCTGTGCACTCTGCTGAATTATACAGTGTCTCCCTGTGCACTCTGCTGAATTATACAGTGTCTCCCTGTGCACTCTGCTGAATTATACAGTGTCTACCTGTGCACTCTACTGAATTATACAGTGTCTACCTGTGCACTCTGCTGAATTATACAGTGTCTCCCTGTGCACTCTGCTGAATTATACAGTGTCTCCCTGTGCACTCTGCTGAATTATACAGTGTCTCCCTGTGCACTCTACTGAATTATACAGTGTCTACCTGTGCACTCTGCTGAATTATACAGTGTCTCCCTGTGCACTGTGCTGAATTATACAGTGTCTCCCCGTGCACTCTGCTGAATTATACAGTGTCTACCTGTGCACTGTGCTGAATTATACAGTGTCTCCCTGTGCACTCTGCTGAATTATACAGTGTCTCCCTGTGCACTCTACTGAATTACACAGCGTCTCCCTGTGCACTCTGCTGAATTATACAGTGTCTCCCTGTGCACTCTGCTGAAGTATACAGTGTCTCCCCTGTGCATTCTGCTGAATTATACAGTGTCTTCTCGTGCACTCTACTGAATTATACAGTGTCTCCCTGTGCACTCTGCTGAATTATACAGTGTCTCCCTGTGCACTCTACTGAATTATACAGTGTCTACCTGTGCACTCTGCTGAATTATACAGTGTCTCCCTGTGCACTGTGCTGAATTATACAGTGTCTCCCCGTGCACTCTGCTGAATTATACAGTGTCTACCTGTGCACTGTGCTGAATTATACAGTGTCTCCCTGTGCACTCTGCTGAATTATACAGTGTCTCCCTGTGCACTCTACTGAATTACACAGTGTCTACCTGTGCACTCTGCTGAATTATACAGTGTCTCCCTGTGCACTCTACTGAATTATACAGCGTCTCCCTGTGCACTCTGCTGAATTATACAGTGTCTACCTGTGCACTCTGCTGAATTATACAGTGTCTCCCTGTGCACTCTGCTGAATTATACAGTGTCTCCCTGTGCACTCTACTGAATTATACAGTGCCCCCTGTGCACTCTGCTGAATTATACAGTGTCTACCTGTGCACTGTGCTGAATTATACAGTGACCCCTGTGCACTCTGCTGAATTATACAGTGCCCCCTGTGCACTCTGCTGAATTATACAGCGTCTCCCTGTGCACTCTGCTGAATTATACAGTGTCTCCCTGCGCACTCTGCTGAATTATACAGTGCCCCCTGTGCACTCTGCTGAATTATACAGTGTCTCCCTGTGCACCCTGCTGAATTATACAGTGTCTCCCCGTGCACTCTGCTGAATTATACAGTGTCTACCTGTGCACTCTGCTGAATTATACAGTGTCTCCCTGTGCACTCTGCTGAATTATACAGTTTCTCCCTGTGCACTCTGCTGAATTATACAGTGTCTCCCCGTGCACTGTGCTGAATTATACAGTTTCTCCCTGTGCTCTGTGCTGAATTATACAGTGTCTCCCTGCGCACTCTGCTGAATTATACAGTGTCTACCTGTGCACTCTGCTGAATTACACAGTGTCTACCTGTGCACTCTGCTGAATTATACAGCGTCTCCCTGTGCACTCTGCTGAATTATACAGCGTCTCCCTGTGCACTCTGCTGAATTATACAGTGTCTCCCTGTGCACTCTGCTGAATTATACAGTGTCTCCCTGTGCACTCTGCTGAATTATACAGTGTCTCCCTGTGCACTCTGCTGAATTATACAGTGTCTCCCTGTGCACTCTGCTGAATTATACAGTGTCTCCCTGTGCACTCTGCTGAATTATACAGTGTCTCCCTGTGCACTCTGCTGAATTATACAGTGTCTCCCTGTGCACTCTGCTGAATTATACAGTGTCTCCCTGTGCACTCTGCTGAATTATACAGTGTCTCCCTGTGCACTCTGCTGAATTATACAGTGTCTCCCTGTGCACTCTGCTGAATTATACAGTGTCTCCCTGTGCACTCTGCTGAATTATACAGTGTCTCCCTGTGCACTCTGCTGAATTATACAGTGTCTCCCTGTGCACTCTGCTGAATTATACAGTGTCTCCCTGTGCACTCTGCTGAATTATACAGTGTCTCCCTGTGCACTCTGCTGAATTATACAGTGTCTCCCTGTGCACTCTGCTGAATTATACAGTGTCTCCCTGTGCACTCTGCTGAATTATACAGTGTCTCCCTGTGCACTCTGCTGAATTATACAGTGTCTCCCTGTGCACTCTGCTGAATTATACAGTGTCTCCCTGTGCACTCTGCTGAATTATACAGTGTCTCCCTGTGCACTCTGCTGAATTATACAGTGTCTCCCTGTGCACTCTGCTGAATTATACAGTGTCTACCTGTGCACTCTGCTGAATTATACAGTGTCTACCTGTGCACTCTGCTGAATTATACAGCATCTCCCTGTGCACTCTGCTGAATTATACAGCGTCTCCCTGTGCACTCTACTGAATTATACAGTGTCTCCCTGTGCACTCTGCTGAATTATACAGTGTCTCCCTGTGCACTCTGCTGAATTATACAGCGTCTCCCTGTGCACTCTACTGAATTATACAGTTTCTCCCTGTGCACTCTGCTGAATTATACAGTGTCTCCCTGTGCACTCTGCTGAATTATACAGTGTCTCCCTGTGCACTCTGCTGAATTATACAGTGTCTCCCTGTGCACTCTGCTGAATTATACAGTGTCTCCCTGTGCACTCTGCTGAATTATACAGTGTCTCCCTGTGCACTCTGCTGAATTATACAGTCTCCCTGTGCACTCTGCTGAATTATCTCAGGTCTCCCTGTGCACTCTGCTGAATTATACAGTGTCTCCCTGTGCACTCTGCTGAATTATACAGTGTCTCCCTGTGCACTCTGCTGAATTATACAGTGTCTACCTGTGCACTCTGCTGAATTACACAGTGTCTTCTCGTGCACTCTACTGAATTATACAGCGTCTCCCTGTGCACTCTGCTGAATTATACAGCGTCTCCCTGTGCACTCTGCTGAATTATACAGTGTCTCCCTGTGCACTCTGCTGAATTATACAGTGTCTCCCTGTGCACTCTGCTGAATTATACAGTGTCTTCTCGTGCACTCTACTGAATTATACAGTGTCTCCCTGTGCACTCTACTGAATTATACAGTGTCTCCCCGTGCACTCTGCTGAATTATACAGTGTCTCCCTGTGCACCCTGCTGAATTTTACGGTAATTCTTTGTACAGAATCTGGTGGATTATGGGCATTGCAGTTGGAATGATATCACAGCTCTCTGAGGCCCTCCATAGGCTGATGCCAACCATGGCTGGTGCTTGCCAGCAGTCTGCGTGATGTGCAAGCCAGTGCTCTGTGAAACGGAGAGCAAGCTGTTGATACCACATACACTTAATAGTGTAATAACAATGGGAATTAGCTGTTGGCATTTCCTTTGATGCCCACAGACTGTGAGAGAATTTTTAAAAATTGGCATGAAGTTTGATGTATTCGACAGCCCACCCTTCCTAAGGCCATGTGACACAATGCGGAAACAGGAACATTGGCATACCAACAATTGAGCATACATCTGCACCAGGGTTCCCAATCTGGGGTCATGGACCTCTTGCTTAATAGCACTGGCCCATGGCATGAGAAAGGCTGGGAACCGTTGATCTACACCCATTGTCCCATTTTATTTTCCCCACTATCCTATTAATCTCCCACACGTTCCGTCACTCACCGAAACATTAGGGGCAATTTACAGTGACCAATCAGCCTACTGATCCATACATCTTTGGTATACCGGTGGAAACCAGATGGTTACAGGGAGAACATGATCAGACCTGGACTGCTGACAATGTGTGGCAGTGGCTTTAAAAAGGATTGTATTTATTTATCATGTCTTCATTGAAGCATTCAGTGAAATGCACTCCATGTCATAGCAAATCAGCGAGGACTGTGCTGGGCCGCTCACAAGGGTCACCAAGGTTCTGGCACTGACATAGCATGCCACAAGTCACTAACCCTAGCCGTAACAATACGAGGAGTGGATGGGGTCAGCAGCCAGGGAATGTTTCCCAGGGCGGTAATGGCTAATGCAAGGGGACATAACTTTAAAGTGGCTGGAGGAACATATAAGGGGGAGTCAGAGTGAAGTCCGTGACACAGTGAGTAGCGGGTATGTCCTTGCAGACAGGGTTGTACTAACCACTGAGCTACTGTGCTAACAGCACCACTCTGCTTCTTCTCTCGAGCAGATAATATCAGTTTCCATCATTATACATTCTCCATTACGCATTATGTTAACATAAGAATTAAAGGTAAAGCTCTGATGGCGACAACATTCTGTGAAATTCATCCTTCATTCCCAAAGGTAAGTAAACAAAAATCTTCAGTCTTTCTCCCAATCAAGGCGAAGTATTTGCATTTCACAGCTGACATTCCCCTTGGCCCAGTGTGAGCAGAACCTGAACGCTCTGCACTTAATCATCTACAGTTTTATTTATTCTGATGACCTTTATTCTCTTCAATAATGGTCATTTTAAAAGGAATTCATGGACAATGCATAAATGGTAATCTATTCCAGCCTCTTGCCATCGGTCCTTTTTTAGGTCTACAAATCTCATGCTCTGGACTGCAATCACAGTATGAGTGAAATAACTAGGTGTAATACTTAACATTTTCCAGATTAAATTTTATCTTCCCTTTCTTTGCCCATCTAGTTAATGTGTCCATATCTCTTTGAATGTGATCAATCTCCCAGATACTCGTCAGGCGACTGCTGAACTCCACTAATCATTGTGTTCACTCATGGCCTCACTCCCTTATCATCTCCTCCTGCTTTCTATTGTCAAATCAATTTAATCTAGCTAACTAATTGATTATTAATTTTATATAATCCACCTTCTGTAAAAGTCTCATCTATAAGAACCTTATCGGAAGAATGTAAGCACGTTGAATTTTAAAAGTAATTCTCAATTCCTAAAGGAGGAATGTTGAATGTTGTTGCTGCTTCTAAAACATTAATGAATACCTTTCATGTAGCTTTAACTCAGATGAGTACTGCAAACTACCTCCCAAACTTCGGATTTCTTTTTCTGATATCAGTACAATATGTTGACAAATCTTTATTTATGCCTTACTCCTCTGCCATCTTCCGTGCTCTTTATCATTCACCTGGTAGATCATTCCTTCCGGTGGCTGATGGTGATAGTGGGAAATGGCTTGGTGTAGAACTAAGAGAGGTACGTTAAAAACATGAGAGTTTTTGTAAGTGGGAGAGTCTAAGACCAGAGGACACAGCCTTAGAACAGAAGGGAGTCCCTTTAAAACTGAGATGAGGAGGAATTTCTTTAACCAGAGGGTGGTGAATCTGTGGAATTCATTGCCACAGATGGCTGTGGAGGCCAAGTCGCTGGGTATATTAAAGCAGAGTGGAAACTCCAGCAGAACAACGTGAGAGAGGTCTGGAGGGGGATGAGGACCATCCCTGGGTTCCGGCAAACTAGCAACAGAGGAGCTGAAGGCAGTGTGGACAGGACCAATGAACTTAACCTGTTCTTTAACAGAGCTGACATTGTGGCCCCTGCCCATCCCCCACTTGAGCCATCTGTTGTCGGCCCCCAACCAACACGTATTCCACTCTCCCCTCCTACCCCTCCTCACAGTCCCTCACCCTGCTCTCATGACTATACCCCTTCCCCACACGAAACCACCACGGTGGGCTTCACAGCTGAACAGGTGAGAAGACAGCTGAAACGTCTCAACCCAAGCAAGGCTGCAGGACTGGATGGTGTCAGTACCAGGGTGCTCAAAGCCTGTGCCCCTCAGCTATGTGGAGTACTTCGTCATGTATTCAACCTGAGCCTGAGGCTCTGGAGGGTTCCTGTACTGTGGAAGACGTCCTGCCTCGTCCCTGTGCCAAAGACGCCACGCCCCAGTGGCCTCAATGACTACAGACTGGTGGCATTGACCTCCCACATCATGAAGACCCTGGAGAGACTTTTTCTGGAGCTGCTCCGGCCTATGGTCAGGCCACACTTAGATCCCCTCCAGTTCGCCTACCAGCCCCGACTAGGAGTTGAGGATGCCATCGTCTACCTGCTGAACCATGTCTATGCCCACCTGGACAAGCCAGTGAGCACTGTGAGGGTCATGTTTTTTGACTTCTCCAGTGTGTTCAACACCATCCAGCCTGCTCTGCTGTGGGAGAAGCTGACAGCGATGCAGGTGGATGCTTCCCTGGTATCATGGATTCTTGACTACCTGACTGGCAGACCACAGTACATGTGCTTGCAATACTGTGTGTCCGACAGAGTGATCAGCTGCACTGGGGCTCCACAGGGGTCTGTCTTGTCTCCCTTTCTCTTCACCATTTACACCTTGGACTTCAACTACTGCACAGAGTCTTGTCATCTTCAGAAGTTTTCGGATGACTCTGCCTTAGTTGGATGCATCAGCAAGGGAGATGAGGCTGAGTACAGGGCTACGGTAGGAAACTTTGTCACATGGTCTGAGCAGAATTATCTGCAGCCTAATGTGGAAAAGACTAAGGAGCTGGTGGTAGATCTGAGGAGAGCTATGGTACCGGTGACCCCTGTTTCCATCCAGGGGGTCAGGGTGGACATGGTGAAGGATTACAAATACCTGGGGATATGAATTGACAACAAACTGGACTGGTCAAAGAACACCGAGGCTGTCTACAAGAAGGGTCAGAGCCGCCTCCATTTCCTTAGGAGACTGGGGTCCTTTAACATCTGCCAGACGATGCTGAGGATGTTCTACGAGTCTGTGGTGGCCAGTGCTATCATGTTTGCTGTTGTGTGCTGGGGCAGCAGGCTGAGGGTAGCAGACACCAACAGAATCAACAAACTCATTCGTAAGGCCAGTGATGTTGTGGGGATGGAACTGGACTCTCTGACGGTGGTGTCTGAAAAGAGGATGCTGTCCAAGTTGCATGCCATTTTGAACAATGTCTCCCATCCACTACATAATGTACTGGGTGGGCACAGGAGTACATTCAGCCAGAGAATCATTCCACCAAGATGCAGCACAGAGCGTCATAGAAAGTCATTCCTGCCTGTGGCCATCAAACTTTACAACTCCCCCTTGGAGGGTCAGACACCCTGAGCCAATAGGCTTGTCCTGGACTTATTTTCTGACATAATTTACATATTACTATTTAACTATTTATGGTTTTATTACTATTTATTATTTATGGTGCAACTGTAACGAAAACCAATTTCCCCCAGGATCAATAAAGTATGACTATGACTATGACTACTATGACTATGATAGTTATTTACAGTGCCTATAAAAAGTATTCATTCCCCTGGGAAGTTCCCATCTTTTATTGTTTTACAACTTTGAATCACAGTAGATTTAATTCTCTCAGAGAGCAGTCTTTGGCATTCTCCCACAAAAGGTCTTGAAGATTCAAGACAGTGATCAATAGATGTTTCGATTGGGGGAATAAGTTTAGTGTAGAAACTGGTTCAGAGGTTTCATATCATCTGTGACTCTTGGAATGGAAAAGCGGGAACAAATAGAGAAGTGACCGAAACCTGCTTCCTATCCTTGTTTTTACTTAATGTAAAAAACACAAAAGAACAGTCATCAACTCATTCATGACATCCCACAGACAACAATGTAACTGTTCCAGAAGATGGATTATAAAAATTACTGTTAATTGTGAACGCAAATCGTGTAGTGTCCACTGGTCACGTTCATATCCATGAACTTTAAGAATGAAATAAGTTTTAATGAAGGAAATAAAGCAGAAGTTTCATAAACGACAAGAACCTTTCATTGATCTAATTGGGTATGGCTCAATTAGTAACATTTAGATCCAAATGGAAGGCATTACGAATCCCATCCCACCCAATAGTGCTTAAATATCTGGGCTGACAATCTAGTTTGATTTGAGGAAGTGCTAGACTGTATGAGATGCCACCTTTTCAATGAGATTGTCTAGCCTCTTGATACTTTACTTTGACCTATATCTTCCTGACCTTGATCTATATCTCTACCTCATTTAACATAGAACATAGAACATAGAATAGTACAGCACAGTACAGGCCCTTCGGCCTACAATGTTGTGCCGACCCTCAAACCCTGCCTCCCATATAAGCCCCCACCTTAGATTCCTCCATATACCTGTCTAGTAGTCTCTTAAACTTCACTAGTGTATCTGCCTCCACCACTGACTCAGGCAGTGCATTCCACGCACCAACCACTCTCTGAGTAAAAAACCTTCCTCTAATATCCCCCTTGAACTTCCCACCCCTTACCTTAAAGCCATGTCCTCTTGTATTGAGCAGTGGTGCCTGGGGAAGAGGCGCTGGCTATCCATTCTATCTATTCCTCTTATTATCTTGTACACCTCTATCATGTCTCCTCTCATCTTCCTTCTCTCCAAAGAGTAAAGCCCTAGCTCCCTTAATCTCTGATCATAATGCATACTTTCTAAACCAGGCAGCATCCTGGTAAATCTCCTCTGTACCCTTTCCAATGCTTCCACATCCTTCCTATAGTGAGGTGACCAGAACTGGACACAATACTCCAAGTGTGGCCTAACCAGAGTTTTATAGAGCTGCATCATTACATCGTGACTCTTAAACTCTATCCCTCGACTTATGACAGCTAACACCCCATAAGCTTTCTTAACTACCCTATCCACCTGTGAGGCAACTTTCAGGGATCTGTGGACATGTACCCCGAGATCCCTCTGCTCCTCCACACTACCAAGTATCCTGCCATTTACTTTGTACTCTGCCTTGGAGTTTGTCCTTCCAAAGTGTACCACTTCACACTTCTCCGGGTTGAACTCCATCTGCCACTTCCCAGCCCACTTCTGCATCCTATCAATGTCTCTCTGCAATCTTTGACAATCCTCTACACTATCTACAACACCACTAACCTTTGTGTCATCTGCAAACTTGCCAACCCACCCTTCTACCCCCACATCCAGGTCATTAATAAAAATCACGATAAGTAGAGGTCCCAGAACAGATCCTTGTCACAATCCTCCAATCTGAATGTACTCCCTCCACCACCACCCTCTGCCTTCTGCAGGCAAGCCAATTCTGAATCCACCTGGCCAAACTTCCCTGGATACCATGCCTTCTAAAACTTTATGAATAAGCCTACCTTGTGGAACCTTGTCAAATGCCTTACTAAAATCCATATAGATCACATCCACTGCACTCCCCTCATCTATATGCCTGGTCACCTCCTCAAAGAACTCTATCAGGCTTGTTAGACACGATCTGGCCTTCATAAAGCCATGCTGACTGTCCCTGATCAGACCATGATTCTCTAAATGCCTATAGATGCTATCTCTAAGAATCTTTTCCAACAGCTTTCCCACCACAGACGTAAGGCTCACTGGTCTATAATTACCCGGACTATCCCTACTACCTTTTTTGAACAAGGGAACAACATCCGCCTCCCTCCAATCTTCCGGTGCCATTCCCGTGGACAATGAGGACATAAAGGTCCTAGCCAGATGCTCAGCAATCTCTTCTCTCGCCTCCTGGAGCAGCCTGGGGAATATTCCGTCAGGCCCCGGGGACTTATCTGTCCTAATGTATTTGAACAACTCCAACACCTCCTCTCCCTTAATATCAACATGCTCCAGAACATCAACCTCACTCATATTGTCCTCACCATCATCAAGTTCCCTCTCATTGGTGAATACCGAAGACAAGTATTCATTGAGGACCTCGCTCACTTCCACAGCCTCCAGGCACATCTTCCCACCTTTATCTCTAATCGTTCCTACCTTCACTTCTGTCATCTTTTTTTTCTTCACATAATTGAAGAATGCCTTGGGGTTTTCCTTTACCCTACTCACCAAGGCCTTCTCATGCCCCCTTCTTGCTCTTCTCAGCCCCTTCTTAAGTTCCTTTCTTGCTTCCCTATATTCCTCAATAGACCCAGCTGATCCTTGCTTCCTAAACCTCATGTATGCTGCCTTCTTCCTCCTGACTAGATTTTCCACCTCACTTGTCACCCATGGTTCCTTCACCCTACCATTCTTTATCTTTCCCACCGGGACAAATTTATCCCTAACATCCTGCAAGAGATCTCTAAACATCGACCACATGTCCATAGTACATTTCCCTGCAAAAACATCATCCCAATTCACACCCGCAAGTTCTAGCCTTATAGCCTCATAATTTGCCTTTTCCCAATTCAAAATTTTCCTGTCCTCTTTGATTCTATCCTTTTCCATGATAATTATAAAGGCCAGGGAGCGGTGCTCACTGTCCCCCAGATGCTTACCCACTGGGAGATCTGTGACCTGACCCGGTTCATTACCTAATACTAGATCTAGTATGGCATTCCCCCTGGTCGGCCTGTCCACATACTGTGACTGGAATCCATCCTGGACACACTTAACAAATTCTGCCCCATCTAAACCCTTGGAATTAATCAGGTGCCAATCAATATTAGGAAAGTTAAAGTCACCCATTATAGCAACCCTGTTATTTTTGCACCTTTCCAAAATCTGCCTCCCAATCTGCTCCTCTGTATCTCTGCTGCTACCAGGAGGCCTATAGAATATCCCCAGTAGAGTAACTGCTCCCTTCCTGTTCCTGAGTTCCACCCATACTGACTCAAAAGAGGATCCTGCTACATTACCCACCCTTTCTGTAGCTGTAATAGTATCCCTGACCAGTAATGCCACCCCTCCACCCCTTTTTCCACCCACTCTATCCCTTTTAAAGCACAGAAATCCAGGAATATTGAGAATCCATTCCTGCCCTGATGCCAGCCAAGTCTCTGTAATGGCCACTACATCATAATTCCATGTATGTACCCAAGCTCTCAGTTCATCACCTTTGTTCCTGATGCTTCTTACATTGAGGTACACACATTTCAGCCCTTCTACCTTACTGTCTCTACACCGTTTATTCTGCTTCTCTTTCCTCAAAGCCTCTCTATATGTTAGATCTGGCTTTACTCCATGCACTTCTTTCACTGCTCTATCGCTCTGGGTCCCATCCCCCTCGAACCATGCCAGCAAACCTACCTGCAAGGATATTGCTCCCCCTCGAGTTCAGGTGCAACCCATCCAATCTGTACAGGTCCCACCTTCCCCAGAAGAGATCCCAATGATCTAAAAATCTAAAACCCTGCTCCCTGCACCAACTCCTCAGCCATGCATTCAACTGCCATCTCCTCCAATTCTTACCATCTCTGTCACGTAGCACTGGCAGCAATCCTGAGAACGCCACCCTTGAGGTCCTGTTCTTCAGCCTTCTGCCTAATTCCCGAAACTCACACTTCAGGACCTCATCCCTCTTCCTGCCTATGTTGGTGGTCCCAACATGTATCACGACTTCTGGTTGCTTTCCCTCTCATACCAGGATGTCGTGCACCCGGTCAGAGACATCCCGGACCCTGGCACCCGGGAGGCAACAAACCATGCGGGTGTCCTTTTCACGTCCACAAAATCTCCTGTCTGCTCCCCTGACTATAGAGTCTCCAATGACGACAGCTCTCCTCTTCTCCGTCCCACCCTTCTGCACCACAGGGTCAGACTCAGTGCCGGAGGCCCTGCCACCATGGCTCACACCTGGTCGGTCGCCCCCGCCGACAGTATCCAGGACGGTAAACTTATTATTCAGGGGGATGGCTACAGGGGTGCTCTGCACTACCTGTCTGCTCACCTTCGCTTTCCCCCCTCTGACTGTCACCCAACGACCTGCTTCCAACAGCCTAGGTGTGACTACCTCCCTGTAGCTCTCATCTATAACTGCCTCATTCTCCCTTATGAGTCAAAGGTCATCCAGCTGCTGCTCCAGATTCCTTACACAGTCTTCCAGATTGCCCAGCCATATGCACTTCTGTCAGATGGGATTCTGCGGGAGAGGGGCGTTCCCCCAAGACTGCCACATCTCACATGAGAGGCACATCACCGTCTCAGGGGACATCGTAAAAACTAACTGCGAGCTAGCTTGTCCTCCGCCTCTTCTCGTCGAAGCCTCTCGAGTCAAAGCCTCAAAGCTCCACTCCTTCATTGGCCCACTCACACTCTGGCCGCATGAAGCCACACTCAGGTTGGAGGAACAACACCTTATATTCCGTCTGGGTAGCCTCCAACCTGATGGCATGAACATCGACTTCTCTAACTTCCGCTAATGCCCCACCTCTCCCTCGCACCCCATCCGTTATTTATTTTTATACACACATTCTTTCTCTCACTCTCCTTTTTCTCCCTCTGTCCCTCTGACTATACCCCTTGCCCATCCTCTGGTCTTACCCCCCCACTTGTCTTTCTCCCTGGACCTCCTGTCCCATGATCCTCTCATATCCCCTTTGCCTATCACCTGTCCAGCTCTTGGCTCCAACCCTCCCCCTCCTGTCTTCTCCTATCATTTTGGATCTCCTTCTCCCCATCCCACTTTCAAATCTCTTACTAACTCTTCCTTCAGTTAGTGCTGACGAAGGGTCTCGGCCTGAAACGTCAACTGTACCTCTTCCTAGAGATGCTGCCTGGCCTGCTGCGTTCACCAGCAACTTTGATGTGTGTTGCTTGAATTTCCAGCATCTGCAGAATTCCTGTTGTTCATGGATAGGGACAAGCTTTCTGAAAGAGGTGTCAAAGATACTAAGTCAACATGTAAAACCCCTCTCTTTTAATACAATGAATAACTGTTGACCAAAACCTAGGGAAAACCGATCTATTTCTTTTGTGTTGAAGACTATTCACTGTTGTAATGTAGAATACACCTTACCAAGTCTCTGTGAATGTTGTGAAATGGTTTTAAATGTCTGGATGATATGACAGATGTTCTGTAAACACTTTCTTACCATTATGTTATCCCTTGGCTCACATTGTTCTGAAAGGTAAAAGAGTTTGGCAGGTAATCCTTTATTTATCTTGAGTTGATGCTCTATAGGATTGACTCTGAGAAGCACAGTTGAATTGCTGGAGCATCTTCACAACCAGTTTTACTGCCTCTCTGATAAAGACCTGTCCAGTAAGAATCTCAGGGCAACTAGGACTCCTAAAATCAGAAAAGTATTGAAGGAAGTTGTCATCATGCAGAACCAGGCTCAGTGTCAGTCGTAGGCATGCACTGCACCATCCCATTTTTCTTTGTTGTCTGAAGATTTGAAATTGCTCCAATGGACAGCACAAACGATAGCTCAGGCAGATCTCTCAGTTAAAATTGGCTGACTGACAGGGCAATGCATAAACATCCTAAGCAGTCATAAGTTGCCGAGATTTTGACAATCTGTCAGATTGATTACATTAGCTGCAGCAACTGACGTGTGTGAAGTACTATTCATGTTTTAAAGACGAGGTAATGCCAGGAGCTGCTTTCTTTCTAGGAGGAGTAGGTTTGTGAAAAGGGCTTTTTGATGCAACATCTTCTGGAAGTTGACTGACATGGGATATTGAATCACCGCTGCTTCAGCATGAAAGCACTTCAACTTTCTGTACAGGTTTAACATAATTAGAAAATATCATCAGGGATTGAAAGTAAAGTTTCAATGCAATTTGCATTCTTTCTACCTTAATTTACATTTCTGAATAGCGCCACCCAGTTCCTTATAAAGGAGAGAGTGAAATGGACAAGAATGACAGTGAAATAAATGTCACATTTCAAATGGCACCTGCTGTCACAATATTCCTCAGTGGAAAGCCTTTACTTCAACTGCCTTGATGAGTTTTACAAAACTCAGCCGGAGAAACTAAAGAATTAGAGTTTGTATAATCAGCATGTTGTTGCAATCCTGGAGAAAGCACGCTTCATTCGGAGTTTGAGGAAATTTGGTCTGTCACCAAGACTACAGATGTCTGGTGGAAAGGATTATGACTGTCTGCACCACAGCCTGGCACTGAGGCTACTGTCACCTCCACCATGAGCACTACATGCCCACCTTTGAGGACATCTTCAGGAGGCCATACCTCAAGAAGGCGGCATCCATCGTGAAGGATCTCCACCATCTGGAACATCCCCTCTTCTCATCATTCCCATCAGGGAGGAGGCACAGAAACCTGAAGACCAACACCCACTATTTAAGGACAAGCTTCTTTCCCTCCGCCACCAGGTTTCTGCAAGGTCCATTGACGATCAACACTAACTCACTAATACTCTTTGTACTATTTAATTGTTTAGAGTAACTTCTAGGTCCTGTGCTATACTGCTGCCGGAAAACAAACAGGCTTTATGACACGTCAGTGATAATAAACCTGATTCTGAAATCTGGAACACATCTACTGGCTGGCTATTCTGATAAGAATGTGATGATGGGTGTACAACTAAACATTATAATTCAACAAAGGGGCCTGAAGTATTTGCGAACAAATAATTTTTGACAAAGCAGGTTAATAAAGCAGTTGAGAATCTTTTGGGAGTGTGGGTTTTATTAATAAAAACACAGAGAGAAAGAAAGCTCCAGGTAAGATGCAACTTCTATATTTATCATATCCAAATTAACTTCCCCAGGATGCGTTTTGTTGGGAAATTTAAGACCACCTATTTAAAGTATACTTTTTTTCAGGCTAATTAAATTCAAATCATTTAGAGCATTACTAGCATTTGAACCCTTGAATAATTGTTTCATATTAAGACATATTTTGTTACAATTTTCCACGTTATGCAGATACAGTATTTAGGTTTATGGTAGAATCACAGCGCAGAATCAGGTCACTAAGGCCACAATACCCTTATTAGTTCTGAAACTGCTATCCAGTTCACAGCACTACCCTACCTCCACCAACAAGTCCCGAATGTAATTGATTTCTGTAGCGATACAGTCAGCCCTTCCGGCCCTTTGAGTAACACCACTCTGAAACTTCCAACAACGCCAATGAACCCTACCCTAATCACAGCACAATTTCCAATGACTAATTGACCTACCCGGTACGTCTTTTGACTGTGGGAGGAAACCAGAGCACCTGGGAAAACCCCCACACTCCACAGGGAGGACGTACAGAGACTCCTTACGGATAAGGTCGGAATTGAACTCGGAACTCCGGGATGCCCCGCGCTGTAATAGCATCACACAAACTGCTACTCTACTGTGGTGCCCAGGGACATCAGAAAGAAGCGCTTATAAAAAAGGGCTTCTTTCCTGAAAGCCTTATTTTGCTCTTTTATTCAATTTTACTCAATGATACAATGATACAATAGTAAGTATAGCTCAGAAAATGGTCAGATTGTGGGTTTGTGAAAACTGATTCAGCAATTGCTCGGATTATTCTATATTCATCAGTAAGATTGCTGAGCCAAGCTGTAAAATATATTCAGGTAAAAACGTTGTTTACAGTAATAATTCTCTGGATATTATAAGAGTTCCTGAAGATAGCTTGGATGAATATTGATATCTATTTCTGACAGTATTAAAGAAAACTGGGCCACAAATGACTCTGAAAGTGAACTTTATTGAATCTTATGTATAATTCCTCATAGTGAAGATGAGGTTTAGCACTGCGGAGTTTGGCAAGACTGAAATGAATCATTTGGAATCAAAACAAATGCCACCTATCTGATTTTATGAGAAAAAAAATCTTTTTCATAAGCGCTTCATTCTGACATCTCTGTCATATTTCAAAGCTATATTTTAATAAGTATTGCTGTGATTTAGATAAAAATCAAATCAAGTTCCTATTACACAGTCTAGAAATATCTATACCAATGGGGAAATGCTCTTTTCTCACCGCTACCATCAGGAAGGAGGTACAGCAGCCTTAGGTCCCACAGCACTAGGTTCAGGAGCAGTTAGACCCTACAATCAGGCTCCTGAATCCATGTGGACATCTTCACTCACCACAACACTGAGCACAACCTGTGGGCTCACTTTCAAGTATTCTACAACTCGTGCAGAACAAAGTGAAAACCCAGTGCAGGTCAACAGTAAAGTGAAGATGATAATGAGGTAGATTGTGAGGTATATGTGCTTTCAGGCTTTTGTATCTCCTACCGGATGTGAGAGTGGAGAAGAGAGACTACCCTCTCCCGTCCAGCGAGTAGGGTCTTTGAGTATGCTAGCTGCTTTTCCAAGGCAGAGTCTAGACTGGGGAGGCTGTTTTCCATGAAGCGCTGAGCTGTGCCCACAACGCTCTCCTCCTTCTTGTGATCATGAGAAACTTCAGAGAGAACAATAAGGACTGTTTGAATAAACAGTCACTGTAGCTCAGACGTTTGAGGGGTGATTTCATACAAATTGTGTTGAAGGCTTGAAGGAGTGGGCTCAGGGACTGTTTCAGTCTGAACTGAACTGACTCTGTGGCCAATGTTATTTCTTCTTTGCATGATCCGTCCTTTTTTTTGTATATTGGGTGTTTGATGGTCTTGTTGAATGGGGTTTTTCTTTTCATGGGTTCCGTTGTGTTTCTTTGTTTTGTGGCTGCCTGCAGGAAGATGGTTGTACACTGCATAAATGTACTTTGAACTTTAATACTTTGAAATAGATCAGCTAGAACTGGGAGGTAGTGGGCCAGCAATATCCTTAATTCTCTTGGCAGACTTCAGGTGTTCAGGTGACAAAGCTGGTGTGGACAGAATTTTGGAAGTTTAAAAGAATCAGAAGATCTGGCGACCAGGCAAAACCTGCACTTGAGGTCCTGCAAAAGCTTTTTAGATGGTGGAACATGTTCAAGGTGCCAAATGGTTTTCTATATTTCTATTTCTTATAATGTGTCTTGCTAAAATCAATGCAAGTTAATCTTGAAGCTGGCTGTCAAACCCTGCATCAATGGCTCCCACAAAAACCCCTCTGTATGTGGATCACTGAAATCGTTACCATCAACCCATCTTACTGCTGTTTGTCTCTGAAGGGAGTTGGGGCAATCAAAGATGATTCAATTACTTGTAAATTCCATAAGCCCTGGCCAGGACTCATATGCATCCAGCCCATAATGTACAGCAGGTACCAAAGAGTATTAAACAAGATTTTACAGTCCAAGTGTCTGTCAAGAGCAGTTGAGAGAAGTTTCAGGGATGTAAGTTGATCAGTTACCAGACAGCCTGATAAAACCTCAGGAGCTCTTTGAAATGGGCTGGAAAGTCATTTGGTTCCATCATTCCTGCCATGTTAAAGGGAGAAGAAATCAAATCAGACAAACTACCCAGCAACCTTAGGCACGGTCATGGCAAAGTTGATCCAAACAGAGTCAACCTTCCAAAATCCTCCCCAAAGACATCGGACATACCGGGAGTGAAATGGGGAAACTATCCCACAGACTGACGTTGCTGTGGTAACAGAATTATGTCTTACAGAAAGTGTGTCTCTGCTGTAATTCTTTGGATACATCATCTGGGACTCTTTGTCACAGATAGTAGAACTGATCTGTGCAGACAGAATTTGAATCTGCAAGGAAAATGGTGATAAGGGCAGGAAGATGCATATGAAAGATATTAGATCAGCCATCATTTCATCAACTGGCAGAGCAGGCTCGCAGGGTTGGATGGCCAATTGGCCCCCTGTTCCTCCATTAGGATTGTTTACTGTGGTCACATTGCTACAGTGAAAAAGCTTGTCCTGCTTGCGGTTAATACAGATCAATTCATTAGACATAACACTAAGCTAGAACAAGATAAAACAATAACAATACAGAATAAAGTGTGACAACTACAGAGAGAGTGAAGGTCAGGCAGACAATAAAATGCAAGATCATTACAGGGTAGATTGTGAGGTGAAGAGTCCATCTTATCGTACTAAGGAACCATTTAATCTACCAGTGGAGTAGAAGCTTACTAAATAGTTCTCTAGTACGATACATCTCATAGACCAATAGTCTTACTACAGTCACTCATGACTGGGCTGCTAAAGCTAAATCCTGTTATGGTGAGAGGGAGTGAAGTGGATGTAGAGAACCAGACAGTAACAACAGCAACAGTATCAGCTTGACCATTATTGCACCTCTGTGTTAACGTGTTTAATGTTTATGATGAACAGGAAGATTGAAGAGTGTGTTTTGTAGATACACAAACTCTATGTGCAAAGTCCAATTTGTTTCCCTCCCTTCGCCAGCTGATCGTATTTCTTGCTGAGCTTTCTCACAGTGGACTGGGTCGGATCTGCGCTGACACAACTCCCATTAGACGCACAGATCTTTTGTACCAGCAGCTGTTCTGTTGGATGCCGCTATCTGCAGGGAGTGACCGACCTTCAGTTAACGCCCATGGAACATCAGAAGACCTTTCCACCATCTGCTGCCTGCTTCAGAAAACTTTTCTCACCGTCTCCAAATATTTCTGAAGACATTAAGTATTGACAGAAGAGGTAACCAAAGAGATAATGAAAAAATGTTATAAAACACAATTGCATTAACTTAAATGAAAACTAATACTAATTAAAATAAGATAAGAAAAGGGTTTGGAAATCACTTTCCAATGATTGGGGAACCATTTCTGCTGCAAGGTAGCATAACGGTTAGCATAACACCAGTGTGACCCAGGTTCAGTTTCTGTAAGGAGTTTGTACGTTTTTCCTGTAACCATTGTGTTTCCTCCTGGGACTCCAGTTTCCTCCCACGTTCTAAAGATGTACTGTTAGTAGGGTGATTGATCTCATGGGTGTGATTGGGGGGCGAGGGCTCGTTGGACCAGAAGGGTCTGTTACTGTGCTGTAAATCTAGATCAATCAATCAATCAATAAAATAAATCTGCAGAGTGAGATGAAGAGAGAATCGATCACACCTCAGCTCAATAAGACGAGGAGCTCATGGTGAGGCTCAGATCAGATCAATCAGGAGCTGACCTCAAGTACATCCTGCACTTCCATACTCAAGTGTACGGACGTACAAGCCAGGGATACTCTGACGTGCCAACTTTCCTCTCTCTATGGGACTGAGCGAAGTCTGGATCAGTACATGGATGGTGGGGGGGTGGGGGGATGTGGAGAGCTCTAGTCCAAGAGTAGGTCGATGGGACTAGGCAGAATAACAATCTGGCATGGATCAGTTGGCCTGACCTGCCTTTGACCCTGCTGTAGTGTCCTATGCCTCTAGGTTCTTTGACTGCCATCTAGTCCTCGGTACGATCCAGCTCAATTTCTGCTTCACCCTGAAACATGAGATTTTTCAAAGAGTTTTCTCCTCTCATGCTTTGCCTTGAAACGATGATGTCCTGTTGATTGTGCTCCTTTATGCTCTGCCTTCCTGTCACACTGACGTTCTTCCATCTGCTCTCCCGAGGGATCACAACACCTGTCCATCAGTTTGATACTCACTGTACAAGACAGGCCTTGCTGCAAATCTCCCCCGGTTCCTCTCCAGGTCAAATATTTTCTCTGTATCTCACTATTGAATCTCTCCATCATCTAACATCTCAGACAAGTGAAAATCTGCAGAGTATCACACATAAAATGCTGGAGGAACTCAGCAGGCAGGCAGCATCTATGGAAAAGAGTAAACAGATAAAGTGATGGGCCAAGACCCTTCATCAGGACTTAGACTCATTCTAGCTTTTCACCTGAGAGGCTTGACAGTAAATGTCAATATTTTTTGCCGGAATTTCACAGTTCTAGTGTAATCCAGTGCTCAGATAGAGAGTTTGAATTTTTTTACAATATTATATCTGTCCATTACAGCGTTAAGTTCAAAAGTTCGAAGTAAGTTTATTATCTAAGTACATATATGCCACCATGTACAAACCTGGGATTCGATTTCTTGCAGGTAAATCGAAGAACCACAATAGAATGAATGAAAGACCGTACCTAATGGGATGGCCAAACAACCAACCTGCAAAAGACAACAGACTGTGCAAATACAAAAGAAATAATAATGATCAATAAATAAGCAATAAGTATTAAGACCATGAGAAGAAAAGTCCTTGAAAGTGAGAGCTTGAAAGGCAATGTGCAGTTAGTTAAGTGTGGGACAGGATGACAGCAGAGAATGCAAAAAGAAAAGAACGGTGAATTTGAATTAACTGTATGCTCGTGCAGAGTGAGTATCGTTTTAAAGATGTCGTAATGCTGTTTAATGCATTACCAACAAAAAGAACGCATTTTCCTGTCTCTTCAATGTTTTGAAATTACTTTTAGAATAACTTATCATATTATTTCCTACTGCCTCAGCTGGGATAATCTGGGTCTTGACAGCTTCTGGGTGAAAGTAACAGAACTGATCTCACCTCAGGAACTTTCATCAGTGAGTCTCTGGGATTGGATTCTGTTTGATCTGGGGTGAGTGTGTATGAGTGTAAGTGTGACTGTATATATATGTGTGTGTGTGTGTGTGATGTGATGGTGAGTGTGCATTTGTGTGTGTATATATGAGTGTGTGTGTGTGTGTGTCTGTGTGTCTGTGTGTGTGTGCGAGTGTGTGTGTCTGTGTGTGTCTATGTATGTGTGCATGTGTGTCTTTATGTGTCAATGTGTGAGTGTGTGTGTGTGTGTGTCTCTGTGTGTGTCTGTGTGTCTGTCTGTCTCTGTGTGTGTGAGTCTGTGTGTGTGTCTGTGTGTCTGTCTGTCTATGTGTGTGTGAGTCTGTGTGTGTGTCTGTGTGAGTGTGTATGTGTGTGCATGTGTTTGTGAGTCTGTATGTCTATGCATGAGTATGTGATTGTGAGTGTGAGTGCACGTATGAGTGTGTATGTGTGTGTCTGTGCTAGTGTGTGAGTGTGAGTGTATCTGTGTATGTCTGTGTTTATGTGTGAGTGTGAGTATGTCTGTGTGTGTCTGTCTATGTGTGTGTGTGTGTGTGTGTGTGTGTGTGTGTCTCTATGTTTTACAGATGGGCCTACAGATGCAACTTGATGCCCAGGGATAAGCTTTTATTTTAGTCTGATTTTATGTCACTTACAATGTCTAGACAAAAACTCTGTCATATCTGTACCTTGTAGTCCTTTTAATGACTGGATCATAATTAATTTCCTCTTAATATGCAATACCCAACCTAAAACAGCCTGTCCCTTACACCGGACCCTGTAAACCCTCTCTCACACTCAGTGAGCTGATCCATCATCAGGGCTCATTGTGACTGGAAACAGACCCTCCCGCCTGATCGCCATGATGACAATGGTGCCCACCAAGGCAGTCCATTTTCCCACTCCTCTAAACCCTTCTTATCTGTGCACTTGTCCTCTGAATCCTGTCACTGTGTCAGCCTCAGTCACTTTCTCTGGCCACCCGTTCCGTAGAAAGCACCAGCTTTTGTGTGAAGAAACTGTCCCCTTATGTTCTTTTAAATCCCTTTATTTCTCACCTTAAACCTGTGCTTTCCAGTTTTTAGTTCTGCCTCCCTATGTGTGTCTCCCGACCCCTGTACATCATGATCTTATACACCCTCAAGCCTCCTTTACCTCACCCAGTCTATACGTTTATTAAAGTCAGGTTATGGGATTGTCTTTGTTATGCATACTTTCATTTCCTGCGTAGCCCCCTGGTAAGCCTCAGGCTCCTTTTCATATAACCATATAACAATCACAGCACGGAAACAGGCCATCTCGGCCCTTCTAGTCCGTGCCGAACTCCTACTCTCACCTAGTCCCACCGACCTGCACTCAGCCATAACCCTCCATTCCTTTCCTGTCCATATAGCTGTCCAGTTTAACTAAACGACAACATCGAACCTGCCTCAACCACTTCTGCTGGAAGCTCGTTCTGCACAGCCACCACTCTCTGAGTAAAGTTCCCCCTCATGTTACCCCTAAACTTTTGCCATTTAACCCTTTTCTTTCGGGCTCCTGCTGTAACCCAGGCTGCCCACAGCTAGCCCTCCCCACTACACCTGACTCAGGGGCAGAAGGGCCAAAAGTCTCTTCCCCGATCAAGGGCAGCATGTACCACACATTCAGCACATCATCCTTCGAATCCGTATTCTTCCTCATTTCCTCAATCGGTAGCTGCTGTTTGATTTTCTCCAAACTGAAGCACTTGGCCTGGACTGCTTCTGCAACCTCTTCAGCCTCCTGTAAACGAGACGACAGCTTCCTCTTGGACTCCTCCAACTCTCGCCACAGTCTCTGCAGTTCTGACTCACGCTTCTTGGCCATCTCAATCGGGGGCGCAATTACACCACCAGCTTTTTCCACTTCATTTAAACTGTCGATGGTCATCTTCAGGTTCCCTTCAAGCGTCCGCTTCCGTTTTCCGTGATCTGTCCTCAATTTCTTCACCTCCTCGGAAGTGTAGTCAAACTCCCCTCTCCAGGCTCTCGGTCTTCTGTTGGCCTCTGTCAGACAGCTTCCTTGGTCTTCCCCAACTTGTAAATCTTCCAATCTTTTCTGGATTAATTCATCAGTAAGTGGCCGCAGTTTCTGCTTGAAATTCTGGCTCTCCGTCTCCACATTGACGAGCGTGGACTCTAAGTCTTCAACATTTGTTCCAAAAGTGCGGTACTCAGTCTCCAGCATTCATGTCTGAGTGCTCAGTTCAGTGGTGCAAATCCCCTCTCCCCAGTGTCTCATTCCGATTGACGACCTGGGTTTCCATCCCCAGGTCCACCACCGTCTGTTCCAACACCAGGAAGTTCAACTTGTACGTCGGGTCATCTTTCTCGGAGCGCACCAAACTCCGCCGGCCAAAAACTACTCCACATTTTACACTTCACTTCTGTTGCTTTTCCCCGAACTCCCTCTTTCTCCAGACCTGGCACTCGTCCAAAGAAAGTTTTAATTCTTTAACTCTTTGTCGTCCGGGCTTCGCCACTTGCCTCCCATCATAGTCCCCCCAGGTGAATCCAAACTCTAGGCAGTCATCCACATATGCCAAAACTCCAAACACCTTCACATCCCCCATGGTCTTCCGCATGCCCCGTGGGAAGGTTGCATGGGCTCTGGATATGCCCTGGGTCATCTTTTCGTATCAAAAGAATCCTAGGGAACCTATAACGGCCATCCTCTCCTTATCGGCCTCACTCATCGGGATCTGGCAACATCCACTCCTCAGATCCAGCACATTACACCACATCACACCACACAAACAGACCATAGCGTCTTCGGCCCTCAGGGCCGTATTCTGGTCAATGACAGTGCGCCTGTTCACAGCATCCCATCCACTCTCTCTGTCTCTATTGCACCTTCTCTCCAAAAACCCGCGCATCACAATAGCTTACAGACACACTAGAAAGAATAACATCTATCACAATTGGATCGTTTCTCTCCTTTCAATAATATAACCCAAACAAGCTGCTACCGAGAGAACTTTCTCAGCAGTTAACATAACAAAGAAGCCATTTTAATTATAACATAACAAAGAAGCCATTTTAATTAGCCTATACAGTAACATAAAAGAAGAAATCCCTTACACCTGTTTTATACCATGCCTTGCATTCCCACCCACACTTGGAAAGGAACAGCTATTACTTGCTGTAGGATATTGACCTCTGACCTGTTCCTGCATTCACAATATTCCCAGAATTCAGCCTCAATAACAAGCATGTCTTACAAGTTGGGAACCATGGTTTTTCTCTTTGGAGAGAAGAAGAACAGAGAGGTGATTTCATCGGGGTATATAGCAAGTCGACAGCCAGAGGCTTTTCCTCAGGGCAGAAATGGCTAATACAAGGAGGCACAAATTAGTGTTGGGAGGAAAGGATGGGGGATGTCAGAGGTAGGTGTTTTACACAGAGAGTGGTGGGGTGGGACACGTTGCCAGGGGTGGTGGGAGAGACAGAAACATTTGGGATATTTAAATAACTCTTAGATAGACACTTGGTTGAAAGAAAATTGGAGAGCCATGTGGGAGTGAAAGGTTAGATTTGTCTTCAAGTAGGTTAAAAGGTCAGCACAATGTAGTGGGCCAGGGGGCCTGGACTGTGTTGCATTTGTTCATGCTCCACTGCTTGTCCCATTTATGTGATTGGTCCAGATAAGCTACTCCCCTTGGATGCTGACAATGGAAAAATCAGCCTTGAGTAATGAAACAGAATAAAGAGATTTCCTTTATCTTAAATGGAAGAAATCAGCTACCTACGCAGATTGATAGAGTACTTTAATTTGATTTAATTAATTCAGCTTAAATACCTTTAATATAAGTGTATGTGTTTTAGTCCTTAAGTTTTAAATAATTTTAATTTTTGAACAGTGTTACTTAAACAGGCCCTGGGCAATCTCTTTGTGTGTATCAAAGACAGTGAGAGTTCTGGGCAGGGGGACGGGCTGGGTTCACATGTCAAACATCTTTCATTAGTTACTCTGGAAGAGATCCCTGCTGACCCAGGAGACCACACAAGGAAAATTTGCTGCAGGTTAATAATGCAGGACACTAGCAATCTCAGGGCAAAGGAAGATCTACCCACATGGTTTAAAAGCAATGCATAAGCAGGACTGGAAACATAACGACTTATACTCGCTCTTATGTCTACAGCCTCTGCAGCTTTTCCACTCTTTGTCACTTCATCGTAGAAAGCATTCTGCCCGGGTGCAAGGCAGCTGCTCTGCATGTGACCTCGAGCTGTAGAGGCACAGACTGAGTGGACAGCCAGAGACTCTTCCCAGGGTGGAAATGGCCAACACAAGGAGACATAATTTTACGGTAACTGGAAGAGTGAATAGGGGAGATGTCAGAGGTAAGTTCTTTACAGAAAGAGTGTGGAACGCTCTGCCGGGGGCGGGGAGGGGGGCGGAGGTGTGGTTGAGGGGTACATCACCGGCGTTTAAGAACCTCGTAGATCAGCATGTGGATGATAGAAAAATGTAGGCTACGTAGGAGGGAAGGGTTAGATTGAACTTACAGTAGGTTAAAAGGTCAGCATGTCATCGTGGGCCAAAGGTCCTGAACTGTGCTGTGTTCTATCATCCAAAGTTGTGGACACAGTTTAGCATCTCACTGGAAACAACCTCTCCTCTCTCTACAAACTCTGTCTATGCTTCTCGCTGTCTCTTAAAGCAGTCAGGATAATCCAAAACCCCGCCTACCACAAACGTCTTCTCTTCTCCCCTCTCCCTTCGGACAGAAGATACAAAACCCTGAAAGCTCGTCCCGCCAGGCTCAAGGACAGCTTCCATCACACTGAAGTCAGACTCTTGAATGGGCCTCACACATAAGATGGATTCTTGGCCCCACAGTCTACCACGTTGCAATCTTGTACTTTATCATTGCCTACACTGCAATAACTTTTGCACTTCATTCTGCCTTGTTATTGTTTTAACTCATTCCAGCCCAATGCACTGTGTAATGATTTGATCTGTATGAACAGTGTGCAAGACAAGCTTTTCACTGGATCATGGTACGTGTGACCAATACCAATATTAATTTCACAAACTGGCATAAATCTTTCACTTAATATTTCAGAGTGCATTTTTCTCACATATTCAGAATAACTGCCTCTAGTATGACATTATATTAGAAAATTTGCATTATATATTCCAAAAATAATCACCAAAATATAGTGGAGAATTACAATATATCATAAACAGTTGGCCTCTGATTTCTGGCAACACACATAAAAGTTGCTGGTGAACACAGCAGGCCAGGCAGCATCTCTAGGAAGAGGAAAGTCGACAGTCCTGACGAAGGGTCTCGGCCTGAAACGTCGACTGCACCTCTTCCTAGAGATGCTGCCTGGCCTGCTGCGTTCACCAGCAACTTTTATGTGTGTTGCTTGAATTTCCAGCATCTGCAGAATTCCTGTTGATTGGCCTCTGATTTCTGTCAGCTTTCGCCAGGGTACTGACTTGCTGGCTCATTTTTGATCTACATTCCAGTTCTCTAGCCTCCCACTCAGCCATCTTATAGACCTTTAACCCCCACCCCCCTGAGCCCCTGCCTATGGTTTGCCAGTGCTCATCCAATCACAGGGCTCAGGATCCTTGAACCAAACCAATCAGATCCAGGATTGGAGGAGTAAATCATTTACTGGAGTTATTATACGCCAACATTGTGCACTGGGATACAACCATTGCTTCAAATAACAAAAACCTCCACAGACAAAAATTCATGCCATGTTTCAACAAAGTATAAAAAATTATTTTCCTCAGAAACAAATAACGCCAAGACATTTGCAGATTGCTTGATAGTAAATATAACTGGCTTGCAATTTTGTCTCTCCTTTGTCTACAACTCAGCTGCACTTGTTTGAAGTTCATCCCACTGTTGGCCTGTGCCTTATCAATGGAAGGAACAATCTCTTCCCAGTCTGTAGCAAATCAAGACTGTGCCCTTTCTGATGTGTCATTTTGTAGTGAACACAGCAAAGCTGTCTCTCTGTGTACTGACAGGGTGCTTCCTGCAAACAAACCTGTTCAATCCTTCTGAAGCTGTGGCCTCACTGTAATTTTACCTTTGATATGTCTGTGATAACAAAATAAAAAGAACGAGTGAAGAGAAGAGTCACTGCAGCTGAGTGGAGTCTGGAGCTGATTATAAAAATAACAAATATTATCATATTAATCGCTTGAATGGGTTTTTGTGTAAACTCTTGGATTTGTCATTTTTCCCCTAATCAGTCGAACCTCTATGAATCATGTCCTTGTTGAAAATAAGATGAATTAAATATAACTTTGAATGAGAAACTGCTGCCTTAATTCTGGATGTGTAGCCTGGAGCCTTGCTTAATAGAACAGCAGCATGAGAGCAGGGATCCATTCTAGGCTAGTAATTAGCTCATTCTATTCTCTTTTGCTCTCTCTGTCTCTCTCTGTCTCTCTCTGTCTCTCTCTCTCTCTTTCTCTCTCTCTCTCTCTCTCTCTGTCTCTCCCCTCTCTCTTTTTCTCTCTCTTGCTCTCTCTCACTCTCTCTCTGTCTCTCCCCCTCTCTCTCCCTCTTTCTCTCTCTCTCTCTCTCTACCAAAGGTGCAACCAGACTGAAATAACCCACACAAAAACAAGCTTTTTCCCTCTCCCACCAGCACTTTCTTTGCCTGCACATATTCAGTCTCCTGGAGGTTTTGATTCAATGCTCCCATGACAAACTTCCGTCACTCAAAACTTTCTCCCCACTCCATTATCTTATCCTTTTTATGTGGGGCAATTCTTGGGCTTGCAGGTTGACTACAGAAAGCAGTGGAATGGTAGTGGGGCTGGAATGCAGGTTTGCCAATACCTGGCCTCAATGAGTGCCCATGGACAGAATAAATAAATCATCCCACAGCCTCCCTGAAGCAGCTGTTCCTCTTTTAGCAAAAAACAACCATATGGTGTGGTCAGAATTCATTGGCGTGATCCCTTCAGTGAAACGAAAACCCCATGAAGGCAATCCAAGAACAGTAAACCTTTCAACTAGCAGTCCACCACGAATTTAAGTGGCAGCTGGCCGAACTTTGATTCAAAAACACTAACCTTGACCCACCAAGAACACTTTCAGTGTTCAAATTACTTTCTGATCGTGTTTAAATCCGTCAGGGCTGATGCTTTCAGAAGATTAATAAATTAACTTTATTTTATAACCCGTACTTCATGCTAAATAGTGTACAGGGTGCTAAGTTGTGAAGTAATTTATAGCATCCTTTATTTGCCGCATAGCTTTGGATATCCAAGCTTTTGGCTCTGGTATTAGTTCTTAACCATTATTATTTCTTCTAGCTTTCCTTTAATATACAGTCTGTGATGAGACTGAAGACACTGGCAAAAGGTTATACTTTCCCCCTGTTTACTTTCACCATATCTACTTTCACCCTGTTTCAGATTGGTTGTCATGGTTGCTATGGGGTCCTTTGTATGTGCAGACAGATCAAAGACCGTCACCTGCCTGGAAAGTGATGACACCGCTAAGGAGTGGCATGCTAACGTGGTGGTTAGCATAATGCGTTATGGTGCCAACGATCTGAAGATTGGGGTTCCATTCCCACTGCTGTCTGTATGTTCACCCTGTCACGCATGGGTTTCATTTGAGTGCTCTTGTTTCCCCCACATTCCAAGATGTACGGGTTAGGGTTTGTATGTTGTGGGCAGGCAACGTTGGCACTGGAAACATGGTGACACTTGCAGGCTGCCCTCAGACTGTGCTAGTCATTGACTGACACAAATGACACATTTCATTGTATGTTTCGATGTTTCAACATACTGTACATGTGACAAAATATTGCTGAACTTAATCATAATCTTAATGTTTAAGAATACCAGGTAGTATCCCTTTGGGTCTGATTCTGGAGGATGGCTGTGGGACAGCAAAAATTCCTTGCATCTAGGGTTACCAACTGTTCCGTATTAGCTGGGACATCCCGTATTTTGGGCTAAATTGGTTTGTCCCATACGGGGCCGCCCTTGTCCCGTATTTCCCCCGCCAAAGTAGAGTGTTCCTATGAAATGGTGTAAAGTGAAGAAGCAATTACCATTAATTTATATGGAAAAATTTTTGAGCATTTCCAGACCCAAAAAATAACCTACCAAATCATACCAAATAACACATAAAACCTAAAATAACACTAACATATAGTAAACAGGAATGATATGATAAATACACAGCCTATATAAAGTAGAAATAATGTATATACAGTGTAGTCGGGAAGATTAAGCCAAAAGCGATTTTTAGAAAAAAATCAGCACGTACATGCATGTGCACACAGGTGCCCGCGCAAGGCTTCATGGTCATGGTAGTCTATCTCGAGGTAAACACAAGTGTCCCATATTTGACTGCTACTTTTGTCCCTTATTTGGGAGTGAGAAAGTTGGTAACCCTACTTGCATCTCTTTTATTCGGCCGTGAGCTTGTGTCATGTGGTCACAGGAAGTGAGATCGATGGGAAATCCCTGGGAATCAAGGCAGGAAAGAGGATATGCTGACAGTGTAGTAGTTAAGGCAACACTATTACAGTCAGAGTTCAGAGTTCAGTCCCAGCACAATTCCGTAAGGAGTCTTTGTACATCCTCCCCGTGGATTGAGTGGAGCTCGTCTGGGTGATCCGGTTTCCTCCACAGTCCAAACACAAACTGGGTGGGTTAATTGGTCATTGTAAATTGCCCTGTGATTAGGTTAGGGTTAATCAGATTTGTCGGGGGTTTCTGGGCTGGTGCAGCTCGAAGGACTGGGAAGGGCTACTCTACACTGTGTCCCTAAATGAATCAATAAGTCATTGAACAGCTCCCCCCCCCACGAATTAATATCACCATGGTGATTAGAATCAGAATCAGGTTTATTATCACCAGCATGGGTCATCAAATTTGTTAACTTAGCAGCAGCAGTTCAATGCAGTACATAATATACAAACATTTGTGGAAGAAAAATAAATAAATAAATAAATCAATCAATCAATCAATCACAGTATATGTATGTGTAAGGCTATAGACAAACCCTTCTCCTCAGTGTCTACGGAAACCCCGCAACCAGCCAACTACGTAAACCTGTTTATGTGGAGGCTGCATCAACGTCCAATTCACAGGTCAGACAGAAGACCATAAGCGGTTAAATACGTACACTTTATAAATCTTACTGCGAATATCAGTTAACAAAGAATACACCCTGAAAGAATAAAACAAAGAAAGGCACAAAAGTTCAAATAGAGTTTTAAAAGTCAGTGCACTTCAGGTTCCGTTGGAGCTCAATATCCCGCTGAACCTCGACCCTGTGTCCTCGGCCTCCGATGACCCGCACGGGACCACTCCTCGAGTAGTCTACCAGAGCGCCTCCGAATGCAAACTTCCTCTGTCTTCTGCGTCCGAAAAACCTGCCAAACCACACGGTCCCCAGCCATATGAGACAGAATATCACCCACAAAAAGAATAACATGGACACTCATTGGTTCGTTTTTCCCCTTATCAATAATATAACCCAAACAAGTAAAAGAAAGAACTCCTTACGTCGCAGTTATTATTACAGAGAAGCCATTTTAGACACCTCAGCAGCCTGTGTAACCAAGACCCAGTTACATATGTTGAATAGATTAAAAATCATGTAAAAAACAGAAATAATGTATATTTTAAAAATGAGGTAGTGTTCATAAGTTCAATGTCCATTTAGGATGGCAGAGGGGAAGAAGCTGTGCGTTCAGGCTTCTGTATCTCCTACCTGATGGTAACAGTGAGAAAAGGGCATGCCCTGGGTGCTGGAGGTCCTTAATAATGGACGCTGCCTTTCTGAGATACCGCTCCTTGAAGATGCCCTGGGTGCTTTGTAGGTTGGTACCCAAGATGGAGCCGACTAAATTTACAACCCCCTGCAGCTTCTTTTGGTCCTGTGCAGTGGCCCTCTCCCACATCAGACAGTGATGCAGCCTGTCAGAATGCTCTCCGTGTTACAATGTCATGGTTACAGTAGGTGGTGTTGTAGTGAGGGTAGTGGCTGACACGGATGGGAGGGGTGCTCATTAATGGGTCTCAGCATATCCAAGGCCATAGAACCACCGAACATGGACACAGGCTGTTCAGTCTGACTCAAAGTCAAAGTCATGTTTATAATCACATGCCCCAATACCTATGTGGACAGGTGTAATGGGAATCTTATTTACAGAACATTCACAAGCAAAACATCAATTAACAACATAAACTAGACAAAATTCTGCAAGAAAGAACACAATTAGGGCAATGAAAAAATCAAAGTCCACCCTCATGCAAATTGGTCTTGGTGTTGATATGCTGAAGTGTGGGATACTGGATCTCTTTCCGGATAACTAGGCCCATTGCTTGGTTCAACTCCCTCACTGGTTACAGGGCTCTTCCAAGGATCGTTTCTTCCTCACAGAAGCGTCACGCTCCCTGAGGAGAGGAAGTTACTTGTGATTGTAGCTGATTACACGAGACAGTCAATAGAAGTGGCCCAGTAGCAAAGTAGCTCACAGCACTTGTGATCACCAGAAGGGGTCAATTCCTGCCTCTGTCAGAGAGGTGCTTGTGCATTCTCCCAATTTCCTGTGAAGTCTCCTTCAGCATCAGTGAGTTGTGGGCTTGGCATGCTGGTGCCAGCAGTGTGGCAATCCTCTGACAGTGTTGCCTGTTGGCACAAAACAACACATCTCACTACAGTGTGTCTTGCTGTTGCAGTATATGTGACAAGTAACGGTAATCTTCTGTTGTATCTTGTACTGGAAAGCAAGGATTGCCTTCAGTTCCTGAACATCAATTTCTCCAGTTTCAGGTACACTTCTCCCTCTTGTCCCATGTCTCCCAGATCCTCTCCTGATCTATTCAGATCTTCCGACACTAACCCCATCTCCCACACATTCATCCAACTAGTTCCCCTTCCCCAATGTTCCGATCTGCCTTCCCCCTTGTTACCTTGTGGTATTTCCACTGTTCCCTCCTCCGTCTGCCTATCACCCCTTGTCACTGGGATCCACACTACCAGCTGACAGCTCCTAGTCCAGCACCTCATTATATCGTTTATCTTTCAGCCTGGCTCAAATGTTTCTGAACACTGACTGTTCATTTCTCTCCATCGATGCTATCTGACCACTGAGTTCCAGAATCTTCTTTATTGAGTGCTCGCAGTTACTGCTGTTGAACAGTACACTGACCCATCTTGTTAATGCAGCAGCTGTGGGTCCTTGGAAGCTTGTAATACCTTTTACTCCCCACTCGTACTGTGCACGGGAATGTTGTAATTCCTTTTATTCCCCACTTGTACTTGTGCACGGGAATGTTGGGCAGTGGCTGTTTAGGTGCCAGGACTGTTTATTGCCGACCCTGTGCCCTGGAACTGTACGTGGAGGGAACATCGTGCAATTTAGGAGGGATTGAAACAAGAAAATCTGCAGATGCTGAAGGAACTCAGCAGGCCAGACAGTGTCTATGGAGATGAGGAATCAGCTGGTGTTTTGGGCTGAGACCCTTCAGGATCCTGATGAAGTGTTTCGATGATGTGTAGAGTCCTGCCAAAAGGTTTCAGCCTGAAACCACGACTGTATTTTGTGTGTGTTGTTAGGAAAGATTGAAGTGCTTGTGAGAGTTCCAACAGAGTGATTGGACATGGGTTCCAACTATAGAAAAAAATGTTCGATGGTCCAGGGAAAACAATTTACCCAGCCAGTGCCATTAACGAGGAGCTTTGCAAGATTTGTTCAAGCTACAGTCAGGTTCTTTGTCAATGTGCAGTAGATTGTAAACGCTGGAGGGCAGAGCGTGTGGCAACAAAGCTCTCCAATAAAGGGATGTAGTGCAGCAGAAGAGGGCCAGGCTGACCAACAGGCAGATGAGTCGTGGCCTGAATGGGTCTTCTGGAAAGCAATATGTAATAAGTGGGTGTCACAGAAAGACACTGATACTTGTTCATCATTGTCACAAGTACCGAGACACAGTCAAAAGCGTTCTATGAGAGGATATGAGGGGATATGAGAGGATCATGGGACTTCTCTAACTTCCGCTAATGCCCCACCTCCCCCTCGTACCCCATCCGTTATTTATTTTTATATACACATTCTTTCTCTCACTCTCCTTTTTCTCCCTCTGTCCCTCTCACTATACCCCTTGCCTATCCTCTGGGCTTCCTCCTCCCCCTTTCTTTCTCCCTGGGCCTCCTGTCCTACGATCCTCTCATATCCCTTTTGCCAATCACCTGTCCAGCTCTTGGCTCCATCCCTCCCCCTCCTGTCTTCTCCTATCATTTTGGATCTCCCCTACCCCCTTCCACTTTCAAATCTCTTACAAACTCTTCCTTCAGTTAGTCCTGACGAAGGGTCTCGGCCCGAAATGTCGACTGTACCTCTTCCTAGAGATGCTGCCTGGCCTGCTGCGTTCACCAGCAATTTTGATGTGTGTTACATACATTAATATGCAGGACAGCATAGTTTTCAGCATTCTCATTGGGTAGGAGGTGGATCAGGACTGGTGATGGTGTACTCATTGGTGAATATTTGACATGATTTATTTGTGCAAGGAAATGACAGGTTTATAGTGGTAAACTATCACCACAAACAATGAAGAAGCGAGCAAAGACAAAGGCAAGTGTGAGACATACCCTGCTGTTGAGCTGCAAAATCGACACACTTGGAGTTGGAGCTGTGCTGGTTGGAGTGAAAAATTCGGTGGGGAGAAGACAGGACAGAAAGTTCTGATGCCCATACAGCAAACCCAGGTGCGAGAGCGGACCACTCCAAACACCCAGCTGATTTGGAGAGGTCGAGAATGGCTTCTTTGGTGGCAAAATCTAGGTCCAAAGTAAATTATTGGATGGTGTTCAAGGCCTGGAGTGATTTCCCACAGAGATGCTTGAGCCGTAATGCGAGGTGCAATAAGCTGTTCGAGCAATCTAAATGCTGACCGAGATAGACTGCTAGGCAGGTTGTTGCATCGCTCTGGGTGTCAAGCCGATTTGGAGAGGTCAAGAATAGCAAAATGTAGGCCTGGAATAATTTGCTACAGCGGGATGAGGCTTAGTGTGAGGTTCAGACAATTTAGATGCTGGGCCAGATAGACCAGGGGCTCCTCTCTCTGAAACGCTAAGGCTGTGAGACTTTCCCGGTTGCTGTGCTTCGTGTCAGCGGACTTTGCGGCGATTTGCCCCATTAATATGATGAACTGAATACCGAGGCTTTGGGCCTACTCCAGGCTTCTCCAGGGATTGGGATCTAAGGACTCGATTCGGTTCGGAATGCTCTTGTTTTCCTTCCTCCTATGGTTTACATGATTTCTTTTGTGTTTCTTTTCTCTGGCTCTGTGGGCGCTGGGGGTGGGGTTAGTCTTATTTTTTAATTGGGTTCCTTGTTTTGCGACTGCCTGTAAGCAAACAAATCTCAAAGTTGTGTAATTTATACATTCTTTGATAATAAATGCACTTCGAATCTGAATATTTCCTTTCCAAAGAGGAAACAGTGCAGTGCACATAGTGTAAGGGTACCTTTAAAAGTTGTATGATTTTCAAGCATGGTTGTACTTAATCCTGCTGTTTAACAGAGAGGACTGCCTTCAATAAAGGATGTTTTGTTGATAACTCCACCATTGTTAGTTGTTGAATCAGCAGCAACATTAAAGCGCCTACTGCATCTACAAGGTCGAGTCCCTCAGAACGACACCGCAGGACCTGCTGAGGTTTTTGCACTTACACATCTGTTGTGGGAATTGAAATCCCAACCTCCTCACCTGCAGGTAAATGTGCTACCTCCCACTCATAAGAACTGTAACCCAAGACAATATTACTGCTTCGTTAATGCGAACATCACCTGCATTACGTCAGGTGGAACGCTGTCAACTGGCACCGTCCCGACCGCAGGAGAACGTACAGAGGGACGCGCTGAAGCTTGCTGCAGGCATCACTAAGGCTCGGTGGGGAAGGCCCCCACTATAGGTTCCTTTACAACTTCATTTGGAGAGCTGGAGTTGGGTGCAATTGGAATTTGAAAAGGGTTACTATTTTCACATGTACTGGGTACGGAGAAAAGCTCGCCTTGTATACGGTGCATAGAAACATAGAAAAACTACAGCACAATACAGGCCCTTCAGCCCACAAAGCCGTGCCGAACGTGTCCTTATCTTAGAAATTAGCTAGGGTTACCCATGGCCCTCTGTTTTTCTAGCTCCATATACCTATCCAGGAGTCTCTTAAAAGCCTCTATTGTATCCACCTCCACCACCGTTGCCGGCAGCCCATTCCACGCACTCACCACTCTCTGCGTAAAAAACCTACCCCTATACAGAGGAGGTACATCTCCTCTGTACCTATTTCCAAGCACCTTAAAACTATGCTCTCTCATGCTAGCCATTCCGGCCCTGGGAAAAAGCCTCTGACTATCCACACGATCAATGCCTCTCATCATCTTATACACCTCTATCAGGTCACCTCTCATCCTCCATCCCTCCAAGGATGAAAGGCCAATTTCATTCAACCTATTATCATAAGGCATGCTCCCCAATCCAGGCAACATCTTTGTAAATCTCCTCTGCACCCTTTCTATGGTTTCCACATCCTTCCATTAGTGAGGTGATCAGAAATGAGCACAGTTCTCCAGGTGCGGTATGACCAGAGTCCTATATAGCTGCAACATTACCTCTCAGCTCCTAAACTCAGTCTCACGATTGATGAAGGCCAATGAACTGTATGCCTTCTTAACCACAGTGTCAACCTGCTCAGCAGCTTTGAGAGTCTTATGGACTCGGACCACAAGATCCCTCTGATCCTCCACACTGCCAAGAGTCTTACCATTAATACTACATTCTGCTGTCATATTTGACCTACCACAATGAGCCACCTCACATTTATCTGGGTTGAACTCCATCTGCCACTTCTCTGCCCAGTTTTGCATCCTATCAATGTCTCGCTATAACGTCTGACAGCCCTTCACACTATCCACAACACCCCCAACCATTTCATCATCAGCAAATTTACTAACCCATCCCTCCACTTCCTTGTCCAGGTCATTTATAAAAATCACAAAGAGTAAGGGTCCCAGAACAGATCCCTGAACCACACCACTGGCACCGACCTCCATGCAGAATACGACCCGTCTGCAACCACTCTTTGCCTTCTGTGGTCAAGCCAGTTCTGGATCCACAAAACAATGTCCCCTTAGATCCCATGCCCCCTTACTTTCTCAGTAAGCCTTGCATGAGGTACCTTGTCAAATGCCTTGCTGAAATCCATATACCCTACATCTATTGCTGTACCCTAATCAATGTGTTTAACATCCTCGAAAAATTCAATCAGCGTTGTAAGGCATGACTTACCATTCACAAAGCCATGCTGACTATACCTAATCATACTATGCCTCTCCAAATGTTCATAAATCTTGCCTCTCAGGATTTTCTCTATCAACATACCAACCACTGAAGTAAGACTCACCGGTCTATAATTTTCTGGGCTATCTCTACTCCCTTTCTTGAATAATGGAATAACATCCACAACCCTCCAATCCTCCAGAACCTCTCCCGTCCCCATTAATGATGCAAAAATCATCGCCAGAGACTCAGCAATCTCCTCACTTGCCTCCCACAGTAGCCTGGGGTACATCTTGTCTTATCCAACTTGATGCTTTCCATAAGGTCCAGGACATCCTCTTTCTTAATGTGTATATGCTCAAGCTTTTCAGTCCACTGTAAGTCATCCCCACAATCGCCAAGATCCTTTTCCGTAGTGAATACTGAAGCAAAGTACTCATTAAGTACCTCTGCTAACTCCTCCAGTACCATACACACTTTTCCACTGTCACATTTGGTTGGTCCTATTCTCTCACGTCTTGTCCTTTTGCTCTTCACATACTTGTAGAATGCCTTGCGGTTTTCCTTAATCCTGTCCGCCAAGGCCTTCTCATGGCCCCTTCTGGCTCTCATGGTTTCATTCTTAAGCTCCTTCCTGCTAGCCTTATAATCTTCTAGATCTCTATCATTACCTAGCCTTTTGAACCTTTTATAAGCTCTTTTTTTCTTCTTGACTAGATTTACAACAACCTTTCTACACAACTGTTCCTGTACCCTACTATCCTTTCCCTGTCTCATTGGAATGTACGTATGCAGAACTCCATTTGCCACATTTCTTCCATACATTTCCCTGAGAATATCTGTTCCCAATTTATGCTTCCAAGTTCTTGCCCGATAGCTTCATATTTCCCCTTACTCCAATTAAATGCTTTCCTAACTTGCCTGTTCCTATCCCTCTCCAGTACTATGGTAAAGGAGTAGAATTGTGATCACTATCTCCAAAATGCTCTCCCACTGAGAGATCTTGTCATGATCCGGTCCGTGAAGTCGGTATTCCGGTTCACAGTCCGGTCCATCGATCCGTATTCCAGGTTTTCTGGTTTTCCCTTGTCCTGTTGTGTACCTTAATTGAGGCACATGATTCTGATTTTGGGCTGGCTACATAAATATCTCCTGGGTTCAGCTTCATTGGCTGGACTTGACTCTTCTCTTCTCCTCGGCTGCTACCTTTCGCCTGAAGCCTTGCCTGTGTCCTTGCCTATTCTCGCTGTCAAGTTCTACCACTGGAGCAAGACTGGAGCCTTGCTGTGTCTAGATAAGGAACTGTCTTTCGTTGTTTGGAACCGTCTCTGTGTCCATGCCTTCGCTAGGTAGGTCTGGCTGTTTGCCGCTACCTTCTGTTGGGAACTGTCTCTCTGTCCATGTCTTTGCTAGGTAGGTCTGGCCATTTGCTGCTACCTTTTATTCGGGAATCTCGTCATTTTCAGCATTCTGTGTATGAGTCCTGGCCCTTTGTCCTGTTCCCAAGGAGGGGTCCCAGCTCTGTGTTCTGCGTTCCTGTCTCCCAAGACCAAGGCTCTGTGTTCTGCGTTCCTGTTCTCCCTCGACCATGTCAAGGCTTCGGGGTCTTGTCCTGTCCTTGTGCCTCGCCCAGCCCAGGAGTACCTCGTCCTGCCCTGTAAAGCCTCAAAGAATCCAAGCCTCATTCAGTCCTGTAGCAAGGTTCTTCGAGTCTCCGGCTCGCAGTCCAAGCCCAGGCTCCTAGTTCCCAGTTCCTTATCCTGGTCCTGTTTGCCTAGCCAATGTCCTAGCCCAAGTCTGTGTTCTTGTCCCAGCTCCTATTCAAGTCCTGTTCCTAGTACTTCAGTGTCTGTGTCTTGCATTTGGGTCTGCCTCCAACGCCCACCTTATGACACATCTGACACCTGACTGGGTTCATTTTCCAATACCAGATCAAGTACAGCCTCTCCTCTTGTCAGCATATTGACATATTGTGTCAAGAAACTTGCCTTAACATACCAAACAAACTCCAACCCATCTAAACCATTCGCTGTAGGGACATGCCAATTGTTATTTGGGAAATTAAAATCTCCCCACCACAACAAACCTGTTATTATTACACCTTTCCAGATTCTGTCTCCCTGTCTGCTCCTCGGTATCCCTTTTACTATTGGGTGGTCTATAACACACACCCAGTAGAGTTATTGCCCCCTTCCTGTTCCTAACTTCCACCCACAGAGACTCCGTAGACAATCCCTCCATGTCTTCCACCTTATCTGCAGCCGTGACACTATCTCTGATCAACAGTGCCATGCCCCCACCTCTTTTGCCTCCCTCCCTGTCCTTTCTGAAAACACCTAAAGCCTGGCACTTGAAGTAACGATTCCTGTCCCTGAGCCATCCAAGTCTCTGTAATGGCCACCACATCATAGCTCCAAGTACTGACCCGTGACCTAATCTCATCGGCTTTGTTCATAATACACCTTGTATTAAAATAGACACATCTCAAACCATTGGTCTGAGTGCATCCCTTCTCTATCACCTGCCTATCCTCCCTCTCACACTGTCTCCAAGCTTTCTCTATTTGTGAACCAACCGCCTCTTCCTCCGTCTCTTCAGTTTGGTTCCCACCCACACCCCCCAAGCAATTCTAGTTTAAAGTCTCCCCAATAGCCTTAGCAAATCTCCCTGCCAGGATATTGGTCCTCCTGGGATTCAAGTGCAACCCGTCCTTTTTGTCCTGGTCACACCTGCCCCAAAAATGTCCCAATGATGCAATGTTCATACAGATTAACTCATTACACAGAGTGTCGTGGTAGTACCAATTAAAACAAGAACAGCAAACAGGATAGAGTGTCACAGTGGAGGAAGAGTGCAGTGCAGGTGGACAATAAGGTCATACTGAGGTAGATTGTGGGGAAGCCCTTCAAACAGTTTTGTCTCAGGGAACCATGTGTGTGAGAATCACAATGAAACATTAACAGTTTATTCCTCTCCATGGATGCTGCCTGATTTGCCTGATTCCTCCGGCATTTTGTGTGTTTTACTCAGCAGGTGCATCATCTGCGGAATCCCTTTGTTTATGATGGCAATGGCTCTATGTTTATGCTTTTAAGAAATTACATGAATGAGTGTAAGAACCACGAATGTAAAAGTTCTATTCATGGTTTATTCATCTGTATTTGTATTTTTATTACGAATGGTCCATATCTGAAAATTTTAAGAAAATCACCTCATTTCAGTGTCAGCAAAGTCCATTGTGATTATTTAAGCACAGTGTTGAAGGAGAGGTTGACAGCGATTGACTGCCCAGCTGCTAACTGAACCCAAATTCTGGACTCCCCATGGAGACCCACGTGATGAGGTAAAGTCTGGATTTACCACAGAAGTGCAGGAAGTTTAAAGTCTCTGACTCATCCAGAGCACAAAAACACACCCTTCCAGACCAGCAGCCACCCACTTACACATCCTGCACAAATTCCATTATTTTCTCCCCACTTTCTTATCAACTCCCCACAGGGTCTCCCCGTCACTTAAACAGAGGAGGCAATTTACTCTGGCAAACTAACTGGTCTCTGGAGTTGTGAGGCTGCAGTTCCTTTAACTCTGCAGAGTTTGGGGCCATGGTCAGTGTAGGAAAAAGTCTGTGCCCATGGGAGAGTGTGGGGACACAGTCTGGGCCATGGGAGAGTGTGGGGACACAGTCTGAGGCCATGGACGAGTGTGGGGACACAGTCTGTGCCCATGGATGAGTGTGGGGACACAGTCTGGGGCGATGGGCAAGTGTGGGGACACAGTCTGGGGCGATGGGGAGTGTGGGGACACAGTCTGTGCCCATGGACGAGTGTGGGGACACAGTCTGTGCCCATGGACGAGTGTGGGGACACAGTCTGGGGCGATGGGCAAGTGTGGGGACACAGTCTGGGGTGATGGGGAGTGTGGTGACACAGTCTGGGCTATATGGGAGAGTGTAGGGACACAGCCTGGGCTGTATGGGAGAGTGTGGGGACACAGTCTGGGCCATGAGAGAGTGTGGGGACACAATCTGGGGCGCTGGGGAGTGTGGGGACACAGTCTGGGGCGCTGTGGAGTGTGGGGACACAGTCTGGGACATGGGAGAGTGTGAGGACACAGTCTGGGGCACTGGCGAGTGTGGGGACAGAGTCTGAGTCATGGGAGAGTGTGGGGACACAGTCTGGGACCATGGGCAAGTGTGGGGACACAGTATGGGGTGATGGGGAGTGTGGGGACACAGTCTGGGGCCATGGGCAAGTCTGGGGACACAGTCTGGGCTATATGGGAGAGTGTGGGGACACAGTCTGGGGCCATGGGCAAGTGTGGGGACACAGTCTGGGGCGATAGGGAGTGTGGGGACACAGTCTGGGGTGCTGGGGAGTGTGGGGGCAGAGTCTGGGCCATGGGTGAGTGTGGGGACACAGTCTGGGGCGCTGTGGAATGTGGGGACACAGTCTGGGACATGGGAGAGTGTGGGGACACAGTCTGTGGCGCTGGGGAGTGCGGGGACAGAGTCTGAGTTATGGGAGAGTGTGGGGACACAGTCTGGGGCCATGGGCAAGTCTGGAAACACAGTCTGGGCTATATGGGAGAGTGTGGGGTCACAGTCTGGGCCATGGGCGTGTGTGAGGACACAGTCTGGGCCATGGACGAGTGTGGGGACACAGTATGGGCCATGGGAGAGTGTGGGGACACAGTTTGGGGCCATGGGCGAGTGTGGGGACACAGTCTGGGACCATGGCGAGTGTGGGGACACAGCCTGGATCATGAGAGAGAGTGGGGACACAGTCTGTGCCATGGGTGAGTGTGGGGACAGAGTCTGGGGTGATGGGGAGTGTGGGGACACAGTCTGGGCCATGGGAGAGTGTGGGGACAGAGTCTGGGGTGATGGGGAGTGTGGGGACACAGTCTGGGGCGATGAGAAATGTGGGGATACAGTCTGGGCCATGGGAGAGTGAAGGACACAGTCTGGGACCATGGGCAAGTGTGGGGACACAGTCTGGGGCGATGGGGAGTGTGGGGAGACAGTCTGGGGCCATGGGCAAGTCTGGAAACACAGTCTGGGCTATATGGGAGAGTGTGGGGTCACAGTCTGGGCCATGGGCGTGTGTGAGGACACAGTCTGGGCCATGGACGAGTGTGGAGACACAGTATGGGCCATGGGAGAATGTGGGGACACAGTCTGGGGCCATGGGCGAGTGTGGGGACACAGTCTGGGACCATGGCGAGTGTGGGGACACAGCCTGGATCATGAGAGAGAGTGGGGACACAGTCTGTGCCATGGGTGAGTGTGGGGACACAGTCTGGGCCATGAGAGAGAGTGGGGACACAGTCTGTGCCATGGGAGAGTGTGGGGACAGAGTCTGGGGTGATGGGGAGTGTGGGGACACAGTCTGGGCCATGGGAGAGTGTGGGGACAGAGTCTGGGGCGATGGGGAGTGTGGGGACACAGTCTGGGGCGATGAGAAATGTGGGGATACAGTCTGGGCCATGGGAGAGTGAAGGACACAGTCTGGGACCATGGGCAAGTGTGGGGACACAGTCTGGACCATGGGAGAGGTTGAGGACACAGTCTGGGCCATGGGAGAGTGTGGGGACACAGTCTGGTCCATGGGAGAGTGTGGGGACAGAGTCTGGGGCGATGGGGAGTGTGGAGACACAGTCTGGGGCAATGAGAAATGTGGGGATACAGTCTGGGCCATGGGAGAGTGAAGGACACAGTCTGGGACCATGGGCAAGTGTGGGGACACAGTCTGGACCATGGGAGAGGTTGAGGACACAGTCTGGGCCATGGGAGAGTGCGGGGACACAGTCTGGGCCATGGGAGAGTGTGAGGATACAGTCTGGGCCATGGGTGAGTGTGGGGACAGAGTCTGGGGCGATGGGGAGTGTGGGGACACAGTCTGGGGCGATGAGAAATGTGGGGATACAGTCTGGGCCATGGGAGAGTGAAGGACACAGTCTGGGACCATGGGCAAGTGTGGGGACACAGTCTGGGCCATGGGAGAGTGTGGGGACACAGTCTGGTCCATGGGAGAGTGTGGGGACAGAGTCTGGGCCATGGGAGAGTGTGGGTACACAGTCTGGGGCCATGGGCGAGTGTGGGGACAGAGTCTGGGCCATGGGAGAGTGTGGGGACACAGTCTGGGACCATGGGCAAGTGTGGGGACACAGTCTGGACCATGGGAGAGTGTGGGGACACAGTCTGGACCATGGGAGAGGTTGGGGACACAGTCTGGGCCATGGGAGAGTGTGGGGACACAGTCTGGTCCATGGGAGAGTGTGGGGACAGAGTCTGGGCCATGGGAGAGTGAAGGACACAGTCTGGGACCATGGGCAAGTGTGGGGACACAGTCTGGGCCATGGGAGAGTGTGGGGACACAGTCTGGTCCATGGGAGAGTGTGGGGACAGAGTCTGGGCCATGGGAGAGTGTGGGGACACAGTCTGGGGCCATGGGCGAGTGTGGGGACAGAGTCTGGGCCATGGGAGAGTGTGGGGACACAGTCTGGGACCATGGGCAAGTGTGGGGACACAGTCTGGACCACGGGAGAGGTTGGGGACACAGTCTGGGCCATGGGAGAGTGCGGGGACACAGTCTGGTCCATGGGAGAGTGTGAGGATACAGTCTGGGCCATGGGTGAGTGTGGGGACACAGTCTGGGCCATGGGTGCGGGTGGGGACACATCTGGGGTCATGAGTGAGTGTGGGGACACAGTCTGGGCCATGGGTGAGTGTAAGGAGAGAGTTTGAACCATCTATCTATTGATTTAGAGGTATGGTGTGAAACAGGCCCTTCTGGTCCATTGCGACGCACCACCTAGCAACCCACCCATTTAACCCTAGCCTAATCACAACATGGCCAAGTGGTTAAGGCGTTCGTCCAGTTATCTCAAGGTCGCTAGTTTGAGCCTCAGCTGTGGCTGCGTGTTTGTGTTCTTGAGCGAGACACTTAATCACACATTGCTCTAGTCTGTGCGAGGAGTGGCTCCCCACACAGACTTCCAATCTGCACCTTGTAAGGCATGAAAATGCCCGATGCAGGCCTCTCATGGTCTGAGTCGACGTTCCCTAATCACACCGACCAATTGACCTTCTGTTGGACTGCGGAGACATTGGAGCAGCTGGGGGAAATATAAGGAGAATGTACAAACTCCTCGAGACCGTGCAGCTCTCAGTGACGTGCTGTAACCTGCTGTTTGAGTCTGTCCACTGCGAAGGTACGTGGACGTAAGGTCACTGTATTGTGTGGGAACGCCACCCTCTGGACAGCTTTCTTCCCCATGTATTTGATTTTTCATTGGCCTTTAGCAATATCAATTTCCCAATTTACTAAATATCTCTGGTGCTTGGGCTCCTCTTTACAATTACCATGAAGTAAGTTACCTAGTTTTTGAATGATTTTATTGATCAATTGCTATTACTTCAGCCTGCTCTTTGTGAAATCATTAGTAAAAGGAATCAAAACAAGGTGGCCTGATGGTAAGAGAGAAGTTGAGTTTCTATAATTTTGAATCTTTTTCACTGTTTTAATGCAAGGAAGGTGGTGGCCACTACATTCTTTTTAAATTTTCATTTGAGGGATTTAGGCTTCACAGACTGAGCCAGCACTCAGTTGACCTGCTGAATATTGAAAGGACTTGATAAAGTGGATGTGGAGTGGATGCTTCCTGTAGTGGGAGCGTCTTGGACCAAAGGACACTTTCTGAATAAAGGGATGTCTCTTTAGAACAGAGATGAGGAGGTACTTCTTTAGCCAGAGCCTGGTGAATCTGTAGAATTCATTGACACAGATGGCTGTGGAGGACAAGTCATTGGGTATACTTAAAGCAGAGGTTGATAGGCTCTTGATTTGTAAGAGCATCAAAGGTTACTGGGAGAAGGCAGGACAATGGGGTTGAGAGGGAAAATAAATCAGCCATGATAGAATGGTGGAGCAGACTCGATGGGCTGAATGGCCTAATTCTGTTGCTATGTCTGATAGTCTTCTCATTGGTAATTGCCCTTGAGAAAGTTGGGGGCGGGCTGATCCGCCTTCTTGAACCAGTGCAGTCCTTGGGCTGTGTGTGGCCACATTGCTGTTACAGAAGAGCTCTGGGATTTTGACCCAGCAATGGCAAAGGAATGTTTTCCAACATGTCTGTATTTCGGGTGTTGTTCTTATTGTTTGAACACACAAGTGACTGCTGCAGATGCTGGAATCTTGAGAAACACACGAAGTGCTGGAGGAACTCAGTCAGTCAGGAGGGGAGGGAAATGGACTGTTTGATGTTTTGGGTCTAGACCCTCCTACCAACAAAAGCGGACTGCGGTAAAACTGGTTATTCACATAAGATGTCAGAAACACAAGGAAACAGAAGCAGGAGAAGGCCACAACGCCACTCAAGCCTGTATTTGTATTCCGTATGATCATGGTCAATCTACCACAGGCTTCAACTGCTCCCCTAGGCCAGACCCCCACAGTCCCAAGTTCCCCAAAATCTACCTCAGCTATAGGCAATTTTAATGATCCAGCCTCAACAACACTTGGGGATAGGAACTTCCAGAGATTCGCAATCTGCAGAAAACAAATCATATGCACCATAAAATTCATGATGTTCTGCTACTCAATGATTCTGAGATTGCAATAATTTGGTACTACAGTGTCAAAGTCATCCATCTTCTGGGGTCCCTGTTGCCAGATGCGATTCACTGATAAGTTAATATCACATTTAATTCAATCTTGTTAAAATATATTGCACAAGGTGTTGAAATAATATCCGAAAGTCCAGAAAAATCTGCTAATCCAACATCACAAGTGTGCCAACTCATTGGACTATGACTACATCTTGTTTTAATTAACAGGCCCATCACCTTTAAACTGTGACCCTTATTGGACACAAATGGAAATCCGAGCCATTAAGATCCTGTATCTTTCAATACAATCGTTCCTCATTCTTCTTAACTCTAAAAAATACAAAACCAGTCTAGTTCAACTCTCATGTCAAGACTTAGCCTGGTGAACTGTCTCTAATATTATTATAGGTAAGAGGACCAAAACCAGGTGCAGTGCCTCAGGTGTGGCTTTTCCAATAGCTGTGTATTTGTTACAATTGGCAAGATGATAAACAAATAAAAAAAGCTGCTGATTTGGTTTTGATAAGAGGATTAGTGTCGGTTAGGGGATTACTATTCTCCTCTTCAATTAGAAAGTTCAGTTGAATGATTGTACCTCTAACAGTACAGCAAGCATTGCACAGGTAATGTTGGTTAGCAGTTCACCATGGAGATCGGGGAAGAATTAGGCATGGTAATTATGTGTCAAGGAGATGGCTGGAGAAATACACTCCCATTGGATGTGGTTTGTAGTTGTCAAATGTGGAACTCTTGCGTTGGATGGGATCTGGGATTTGCAAAGGAAAGTAAATAGACAAAAAGTCAACTGAGATCAGAAATAAAAACAGTCATGAAAAAGTTCAAAGCAAATTTATTACCAAAGTATATAGAGTGTCATGTAAAATCTTAGGCATATTAGCTATGTCTCCATGTACAACCCTGAGATTCATTTTCTTGTGGGCATTCTCAATAAATCTGTAAAACAGGGGTTCACAACCTGGGGTCCATGGACCACTTGCTTAGTGGTATTGGCCCATGGCATAAAAAACATTGGGAACCCCTGGTCTAGAAATACTACCCATAACAGAATCAGTGAAAGTCTTGCCAACTTCAGCATTCAACCAGTCAACATACCCAGCAAATACAAGAAAGAAATAATAATAAAATAAGCAATAAGTACCGAGAACGAGATGAAGAGTCTTTGAAAGTGAGTCCATTAGTTTCGTGAACATTTGAAGGAACCTAAAATAAAACACATGGGCTTAAACACTTGGTAAGACTCAATTTTTAATCCAATCGGTCTCATTGACTTCAATATAAAGTCCTTCAGGGGAAAGGGAAAGGCTGAACTCGCCATGCCAATCCCTTTTATTCTACTGTCACATTAGCTCTTGCATTTCGACCAGTTGTGAAAAGTTTACATTTCAAGTGTTATTCTTACCGATTGAAAAACTATCAAAGAAAAGCTGACTGAGGGAAATTTCTGTTGGTTTATTAGTTGACATGACTAAATAAATTACACATAGATAGATGAAAGCAGATCATTTGTTTTGCATGTTCTACACTCCAGGTGTCGGAGACTGTCAGAGCAACACACTCACAATGCTGGAGGAACTCAGCAGATAAGGCAGCATCTGTAGAAATGATGAAGGGTCTCAGCCCAAAACATCAACTGCTATTCATTTCTAGAGATGCTGTCTGACCTGCTGAGTTCCTCCTGCACTTTGTGTGTGTTACTCTGGATTTCTAGCATCTGCAGAATCTCTTGAGTTAGGTTGGTGATTGTACTTTATGTTGATTATAATTTTTTGAGCAAACCTATCTTCAAAATCTGTATTTCCATTAGAATATTAACATATTATGGATTTGCTTATTTGCATGTTTCTCAGATTTGTTTCTGGATGGGATTCTCCTTGTAGGCTGAATTATCATTACAGAACAATGTGGATGCAGCAGGTGAAGACTCCATCACACTGACGGCTTTTTTTGGGGAATGAAGGCTCAGTGTGCAATTTGTGTTGGAAGATCTTTAGTAAATCAGGACTGGATAATAGGAAGGTGGGAAGAAAGTGAGAGAGAGAAAGAAGGGGCAACAGAGAAGGAGGAGATGTGAGAGATTTGAGGGAGTGATGGAGAAAGGATGAGAAAAGCAGGGAAGAGGGATACTGTGGAGAAGAACAGGAGGAGGAGAAGAAACCGAGTTAAGGAAAAGCAGAAAGAAAGAACTAGAGCTGAAAGAAACATAGAAATATTCATTCTTTCACCATTTCCGAGTACCATGCAACAGGCTTCTAAAAGGTTACTGTGATATCATTAAAAATCATAACCATCTTTATGAAACACCCTCCAATCTCGTAAAGTCAAAGATTAAGAACTGAAAACACAAAACATTGCACACAGAATTGAACTATGGGATGGAAATGCACAATTTGTACAGAGATTAAACACAGTATCTTTGATTTGTTTCAAACGTTATTATGTAATTGATCACATTTCACATTTTGCAGACTTCAAGTCAACAAGAGTTGAGTGAGGTAGGGGTTCTCTCTTTGGAGTGAAGGTGGATGAGAGTGCACAAGATGGTGAGAGGCATAGATCGAGTGGTCACCAGAGACCTATTCCCCAGGGTGCAAATGGCTAACACGAGGGGGCATAATTCCAACATACTTAGAAGAAAGTATAGGGGTGATGTCAAAGAGAGGCTTCTTTACTCGGAGAGAGGTACGAGTGTGGAACGTGCTGCCGGGGTGGTGGTAGAGGCAGATACATTCAGGACATTTAAGAAACTCTTAGATAGCCAAATGGATGATAGAAAACTGGAGGGCTGTGTAGGAGGGAAGAATTAGATTGTTCTTAGTGGATGGATTTCTAGGAACAACCAACTGACAAGGCAGTGCTCTGTTAGGACAGACTGGAGAACTCGTCTAGTGAGGTGTTATGGGTGGAACTGAGAAATAAGAATGGTATGATCATGTTAACAGGACGATACTACAGACTACCCAACAGTCCCAGGGATTTAGAGGAACAAATTTGTAAAGAGATCACAGACCATTGCAAGAAACATAAGGTTGGTATAGTAGGTGATATTAAGTTTTACATATTGACTGGGAATTTCATTCTGTAGAAGGACTGGATGGGATAGAGTTTGTCAAAAGTGTTCAGAAAAGTTTCCTTCATCAGTACATAGAAATCTCAAAGAAAGAGTGTGTGATACTGGATCTGTTGTTAGGGAATGAGACAGAGCAAGTGACAAAAGTTTGTGTAGGGGAACACTTGGCATCCAGTGACAACAATGCCATCAGTTACAAAGTAAAGATGCAGAAAGATAGATCTGGTTGCGGGTTGAGATTCTGAAAAGGAGAAAGGCCAATTTTGATGGTATCAGAATCTTGCAAGTGTAGACTGAGACAGGCTGTTTTCTGACAAAAGCTTGCTTGGTAAGTGGGAGGCCTTCAAAAACAGAATTTTGAGAGTAAAAAGCTTGTACATGCCTGTCGGAGTAAAAGGAAAAGATAACAAGTGTAGGGAACCTTGGTTTTCAAGAGTTATTGAGGCCATGGTTAAGAGGAGCATAACAGGTATAGGCAGGTGGGACAAATGAGGTGCTTATGGAGTATAAGAAATGCAAGAGAACACTTACAAAATAAATCAGGAGGGTTAAAAGAAGGCATGAGGTTGTCCAGCAGACAAGGTGAAGGAGGATCCCAAGGGATTCTACAGATATGTTAAGAGCAAAAGGATTGCAAGGGACAAAACTGGTCCTCTGGAAGATCAGAATTGTAATCAGTGTGTGGAGCTGAAACAGATGGGGGAGATGTTAAATATTTCTGCATCTGTATTTGCTCAGGAGATGTCACAGAGTTTATAGAACTCAGGCAAAGTGGCATCAACTTCATGAACCCTGTACAGATTACAGAGGAGGAGGTGTTTGCTACCCTGAGGCAAATCAGGGTGAATAAATCTCCACGGTCTGACAAGGTGTTCCCTCATACCCTGTTGGAGGCAACTGCAGAAATTGCAGGGGCCTTAGCAGAGATATTTAAAACATCCTTAGCGACAGGTGAAGTATTGGAGGATTGGAGGACAGCCAATGTTGTTCTGCTGTTTAAAAAAGGCTCTAAACGGAATCCAGGAAATTATAGGCTGGTGAATCTGACGTCAATTGTTGGAAGGTATTGTAAGGGAGCAGATATATAAGTATTTGGATAGACATGGACTGATTAGGGACAATCAGTGTGGCTTTGTGGGTGGTAGGTCATATTTAACCAATCTTGTAGAGTTTTTTGAGGAAGTTACCAGGAAAATGGATGAAGGCAAGGCAGTAGATGTTGCCTACATGGACTTCAGCAGGTCCTTTGACCAGGCCAGCATAGGCGACCGGTCAAGAAGGTCAATCACTTGGCATTCAAGGTGAGGTAGTAAATTGGATTAGACTTTGGCTTTGTGGGAGAAGCTAGAGATTAGTAATAGATTGTCACCTCTCTGACTGGGGGCCTGTGACTAGTGGTGTGCCACAGGGACCAGTGTTGGGTCCTTTGTTGTTTGTCATCTTCATCAGTGATCTGGATGATAAACTGGTTAACTGGATCAGAAAATATGTAGTGGACAATGAGGAAGACTATCATGATTTGCAGAGCAATCTGCATGAGCTGGAAAATTTTGTTGAAAAATGGCAGATGAAATTTAATGCAGACAAATGTGAGATGTTGCACTTCAGTAGGACCAACCGGTGTAGATCTTACACAGGGCACTGAGGAGTGTGGTGGAATAAAGGGGTCTGGGTATACAGGTTCGTAATTCACTGAAAGTGGTGTGACAGGTAGACAGGTTTGTAAAGAAAGCTTTTGGCACATTGGCCTTCATAGAGCAAAGTAAAGAAAGGGTATGTTGCATCCAGAGTTTCTCCAGATAGCAGAGGATTTCCTTCCACACCTCTCTGACGTAGTGGGGAACCACGTACGAGGCAAGTTAGAGCAGTGGTTTGCCATTGCCTTCTGCCGGGTGAGTTTCCAAAGATATCACCAGCTCATAACCCAGCACGGATGGAAAGTGTGCAGGGGAGTCGGCTGGCTGGATTCAAACCCAGGACCTTTTGTCCGAAGTATTAACTACAAAAGATGGGATGTTATATTGAAGTTGTATAAGACGTTGGTGAGACCTAATTTGGAGTATTGTGTGCAGTTATAGTCACTTACCTACAGGAAAGATGTTAAAAAGCTTGAAAGAGCACAGAAAATTTTACAAGGATGTTGCCAAGTCTGAAGGACAAACTCAGGGCCTCAATAAGGAAAGACTGAATAGGTTAGTACTGTATTCTTTAGAAAGCAGAAGATTGAGAGGAAATTTGATAGAGGTATACAAAATTATGAGGCTCATAAACTGGTATACACAAGCAGGCTTTTTCCACCGAGGTTGGGTGGAACTAAAACAAGAGGTCATGGGTTAAGGGTGAAAGGTGAGAAGTTTAAGGGGAACATGAGGAGAAACTTCTTCACTCAGAGGGTCACGAGATTGTGGAATGAGCTGTCAGCACAAATGTATGGAGGCTTATGGTCCTGGAGCAGGTCAATGGGAGTAGGCAGTTTAAATATTTTTGTTATGGACTAGATGAGCCGAAGGGCCTGTTTCTGTGCTGTACTTCTCCATGACTCTCTGACAAAGAGGTAAATGAGCAACTTTCTGTCCCAGATGGCATTTGTTTACTTCAGACTAAAAAGCTAAATTAAAATGAAAAACTTCAAAAAACAGCAAATGGAAAAGTGATTATGGGGGAAAAAAAAGCTGTTTTGGAATTGGTATTATAATAATATCAAAGTTCAAAGTAAATTTATTATCAAAGTACCTGTATGTCACCATATACTATCTCGAGATTCATTTTCTTGCAGACATTCACAATAGATCAAAGAAATACAATAGAATCAATGAAAAACTACACAAAGACTGACAAACAACCAATGTGCACAAGACAAACTGTGCAAATACAAAAAATAATAATCATAATCATAATAAATTGCTTAAATAATATTACTGAGAGCATGAGGTGCAGTGTCCTGATGTTCAACAGGTTGCAGCATCAGCTCAGAGTTGAGGTGAGTGAAGTTATCCATGCTGGTTCAGGAGCCTTGTGGTTGAGAGTTAATAACTGTTCCTGAACTTGGTGCTGTGGGACCTGAGACTCCCGGACCTTCTTCCCGATGGCTTGGATAGTGAAGGCCTTCGATTATGTTAGTATTTGTAGCTTTAAAAGATTTGCTTCTGCGGTTTATGGCTGATATGACAGAAACCAAGTCTGATTTGACATTTGAGCAGTTATCCTAGTTTAGTTCCAGGATGTATTGAATGTCAGTGTGTGAGCTGAAAACTTATAAGTTTGGCCAAACAGTGACTTAGTGGATTTGCTTGCAGTTCATGAACAAATTCCAAGTCGTGATTATTTAGTTTCTGAATTGTCCACATGTTATCCACTGGCTTAGCAGGTAGAGGTTCACAATGATGATGTCATAGCCTCTGCCCTCTACTCCATCTGTCCTGCCTGGACGATGGGGCCTCATACGACCAGGATGCAGTTTATCAGCTTCAGCTGGGCATTTAATATGATCATTGCTTGGGAGCTGGTGGGGAAAGAGTCCCCTTTGGGTCTCAACACCACTCTCTGTAACTGGATCTTGGACTACTTGACAGGAAGACCACTGTTACTCTGTGTTGACAGTAACATCTTGAGCTCCATCACACTCGTTCACACCACTGATACATGACCGTACTGTTAGATCCAATTCCAACAGAATCAAGTTTGCTGATGTCACGACAGTGGTTGGCCTCATCAACGACGATGACGATGAGATGGCGTACAGAGAGAAGGCTGGTAGAATGGTGTGAGCACAATACTTGTGTCTCAGCATGGACAAGGCCAAAGAGATAACGATGCCATTTGAGAGGTGCAGACTGACCACTGTACTCTACTGCAGGTGCACCCTATCAGTGAGTTGCCTGTTGGTGGAGGAGCAGGATTTGGTGTGGATCGTGTTGCTGTCTGAGACAGAGAGGTGTCAGACCTGGTGTGCAAAGGGGAATGTGCAGTCTCATAGTGAGTTATTGCCTTTGTCTTTTTTCTTGTGATCAGAAGACACTGCTGGACATTGGCAACATAAAACGTGGTAAATCCAGTTCATTGGTGAGACCAGCAGAACAGCAGCAATGTGGTCTCAGTTATGGTGGGGACTGGGCCTCAAGCGGCAGTGCCACCTGTTTGCAGCCACTCAGGAGAGAGGTATCAGAGTCGGTGCTGGAAGAGGTGTGGCGTGGGTCTATGGTGGCATTGGTGCTGCCCCCAGTGTTTGCTTGGTGGAAGATAAACTGGATTGCGTTTGATTGCAGACAGCTGTGGGCTTGCTCTTGCCAATGCGTGCATGGACTCCGGGACGGGCTAGGTTATATTCTTTGTGTGATTGTATGTTTACTGCTATCTTATAAGTACCTTGTGCTGTGTGTGACTGTTCATACTATGCTTTGTATCTTGGCCCCAGAGTAACCCTGTTTTGTTAGCTGTATTCATGGGTGTTGATGTGTACTTGAATGACAATTAAACTTAAAACTGAACTTAAATGTTTTCACAGAATCTGAGGGAGAGTGGAGCAGTTTCAGTTTTCAAAAGACATGTTCAAGGGAGAAGGAGTGAGATTTAAGACAAAAATCTATATGAAAGTTGGTTATAACCTATCAGGTGTAAAGGAACATGTGTACGGACTGTTAGCAATGCACCTTATGGAACTGGGGCGAGCAAGGGCCATAGGACTGATAATGGGAGACTATGAGAGAGCAGTTTGAAGTTGGAGAACTTAATGTTCATTCCTGAAAGTTGCAAAGTACATAATGAAAAGATAAGCTATTGATAAAAAAAGCTGAGATGAATCCTGATGCACGGCCACGCTGTAACTGAAATGGTCCTATGCACGTAGCCTTTGTTGCCACGCAGCTAGAATAAAGACAAATGAGAAAAAGTTTACAAAACATGAAAGGTTTTCTTTTTGGTACTGTATTTCATTACACCCTTCAATTAATAAATAAAATCAAATATTTGTGATATTTCAATTTTCATTCTAAATATTCATAGTATGCACACTACAAAAAACGCATTAAAGTTACTGTAGTTTTCAGGTCATGTAAAAATTTCCTGCTCAGAGCAATGTTGGTCTGCGCAGCTGTAAACAAAAATTAGAGGGAAAGTTGGTCTCGGCCCAACATGTTGACTCTCTATTCCTCTCCACAGACGCTGCCTGACCTGCTGAGTTCCTCCAGCATTGTGTGCGTGTTGCATTAAATATTTTCTTGCAGTTTGCACTGAACCTCTCTGTGACTGTGGAGGAGGCCTTAGACAGACAGGCTGAAATGGGAGTGGGATTGAGACTTAACAGGAGGTTCAGGTTCTCCTGAGGACAGAGGGCAGGTGCTCCTCAAGGTGATCACCCAGCCTGTGTTCACATGATGAAGACAGTCCTAAACACCATTGAACCAGGGGAAGGTCAAAAGGCCAACAAACTATTTGCTGAAACTACTCACAGGGTCCAGCAGCGTCAGTGTGAGGAAAGGAATTGTCAAAGTTTCAGGTCGAAACCCTGCATCAGGGCACAACAAGGGTCAATCATTTTCTGAACAGATTGGAATAGAACTGGATAATGTTTTAAGGGAATCTCTATTTAGAAGGAAGCATTAATCTTTTCATAAAAGGGATCATATCTATATTTGAATGAAAAGAAATAGCATCTTGATAATATTCATGTTATAAAATCCTAATTTCCTGCCTCTGTTCCAACTGAACTATAATGATCAGTGAACTGGAAATGCCAGAAATTTTAGACAATTTTTGAAGGAAGCCTCAGGGTCATTTTGTATAGTGTTCGCAGATATAAAATTTTAACCCAGATAATGCCAACTCCCTCTAGTGGGCTGTGCTTTTCTGTGCCAGAGGGAAAAGATCATGTTCAAATCGCAGTGAAACTCACCAAGCAGCCACTTTCACAGTTGGTATTGGTATATCATTTGCAGATGTCCACAATACAGTGAAATGCTTCTTGACTTGCCATTCAGGCAGATCTTTCCATACAAGTTACATCAAGATAGTAAAAAGAAAACAGATTGCACAATAGAGTGTTACTGGTTAATTTAAATATTCACAAATAGAGACTTTTGTCAGCTTTCCAGCTGGATACAGATTTTGATTTTAACCGATGGTTCGATAACAAGCTCCACCATCTTCACTAGGGATGATGCCCGGGCACATCTAGTCCAGTGGTATTTATACCCCCGTAGTCTGTCCCTCCTGATTGGTTAGTCCTCATCCAATCAGATTTCCGCTCTCCCACCTTGTTTACAATCAAGTTCCAGGCCTTACTTAGAGCAAGACCTTCGCCTTTGTTAAAATTCTTTTCCTCTAGTTTTATTTCAGTAGCTTCCTTCACGAGGCGGACCCAAAAGCCACTGGCACAGCACAGTACTTTTGTGCCATTGAAGTCAATCCTACGGCCATTGCAAATGCAATATTCTGTTACTGCCGATTTCTCCGGGTAACCCTAACGGATACACCTCCTGTGCTCTTTGATGCGGGTTTCCACCCTGCATCTCATTTAGCCAATATACACCGCTCCACACTGACATGGAATCCTGTAAGCATCAGCCGACCTGAGTCCCAGGTCATCTTTAACCTGTATAAACTGTGATTTGAGCCTTCTGGTGCAGGAACGTGATAGGTGAGATCAGGTGAGGGGGATGAAGTATTAGCCAGGAGGCGATGAGCAGAAGGGGTAAAAAAGAAAGGATCTGATAGGAGAGAGGACAGTTGACCATGGAACAAAAGGAAGGAGGAGGGGAACCTGAGAGAGGTGATGAGCAGGTGAGGAGAAGAGAAGGGGCGAGAGGGGAGCCAGAATGGAAGAATGGAAAAAAAGCCAAGGGGTGGGGTGGGAGTGATTACCGGAAGTTAGGTTAATCAATGATGATGTTTGAGATTACACCAATGGAATATGAAGTGTTGCCTCTCCAACCTGAGTTTGGCTGAATCGTGGCAGTAGCAGATATCGTGGACAGACATGCCAGAAGTTGAAATGAAATGGGTAGCCAAGAGAGATCCTGCCATTGGTGAAAGACAGAGTGAAGGTGCTGGATGAGGCATCTGCACCATGAGTACTTGATACAATAGGTGACTCTAACAGGCACTTAATGTAACTCAGGGATTTCCAACCTTTTTTATGCCATGGACCCTTCCATTAGCCATAACTTGACTTAACACTGTAACTTAATGTTGATATAACTGAAGTACTAAGTTACTAGCTCAAGTCCTTGACAATATGTTACCCAAAGGCATTACCGACCATTCAGAACAATGGTTTTTCTTGCACCTCTTCTTCACTTGATGACCATTCACAGCCTTGTAACCAGCTGCCTGAAATTCACATCCTTAAAAAGTGATTCAATTAAACTTATGTTACCTAGCATGAAAAGAATTGTCAGTCTGCAGAATCCATTGCAAATATGTTGATGTTATTTCCAACTAGGAATTAGTTTGCGGACAATAATTCAATTAAAAAAGAATCAGAATCTGGTTTATTATCTCTGTCTTTGGCAACATGGTTTGTTGTTTTGCAGCATCAATAAGGTGCAAAGACTTAAAATGACTAAAAATGACAAAATAAATCAATATTGCAAAAAATTAATAATGAGCTGTTATTCGTGGACAGTTGAGGAATCTGATGGCAGAGTGGAAGAAGCTGTTCCTAAAACATCGAATGTGTGTCTTTAAGCTCCGGTACCTCCAAATGGTAGTCAGGAGAAGAGAACCTCTTCAAGGTGGTGAATGGCCTTATTGATTGACACCGCCATCTTGAGGCACAACCTCTCAATTTGTAGACGGAGCTGGTTAAATCTACAACCCTTCACAGTCTCTTGCATTGCAGCCTCCATACTAGGCCGTGATGCAACCAGTCAGAATGGTCTCTACTGTGCATCTATAAAAATTGGCAAGAGTCTTTGATGACCTACTAAATCTCCTCAAAATCCTTACGAAGTGGAGCTACTGGCGTGCCTAACTCTATGTTTGGGACAAGGATCAATCCTTCGAGGTGTTGACATCCAGGGACTGGAAGAAGCTTACCCTTTCCAGCACCAAGAGGACAGATGTGTGTTCCCCTTCCTCAAGTCCACAACTAGGTCCTTGGTCGTGCATTTAAACATACTCACTAATACTTTGTAGATTATTAACCCAAACAGTTTGATCACAATAATTAGCAATAGGCTTGTGTCAAACAGAAATATTTTGTTTAGAATTGTTGTCCAGTCTACCCCCTAAAGATAAGACCATTTTAAGTATCTGAAAGTTGCTTTCAAAGTCTTTCTTTGAGATGTTGGAGAAAATTTCTCAGTAAGTTGGTGTCTTATTAAAATGGGACAGCATTATAGTGTTACAGTTAGTGTAAGTCTATTACAGAGTCATTGCCTGGGTTCAGTTCCTGCTGCTGTCTATAAGGACATTCTCCCCGTGACCGTGTGCGTTTCCTCCAGGTGCTCTGGTTTCCTCCCTCAGACCAAAGTTGTACAGGTTAGTAGGTCAGTTAGTGACAAGGGTGTAATTGGGCAGTGAATTTCAGAAAGGCCTGATACCGTGCTGTAACTCTAAATAAACCAATGAAAAAAACAGAAACCTTTCAAAATGTGATCATTATTCTGCCTACGCATAATTTTAAAAACCTTCTCTCAGAGCCATAGATGGGCAGAATGGAAATTTGCTTGAGTGATTAATTCAGTCTGGTTTAAAGCTGGGACTATATTCCAGTGGGAGTTCCTTTCTTTCTTTTTCAATCTTTTTATTAATTTCAAAATACAGAAACAAAACATAGCAATAATACAAATAGTAGGAGATATATTGTTACACTTAAAAAAAGTAATTGCAAAACCAAGTAATGGGAATTAACAAAGCTCCCAAACGTGTAGAACTAACCACGGATAATACAAAGCAAAAAAAAACTGGAAAAAAAACATGAAAAAGAAAAAAAAACAAAACAAAAAAAACCCCATCCCCAAAGAAAAACAAAATTAATCAACTAAACTAAAAGACTTGGGCAAAACTAACAACTTAAAAATGGAAAAGAAGAAAACCTTAGTGTCGACAACTCCAATCCCCTCCAACAACAGTACAGGGAGATAAAACAAGTTTGGAAATGATCAAATTACATCAAATGAAAATGCTGAATGAATGGCCTCCAAGTTTTTTCAAACTTAATGGAAGGGTCATAAACTGCACTTCTAATTTTCTCCAAATTCAAACACACCATAGTTTGTGAAAACCAATGAAATACAATAGGAGGGTTGATCTCTTTCCAATTCAACAAAATGGACCTTCTAACTATTAAAGTAAGAAATGCAATCATCCTTCGTGATGAAGAGGTTAAATTATTTAACTCTATCATTGGTAGTCCAAAGATAGCAGTAATTGGATGAGGTTGTAAGTCTATATTTAGGACCGTTGAAATAATATCAAAAATATCTTTCCAATATTTCTCCAACAAGGGACATGACCAAAACATGTGGGTTAAAGAAGCTATCTCGAAATGACATCTGTCACATATTGGATTAATATAGGAGTAATAACGAGCTAGTTTATCTTTGGACATATGAGTCCTGTACACTTTAAACTGTATCAACCTATGCTTAGCACATACAGAGGATGAATTCACCAACTGAAGAATTTTTTCCCATTTTTCAATCGGTATATTAATCTCAAGTTCTTTTTCCCAGTCAGCTTTAATTTTATTAGAAGCATCAGGACATAGATTCATAATTATATATAATTGCTACTACACTTTTCTGAGAGAGATTCAAATCTAAGGTTTTTTCCAAAGTGTCCATTGGATATGGGTGTGGAAGGGAGTTTCTAAAGTTATTTCAAAGAGTATGGAAATTCAATTCCCATTGGGTGTAATCTTCCCTTGAAATTCTTCAAATTTTTAAGCAAATTACACCAAAACTATTAGTGTAACCAAATGGAAAATCTATTCCAGGATATTAATTCAAGGAGTGAGCTGTTTTCTGGTCATTAGTAAATAAATATGCTTTAGATTGCATGCAATTTAGAGTAGTTTAAACGCACTGCTTCAGCAACTCTCATCACCACAGCTTGCCCTACTGAATCAGCTCTGTCACTGATCTTTGACCTTAATTTGCATAGAGTGTTTTTGCTGCCCATTACCAATCATTCATTGATTAGATGGTTCCTTATAAATTGTGGAATGGATTCCAACACAACCACCACAGAATTTTAATCTTGATCACCAATTTCATCCACCACATAATTCCTTGTCGTTCACACTTCAGTAAGAAGCACAAATTCCTGCATCTTCCCTCTTAGTCCTGACATTCCCCCACTCCAACCTCAGTCCTGGTGTAGGATCCTTTCTGCACACAGATGCTGCCTCACCTGTCGAACTTCTCCAACAGATATGTCATATGAGGTTACATCTTTATTCACATCCACGCTGACTTCAGAAGCTATCAAGACAGTAAGAAATGGCTACATCAGGTTAGTACCCTGGGCAGTAGAGCCATACTCCACTCAAATCAGGTGTGTACTCTACTTAACCTTTGTCTAAACACAACCTATTTCAGATACAAAGAGATCATCTACAGGCAGAAACACGGTTGTGTCATCGGTTCACCGGTGTCTCCTATTGAAGCCAACTTGTACGTGGAAGAACAGAACATAGAAATCTACACCACGTTACAGGCACTTTGGCCCACAATGTTGTGCCACCCGTGTAACCTGCTCTAGCAGCTGCCTAGAATTACCTTGCCACATAGCCCTCCCTTTTACTAATGTCCATGTACCTATCTAAGAGTCTCTTAAAAGACCCTATCGGAACTGCCTCTACCACCGTCGCTGGCAGTACATTCCACACACCCACCACTCTCTGTATGGCAAATTTACCTCTGCCATCTCCTCTGTACCTACTTCCAAGCACCTTAAAACTATGCCCCCATGTGTTAGCCATTTCAGCCCTAGGAAAAAGCCTCTGACTATCCACGCGATCAATGCCTCTCATCATCTTATACACCTCTATCAGGTCACCTCTCATCCTCTGTTGCTCCAAGGAGAAAAGGCCAAGTTCACTCAACTTATTCTCATAAGATATGCTCTCTAATTCAGGAAACATCGTTGTAAATCTCGCCTGCACTCTCTCTATGGTATCCACATCCTTCCTGTAGTGAGGAGACCAGAACTGAACACTGTACTACAAGTGGGATCTAACTAAGGTCTTATACAGCTGTAACATTACCTCACAGCTCTTGAACTCAGTCCAACGGTTGATGAAGGCCAACACTCAGTACGCCTTCTTAACCACAGAGTCAACCTGCGAAGCAGCTTTGAGTGTCCTATGGATACGGACCCCAAGATCTTGCTGAACCTCCACACTGCCAAAGAATTCAATCAGGCATGACCTTGACAAAGCCATGCTGACTATCACTACTTAGATTATGTCTCTCCAAATGGTCATAATTCCTGCCTCTCAGGATCTTCTCCAACAGCTTGGCCACCACTGAAGTCAGACTCACTGGTCTATAAATTCCTGAGTTATCTCTGCTCCCTTTCTTGAACAAGGGAACAACATTTGCAACCATCCCATCCTCCGGTACTTCTCCTGTCCCTACTGATGATGCAAAGATCATCACCAGAGGCCCAGTGACCTTTTCCCTCGCTTCCCACAGTAGGCTGGGGTATATCTCTCCAGTCCTGGTGACTTATCTAACTTAATGCTTTTCAAAAGCTCCAGCACATCCTCTTTCTTAATGTCTATATACTCAAGCATTTCAGTCCACTGTAAGTCATTCCCACAATTGCCAAGGTCCTTTTCCCTGGAGAATACTGAAGCAAACTATTCATTAAGTACCTCTGCAACCCCCTACAACTCCATGTACACATTTCCACTATCACTCCTGATTGGTCCTATTCTCACACAGCTCATCCTCTTGCCCTTCACATATAGAATGCCTTGGGGTTTTCCTCAATCCTGCTTGCCAAGGCCTTTTCATGGTCCCTTCTGGCTCTCCTAATTTCATTCTTGAGCTCCTTCCTAGCAACTTCGTAATTTTCTAGAGCTCTAACAGTACACAGTTTCTTGAACCTTTCGGAAGCTTTTCTTTTCTTCTTAACTAGATTTTCTACATCCTTCATACACCATGGTTCTTTTACCCTACCATCCTTTCCCTGCCTCAGTGGAACATACCTATGCTGAACTCCATGCAAATGTTCAGGGAACATTTCTGCCTTGCATTTTCCCGAGAACATCTGTTCCCAAGCTCCTGCCTCATATTTCCCCCACCCCACTTAATTGTTTTCCCAAATTGTCTGCTCCTATCCTTCTCCAGCACTGTGGTAAAGGAGATAGGGTTGTGGTCATTATCTCGAAAATGCTCTCCCACAGAGAGATCTGACACCCAACCAGGTTCATTTCCCAATATCAGATCAAGTGCAGCCTCTCCTCTAGTTGGCTTAGCTACATATTGTGTCAGGAAACCTTCCTGAACACACCTAGCAAACTTCACCCCATCTAAACCCCTTACTCTGAGAAGATGCCAATCAATATTGGGAACGTTAAAATCACCTGTCACAACAACCCTATTATTATTGCACCGTTCCAGAATCTGCCTCCCTATCTGCTCCTCGATGTCTCTATTGGTGGGGAGGAGGTCTATAAAAAACACCCAGTAGAGTTTTTGCCCCTTTCCTGTTCCTAACTTCCACCCACAATGACTCAGTAGACAATCCCTCCATGACTTCCTCCTTTTCTGTAGCTGTGATACTATCCCTGATTAGAAATGACATGCCCCTACCTCTTTCGCCTCCCTCCCTGTCCTTTTTGGAACATCTAAAGCCCGGCACACTCAACAGCCATTCCTGCTCCTGATGGCCACAACATCATAGTTCCATGTATTGGTTCACGCTGTAAGTTCATCCGCCTTGTTTATGGTACTTCTTGTATTAAAATATACACATCTCAAACCATCGGGCTGAGTGCATCTTTGCTCTAACATCTGCCTATCCTTCCTCCCAAACTCCCTACAAGCTGTTTCTACTTGTGCGCTAACTGCCCATCCTCTGCCACTTCACTTCAGTTCCCAACCCCCTGCAAATCTAGTTTAACCCTTCCCAATAGCCTTAGTAAACCTCCCTCCCAGGATATTGATTCCCCTCCAGTTCAGGTGCAACCCATCCCACTTGTACAGGTCACCCCTTCCCCAGAAAATGTTCCAATGATCCAAGAGCTTGAAACCCTGTCCCCAGCACCATCTCCTCAGCCACTCATTCATCTGCGCTATCTTCTTGTTCTGATCTTCACTAGCTCGTGACACCAGGAGCAATCCGGACATTACAAATTTGGGGGTCCTGTTCTTCAGCCTCCTTTCTAGCTCCTTAAACTTACTGCACAGGACCTCCACCTCCACCTCTACCCCCCTCCTGTCTACGTCATTGATACCAGTATGTACCACAACCACTGACTGCTCACCCTCCCCTTCAAGAATATTCTGCAACCACTCAGGGACATCCTGGACCCCAGCACCCGGGAGGCAACACATTATCCTGGCATCTCTTTTGCTGCTGCAGAATCCCCTATCTGTCCGCCTGACTATTGAGTCCCCTATGACAATTGCTCTGCCTGACTTCACCCTACCCTTCTGAGGTTCAGAGCTGACCACGGTGCTATTGGTCTGGCTGAGCAGGTGGTTTGAAAGAGGGGTTAAAGAAACCATCTTTATCGAACTGGAAAACCCATCCCTGAACAGAGAAGGTGGGGTACAACACCACCTATCAGCTACATACAAAGCAGTCCTAACATCTCTACCCCAGAGTCTCCACAACAGTTCACATCTCCATTCATGCAAAGATAAGACTAATGACCCTCTCATTATCTCTACGACTCTTAATGACCCTCATGTGATTGCGACACATTTAAACAACTCGCAGAGTTTATAAACTGGAAAATTTCCCGTGGATCAGAACTGAAGAAGACTCTCTGATGAGTAATGAAACGTCTTCTAGGCTACACAGCAAGTCCAGTTGCCTTGATTCACTTCTGCTTGATCTCCAGCAGATACTTGTGCAATTTTCTTGTCTCCATTCTACTGCACCACTGGGAAGATTTTCAAGGTTTGCTGACCTTGAAGAAGTTGTTCTCCTCTCCCCAAATGGAGTTCGGCATTCCCTCTGTGGAACCGACTGCATTCCCTCTGTGAAACCGACTACATTCCCTCTGTGAAACCGACTACATTCCCTCTGTGAAACCTACGGCATTCCCTCTGTGAAACCGACAGCATTCCCTCTGTGAAACCGACTGCATTCCCTCTGTGAAACTGACTGCATTCCCTCTGTGAAACTGACTACATTCCCTCTGTGAAACTGACTGCATTCCCTCTGTGAAACCTACGGCATTCCCTCTGTGAAACTGACAGCATTCCCTCTGTGAAACCGACAGCATTCCCTCTGTGGAACCTACGGCATTCCCTCTGTGAAACCGACAACATTCCCTCTGTGAAACCTACGGCATTCCCTCTGTGAAACCTACGGCATTCCCTCTGTGAAACTGACAGCATTCCCTCTGTGAAACCGACAGCATTCCCTCTGTGGAACCTACGGCATTCCCTTTGTGGAACCTACGGCATTCCCTCTGTGAAACCAACAGCATTCCCTCTGTGAAACTGACTGCATTCCCTCTGTGAAACCTACGGCATTCCCTCTGTGGAACCTACGGCATTCCCTCTGTGAAACCAACAGCATTCCCTCTGTGAAACCAACAGCATTCCCTCTGTGAAACTGACTGCATTCCCTCTGTGAAACTGACTGCATTCCCTCTGTGAAACCGACAGCATTCCCTCTGTGAAACCGACAGCATTCCCTTTGTGGAACCTACGGCATTCCCTCCGTGAAACCTACAGCATACCCTCTGTGAAACTGACTGCATTCCCTCTGTGGAACCTACGGCATTCCCTCTGTGGAACCTACGGCATTCCCTCTGTGAAACCAACGGCATTCCCTCTGTGAAACTGACTGCATTCCCTCTGTGAAACTGACTGCATTCCCTCTGTGAAACCGACAGCATTCCCTCTGTGAAACCGACAGCATTCCCTCTGTGAAACCGACAGCATTCCCTTTGTGGAACCTACGGCATTCCCTCCGTGAAACCTACAGCATACCCTCTGTGAAACCCGGCATTCCCTCTGTGAAACCTACAGCATACCCTCTGTGAAACATACTGCATTCCCTCTGTGAAACCGACAACATTCCCTCTGTGAAACCGACAACATTCCCTCTGTGAAACTGACTACATTCCCTCTGTGAAACCAACAGCATTCCCTCTGTGAAACTGACTACATTCCCTCTGTGAAACCAATAGCATTCCCTCTGTGAAACTGACTACATTCCCTCTGTGAAACCAACAGCATTCCCTCTGTGAAACCGACAGCATTCCCTTTGTGGAACCTACGGCATTCCCTCCGTGAAACCTACAGCATACCCTCTGTGAAACATACTGCATTCCCTCTGTGAAACCGACAACATTCCCTCTGTGAAACTGACTACATTCCCTCTGTGAAACCGACAACATTCCCTCTGTGAAACCGACAACATTCCCTCCGTGAAACCTACAGCATTCCCTCTGTGAAACCGACAACATTCCCTCTGTGAAACCGACAACATTCCCTCTGTGAAACCAACAGCATTCCCTCTGTGAAACTGACTGCATTCCCTCTGTGAAACTGACAGCATTCCCTCTGTGAAACCGACTACATTCCCTCTGTGAAACCTACAACATTCCCTCTGTGAAACTGACTACATTCCCTCTGTGAAACCGACAACATTCCCTCTGTGAAACCAAAAGCATTCCCTCTGTGAAACCGACTACATTCCCTCTGTGAAACCTACAACATTCCCTCTGTGAAACTGACTACATTCCCTCTGTGAAACCGCCAACATTCCCTCTGTGAAACCGACAACATTCCCTCTGTGAAACCGACAACATTCCCTCTGTGAAACTGACAACATTCCCTCTGTGAAACTGACAACATTCCCTCTGTGAAACCGACAACATTCCCTCTGTGAAACTGACTACATTCCCTCTGTGAAACCGACAGCATTCCCTCTGTGGAACCTACGGCATTCCCTTTGTGGAACCTACGGCATTCCCTCTGTGAAACCAACAGCATTCCCTCTGTGAAACTGACTGCATTCCCTCTGTGAAACCTACAGCATTCCCTTTGTGGAACCTACGGCATTCCCTCCGTGAAACCTACAGCATACCCTCTGTGAAACATACTGCATTCCCTCTGTGAAACCGACAACATTCCCTCTGTGAAACTGACTACATTCCCTCTGTGAAACCGACAACATTCCCTCTGTGAAACCGACAACATTCCCTCTGTGAAACCAACAGCATTCCCTCTGTGAAACTGACTACATTCCCTCTGTGAAACCAATAGCATTCCCTCTGTGAAACTGACTACATTCCCTCTGTGAAACCAACAGCATTCCCTCTGTGAAACCGACAGCATTCCCTTTGTGGAACCTACAGCATTCCCTCTGTGAAACCGACAACATTCCCTCTGTGAAACCGACAACATTCCCTCTGTGAAACTGACTACATTCCCTCTGTGAAACCGACAACATTCCCTCTGTGAAACCAAAAGCATTCCCTCTGTGAAACCGACTACATTCCCTCTGTGAAACCTACAACATTCCCTCTGTGAAACTGACTACATTCCCTCTGTGAAACCGACAACATTCCCTCTGTGAAACCAAAAGCATTCCCTCTGTGAAACCGACTACATTCCCTCTGTGAAACCTACAACATTCCCTCTGTGAAACTGACTACATTCCCTCTGTGAAACCGCCAACATTCCCTCTGTGAAACCGCCAACATTCCCTCTGTGAAACCGACAACATTCCCTCTGTGAAACCGACAACATTCCCTCTGTGAAACTGACAACATTCCCTCTGTGAAACCGACAACATTCCCTCTGTGAAACTGACTACATTCCCTCTGTGAAACTGACTACATTCCCTCTGTGAAACATACGGCATTCCCTCTGTGAAACTGACTACATTCTCTCTGTGGAAACTACAGCATTCCCTCTGTGGAACCTACGGCATTCCCTCTGTGAAACCGACAGCATTCCCTCTGTGGAACCTACGGCATTCCCTCTGTGAAACCAACAGCATTCCCTCTGTGAAACTGACTGCATTCCCTCTGTGAAACTGACAGCATTCCCTCTGTGAAACCGACAGCATTCCCTCTGTGGAACCTACGGCATTCCCTCCGTGAAACCTACAGCATACCCTCTGTGAAACCTACGGCATTCCCTCTGTGAAACCGACAACATTCCCTCTGTGAAACTGACTACATTCCCTCTGTGAAACCTACAACATTCCCTCTGTGAAACTGACTACATTCCCTCTGTGAAACCGACAACATTCCCTCTGTGAAACTGACTACATTCCCTCTGTGAAACTGACAGCATTCCCTCTGTGAAACTGACTACATTCCCTCTGTGAAACATACGGCATTCCCTCTGTGAAACCTACAGCATTCCCTCTGTGAAACTGACTACATTCCCTCTGTGAAACCGACAACATTCCCTCTGTGAAACTGACTACATTCCCTCTGTGAAACTGACAACATTCCCTCTGTGAAACCTACGGCATTCCCTCTGTGAAACCTACAGCATTCCCTCTGTGAAACTGACTACATTCCCTCTGTGAAACATACGGCATTCCCTCTGTGAAACCTACAGCATTCCCTCTGTGAAACTGACTACATTCTCTCTGTGGAACCTACAGCATTCCCTCTGTGGAACCTACGGCATTCCCTCTGTGAAACCGACAGCATTCCCTCTGTGAAACCTACGGCATTCCCTCTGTGAAACTGACTGCATTCCCTCTGTGAAACTGACAGCATTCCCTCTGTGAAACTGACTGCATTCCCTCTGTGAAACTGACTGCATTCCCTCTGTGAAACTGACAGCATTCCCTCTGTGAAACTGACAGCATTCCCTCTGTGAAAACGACAGCATTCCCTCTGTGGAACCTACGGCATTCCCTCCGTGAAACCTACAGCATACCCTCTGTGAAACCTACGGCATTCCCTCTGTGAAACCTGCGGCATTCCCTCTGTGATACCTACAGCATACCCTCTGTGAAACTGACTGCATTCCCTCTGTGAAACCGACAACATTCCCTCTGTGAAACTGACTACATTCCCTCTGTGAAACCGACAACATTCCCTCTGTGAAACATACTGCATTCCCTCTGTGAAACATACTGCATTCCCTCTGTGAAACCGACAACATTCCCTCTGTGAAACTGACTACATTCCCTCTGTGAAACTGACTGCATTCCCTCTGTGAAACATACTGCATTCCCTCTGTGAAACATACTGCATTCCCTCTGTGAAACCGACAGCATTCCCTTTGTGGAACCTACGGCATTCCCTCCGTGAAACCTACGGCATACCCTCTGTGAAACCTACGGCATTCCCTCTGTGAAACCTGCGGCATTCCCTCTGTGAAACCTACAGCATACCCTCTGTGAAACATACTGCATTCCCTCTGTGAAACCGACAACATTCCCTCTGTGAAACTGACTACATTCCCTCTGTGAAACTGACTGCATTCCCTCTGTGAAACATACTGCATTCCCTCTGTGAAACATTCTGCATTCCCTCTGTGAAACCGACAGCATTCCCTTTGTGGAACCTACGGCATTCCCTCCGTGAAACCT